>NC_080720.1:18400851-19013351 GCF_019097595.1 Hemibagrus wyckioides | reverse complement strand
TGCAATAACCGAGAGGACAAACGCTGTCCCTAAACTTCTGACAATTCCAATTTATTTGTTCATCAAACAAGCGGCAGATGGAAAACTTTCGTCGTTTAACCCTATCAGACCTGTCGTCCCTGTGCCGAGATTAAATTCCCGCATTGTCTTTAGAGAGGAGGTTCTCGGGCTCTCAGAGAGATACACGCTCTTGTTTCGGTGACGAAACTAGACACAGGAATCGTCCTGCTACCTGTTGCTCCGCTCGCTGTATGAAGATATAATATCATTTCCATTAATTATGCCACAGCTTTCTGAGATATCATGGGTTTTCAAAACAATTCCAAACAAAAAGTTGTACTAAATCATAAAATGGGTTCAATCTTCCTTTGTTTTTACTGTCAAATCATTTCTTTTTGTCAACTCACAAGCATCCGTACAATATTTCCTCTTTTTAAGGCAGTCTGTGAGCAAAAACTGTACGTGACAGATACAGAGAATCGAGTGTTGTGATAAGAGACGATTTTCTGATCCTGCCCTTAATACAGAGTGAAGATTTGGATGAGATTTGACTTGGGGATGTTCCACCACAGGCATCTGGAGTGTTTTAATCAAAGGTTTTCAAGAAACCACAGATGTATTTTATCAACGCTGGTTGGGGAATCACAGTGAAACGGTATGTCTTCTGACAGGAAGAAGGTTGAAAGGTCTGAAAGAGTTACCGTCTAAAGTGCACTTAAGGTTAATATGAAAGCAGAAAGCAATGTACTAAATTTACTATGACACGGTAACAACGAGAAATGAATTCCACATGCCTATAAAGGAGTCGCTGCGAGTCATTAACAGATTATTCGCTGGCTTCTAACACGTTTTGGGTTTATTTATGGAATTAATACGACGAAATTCGAAAGTGACGTCTCGTGCCTGGTCATATTTTTTTTTTATACGGTTCAAAATTTAAAGAGAAGGGTTTAAAAAAAAAGAAAAGAAAAAGAAAGAAAGTGGTGCACAATAAAAAATTGGAATAAGGCATTCCAAATAAGCCTTGAATAATAATAATAATAAAAATAATAAAATAAATAAAATTATATAAAAAGGCTCAAATTGCTGGGAGAATAAATCTGTTTTTCAACTGGGTTTTAAAAATGTCTACGTTGAATGTGCCTTGAAAAATGACCAAGAGAAATAAACATGTAGGGAATTAATGGAACATTACACACACACACCCACACACACACACACACACAAGTAGACAAGAGGACTGCATGTGTGCTCATGAATGTCAAATAATCATGTATAACAAAGAAGACCGTTTATTTTGTGTGTGTGTGTGTGTTTTCAGTACAGTGCCTTCAACAAATGATTATTACTCACCAGTTATCAGAACATTTCTAGTCCACCAAGCAACCTGATTAAATTATGAGATGACTAACACGCAATGTAAACGTTTTGGTAATGAAGAGCTGAAATGTTTTCATCAACTCCGTAAAAATGTTTTGCTTCTCTGAATGTAACTGACAAGATGGTGAGCAGAAAAACAGCAGAATGCTGGCAAACATGTCTGCTGAGAAAATTCACCTAAGTGTGTGTCTATGTGTGTGTTTTTTTAAACTGTGTGTGTGTGTGTGTGGTACCTGAGAGTTAGTTCACCAGAAGTAAACTTGAACAACTCTTCAGAGAATTGTGCAATAAAAAAAAGAGAAAAGAACAGAAAAGAAAAAAGAAGAGAAGAGAAGCCTGGCAGGCTTATGTTTACTTTATGAGTAATGCTCTTACATAAGCGAGGCTTACTGTATTCATAGTCAGATGAAATTCTCTCCGCTTCTATATGACACTTATAACACTGACCATAAGCACGGAGGATCACACCTGGCGCCACCCCTTTTTTCTCAGGAACAGCTGGATGTTCAGAGGGATGTGGGGACACTGCGTAGTCGTGCTCGGAGAGATGATTCACTTTTTCTTTTCTTTTTTTTTTTGTTCGTGTTGAATGTCAGCACTTTGCTCCCTTCACAACGATATAAATGATAAACGGCTTGTGCAATACTGAAAGTGCGTGCTAAGATTCTGTGGTCTGTGCAAGCAACAAAGGAAGCTCAAATTTGTGCGTTCGCTCTGAATCGGAGAATATACGGAACGCGCGGTACAGTAGAGTGGGAAATTTATGTTGTTATGGTTAAAAAATAGACTTAAGCCATCGATGTTTATTCAGTTAACATCTTCTACATCTACATAGACATTCAAGACTATACACACACACACAGAGCTAAGAAATGGTGTGTGTGTGCGCGTGTAGGTGTGTGTGTATGGGTGTGTGTATGGGTGTGTGTTAACACAATGCAAGGACTATAAGAAGCTCTTTATCTGCTACTGATGGGGAACGAGGGGACAGGGCAATGCTTAAGATTCCATTCATTGGTGAACACACACACACACAACCTAGTCTCTCATACACACACTCCATTAATGCAGATGGGTGTAAATGATACAACATGAGAGGACTTATGTTTCAGGTAACATAACCCAGCCAGCTGCTCTTGGGGGTCTCGCATAACTGGCTGCACACACAGCAAACAGCCAGTGTGTGTGTGTGTGTTTTACACAGTTAAAATGGAAACCCTGAAACCAGGTCCCTACACCTGCTACATAACCCTGTTATAAAACTAAATGGCAGCTTTCCAAAGCTTACGGAGCAAAACTTTAGTAAAACAGTAACTGATTCTCTTGAACCGCTTGCACTGGCTTTTTCTTCTCCGCTTTTTTTTTTTTTGCTTGAGAAGTTACTCTTTATTAGCTGTATTAGCGTGATCTTGGAGGAAAGTCAAAAAGGAAAGCACTCTTAAATATCAGAATGCACGCATCACTCTGGCCTGGTAAGTATCTCCTCACACCAGCGATAAGCTACAGCAATATGGCATCCGTTTCTGCTTGTTTTGTTGGCCTGCTGCCCAGGCTTCATTGTTCTGCCTCCGTATCCTTCCCTGCACTCGTTTACTGCTCCCTCCTTCCCTATTTGTTCGCCGTGGCAACCGTCCCGCATGCTGATTGGTCAGCAATATCTGGCAGTTCAATTAGGCAGTAATGTCATGTTTACCTTTCAGACCGCAGAGGGGGAAGTCCCTAGCAAACACACACACACACACACACAGACATGTTTGTCTTATAATCCTTGTAAGGGCCTTAATAATTAACGCAGCGAATTAATGCCATGTCTACACCTAACTCTTAAAAAAACTCACTGTCAGTCAAAACTGTCAGATTTTCCTGTCCTTATGGGGCACACTTGGTCCTCAGCACACACACACACACACACAATACAACATGGCAACATTTTTCATTTCTATCTGTGTTGAGAGTTTGCACACTTGTTTCCTGTGACATTTTACAAGTCCACCAGGCACACTTAAAAAAAAACACAGTTCTAAACTGGACCATTCGTTGTAGTGGTATCTTCAAGGGTCCACTTTTTGTACTTTCTCCTAGAAAGATGCATGTAGTGTACCTTTACTCTAAAAAGTGATTACGGCGTATTTAAATCATATTACAGGTAGCCTACAGCCTCATTTCCAGCTGAAAGAGACACATACAAGGTAGAAAAGATCAGGAATCCATCTCACCAACATCAGGTACAGTTGAGTACACTCTTTTGGGTTAAAGCGTGAAGCATGGACCTGTGGAATACGATGGGAAAGGAGTGTGCAAACTCCTCCTCAAGTGCACTAACACACAGATGGACATGAAGCACGTTGTTATGCTGTATGTTGTTAGTGTAGAGTGTAACACTATGCTGCACTGCAAGGTAAAAAGGTTATAATTTTACAATTTAAAATTAACATGTCTCACTCTTAACATGGCTTATGTATAGCAATCTGAGCAGACTATAGATTTAAATATCTGTGGATTGTAGAGTATCTGAGATTCCACTGAGATGAACCTCTAATTTGAATATCTGTATCTGAACTACTTTTTGTAGTACTTACTCACTCTCTCTCTCTGTCTCTTTCTCTCTCTCTCTCTCTCTCTCTGTCTCTCTCTCTCTCTCTCTTCAGGAAACGTATCATGCTTCCAGAACCGTGCTGTTCACCGAGATCACAAAAAGCAACGCTGACGTCACCTATGATTGCCATTTACAAATCCCAGTGTGGTCTTTTCAAGGTAGTTAAAGAAACTCCACGGAACGAACAGAAGGACATGGCGTGGAGAGGAAAATCCACTAGAGGAGAGGATTTGAAGAAAGAAGAGAGGGCAAGAGAGGGACTCCCTCTCTCGGCGGGTGCCAGTTTTATAATGAGTGTGTCAGTGTCGGTTAGTGTGTGTCGGCCGCGCCGGCTCTCTGCCTGTGGACAGCTCTCATTAGCCCTGTAATGGCATGCCACTGGGCCTGTGGGGAGAGAAAGAGAGAGAGAGAGAGAGAGAGCTACAAGCACAGGATGATGGAAGGAGTGAAAAAGGTGGACTCCTCGAGAAAAAGAAAGAAAAAGGGAGTAAGTAAAGAGTGACAGAAGGACGGAGAGAGGAGGAGGATGCAGCCTGCAGGAGACGAAAACGGATGTCTAAACAGATCCTCCAGCTGCACTGATCTCTATTAGCTGCAGGTCAGCTTGCTTTAACCACCGAGCCGTTGCAGCTCGTACGGTACTGTACACACACTCATTAAACCCAGACAGATAATGATCCACATAGGACAATAATAAAAAAGCTTTAGCAGCATGCAGGACAATTTTTGGCGTGCTCATCATTACAGGACATTTGAGTAACATGCACGTGGGTGACACATAGTAAAGCACACACCAGTATGAAGTGTCTTAGCAATGTGTTACACCACACAAACCACCAGATGAGACTTTTCAAGTCTCTGAGACCGTGGAAGTGCTAGAGGAGCATTTTACCACGTATATATTCCCTCAATTGGTGTACTGATATTAGTGACATTCAGGACCAGGCGATGTGTGAAGACTTTAGTCACTCGAGTCATGCATTGTTCTTGCTGCTACCATCGGTATTGAAGCATCAGATCAGACACCAGCACACTGCTGAACCAATAACACCACCACAAACACAACCCACTGTATCTACCATGCACTGTACTTTACTTTATCATGATTATTCATCACCATTGATCTACACAGACATCAGTCTCTAAACATATGTGTATTACTGCTTATGTCATATTAATAACTTATAGTCCTGAATATGTGCAATATCTTCCTCTATGCCACTTTATGTCCGCACACACTGGATGTTTTTTTGTACTGTGTCTGGGAAGGAGTTTGAATTTTATTGTATATACAGTAGATGCTTAAAGCACTCTTTATGCACAAGATTCTGAAGGCTCTGGATCTACAGTGACCCTGACCAGGGTAAAGTGGCTACTATAGATGAAAAACAAGTTCATCCAAAGCAACAACTTGAGGCAATCACAGTCTACAGATGAGGGTTAAAAGTCTTGTTGGAGTGCCCACCAGTGCTTTTCTGGCAGTTCTCACAATCTTGCCACAAACATAGCAACATGTAAATACAACAGAGATTTTTTCGTGTGTGAGTGTGTGTGTGTGTGTCTTCTCCTGTCTACTATTTTCATGTCTTCCTCTCTACCTCCAGCTTCGCCCAAGGCTCCACTCTCCTGCGTCTTATCAATCAAACTGCTCCAGAACGATAAGCTTTAACTGTTGGATTCTCAACGTTTTATGCCACTCGGTGGCTGTGATGAAATGACGAGATGCGATTGTACAGTGAGAGGTGTGCCTTTGATTGGAATACTGCAATAACACAAAAATGAATCTGTTTAAACTGGCATGTTCTGCTGATGCCGTGTTTGTTTTGGTTACACTCTATTTGTGCGAGAAATGTTCCACTTGCAATTAAACGGCAGCTTTCTGGACGCGGATTATGCCGAGTGCTGGACTTGATTAGTCTGGCGATTTAGGATCTTTTTAGGGGGCATAAAGAAGGTGTTATGCATAAATCTGTGGCAACTTTTGTCCGTTTCTGTCTACGTTGTATATGTGCCACCATGCTCAGAGAAGCAGAGTGACACGACCCTTGTCATGTCAAAGACACGAAGACCGGTTCATTACAGACTGCAGCTGGTATTAAAGTTAAGAGCTTTTATACAGGAGCGCTTCCACAGCTGTGATGGTGGCATTTAGGCCTTTAGATCCAAAACAAAGTGTGTGCGAGTATGTGTGATGTGCTAAGTGTGTGCATCTGTGTAGGAACGAAGAGGAGAGAGTTAAAACTCTTATCTCTGGGCTGCAGAAGACATTCCTTTACGAGGCCACAGTTCGCTGGTTTCCTGCCTACTTGCCCAATGCCCTATTTTTACCCCCTGCCTTTACCAGTACCCGAGGCAGCCTTTTCCTCCTAACACACACACACTTCCTGCCATTGACATACCTCCACGACACCGGCTTTCAAGCGGGAATACCCCAATTCCTTGCTACTGTTACCTCTTTGTGTGAGAGGTAGGGATCTCACAAGCGCACTACATATAGCCTTTTTTTTTCCAGAGAGCCGATCTAACTAACCTTCAGGTTAAAAAGCATTAGATTCCATTGATTTGAATGACTAGAAGAGATAAAGGCGTGCAGCATGGCACAAGACAAAAGCTAAGAGAGACAGGAGGATGGAGAGGATGATAGAAGATACATGAATGCTTCACATGCGCTCCCAAACCTCAACATTAAGCCGAGACCAGACAGATTCAGGCACATGCATCATTAGGGTCAGTCATTCAGGGCCATGGATAGTTTTTTTTAATCTGAACTGTGATGTTAGAAACAGATGCACAGTCTGAATGTTTATTGGATTGATGCCTGAATCACTAACACTATATCATTCAATTAAACATGCAATGTTTTTACCATACAGACGGAAAAGTCATACAACACTCGAGGTACGAACGCAAAGAAACGATACTGCTTACTGGATACAGCATGGCATCATGGATTAACTAACTCTTTAAAAAACATTGTCTGTTTTGTGGTGTGCATATTCAGCATTAAATCTCTTTGTCATGTCACACTCCACAGTGGTGGTTAATGACTCATATGAAAGTAGACACTCAGGGTTTTAAGAATTTGTAGTTTTTCATAAGTATTTCTGATTGTACCCAGCCCACTAGGGGAAATTTGTTCATCCAAAAAAACCCCAAACAGTTTTTTTTTTTCACACCAATGTTTATATTTTCAAAGTAAATGGTGATATCCAACCCATTTCTACTCTCTGAGATGCCCCAGAATTTGAAGCTGTTATCTTCAGCCACTAAAATTCTGTGTAAGTATATCTCACCAGAGGTAAAAGTATCTCACACTGAAAGCCAACAGAGTCCTGACTAATTTCAGTTCATCAGTTTTGCGGCGAGAAAGTAATTTATTTGTTTAAACTGATTGAAAAGGTCCGATAAGTTGATTTCCATATCCGCTATAAAGGAACTCCAGTGTGCTGGTAAAAAGGGTTAGCACGCACTATAGCCTACATCAGTAACTATTTGGATTTTTCGAAAAGGAAGTATGTGTACATAAACATTTGTCATTCAGCCAAGTCTAAATTTAAACTATAAGAACAGCATCACAGAACATAAAGTATAAGAAGAGCATCAGGTATCAACTTATCGAGCTACAGAAAATATCCAGCATTAGTTTCTGTCCTCCAGCCTCGTTGTCACTTGATCACAGACGTTGAGAAGTGGTAACACTTTTACAGCTACATGTCTTCAGTACGTGTCTTCAGATGTGACTTCCAATACTTCTGATCCATGCTCAGCTTTGCTGTAATATTAATTTTAGGTAATGCTTCTACAGAGCTCTCAAATAACTGGCTGACCTGCTAAAATCAAATCCCAGAGGTTTGGATAAAAGAGAATCCTCTTTTAGAGAGAGAGAGAAAGACGAATACGCTGAGCAACACGACAGGTTGCGTTTAGATAAAGAGAAAAAAAATGAATGTGTGCTGAATTTAATAAAATAAAATCAACATAAAAAAATGTCATTCATTCATCTTGTGGATCATGTTGGATATAGAACCTAGTTCAAAAATACCTGGACACCTTCACACCTAGAGGTAACATTGGGAGGAAACCAGAGGACCCGGAACCCAGAAAACACAGAAAGAAGATGCACAGAAAGTCCACACAGATAAGCATCCAAATACTGAAATACACTGAAATGCTGAACGTATAGAAATTGTAATAAATATGTGTATCGACTGAAGTTCTTGTCTCTCAATTTTTTATGAGGTACGGATAAAATCTCCAGGTTGTAGGTGCCCTTGCATGTCCTCACGTTGCTCTGGAATCAGCTCCAAATGTCTTCTAATCCCACAAACATCCGTCAATACACATTTTTCCAAATCTGCAAGGCAGATGTGGAGATGCTTAAATCTTGACATTACTCATGCTCAGATTGCCTTTTGGCTCACCAATAAAACCCATTCAGAATAATCCTCCTACAGAAAGCACAGTCCACTGACAGCTCGCACCCACAGCAGCCATTGGTCATCGCTCTTTGTGGTCTAACTAATGTGTTTTAGTAATATGTAACACGCTGGATAGAGAACTGAGCGGAGTGAATAAAGAAATGAGAATGCACTTGAAGACTTCAATGGAGCTTCCTCATTCTCTAAAGAGATTGGCTAAAATCACGCTGGCTTTGTTCAGGGTCTGTTTGTGGTGGATGAAAATGTTTTTTTAAAAAAAAAGGAGAAGAAGGAGTGTGAAGGGGTAGTCGAAGGTTAAATAGTGGTGAAAGCTTCAGCTTGTTTGACCACAGCTGAAAATAGTGGTGAAAACTTTAGAAAGAACTTGCTTGAGCTGGACGGCCTACGAATGTGTGTGTGTGTGTGTATGTGTGTGTGTGTGATTTTCATGAGTGTGACATCCAGTGATTTTACCAGTAGAAATGTTTTGAATGTGTGCTTGGAAGTAGATATAGAATGTATATGCATAAAAGAAGAGAGAGAGAGAGAGAGAGAGAGAGAGAGCAACCATTTTCCTCAGTATGTCTCTAAAAAAAGATTTTTTTTTCTCTTGTAGTCTCTTCATGTTAATGGACTGCACCGAGCCATGTGAGTATGCATTCACGTGACCGTCTCTTCAACATGGCAGCTCTTAGCTATATAATCACACCGTAACTCACTCACACACTCACACACAAACACACACACACTGGATCTCAGCAAATGCATTAGAGTCTATTGCATTACTGTATTATTGTATTTTACGCCGAAGTCCGAGCAATCTCAACAAGAGAACTGACATGAGTGACAGAAAGAGAGCAAATCTTAAATTACACGCTTAACTCCATAGAACTAAACCTCTCCATCTGACAAACATTTGCACATACACAGACTTACACAATCTTTTCTTTTTTTAATAAATAAACGACCGCTGTCCAGATCAGAGACATGTGCGAATTTCTCAATTTGGGACCTCTCTGCTCTTTTGATTTCATCTCAATTCCAGCCCTCTCGAGTGGTGAAAGGCGGCTCGGATGCAGCGTGGCTTCGCTGCGGAATTGAATGCCGTGAAACTGATTGGCGGCGTTCGTGATGAACGCCACAAAATGGCTCGCTTGACAGTCGAAAATCCTGCCTTGTCATGCTTCTGTGATTAACTGATTTGCTAGAAGAAATAATTGGCTTGTGTTTGACACCAGCTCTTCCTCTACAAAAAAAAAATAAAAAAAAAATAGAGGGCTGACTCAAGTACAGCCTAATATGCTTAGAAAGAAATGCCAATATCAGTCAGCAGTTATTAGGGCAGCATTAGCAATGCTGTAGTGCTTTACGTGTGTGTGTGTGTGTTGTTGTTTTTTTAGTTAAAAAAGTGGCAAAAAATATCACTATGGCACGACAAATGAATAACGTTCCATGTATAACAGATGCTTTGAAGAGGATTTCATAATTACTTCGAAAGTAATTGAACACAGGCTTTGCATAGAGGTATACCAATTCTAAAAACAAACAGTGTCAAATCGTGTTTTCCTTGTAAGGAAAAATATACAGCACTACAACTACACAACGGTATGGCAGAGTACCCAGAGAGCTCCGGAGTCATGGAGAGACTCGGGTTTTACTCGTCAAAAAGTATCTGTCAAAGTACAGCTATACTCCAGACACTTTCGGTTGATTTTCCCCATATGAGATGTCTCTGCGTATGCCAGCTCAATAGCAGGCAGCTAAAGTTAGCACACACACCCCTGGCATGTGCAAGTGACCTCGTATTTTCCAGTGTGTGACATCATGTGTGTGTTCAGTTGCATAAAAAAAAAAACAACAACGAAAGAATTGAAGTTTGCAGCCTCAAATCAAAGCTTGTTTAGTAATTTAGTAATAATTAGTAATAATTTATAAATTAGATATTAAGTCTGCACAAAACATGCTTAGAGCACAGGTAATTTCCTACATGTGTGTATATGATCCAGTGTCAGGATGTGATTTGGCCATGGCTTTGCCAAACAGCCACCTGGTGAGCTGTAATAAGGGCTGAACAGTGGGGTCATTGTGTGCGGGCTGGATGACCCATTTAGGGGCCAGTCAGCATGTGTAGTGTGTATGCACACACACACACACACAGCATACACACAAAAAGAGCCTGCTATGAGTGAGACATCTGGAAAGCCCAGGGCAGTGCAATAGGACTAGATACAACTGCAAATATTTATATATATTTTTTTATATACTGTTTATATATGCAAATTATTTATATTTGTTTATATATGCAAATTATTTGCACTGCGAAAATGCACTTCTGGTTAGATGCTAACTGTATTTCGTTGCCTTGTACCTACATGTGCAGTGACAATAAAGTTGAATCTAATCTAATCTAATCTAATCTAAAACACAACCCCCTAATTTTCATAAGGAAAAAAAACAGCATTCGAACAACCTCTATTTAATAACACAAAGCTACACAAGTCGCGGGGGCAGATTCCACAGCTACCTGTTTTTAACGTAACCGAGATTGTTTGTTTGTTGTACTTTACCAGAACAACACTTCTATGAGTCAGCAAGTTCATTTAGTCCAAACCGCAAACATCTGCATTCATGTAAACAGTGGCTTGTGCATGCGCCCTCTAGAGGAAGACAAGAGAAGTGCAGCCTAAGAGAGCTGAAGAGAAGATAGATGGTTGAAGCTATGGTAAACAAGATTCTTTAAAAAAAAAAAAAAAAAATCCTCAAACGTCTTTACTGGTTATTGTAGGAAGTATTTGTGAGCATACACAGAGAAAAATATAATAACACATTTGCATAATAATACACTAGGACACTAACAATAACGCACAATCACATGCACACAATAACAGACATCTTTCTTCCTATACAGGATTTAAAAGAGCTGATCTTTCCAAATTAACACTCAAAATACAAATTCTATAGCTCAGAGTTCTCTACATGCAGTCACAAAAATTCCAAAAGTACTCAGCACTTTAAAAAAAAAGAGAGAAATAGAGAAATCCTAACAAGAAAGAATACTAATGATTGCTGAGTATATAAAGAACAGTAACAAATGAATAGGGAACAAAATTAATTGTCTTAGTGATGTGTTATTCAGTGTACCGCTTCATTGTGTCTTGGTGATATTCCCTGAATTGGTGATATGATGATGGTGCTGGAAAGCAGTGTCTGATATACACTGCTCCAAAATCTCTCAGGCACTCAATTAAAAAAAAAACTTTCTGCACCTTTCCCTCTAAGGGGACCAGTGAACCTGAACCGTGGAAACATTTCCGAGAACAAACTTTCTATAAAATCACCTTGCTGGTATAAGCTGAAAGAGAGTGTGGCTACGAGGAAAGGTGGCATGCTGAGCCAAAAAAATTCCAAATCTCCATAGCGTGGTGATGTCCTGTGTTTAGCCAAAAATAAACAAAATAAAAAGTTGTTTTGTTTCATCCTGTATGTCAGGGCCATGTAGTTTAGTGTGTCTGATAGCTGACATGTATGATCAGGTGACGAATGTGAATCTGAGCGGAAGCAGAGGTAATGTGTTTTTGACAGTATTAGATTACGCAGGCGAATGTTTTATGCCATGTTCACACCTACAGTGACTCACGGCCACTCAAGAACTGCAGACTTCTGGTGATATGAGTGACAGCGGCTAGATGTGGGCGTGTCCAGCGACAAAGATGAGAACGGTTGAATTTTATGCAGCTTGATGCACTACCAGTGGGAGTGAAGACAGTAGAAAGATCCTTGGTAAAGAGCACACACTGCTTCTTATATACAAAGCCCAAATGTCCCTCCAGAATGGTTCGTTTTAGCAGCAAGAAAACTGCTTTTGCAACGCTACTTGTGCCACCCTCTGATAAACATTATTACTATGGCAACCAATAGTAGGGAACAGTAGGGAACTTCTACTGGCGACTTCATAATACAGTGACTGGTGACTTGTAGCGATAAAATCACAGTATGTATGTATGAACGTGGCATTACAGTGCAAAGGCATCCCCTGTGTGGAGAAACTGAGGTTGCTGGATTATGATGTACAAAGAATCCACAAAGAAATACACAAAGCCCTGAGAAGCACTGGATTGAGCGTTGGATTGAGGTAAATCCAAAAGGAAAAAAAAATCCCATGGTTATAGATGGAAATGCAATTTTAATCAGTCAACGGTCTAATCATACACCATGACTAACAATGAAACCGTGACACCGTAACAACCCTAGTGGAGGAAAGTGGCTCTCCATGAGTCTGAGATCCGTCTCGCAATTCGCTAGAAATGGCCATGAAAACTCACCCGTGGATTTGTGGGATGTATCAAACCCCACAACAGAATCTCTTGGCCAATCAACGTGAAAAAAAAAGAAAAAAGAAAAAAGAAAACCACAAATATTCAGTACACATACAATGACTGCCTTAAGCAGGAAAGTTCTTGACAAAACAGAAGTTGCATTGTTCTTGAGCACTTTTGAACCAATTTTATTATAGTAAGGCATTCTTCTTGTTTACGAGCTCGAGCAGGCTAATGCACGGCCAAACGAAAGGTCAAAGAGAACAACAGACAATACGATGGCAGGTGGAACGGATTGGACATTGTGTGAAGGCATAACAAATCACCTCAGCATCGGAGACCATGTTAAAATATCCGAGAAGCGCCGTACTCGAGGCGACGACCAACTGTTGGGCTGAACAAGCTCTGATGACCCTTGTCGCTAGCTACGGAACATGTGTTATTCATTTTTCGCTGAGGAACATTAGAGGTGTGTATGTGTGATACACTCTGGGGAGATAAGGTCTAAACGTCTACTGTAAGTATAATTGAGGGAGGTGATAGTGATAGAGGCAGGCAGCAGCTCAGTTAAGGCCCCCTTCAGGACCCCACAGGTCACAAGTTCAAATCCCAGATGTGCAATTAGGATTAATGTTGAGGCTATTGGTTCTGCTATTTCCCCTGATATCATGCTTCTAGGAAAGACTCTTCTATTAAGCTTTTGGCTGTAGCATTCCACCTTCAAAAAATAAAAATCCAACACAATTTTGGCTGCCACCATATTTGATTTCCCTTTGTAAACATAATCAGATTGTGCGCTCCGAAAAGATTTAATCAGCTGCACCCTGTTTTATTTTCTGTGTAATTAATTTGCGTAATAAGACAAAATATGTAAACTCCCCGAATGATTCAGAAATTAGCATTCTTAATCACTGAAGATTACTTTAATAACTGGAAGAACGTGAGACAGCTGCCGCTGCTGCCAGCCAGTCGCACGCATTTACTTCTCCCAGCACTACTGAGTCATTCAGAAGTGAGGTCTTACTGAGGGAGAAGTGTGTGCTACAGTGAGGAGGGTCTTGGGAACAGTTTAGATTTTGTATCGTTTATCCCTAATTAACTTCGTGATAAAAATAGTATTACAGAAAGCAGTGAGACCTCAGAGAGATGGTCATGATTCACAGCAGTCACAGGAGGCCACATGATACAATGCATGAACACTGTATTGTACTCGCTTAAAAAAGAGAAAGTCACAATCAGCACAAACACATGTACCATCCTGCCTGGGTTCCTTCCTTTCATTTTGTGTATGTGTGTGTGAGTGTGTGTTTTATATTTTTTGGGGACCAAACCAATACCAATAAAGATAGTGACATTAGATTAGACCTTTGGCTACAGCTTTTATTCTAAAAAAATGGATTAAAAGTGTATTTAAAGTGTGTGTGTATGTGTATGTGTGTATGTGTTGTAAAGGGTCACCAAAGCAAGTGAACTATGTGACCATGTAAATAAGACCACAATCATAATATGTTTATACAGTTTAAGTGTATTGTATGATTTTCTGTGTGTGTGTGTGTGTGTGCATGTTTTTATATTCTATTTTAGTGCCGACCAAATATCCCCACAAAAACAGTAATATTAGTTTAGACCTTGTAGAAATAACAGCAACAGCTTTTATTAAAAAAATAATAATAATTAAAAATATATTTTGTGTGTGTGTGCGTGTGTGTGTGTTGTAAAGGGTCACTCACACAATTACATTTATACAGTTTAAGTATTTGTGTGTGTGTGTGTGTATGTGTGCATGTTTGTGTGTGTTTTACTGTTGCATGAGTGAATGATGAGCCTAAGGGGCTTGTTGAAGGTTTTTTTTTGTATCCTGGCTTTATACACCAGCTGTTACGCTTCTAATCCCAGGGCTCAAGTATTATTCTCTCTCTCTCTCTCTCTCTCTCTCTAAGCTGTGGCCTGTTACTATGCCGTTCGCTCAGCAATTCTGTCCCCCTGCCTCTCTCTCTCTCTCTTTCTCTCTCTTTTGCATGATCACTCTTTGTCTTTTGTGGGCCAAAAAAATGACAATGGCAACACTTCCATAGACTTGAGTGAGTATTTCTGTGTTTTTCTCAGTGCGTGTTTGAGGCACATGAAAGCATCACCCCACGCATGCCCACAGGGCCTTGGCAAACATACGCCACTTTAGCCTATCTCTCACTCTCTCTTTCTCTCTCTCTCTCTCTCTCTCTCTCTTTAAATATTAGCTAGCTATTCTCTCACTCGATCGCTTGAGGAACTGCATTCTCAAGGCGAAACACCGGCTTTGCGAATGGCTTTTGATGTCTGATTTCGAATGCTATTCCAGATGGCTGCTGGATTAAGACATAGTATAGGTTTCGCATCAGAATACAGAGAATGCACCGTCAGAAAGGGGAGAAGAAAAAAAAAAAGAGCTTTGTGTGGCACAGTGATGTATGCAAGAACATTAGTAAAGAGAAGGGCTTCACGAGTTGTTTGTATGGTGATGTTGACTGCACACAATAGTCTCTGTATGTGATCCACTATACACCGTGCAAGTCAGCACCAGCCATCATTTTCAGTCTATTCATTGT
This sequence comes from Hemibagrus wyckioides, assembly GCF_019097595.1. Lineage (NCBI taxonomy): Eukaryota > Metazoa > Chordata > Actinopteri > Siluriformes > Bagridae > Hemibagrus > Hemibagrus wyckioides. The sequence continues at coordinate 18,998,056 of NC_080720.1, read as the reverse complement.
CAGTCATGTGCAACCTCTGCCTGTGTGTTTTTTGTGCATTTATCATCATGGGTCTGGGACCTCGGTGTGCACTTCTCTCAATAAGCATCATCAAGAGACTCATATGTGCAGGTAATGCACCATAAATATATACATGTTGGAGATTTCATGCCTATATATGCACAGCCTGGTGGCCAACCTTCATTGCTCAAAATCATTTGTTTCCATTTCATTGTCCAACCCCAAACCTATATATAACTGTGTGATGAATAGATACTCTGCATTACCTGAACTGAAAGCTGGCATCATAGACAGTACCTCTCAGAGCCAAAAATAAACACAGAATATCACTAAAATAGCTTGTGCTTATCTGAGGGACACGCTATTACTGTAGTAAAAGGAGTTCGAGAGAAAGTCTGGAACAAATGCATTTGTTTACACTTGTATTTGTTCTTTGTTTCATAGCTGACACATTTTCAACTGCCATGCCACATACACAACTTCCTTAAAAAAAAAAAAAACGCAGTTGGGTGGTCAATTAAAAAGTTTGGAAATGAAATCAGAAAGCCTTTCATGCCTTGCTCTAAATAGTGCTCAATAATATCTCTGCTTTATCTAAGAGATTCAATTAAAATATATTTACAAGCTTGTAATCAATATTATAGCATCTGGTTATTAAATGCTGCGTTAAATGGTTCAGACCGAAGCGGGCCTTGAAGAAACACAGCGTATTTAATAGAACTTTGCTGAGAAAGCAAATTCACATCTGAGCTTGCATTTCTTACCTATTAAAATTCCCAGAGTCTATTTGAACATAGTCATAGTGTCCTTGCTATTCGAGCAAAGCTGCTATTTTCCTCTTCACCTGACGTTTTCTATTCATTTACAGAAGGCTACTTGCACTCTGTCATTAAAGCACGCCTGTGTCTGTTTGCACATTTCCAGCACTGGTTAAGCATATGGTGTTTTTTTTTTATCTTTCTTTTTTTAATCTAAATCTATAGTACAGTGCTAAAAACGTGCACACCGGATGTATGCATAGTGCTGAATGAAAGCCAAAAAAAGGCTTAAAAGCAAAAAAGAATGAAAGAGATTTACTATAAATAAAACTGCTAAACGTTTTAAGAGTTGCATCACAGTTTCCAATATGAAGCAGTACAGAAGCGAGTTTATAAAGCAGCCACACATCAATAATTGACAAAAAAAAAAAAAGAAAAGAAGTAATGGGTTACAGATTAGAAAAAAATACTGGCTTTGTACCTTAAAAATGTCAAAGTATTGCTGGAGACTAACTCAATTCTAAACTCATTTTAAACCTAAACAAGGAATTTAAATATTCAATTCCCCCTGCAGCACTTGAAAAAAATTCCTTCTCTCTCTCTCTCTCTCTCTCTCTCTCTCTCTCTCTCACACACACACACAGAGTACATATAAAATGGATGCATGCACGTTGGCAAGCTGCCAGTTTGGACATGGAACACTCCAAAACTGCACAGAGCATCCAGCCAGACATAAGCCCTGCCATAGGTGCTGTGGTTTCCTCCAACTCGGCTTTGAGGGGCTCTAAAATAAGAGTGTCTCATCAATGCTTCGACTGCGCTGCATTACATGCTCCCCTCTTTTCTCCTAATCGTAGCCAACAGCAGGGGAGTAAATTAAGGGCACTTAAAAAGAACAGCTAGACAAAAAGGAGCAAAAAAAAGGAAATAAAGATTAAAAGTCAAAGAAGGCTAGTACAATCTGGCTTTATTGATTAGTCTCTTTAAAAAAAAAAAGTGTTAAGGGACGGCTGTTTGTTTGGCTCTGCTATGTTAAGAAAAAAAAAAAAACAACCCAGCCGACGAGGAGGACTTGCTTGAGACCAGATGTCAGCAGCAGCCGTGCCACTTTCGCTTGGCTCTTGTAATTTGAAGTTTACCCTGTGCTGCCGAGAGCTGTAACCGCACTTGGAAAAACAAACATTTTATCTCGTTTTCACAAGGGTCAGAGGTTGGAGAGAGTGCAGCCTGGGAGGAAAAACATGGCAGCGGAGGAGAGAGGCTTATACAAAAACGCATGGCTGTGGGTTCGGGATAATTACAGAACAACAACATGCAGAGTTACTCTATTGTAGCAGCGGGTCTGAATATACAGTAATGAAGGAGGAAAGAAGAACAGAGCTTGATTGGAATCTAGGTAGGTAAGAAAAAAACAACAAAAAAAATGGGGGCGCCTTTATTGAAAGAAGTTTACTTTTTTCATCACAGACTGGAATGTCGTCTAGAGACAGACTGACTGACTGACTGACTGCCTTTATGTTTACAACAAAGCAAAGTTGTACCTCCCAGTTAACAAAATTTAAAGAAAAAAAAAGCCACAGGATTTCTTTACCAAAGTCTGCAGCCAATTATTCTCCTATAACACACGTGTACATGCTCAAAGCTCACTTAAAAACAGACATGGTATGGTATGGTATGCTTTTCGTTCTCACAGTACAGATCAACAACAAGCTTTTTCCATGCACTACCTACAGTCAGTCATCTGCTCATCTAACATCGAAACTAAGCCTCTTCACTGCCTGTGAAGTGAGAATGCAATAATTACAGAAAAATATCTTCCTCTGCACCTTCTTCTTTCACCGCTAACAAAAACACATTTACTGGCCAATTGAGTGAAACTGTATAAAAATGCACTAAATTGCTTTCCCAGGATGCCGAGCATATGATAAAGACAGCTGTCAGTTCCTGTGCCATAGTGCCTCTATGCTCTATGTGATTACCAACCCACACGTACCCCAACATCCTGCCATTCACACATGGGAGAGAGAGAGAGAGAGAGAGAGAGAGAGAGAGACAGAGAGACAGAGAGAGAGAAAGGACAGATTCCAGTGTCTTTGTGTCAAAGATTAGGAGTGATTAGGAGTGAGCTGGAATGAGAGAGCTCTCTGTTTGCACTGTGATCGTACATTATCTCTGCTACAACAACACATCACATTCCTGACTAGTACACACACACACACACACACACACACACACACAGTGAGAGCTGCAGTCTTGATAGGCTCAAAACCACAAAACTTAAAGAAAAATGATCTAAACCTTTTATTAAAATTACACAAACTATTACTGAAATACTGCCATTAAACACAATTACATTCCAGACACAAAAGTCCTATTAAACTGTGATAGACAGTTATATATATATATATATAGAAAGAGTGTGTGAATATATACAGAAAGTCATTAATAGCTTCGCTCGTGCTGTATGTGGCACACTGAAGTGGTTTGTGTGTTCCAGGAAATTCAAGGTGTAGTGAATGTGGCTGGGAGGGTCCCTGCGCGGCTCAAAGTTCACTTCAGCAGGACAGTCATCTGTAAACAGTGTAATAATAGTGCAAAGGGGATTTTTTTTGGAATCTCTGAAGTGATCGACAGCAGTCAAAAACGTGATGACATGAGCAATACTGTGACTGTGAGAGTTGTCCATAAAAAAATGTAAATGTAAAAGCTGTGGGGGAAAAAAAGGTTCAAAAATCACAAAGCAAGTTAGTAGTTATTATAGCTTGCTGTACTATAGCATGTACAGCAAGGTACAATAAGTATGTTTGCATGACTGGATGTGTGTGTGTGTGTGTGTGGGCCTTGGGGGTAGCTCCTCCTGGAGGCCCCAGGCGATCCTAAGCTAGGCTTAAAGCCAGTCAGCTCTGCCACTGTTTGCTCAGGACATGCCATAGGAAGCTAAGACAACTGCCTGTGTTTGCCCAAACCCTGCTCTCTCTCTCTCTCTCTCTCTCTCTCTGTCTCTGTCTCTCTCTCTCTCTTTTCCTCAATAAAGCCTGACAGTGCATTCCTCCCCTCCGTCCACACCGCTTGCCCGCTCTGTTTATTTATCCCATATTCTCCTGCTCAGCCTATGGAATCTCCACAGCTGTCCTTCCACTTCTCAGAAATGCTGAGAAGAAACAAGAGTGCTGAAGTTCCACGTTCATTCATTCCTGCCTTGTCTTCTCAAAGTGCCACAAACGCTTCAAAGAAGAAGAAGAAGAAGAAGAAGAAGACTCCTTGTTTATAGCATGAGCCTCTTAGAGTAGCTCAAACCTCAGTGGGTGAAAGTTGTTGGTCACAGTTCAACTTAACTTGCAAACTTTGGGGTTGTTCCCTGTTAGCCTTTAGCTTAATGTTTCGGGTCAAGCTTTCTCTCGTCAAACCGTTACCACATGTCCTTCGCATTTCTCCTGGTCAAATGTTTTGATAATCGACACAGATAGACTATCAGCAACTTTCAGCCCATGTCAAACTTTTTTCCACATTACAGGTAGTCAAACCTCCATGAAATTGTCTCTCTCTCTCTCTCTCTCTCTCTTTCTCTCTCTCTCTCACCCTCTTTTTTTTGTTACACTAAACATTCTTTCCTCTCCTAGATAGGTTTTTTTTTATTTCCTGATAAAAGACGATGATGAGAGTCCATTTCACACTGCTCAGCTACATTCTATTATGGTACGTGATGACGCCGAGCTACCAAAATAACTCCATCTAATACTGCATCAAAGCCAGCTATTACTTCATGCTAATGCTGCATGCAGCTCATTCGGGGCTTAAACTAAAACTAAAACTCCAAAAACAAAGCGCATGACAAACCAATTCAAGGTTAATAAAACACAATCATCTTCTGACAAAAAAAAAACAAAAAACAAACCTAAAGCTAACCATCCAAAAACCCAAATGAAAGCATGAACTCAAGTTAATGCACATAAAGCTCCAAACAAACAAAGCATTCAATCTTATTATTATATAATTATCATCATTTAAAAAGAGACGTTTTAATGACATCCCTTGTTTGAAAGCAATCTGTGCAAACAGTTATTTTTTATTTTATTTATTTATTTATTTATTTTTTTTACCAGACACAGATCCTAATTTTTCCAAAAGGTAAGCTACAGATTAAACAGGAGCGCTAAAAAACAAGAGCTAGCATTCTGGTGCTATGTTTAATCTTCTATTTTGAATTCATTACTTCATGACACACGTTCCCAGAACAATGTAGTCGTTCTTCATGGTGAAAAAGCAACATCTAACAGAGGTTTATACAAATTTAACTTTTCAGCACAGAATAGAGTAAGCTCTTGGTTAAAAAAAAAAAAAGAATAGAAAAGAAAAGAAAATGCAAAAAAAATGCACTGAGCAAAGATATCTAAGCAAACACAGTTCAAAAGCTTAAACTACAAGTTTGCAGGTCTCGCTGAAAAAGCCACAGATGAGAAAGGTCTGCAAGCGGGTGGGCTAAAATAAGGCAAGCAGTTTCATTGTATTTATGTAACGCTTCCTTTAAAAAGTCCCTCATCAGAACAGCACAACGCTGAGAACACCAATCATTTGCTGGGAAGAAAACACACCATCAGTGTATGCAGTGGTAAAGTTGAGTATTTTTTTCCTCCTTTTTTTTTTTTCAAGGCTAATACTGATGCCATTATGTTTATGGTGAAATGGGGGCGATTATGTAAAAATATTCACTCGCAAGAAGTTGACACTCGCATTACTTGCCTAGTTTTATATGGACTTTTATTTCATTACCTTTATTTATTTCCCCTAGAGGAATTGTGAAAGAGAACTGTAACAACTGGAGGATTACACGGGGTGGAATAGCGACAGCCGTAAATCAGAGGAAGGCCATTAGAAACCTCAGTTATCTGCTACTAAGTCAACATCCCTGATGCCTATTCTGAAATTACAGCAGCTCTACATGCCTCTAACATAAACAAACAAACACACACACACACATATATATATATATATATATAAATACACACATGCACATATGTGCACGCACACACATGCACACACACACACATACACACACACTTGTGCAGGGGTTAAAACACTTCCTGACCAGAAAGTGCAATACTGAAAGCCACATACACGTGGGTGACAAAGAAACTGTGCTAACTGTGAGATGCCATCCTGTTTGGTTGAGGCTCTGCTGCCACAAAGATATTTCCCATTTCAAACTTAGCCAAGAAGCCATATGTACCAGCAGGTCCAAAACAATGGCTTTGCCTATAACGGAAACCAGCACACATAAATGCTTTTCATGTCCATGGCACCGGTTTGAAAGGCTGCACAATAACAGCGCCGCCCGTCTGCTCGTTCATCACGACTGACACTCTGCACGCTTTTAATACTGCAGAAAGGAATATCAAACAAAACTGTGGCAGTACTATTAAACAGGAACACTTGTATTCGTCAGCTTTGCATGGGATTCTCTTGAGGCGCAAACGAGTTAAGGCCTCTTTAGCTTTTTATTCCTCTGTAGAGAGAGGAGACATCAGTCAGCACTTTATGGGTTCTGAGTTCTTAACCACGCTGGGTGGACTAGAACAATAAACCTCTGTCTTTAAAGTGACAGTCGGAGTGTGGCAACATCTGGTGGCAGGCCTCATTTTGGGTTTCCACACCGCTGATTGACATTATAGTCGTCTGAAAAAATAATGTGCCCCAGAAAATATCTGTCACGCCCTACTGTCTATAACCCGCCATTTCTTCCTTTTTTGTTTCCACCCCTACTGATTGACATTGCAGGAAAATTACGAAAAAAAAAAAATTCCTTTCTCGTCGAGGTTCACCTTCCCCCATTGATATAATGAGGAGCAGGGGAAATGTGAAGCGGGTGGGGTGTGAGGTCAGGGAGGGTGGGGTCTAAGGGCGCTGTTGTAGCTACTGCTGAACCCACCACCACTTCCTGGAGTGGGTGGGGTGTGTTAGAGCACCATGGCACACCACTGTAGCTGTAAGACGGATGGGTAGGAAATGCAGGCCCACATCAAGGACTGACTGATTCTGATCAAAGTGCCCTAAAACATAGAAAGGAGACTGAAATTAATAGTCCTTCTTTTAGCTGACTTAATTTGTTTACTCTGAGGTCATGTTCCAACTAATTACTAGTAAGCTTGTGCGATAGCAATTTTTTCTCACGATTTTCTGTTTTTTTTTGTTTTTTGTTTTTTTTAAAAAACTGATAAACGATTTAATTGTCTAGAGCCGACATGTGAGAAGAAGACAGGAAAATGTGGATTTCCACCATTTAAGGAATGCTGTTGGCTATGAAGTCGGGGTCGGTTCTACATTAACGAGCTGTACAAAAACAACATTTTCAATACGTTCCTATTACTGAATTTTATAACCAAATGTTTCATTGTTTGTTGCTGCTTAGATGTTTTAGCATTCTTCCTCTCCTCTTTTATTGAGAAGAAAATGAGTGCTTTTTTGCCTTTATTTTAACTGATGTTAAACTGCATAGCTCCTATGCAAAAATAAGCATTAATTTTGATAGATCTTGACCAATTTTTCCAGGCTAGCATGAACAAAAGGAGCACAGAACTACACTACCCATTAGCCCCTGCATGTCACATGCCTTACTAATCACTTTTACCTGTGTCTCAGTATGCTTGTTAGCAGCACTATTTAAATTTTAGTTGTCTTCTTGTCAAGCTTTTGGCATTGTTTTTGTCGTGTGTATCGTGTATATCCTGTATGTTCATGTTTACAGCTCTTGGTTTCGTGTTTTTTTGTTTTTTTGGGTTGTTTGCACTTTACTTAATAAATTGCCTGCCCTTGCATCAGCCTTCGCATCCCATTCTTGTCCCATTTCATTCTGCAGAATGTGACTGTGAGTGAAACTACAAGGGTCAAGCATTTCACTTGATCCTTTAAAACGGAGCTTTACCTCGCAAATAAAATGACTATTCACAAAGAGCATCATTAACTTTGGCAGCAAGGCCTTTACAGTGCAAACGCTCAGATTCACAATCAACCAATCAAATTGTTCCCAGCGATCAAGACAGAATCTATTCTTCTTTCACGGCACCTGGAGCTACTATGCTAGATTATGAGCTGTGAGATCTTCTCTCAACAGGCCTTGGCATCTCTACAGATTAAAAGGCTTTTCTTTTTACCTCTGCTACTTCAGCAAATTTCAACAGAAGTCCATGGTGTTCTTTTCCCCATGGATGGGAATCATTATTATTTACAGTCTACATTAGTGAATCAGTCTGCTATTCAGCGTCCAGCCAGCAGCCATTCAAAACCCAGGCCCCTGCTCACAAGGGCTCCGACTCTGTCTTTCTGCCAAGGCCAATTAGCGCAACATTGGGCTAGCACTCCCACTGCTACTGACAAGCCTTTGCAAAACACCCGAAACATGCACTAGATTACATACATGTACATTTATGTTACATAAATGTCAGCTGAATATCAGAATATCAAAAACATTTTAGGGAAAAAGTGGAAAAATAACAAGTCTCAATAACCTGGTTGCATAAGTATACACACCCTTTCATAATCAGGGATGTGCCTGTGTTCAGAATGAACTAATCACATTCAGTCTCATGTACAAAAGTAATTATCATACAGCTTTTATCGCTGAAATGATTCAGATTTATCTCCAAATAAAGTTCAGCTGGTTCTGTAAGATCTTCTTAGTTTCATCTGACTGCTGAAGCCATGCTCCTCAAAGAGCTTACAGAGCATGTACAGTATCTCACTGGTTGAAAGCCACTGATCAGGAGAGGGGTATTTCCAAATAAATTTCCAAAATATTAGATGTGTCATGAAACACTGTAAAGACCATCATCACAAATGAGAGAAACTGGAGCAACACAGGAAAATCACCAAGAACAGGTCTCTAAAATGTATAAAAGGGCAAGACAAAAACATACCAGGGAGGCTGCCAAGATTCTTCCAACAACATTAAATGAGCTGCAGGAAAACCTGACAAGTCCTGATTACTCTGCATGTGACAACAATCTCATATTCTTCACGTCTGGGATATAAGGTAAGGGCAGACTAGGCAGAAGCCCTTTCTCACAAAAATAACATCCAAACTAAATTACCCTAAACCATGAAGCATGTTCTAATGAGACCAATTCCAAAAGGTTTCATAAATCCATAATTACAAAACATACCAAAACATACCAACTGTGCAGCATGGTGGTGGCAGCATCGTGCTTTAGGGCTGCTTTTCTTCAGTCAGGACTTGGATTTTTTATCAAGGTGAAGGGAATCATGAATAGCTACAAATACCAGTCAGTTTTAGTTGAAAACCTTCAGGAGTCTGTTAGTGAGCTGAAGATGAAAAGCAATTTCACCTTTCAGCACCACAATGACCCAAAGCATCCAAATCAACAAAGGAACGGCTTAACCAAAAGAAGATCGATGTTTCTGAATGTCCTAACCAGAGCCCAGACCTGAATCTAACTAAAAACTCTGTGTAGTGACCTGAAGCGGGCAGTGTGCAGGAGAAGCTCTGACAGTTTAATGAATCTAGAATGTTTTTGTATTAAGAGTGGGAAAATATTACCAAGTCAAGATGTGCTGTGCTGATAGACTCGTACCCAAAAACACTGAGCGGTGAAATAAAAACACCGCTTTTTCTTTTATATTCCTTAAAATTTCTGATTGTTTTTTTGCTTTATTTGCATACTTTGCCATTAAAGGTGGGAAAACATGACATGATTAAGCTTGGCTTCATTTCTACATCAGAAAAACCTGCAATTTTAAACAGGGGTGTGTAGACTTTTTCTATAAGGTTTCATTTCTGGCCTGCACATCAGATTTCTCGCTGTTAAACAAATCTCGTAAGGTAAAACCGAGCACAAGAGCATCACACGTTCATTAGAAATAGACAGAAATGTATGAAGGAGGCTGTGGCTGATTCTTTTTTAGCCCAGACCACAGATTACTGCAGTGACATTAATCAATCTTATCAGTGACAGCCATGTCAGGTGATTACAGAGTGAAACGCCCCGTAGTCTGCTTCGCTTATGCATCCATAACACGTCATCTGCGGTGATTGAGAAGGAGCTTGTGAAATATAGTCATGGGGGTAATGAATGTGAAAGAGGTGGATTATTATCATCCTTTATTCTCAAATGTCTTTGGAAGAGAAGCTAAAAATAGATAGACTAAGCACATATTGTCTAGTCAAAGTACAAATTACCCAAAATGACAGTTGAGAAAACAGTAAGTTCAGTTGGGTATTTTTTTTGGCTTATTTGGCTTATTTTTATTTAATTTAAGAGTTAACTTTTCTGTTTACCATTTTTGGTATGTGGAGGAAGCTTGGCATGAAGCCAGTGGGGGATTAGAGAGTTAAAACAAAATTAGAAATCATGAATGCAGCTGCTTATCTGTCTCCAAATGTGTGTGTGTGTATGTGTGTGTATGTGTGATAGTTAAACATTGTGATATAATTCATTAATCAACCCTAATTTCATTGTTGGGCTAGTGATAGATTTTTGTTTAGCCCTCTCCAAGTATTTAAATATTTCATCCTTCATCTCCACACATACAGTACAATTATTATTAAGATTTTAGCCATTGCAAATCTAGTTTAATAACATGCTGGGGTGGAGGTGAGTTATATTTGAGCATGTTCTAGCTTAAGTTAACTAGCTATATATTGTACAGTCAGCCAGATAGTTATGAGCGCCAAAATTGCTTCACAATGGATATACTGCTGATTTCTACTGGAATATGAGAGAGAGAGAGAGAGAGAGAGAGAGAGAGAGAGAGAGCGCGAGAGACAGAGTAGAGAGAGACATAGTAGAGTCCCGTTTTGGATTTTACACCTTGGAGCTGTAATTAAAGTTTAATCAAACTTAAGATTGACCCCATTTGCAACTCACCTTTCAGAGCTCAGCCACTGACACACACCACTGTACGTCTCAGTGTGTAGAGGCCCGGTGGAAAAATTCTCTCTCCGCTGAATCATTTACTGTTACACTGAGCTGAAATACTGCGTGTCCACGTGTTAACGCTGAAACACATACAACAATCTATTCTTGTCTCAAACTGCATCTGGGAAGCAAACTGCTCTGCTGAAGAACTTTCCGACACAATTTTGAAGATTACTATTAAATATTACTTGTTTACAGTTTCGAATGTTTATTTATTATGGACTCAATGCTAGTATTTATATCAGCTCTGTGTCGTTGGATAGAATGTGCAGGAGGTGTATCAGCTTCTAAGTGCCGTTCAGAACTCACAAGAATCAAGGATTTTGGTCCTAATTTTATTTTTACTATTATTTTTACTAACTTAAGATAATTAAGAACTGATATTTGAAGCTTTAACCAGAAAAAAACATCCACCCACACATAGAGAAAACATTTACTTTGGAATGTTAAAGTATTTTTTCCTCTGTCAAAGTTTCCTTTGCCAGACGTGGTCACTGCTTGCTTTGTAAAAAAAAAAATCATTAATTAAAAAAATAAATAATAAATAATAAAAAAAATTATAATAATAATAATTCAACAAATTATTATTATTATTATTATTATTATTATTATTATTATTGTTAATAAAAATAATATTTTATTAACAAAAGCACAAAAAAACACTAAAGATATCTGTTAAATTTGCTTCAGTATTTAGATACACATACAATCTGATTGTTCATTGCTGTTATTGTAACTGGACACACTAGAAATTTGACATTTGAAGTTTATTTAAATATTAGCTTTAAAACCTTTAACACCGGAGTCAAGTGTTTCGATTTTCATGTTTCTGGTGTGTTTACAATATCATGTTAAACATGTTCCTCGTCTTGTATATAGATATCAGGTGATATTTGATATAAGGTCTAGGTCTACTCTATAACGTCTAAGTGGCCGACAAGGTGAACGATAACGGTGAGGATTTCATGCGTCGAACAGCAATTAGATTACAAGCGACTGCTACTTTGCTCACATAATGTTTGGTCATTGTTTTTCCTAAATCAAGAACATTTTGAAAGGTTTCATTTTAACGACTTCCAACGTATTTTATGCTGAGCGAGTGGAAACGTTAAGCTCGTGCAGATCGATTAAGTAACTTTGTACGTTTGTCAAAAGGAAACTCAGCTACACATCTACCTCAGCAAGAGATTTCAGAGGAAAAAGCCACATAACAGGAGGGGGGGGATTCAGGGTGCTATGATGTCACTAGAGAAGGCAGTAATTTTTTTCATACCCCTGAACAGGGTAGATGAGCGTTTTAAAGGATACGCACAGAAAATGACTTTTTTTTACTACAGAAAATGACATCTATGTGAAGATGTATTCCATTAAATGAGAATCTTTTAAATTAATTATCTAAAAATGAATAACTAACAAAAAACAGTTAATTTATTTATTTAAATTAAAGGAAATGTATGTTTTGCTGTATGTTGCCTTTTTTAGTAAAGCTGACTGCATGTTTTTTAAATGCTCAAAATAGTCATAATGTTATTAATCTCAGTTTTCGCTTTAGCGTAGCCAGGAATTGATATATTTGCCAGCTGATTGCATCAAATCGAGAGGGATCAATGATGTGGACACTTTTAGTCTCTGGAAACCATAAGGTCAGCTTTATGCCCCCGCATCTCTCAGCCGAGTGGTGGAACACACACACACACACAGTAGTGCATGGCTCTGACTCATGCCGAATGCAGAGTTCTCACCATGGGAAAAGTGTCACCAGGCGTAGGATACGCATCGTAACATTTCACTTTTCCCCTTAACTGCACACTATGTGGTTTACTACTCCATTCGAAGCAAAACACCTTTATGGTTTCTTTTTTTTTTTTTTATAGAAGTATGAAAGGTATAATTTGCTCACTGCAAAATACGTGACAACATGTAATTTGGCTTAGAGACAGATTTTCACAAGTATTTTGGATGTTTTATCTAACATTCTCGAGGTCCACCAAATCATTTTCACACGCAAAGAGGAATTTGATGAGTGTCATTTCAAACTCATAAATATTCCTAACAGAGCTGATCCTTTTGTGTCCTGTCTCTACCATTTTTTATCCAGTAGTGCATTCCTTGCTTTATAATGTGAGTGGTTTAGCTCTTTGCCTGGTGAGTATAGCAAGCTTCACTCCAGTCAGAATGAATGAGTAACCCAAAGCAGCCTCAATTTTCAGTCAGTTAGTCTGTCTCTCAGTCAGTTAGACTGCTTCTTTCTGCCTAATTACCCCTGCCATGTGTAAAGTGGAGTGCTGTGGGCCAACACTTCATTTTATACGCGCTTGCATTGTATCTGCCTCATTCAGAGGTCGCTGTGGATTAAAGCATCTGGCAAAAGAATATACATATAAATGCCATATCTTATATTTCCATAATGGCTGAGTCATGGGGGGGGCATATTGACTGTAAACATGGTTGAAGGGAATCAGTTTAGGAAAAGAGGAACAAGCACTTTAATTGTACATGAACAACAGTTTACTTGGTGATAGCGAGTGCAACCAGCTGGATGTAGAGCAGGAGGAGAAAACAACAGAGGCTTGTGCTGAGCAAGAACTTAACTAAATTTTGTAGAACATGGAAAGAAGAAGAAGGTATCAAACTATAGAAAACAGAATGTTTGTGTGTGTGTGTGTGTGTGTTTGTGTGTGCGCTAAATCAGTATGATTGTACACCTGGGGCTTATTCCCATCGAATCATATGCTCCATAGATCTTGCCTCAGGGTGTATTATCAATGTGAGCACATTACACACACATGCACGCACATACACACTCACACACACAAACAATCAAGCACACAAACACACACACACACACACACACAGCAATATGCATTATTATTCTGATTGGTGGGTCAAACACAAGGTGCTTGGAACCTTTCTGTTTCCATGAGAATTTTTCTGGACATCAAACTGCAGGTCATTCCGAAGTGAACCAGTAGCGAATAGCTAGTTTAGAAAGACACACATGCCTCATCAGCCTCATGGTGGCGCTGCCATGCAGCATTTTCGAGCCCAATTCTTAAGAATCATGACTCGTAAAAAAATATATATATATATATCTTGGGAACAAGCTTACAAGTTGGACCATTAAGCCCTGCCTACTTATATTTTAAGCTCATTTGCATAATATACAAAAGCTACTTTGCAAATCAGTCTTTGGTGTATTTTCATAAGGTTGGTTTTAAAAATGCTCAATTATCAAAAACCATTAGCACATGGTGATTTGACCCCACAGATCACTATAATAATTATTACAGTTGTTGTTGGATGTTATAGATCCATTGTAAATAATGTGATGTGTAGTGTGGGTGCTTTGGATGCTCTTTGTATTGATTGTTTGTCATTTCACAGTTATTATATATCTTATATGTAGGAGCCATATATACATGCTTCTAGATTCAGTGCTGTACTACCCGTTTCCAGTAATTGCACTGCTTTGGAGTTATTTTTAGTTGCTTAAGTGGACAAGTAAAAGCGAGAGAGAGAGAGAGAGAGAGAGAGAGAGAGAGAGAGAGAGAGAGAGAGAGAGCTTTGAATAATGTGCTGAGTTCACTAATGGGGCTTCAAAGTATCCTTAAATGAATCAAGGTCTTTTACAGTCATCAGGCAGGTAACAGAGAACCTGTCATTCCCACCCACTCTCTGATTAGTGATTCAGACTGAACATGGGGTAAGAAAAAAAAAACTCTGGTCTGTCATTTAAAGTTTGGTGTAACTTTATATTGATGTGAGAAACTTGGGCCATATGCTTTAGGTTCAGTTTTGACAGCTGGACACTGGTATGTAATTAAACAGTGGACTCATAGTTTGCGGCTGGTTATTAACTTCTCCTTCTCGTTACATCCAGCATAACATGAAACAAAGGCACTTTTTTTTTTCCATATGGTACTGTTTTCCTACACTTCATAATAGAGTGTATTATATCTTAAAATAGGTTTCAGGTTCTACTGTTTACTGTAAATGTTTGAGAAACTTTTGTACTGCCACTCTTGTGTCTAAATATCCTTGCTAATGGCCAAAAGTGGTTCAGCATGCTCTAAACCGTGTATCGATATTGTTGAGCTTGGCAGGGTTGATTACATTCATGCTATGTTTGCCTGATTTGTCTCATTTAATCTGAATGTTTGTGTTGTAGTGCATTGCGGTTCTATACAATAAGGTTAGCAGTAGGGGGAGGGTGGAGGGGGCAGTGGGGGGGGGTTGCTTGGGTTGGAGGCTGTTATGGGGGTGCTTCTCATAAACTTTCCAACTTCATATTTTTTGCGAAGTGAACAAGCCTGGGGCTATATGCACAAATCATAATGCATTCAGCAAATATTCTCTGGACAAAACATGCATTTATGAAGAGATGGCCTTTACTGGAGGAATGCATAGAGTATGCTTAACAAACAATACACCCACACACACACACACACACGAGAGAGGGAGAGAGAGTAGATATAAAATGAATTTGTGCATTTGAGAGAGATAATAGCTTTCTATATTACCACTATACAAAATGGTTGCCACTCTGTTATAGCTGCTAGCTAATCTCAGTTCCAGCAAAACTGAGTTCAACATGAACGCATAGATAAACTGCAAGTGAACAGATCAGAAAAAGAGAAGAGTGCCTGCAGTTAAACTCCTTCAGTTTAGGCTAATCTACACAGGAACAAACATGACATGAATGTGAAATATGTGTCAGCTCAAAAGATCCAGCTCATCTATGTGACACTGTTATTGAAAACTTGCATTTGTTTGCTTCCAACATCTTACAGTTGAAGCTATATAAGCTGTCTCATAGCAAGCACATCACAGGATGTATGACATAAGTGATCAAATGATCATTTGCCTGCTTGTTGTCTATTCATCACTTCCTCAGTGACTGCATGCTGATGTTCTGTAATGCTAACTGTGCCGGGTCTTCTGTGTAACGGAAGTCAGCGTGAGCTACACTCCACTTGATATATTCAAAGCTATAAAGAAGTATTCGACAAAGAAGTTTCATTTTCTTGTGTTTGTGAAATATAAGAAGGTTAAACTGCTTGTGTGTTTGCAAAGATGTTTCTTTTTTCCTGTGAATGCATACAGTAGATGTTTAATGGATTCCTGTCCTGGGCCTTTCTTAGAGACCAAAGTGTGTAAGCCTATCTCTGTTCTTTTGTATGATTACAGTAGATATGCCACTCCCATCTGAACGCCGCTGTTGACAGGTATTTTGAATTTCCTATAGCAACAAACGAGACATTATTTATTCCACAACGTCCATCGCATTCAGGTGAGCTAGAACTAGGTGAGAGAGGATCCACGTTATTCATTCTCTGGCTTAAAAATGAGAAAGTGGCTTGCTCTTTCTAGTGTTGGGTTTCCTCCATAACTGCCATTTCCACTGCAAGGGCCAGTGTTCAGTGTTCAAACACCGTGGAGATGTTAAAACCCAGCAGCTAGTGCATTAACATGTTAGCAACAGGAAATGAGAGCCACCCATTATGGTTGGCCTAGTTTTGCAGAACCATTTCCGGTTCAAGGGATACCACAGAACCCCAGTGCGTATCTCGATGTTCTTATTATGCACATGTGGGCTCCTATAGGATGCACAACCTCCCAGCCACATTTGAACATTTGCTTTATTAATGCAGGCTTGCATAAAGGGGCTATTGTGGCCTAGAGAGAGCAGACGTTTCCCTTCAAATTTGCTGCAAAATGTCCACTTGAAAAAGATCATTTTTCAGCATGTGCAGTCGGCATACTGTACCCACTCTTGGCTCGCTTGCTGATCTTTTCCATATGTTCCAACCCACAAGCTAAACTCTGCGACACACTTCTATAAACACACATCACCAAATTATGAGTTACTTACAGGGGAAATGGGGAGTTTTAAGTGCAGTACCACAGGGTGAAGAGCAAAGCAATACGACTCATACGTCAAGGCCTTCCATCCATTTTGTATCCTATATCACTTTGCTTACAGTTCTCTCATCATGTTTCTCACTCTTATTTATTGTGCTTTATCTAAGAGGCTATATCTGTTTGCTCACTTTTATAAGTTTAAATATAACTGTTTTGCAGCCATGATTTTTATTCAACAAATATGAATCAGACTCCAACTAGGATGTGACTATAGTAACTCTCATGCAAATACCCTTTACATCACACTGGAATGAACCACTGACAGCTGACACAACATGATTGGTTTGGTGGCATATCGATCTCACATTGCTTTCTGCTTAATGTACTGCCCTCAAAACTGAATCATTCAGCTTATTAATTAAAATTTGCAATTGGTCTTAAAACAGTAGTGAATGCAAACCTCATAAATGGGACTTTGGCAACATTCATGCATAGGAATATTAATTGTTCTAGTAGAGTAAAGGGTACTTTATTAATCCTCAAGGGGAAATTTGGTAGCCTATATTTCAATACATTAAAAAAAAACCCTACTGCAGTGTGCTAGAAGGATAGCAAAGCATTCATGCCTTCATTAATATCTGCATCACCGTGTCGAAAATGTTTTAAAGATTTACATATATTTTTTCCCTCAACGATAAAGAGTTTTAGTGCGATTTAGAGACAGACAGTAAATGCACGTGCTCTGTAAACTAAAAAGACACGCGCTTCAAACTAATGTTCTCCATCAGCTATAAGCGCATTATGAGTTGTTACAGCCCAAATGAGCCAAAAACTACATTTTAAACAAATCTCAGCGCTGTGTATGTGAATGTGTTTTGCTTGGAAATGAATGCTGAAGTTAGGAGTCAGGTGCTGCGAGCCAGTGAACTCTCCCGAAACAGACCGAGGTTCAAGTCAACGCTTTGCATAAAAAATAACCAAATTCTTCATAAGAATAAAACATATATATATACACATCAGTGAAGAGTGGGCATCAAGTTAAAAAAAATCCCACTCGTGGAAGTATGTATCTGTCTCACAGCTGTGTATCTGTTCGGCTTTAAAGGCCCTGCGGCGATACACACTTGGAACACACATCTATTCTCATCTGATATTGCTATAACGTGTATTAGCCTACGCCCTGTGACTACTTAACATAGCCGGGAGGCACGTGCCAAACGACGAAATATCTATAACTTAAATGTTGTTTTGAGTTACTCTGTTGTTGTTATTATTATTATTATTATTATTATTAAGCCTATTATTTCCTAACATTACACATACAAGTAGCAGCAGGTTACTAAAACGCAGCGCGCGCGCGCGGACGCCTGTTTGCCCATACAGGATAAATAAGATGATGGAAAAAGCATGCTTTGTTGTTGCTGTTCAAGCTGTTTTAATTGTGTGTCCCCCCCAATTGTTTTTCCACACTGCCCTCCGTTCTGACCAATAACAGAATCCGATTAGCTGAGAGCCCGTTAAGAAATAATTAGACCGCGCGGTAATTAATTGCCGGACTCTGCTAGCACGTGGAGCTACGACTACGTCACCGCAGCGCCGTTTACAGGGTTCGAGTGGCATCAACACTAAACTCAGGATACTGGATCAAAAAAGTGAGACAAAATTGCATTAAACATGATACGTTTAAGACTTAGAAAAGGGGAAATCTATACATGAAGACATTGAAAAGCGTGAGATATGCACATACACCGTAGCCTGCCTTGCTCTAAAGGGAAAAGCACCCGGGGGGGAAAAGAAAAGTGCCGTACTATTTTTGCCGAGCAATATTAAGCACGCGAAACCTGCTGTAAATTTCGATTCCTTTAACACTGTCCCTCTAAGCAAAAACCAAAAAGTTTCATGTTTCGACACGACCGGACGCGTGGAAATCCTGTGGCTCTTCAGCTTACGTTTATATTCTTCTCATTTCGGGAGCCGCGTTTCCCCAGAGGCGCGACGTCAAATTCAGCCACGCGCCCTTGTTTTTGTTGTGCCACCAATTAGCCAATAGTCAGAGAGCAACGAGCGCTCGCCTTTCGCCTCCACAATTCCTCCAAAGAAACTCAAAGTTTGGATATATCGGACATGCTTTCTTCTACATCCCATCTTCTTTTACTCGTCCCAGACCACGCGTTTTTTTGTTTGTTTTTTTCGCCTACTCGGGACGCGTCTCGCGCGCGTTTTGCAATTGTGAAACGCACACCTAAACAACTCTTAAGGAAAGGTGATGAAGGACAGGACAGCTTTCCAACTTCCGCACACAGAGTTGAGCCGCGCGGCATGGACGCACCAGCAACGCGTTTTGGAAAACCGAGAAAGAAAGTAAGTCGGTGCGCAAGAAGAAGAAGAGGCAAAGCATTGTTGCACTTTGGGTCATTACCTTGTTGCAGTGGTAATAGTCCAGAGAGGCGAGGCTGGAGTCGGTGGATAACGTGCAGGAGCCCACGCTCGAAGGGGGTGCAGGATAAAATCTCACATCCATCGCCCGCTCCGCTCCACTGAAGGCATGAAAACAGGTTCAGCGTCTACGAGTCAGTCTCTCTCTCTCTCTCTCTCTCTCTCTCTCTCTCTCTCTCTCTCTCTCTCTCTCTCTCTCGGGCGCGCTTGCTCTATTGTTAACCCAAACAAAAAAGAAACAGAACGATTGAAAGAAGAAAAAAAGGGGTTGAGTCTCTCTCTCTCTCTCTCTCTCTCTCTCTCTCTCTCCAGGCGCTCTTTTCCTCACATCCGTTCGCGGTTTTTCACTTCAGCACGAAAAACACATCAGCCGCTCAATTATGTCTGAGGATGGTGCACTGACTTTAGGTATATCGGACCGAGCGCTAAGTAATAATAATTTATATATATATATATATATATATATATATATATATATATATATATATATATATATATATATAAGTTCACTTTTATAAGCTAGGAGATGGTGCACCTTGCTATAAAAGTGGATCTAAGAATGTAAAGCTAAACTGCAACCTGACAACTACTGCGTGTGACCTTTTCAAAAACACTGCGTTGACATCCGTTATGGTTGCGCGCCGTGGATGGGGTTTGGTATTAATTCACACCCTCGGTGTGTAGGAGCAGGAGACCGCGTCCATGCGTTCAGGTTCCATGGGAAATGCCAAGCGACCTCTGCCGTTGGGAAAAGGAACAGAGAGAGAAAGAGAGAGAGAGAGAGAGGCCGGCTTGACAGACATCATTAGCCGAACGCAAAACCGGAAGTGGACAGTGCATTGGCTACAATAGCTACACTTTGATTTGCCTAAAAGTTCAAGGATTTTGTATTATTATTATTATTATTATTATTATTATTATATATTCTTGTTTTGCATACGTTAAATTAAACCATCTGTTAAATTCACTTAATTATGCCCAAATCCTAACCTGTATCAGACTGACCACATCTTATATCAAAAGGCATGTATTATTATCCATGCTTATGTGTAACAGGAAGGATGATTTCTTTTTTAACACTATTATGATTTTGAGAGCATTTTAAAGAACTATTTATTAGGTATTAATATGACATTAAATATCACAGTACATGTGGTAATGGTGTAGAAAGGAGGTCTGGTTATAGATTGGAGTTTGAGCTCATTCATTGAACACATTTGAACAGCTAGCTGTTGCTGTATTGTCATGGTTGCGGTTCACATAACCACATTCTAACAAGCCGGGAATGAATAACATATGCAACAATGTCACTGGAATGACTGGCAAAAGTATTGTTGAAAGATGAGCGTCACTCATGCTAAACATGGAGAATCAGGTAGCAGCAGTGCAGACTTCCTGGAGCAGGATAATGGTTGTAAGAAGGAGAAAGTCCTGATATGGTATTTCATGGTTGGGGCCTTGTGGGCATCCAGCCTCTGTTTTGGCAATGGTGCTCCTTCATGACAGACAGCTGGTCTGAGGATCAGATGCTCTCTAAGTAGCACCATAAGGCACGCAATGGGTACACCAAAGAATTATCTGGAGGTTTGCCCTCATGGAAGGCTGCAAGCATTAATTAATTGATTGGTTCATGTTATTGGTTAATATTACCAGATCTGGTCAGTACGGTGCATTCTGAAAGGAAAGGCCTGTGTGTCTGTGTACTAGAAGCTCTTGAGTACAAAAGTGTTTTTCATATTTTTTATAGTGTTATATAGGGAATTTTACTGGTGAGCTCCTGTTGGTTACTAGGTTATGATATCATATCAATAGGCCACATGCATTGCAATGGCCACCACATACTGTATACCTTAGTGTAGAGGGGGACTTGCCAATGTCTGACAGTGCTGAGAAGAAAGATAAGTGTTTTAGGAAGTGCATAGTAGTTGATGTGGTGCATGCCATCAGTAGAAAAGCTTCTTCCTTAAGATATACAAAAAAGGCTTGTAGATGAACATAACCTTCCACGCTGCGTGATCTCAGTTCCAGACTGAGCGATTTTAGCTAAGATATGTCAACTGTCAGGTCATCCAGAAATAAACTTTGCTTTCTCTACCTCTTACTATGATATCAGTCATTTCTGTATGTGGCCATTATGACTAGCAAAATGTTTGAGTCATATTTGACTCTGACACAGTCACAGTCAGTCCACTGTGTAAGCATAAGCATTGCCACACAGTCAGCACAGAGGATGTCTGAGCTAAACGTTGCCTCTTTAAGATGGCCAATACCAGGACCCTGAGCACAACATTGGTGCCCATTTCCAGCATGCGAAGTGTTCAAACACTGACGTCCTGAGTGCGTGCCTTGCAGCATGGATCATTTAATCATGCAGTACTTGTTGTGGTGGGGGAAAAGCCACTCAAACACTTGAGCAGTATGTAAGCACGGGTCCACTAGTCTGCCAGACGATAGGGTGTGGAAATCTCTGAGCGAAAAAGAAAAAAAAAAACTCTAGGGAAGAAACTAACCAGCTGGCAGAATGAGGGATGAAACAGAGGGAAACCGATTTGTGCCCCATGTTGATGTGTTAGCAATCTGGCTCCAGCAAATGTGAAATGGACTTTTAGTCCATTTTCTTTGTGTATGTCGTTACACAATTATTAGGCGCTAATAAACATCCCCTTTTATTATAGAGAGAAAAAAAGCAAATCTTCTGCAGCTGCCCTTTGTCGGAAATAGTGCACCACTCCCTATACAAATGGATTACGCCTATTTCTTATGTAAGATATTCACGTGCAGAATAAAATGTTAAAATGTTTCACCTTAAGCAAACTAAGGCTAACCAGCTATTAAACATAGTGAATATTTGCAAAGGTAATGCATTTATATGTGTGTTTGTGTGTACGGCAGCATGCGTGAGCTGCCATTGTCATCACAGTGGGATGCTTGTGTTCTCTCTAGGATAGTGCTTGTGTATCAAGCTTCTTTTTATGCAGCATGTAGTGTCCGCGTGTGTGTGTCTATGTGTGTGTCTGTGTAAGACAGGGTCCTGGAGTGGGAACCTGCTTAATAAGAGTCACAGATGGAATTCTCCATGGGTGTGTGGAGCCAGTCAAAGCCAGAAGCAACAGCTTAGATGTGTGTGTGTGTGTGTGTGTGTGTGTGTGTGCTGCTTTAATGTGAAAAACCTTTAGTCAGGTGTTAGGTAAGCATCACATTATTCAGTTACAGTAATACAGAAGTCCATACTGTTTTAATACAATACAATGCCAGCGAGATTCTGCATATATACATAATTTATAATGCATATATGTGTGTAGGTGTGTGTGTGTGTGTTGTCATACAAGTCTTACATGGTTTACATGTTGCATGTTTGCTGACATTAATGGATTTAACAAGCTCTGGGGTGCTTTATCATCATGGGATTGGAATGTATGTTCCCTTCATTCCCTGCATCCATCTGTTAAACAGAACAAATTAAAATCTGGCAAAGGGATTCAAAAAATTTGTTTTATTTACTACAATGGATCGGCTGCTATGCAACAGCCAACCGAAACCAATTACAAGCGGGCTTTAGTCTGCCTTAATCACTCCACCACTTAGCCAATTAAAAGAACAAATGAAGCTTCGCCTTTTATAGCTTGAATGAAAGGAAACAGACCACATTAGGGGACGCAAAAAATTTTCCAAAATAATTAAAATGGCAGTAATGAACTTTTTTTAGATTAATGCAGTCATTCTCTCTCTCTCTCTCTCTCTCTCTCTCTCTCCCTCTCTCTCTCTACTCAAACATACAGTATAAACACACTGCTTAGATCTGCACATCTCTGTACATCTGAATAGATTACTGTGTCTTTGTCCAAGTATACATGTATGTATTCCTCTCCAGATTTGTGCATCCTAGGTAAAGACAAATACATACAAAGAGGTTACACAAGTGTTATTTAATGTCAGAATGATGAGTGCATCAGGGAAGTCCGGCTTTATCTGAGCTGAGCTTGTCAACTCCAGCTTCCATCACAGCTCGCCTCAGTGAACAAAAGCATCCAGTGTTCACATTACACTCATTGTGCCTCATCATTAGCTGCATTCCACATTTTTCTCTGTTTTTCTCTTTTTTAGGGACCTGTGTGAATTAAATACAGGATTTTCAGTATCTGGAATTAGTTAGAAAATAGCTCACTTAATAGTTAAAATAGTCAAAATATGATATCAATTTCTAAAAAAAGGTGGGGGGGGGGCAAAAGATTGATCATTTTAATCATCAGCATAAAGATAGACATATCTGTAAGATAGAATGTTATCTGTAAACACTTCCTTTACCAGCTTGCAACAACGAGTTAAGTCAACTAACCACAAAAATTAGTTGAGGAAAAGGACAGGAACAAAGTTACTTTGAATACAGACCTACTTTCATCTTTTTAACTGCCATAAACACTTTCTTCACACCAGCAGTCCACTTTTGCAGCCGTTCCTCAGAGAATCTACAGAAGTTTGTCGAGCTGCTGTGCTTGGATACACCATGAAGCATTTAACTGTGTGGGTGCGTTACAGCATTCTGTCCATACAGCATTCAGTCCATTCTGGCAGTAAGGAATAAGTGAAGCAGCCAGATAATGGTATACCATTTTAACCCTTCTCATACAATGGCACTTTTCTAGTTCAGTTTTATGGGTTTCCCCTAAAGTTCCCTGAAAGTATCGTGTCAAACAGATCATCTGAAAATGGGTAGATATCAAGTTTGTCAGTTTGGGAAAACTAGAGGGTGAAAGCCCCTTTTTTTTTGTTATTTTTGATTGTTATTAAAGACAGTGTTGTGTGTGAGACGTGTAACTGATCCAGTATGTTAGATCCGAAATAGTTCAATACTTCTTTTGGATTAAATGTTTAGAACCTGAGGTGATATGGCCATTGGGTTTCTGTTAATCAAGTATAATTTACCTTTTCAGTAGATTCATTAGTATTAGTTTATTTCAATTTAAAAAACAATAAAACAATATATATCCCACTGATATATGCATACTCTGTATTTTTTATCATGGTTTATATATGTATCTATATATTATTATTTTTTTATTTTTTAAATCACTTGGAGTAGGCTACTGTGTTAAATGTGAGCTATTTGATATTGATTTCCATCATATAGTCTTCTGTGGAATGAAAGATGATATTATTTATTTAGTTTATTGTTTTGTACATGAAGAGTGTGTAAACATGTGTGTACAATGAAATTACTGTGCTAGAGTTGTACTCTCCTACTGAGACACTGTGACATGGTAAGAAAAGTAGCAACTGTAAACAGTGAACTCAGACAAAAAAGATTGCGCAAGATTAAGTGTGGTCTAAGAGGAAGTAAAAATGATCATAAACTGTAAACAATACTGTAAAAAAAAAAAAAGAAGGAAATATTGCACGTACGTTGCTTTAAATGGTTCGGTAAATATTGTACACAGTCAAAAATAATAATGGCAAATAATCAAGGCAACAATTTGAATGATTTAAAACATTAAAAAAAATATGAAAGCGACATCTGTTTTCAAGCGAAGTCTGGTATTTTTTTTTTCTTTTCTGTCTGCTTGACAAGAGTTTGATTTTGAATCATTTGAAATTACTGATTCGAAGACATGTCTCATAGCTCACATTTCTCAGTCTCAGTCTGTACTCTCATGTCCTCTAAATAACACTCATACTGTTTGCATTATGAATAATAATGCAGGGGCTTGCTTACTTGTAATAACTGTGACATTTAAAAATCAAAATGAGTGCACTCCACTTGCTGAAGAGTCGTATTTTCCCTCAACAAAAGCTTTGACTCAGAGCCAATGAAATGACTAAGATCAGCAGTTTGGTTATTGTCAAGCTTTCTGCCATTTTACATTTGCCTTTTATCCACTCGACTCTGTCAACCTGAGAAAGAGGTGGCAGATTCAGAAGGCTAAAAGTGAAAGTCACTGTTGGGTAAAATGTGAATATTCTCTCTATTTCGTCCCCCTTTCTTCCCTTACATCTGCCCCCCCTCCTCTCTCTCTCTCTCTCTCTCTCTCTCTCTGTGTTCAGACATTCTGTCTATTTCCAGAAGCTTGCCACATTAACACACCACCTAAGCAGTAAGTCAATTTCTCTTAGTTGTGTAACAGATAGAATGAAGGAAACAGGAAATGGAGGGGGTGTTAGGAATGAATGACTGAGTAGTTTTAATTCGATGTTAAAGAATTAAAGGCCAACGTATCATTCCTGTCCTTTCACGAGCCTCATGTAGTCGATTGCGGTCCTCACTCTACTGGGAACATGCGAGGTTGGACAGTAGGCTTTGACACAAGCAATCATCTGGTGTTCAAACTAGGAGGACGAGGAGGAGAAGAAAAAGGCATGAGAAAGACACACTGAGGAAGAGACATGAACTACAGGCACCTTGTAATAACTCTTATTGCACTATGTTTGATAAATGCTTTACTTGAAAATCTCTTCGAAAAGAAGTAAATGGGTAATTTAATGGATTTTTGATGCACACTGGTCAAACTTATTATAATATATTTTTTTAAATATCAGGATTTTATTTTCACTTTATGTATTCATTTGTAACCTAACCATTTTTTACTCAAATTCAATTATTTCTAAATGTACAGTATACTTTGGTGACCACTATTTTAATAACTAATCTCATTTCCTTATTTAGGCAATGCTGGAAGATAATTCGAATTTAATTGAATAAATTTATTCCAGGTCTGTCGGGAGACAGAGCCTTAAATATAAATGTAACACAAAAGCACTTCTTTTTTTTGCCTACTTCAAGACTACGTACTTTTTACATTCTCATAAAAAGTGCTTTTACTGCTATTCAAGTGGAGTGTTATCAAAGGCAAATGGATCCTTTCATGCTCTCCTGAGGGCATTTGCATTAAAATATGGCATTAAAGTTTCCTTCACATACTTTTCTTATTATCGTACATTTTAATGTTATGCACATGGCTATGCACGATGCTTAGAGAAAATAATTACGTTCTATTTTTTTGTTTTTTCTTTTTAACAGTGCAACTGTTACTAACACTTCTCCAATCGACAGCATGACACAGACACACACACACACACACACACACACACTGTGTCTAGCATCCTGTTGTAACACATCATACAACAACAGCATAATTATCAAGAATATTGTATAAGAGGAAGGAATTTTTCAGAAAGAGTATCAACAGAAATTGAATACAAGTTCAACTACGACTCTAACACACAGGATGACCAGTGCAGGGTACAGGTAAGTTGTGTTAAGTTGTGCATACATAACAATGTGACAATCATGATCTGCTGCTGTTTTAGCTACAACCTCAACTTTTATTATGACATAAACTGAGGAGTTTATCGTACATTAATTAAATGAGAAGCATTATAAATCCAGCTGAGAAAGCTGCTGTAAAGCCCAGTGTGAGTTACCTAGAAAAACCTGAATCATTAAAAATTCTTGGCACAAATGATACTGTAAGTCAGACATCATGATACACCCATGAAGGTAAAAGAATCAGTACAATCAGTGACTGCTGTGAAGCCGGGATTATAACACAGATAGCATGTAAGGAGTGAAAATATAAAGAAATCACCCTAAATGTCCACACACACACACACAAAATGGTCCCTCTGTTCTCTGCTATAGAGTTACATCTTGAAAATGAGAAGTAATAATAGATCAAATAGATAATAAACACTAAATTTAGCATTTTGTTATAAAAACAAAAAATAGCATTGTGTTGTCTGTTATGTTTCGTACTCTACTACTTCCCCAAAGAGGGTTATTTATTTTTTAAAAAGACTGACTCTTCTCCTACTTTTGTAGCTAAGTATCCTAGCTATGAAGTAGTGATTTTAGCTAGTTAGCAAACAGAAAGCTAGTGCTACTCCGACATTCAGGTGTTTCACTGTAAAAATATTCTTCTTTGAATTTTCTTTTAATCAGCAGGCAGCAATACAAAATTCCCAGGGTGTTACAATTTGCTGTCATAGTGAGTTACTGAATTTCATTGACTACTAGAGTCATACAGAGCACAGGAAACATAAAGCATGCAGCACTGAGCATTTCATCAGAAACGTGAGGTTTACACGAGAAAACAATTCTAGCTGTTACTTTTAGCTTGAAGCAGAAATGACCTTACTGGTGTACAGTAATATTAGAGTAGCTTACAATGAATGCTTTCACACTACAAGCCATCTAAACATAGCACAAGTTAGCGGTTCTGAGCAAACCCCGAAAAAGCACAGTGCGAGCGAGCAAGTGAGTTATTTTATAAGATTTGCGGTAAAGATATTAAGCATAATAAATTGTTTTGTCTTCAGGACATTGAAAAAAAAGCCTTTGTGTTCCTTTGTGAGAAGGGAATGAGAGCTAGATTTGTAGAAACCCATAAATCTCATCATGATTATTTGGCCTTTCTGTGTTTGTGACAGAATCAGGGAAATATTTATACATCAGCGTGCTTCTCCTCGCATTTTCAATTGTACATCAAAACCCACAGTGAGGAGCCACAACAAGCTTGACCTTTACCAAACATGGAGTATTAAACAGTAAAGGTCATGAGAAGAGGGGAGTGCCAGAGAAAAGAAGCCACCATCCTGCACAAATAATCCTTTAGCTGGCAGTCGTGCAATTTAGAGGCTATTCTGTAAGAAAAGGAAATACAGAGGTATAAACATTGAAGGCTTAATAAGTAATCCACAGTTTCATCAAACTTTGTGTGTGGGGGGGGTATAGCATAGTGTTTTATTAGGTTCCAGTCTTTTAACTGATCTACCAATAATATTTGCTGAAAATATAGCTGTTAAAAAAACCCAGGGTGATTCATGTGTACCTGTCAGCTGTCAATCACATGCTTTTTTTTCTTACAGTAACATTTACATCTGAGGTGTTTGTTAAAATACAAGCACAGCATTTATAAGGTTTTGTTTTAGTCAACATCTCTACATTTGTCATGTGAACCTATTTGGAGAGGCACAGAAAATCGGAATTGTGATATTTGTAATTGTGTTATGAACAAAATGGATGGTACTCACTGGAATTCAATCAAATTACCCATATATATCTCAGATTGGATTGCTGGTAAATTAGATTTCCAGGTCTGATCTTATTCAATCTTGAAAATGTCTAAAAATAAATAAATAAATAAATAAATAAAAAATCTTTCATGAAGCACAAGTCCTGAAGCCATATTAAAATGTTTGGACGTAAGGCCATTAACAGAGAGCTTACAACATGCAGAATAAAAGATTCTGGATCAGTTATTATGTCTCATCAATTGCCTTTGTCAAGACAACATGTGGAAAATATGAGAGTTCACATTTCTGCTAATGTCATTCTGTCTGCAGTGAAGTTCCCTCCTACGTCACGGAGATTCAACTAGAAAATGTAAATATGTATTTACTCTAAAGCATCGCACACTGTCTAGCATACACTGTATGTCTGTCTTCCTCTTTCTGTCTCTCTCTCTCCCTGTCTCTCCCTCTCTCTCTTTGTCTGTCTGTCTCTCTCTCTCTCTGTCTGCCTGTCTCTGTCTGTCTGTCTGTCTGTCTGTCTGTCTGTCTGTCTTTCTCTCCCTCTCTCTCTCTCTCTCTCTCTCTCTCTCTCTCTCTCTCTCATCAGTTTAGCTAATAAGAACAGAGATCTCTGATTCCTCTTCTGTCCCTTTGTCCCCAGAGGGAAGCTAAAGCATTTAGTCATGGTAAGGACACACAGAGGCAGGAACACATCACTTATCAGATGGTAGAAGCAGTGAGGCCTAACACTGGACACCTCACTAAAACTAATAAGCTAAATGTAGAGCTCAGCAAAGCATCTGCTGGGCTTACAGACACTCACCATGATTAGCTTGATCATTATGCGTGCACAAACACACACACACAAAACACACAGGGGATAAGTATTCATTTTTTTATTGTTCCAAGAATATTTCCTGAATATTATAATTGCATAATAGAGTATGGGTTTACTATTATTATTATTATTATTATTATTATTATTATTATTATTATTAAATCATTTAGGGGAAATATTTTTTGCACAATTTTTGTGATGCATAAACAAACTGTCTTTTGCTTTAGAGTATTTGATTAGATTGTATTGATGAGAAAAGCTTTTCATTCATTGCTGAAAACAGATACATATACTGACCAATCTTTCATTATTTACTAAATCAATTTCAATCAAAACATTAATAAACATAATAACTTCAGGAGTCTCTGAATACAAGATTCCAGCTGTAATTAATCAGGCTATTTCGCTAAACTTTGATCTAAAGTCATTTTTTATCCTGGTCAGGGTGGCAGTATATCAAGAATCAGTCCCTGAACAGTAAAAGTATATAAAAATCATTTACACATATGTTATTCCTGCTCACATTTAGCCAAATCCCTTCATTTTAATAAATAATTAATAATAACAACATTTTAGTCTGATCATATAATGTGCTTTGTTACATTTTGCTTGAATATCAGTTGCTGAATATAGTTTACCAGGTTACGCTGTAGTTATTGTATTAAAATTTTGATCAACATGTCCCTTTTTAACTTTGAGCATCTGCCCCTCTAAAGGTGCACACCCCTGGTATTTAAATGCTGCTGGCATGGGACACGTGAACGTGCAGCGAATCTGTAATCTGAAATTAATTTTGCCGCAGTGATCTTAAGACATCATTTCATTTTGCTTTTTGATTATTTTTTAAAATACTAATCATCATTTTGTCTTGGTCTGGTGAAAATGGACTTCCGTGTCTCTGGCAAATGGACATATTAATTTGTGACTTTCAAGTTTAGCAAATTCCATTGCAGATATGAAATGAATCTATTTACACAGACAACACCCTGTGTTTTGCAATTGCAAATTCATTAACGTTCACAAAGCCAGAAAACACACACAGACACACTATTTTGTTTGTTTGAAAGGCACAATCATCTATAGGCGCTGTTAGTACATGAGGTGGTGCATTTTTCTGCAGGTGCTTTCAAGAGTGCAACTGCGAATCTAAGTGATGAAAACCACAGCATAAGAAACTGACCCTGTGTGGAAAATGATGCTTAAACAGAACTCTAGTATTGTTGTGTTAGTAATTCAGCCAACATAGCAAACTCGGTAGCATACAGTGTGTAATCAGGGTTTACTTGAACATGCTGGTAAAGCTTGTTAGAGTCAGTTGATGGCAGGATTGGAAGATTGGAAAAAACAGCAGAAAAACACAGACCCAACCCAGTGGGAAGAAAGATTGGTGAAACTGTTAAGGAACCATGTCTCCTGCCCCAATGCTAGATGTTGCTGGATGTAGGTAAGTATGTATGTCACGTTCATCGGCAAACAACATAAAGTACAGCAATACAAGTTCACTCAACCATGCAGACGGTGTACATGTGGTCTGTCTTGCTTAAAAGGTGTGAAAAACAAAAGTATGATACTGTGCCATGTGTCATTTCCTGACTTTGCTGAAGGTATTGACATGGTATACACATTCAAGAACTAGACAGACAAAAGTTTCTGGTTTCCTAACCTTAATGACCAAAAGTGCTTTCTGAACACCTTTTTCACTAGATTTTGGAGCATGGCTTTGGGGATTTGCTGTCCTCGGCCACTACACAAGAGTATTAATGAGTTTTGGTAAAGAGGCCTTCTAGTTCATTTCAAACACGTTCCATCAGGGATTTGTCCAGGCAACTTGAGTTCTTTTCCTCCAACACTGGCAAACCATGTGAGATGGACCTCACTTCATGGACCACACAGGGGAATTCTAGACAATTGGTGGTGGTTCAAACTTTTGGGGAAGGCTCAAATATGGGTGTGATGGTCAGATGACCACATTAATTTGGATTGGAGTAGTCGAAGGAATCAGGAATTGCACATTGTACATATTAACATTAAGGTTTGTAATGCATCAAGGTGAGACTAGAGGTATGCTTTAAGATTTGGATCCTGCAGAACAGGAAGTCACAGAAGAGAAGGAGAATTTTACTTTCATGCCGGTGCCACTGGGTGGTCAGATATAAAATTTGCAGGACAGAGACAGACTTAACATGAATTAACATGATTGTGACTCCGTCCAGGGTGTATCCTGCCTTGATGGCCGATGACTCCTGAGATAGGCACAGGCTCCCCATGACCCAAGCATAGATCGGATAAGTGGTACAGACAATTAAATTAAATTAAGTTAAATTAAAAAACATGATTGTGTGGCACAGTGCTATGCATTTTTAGCATCCTTAGTAACCCTCTGGTCAGGGTCATGGTGGATTCAATTAGGCTACTGTTTTGTTGATATTATGGAAATAGAACACAAGTCGTCACAAATGACAGTTGGCAGGTATAGATAATAATCATCATCCTAATCATAATTATAATACAGAAGGAGGGGCATGGTGTCTCATCCCTCCAGGGTTGGGGGTGTGATTCCTGTCTCTGCTATGTGTGTGTGTGTGTGTAGTTTGCATGTTCTCCCTATGCCTCAGGGGCCTTCTCCATGTACTTTGGTTTCCTCCCCTAGTCCAAAAACATGTGTTGTAGGCTGATTGGCATCTCTAAACTGTGTGTGATTGTGCCCTGCGATAGACTGGCATCCTGTCCAGGTTGTTTCCTGCCTTATCCCCCAAGTCTCCTGGGATACAGTACCTCCAGGTTCCCAGGTATCCCAGTAGGATAAATAATTTAGAGAATGGATGGTTGGATGGATGGATGGATGGATGGATGGATAATACTAATAAAAACAGTGAAGTTCATAACTCAAGTGATCAAGCTGAGATCTTCCAGGTTTTAATTTGATTTTACCCTGATACAGAGATACAGATACTGTGATACTGTGTTACACCCACAGTGAACATACTTATTACTAACATCATTTCAGTCCACATTAAGAGACCCCATTCAGTAATAAATATTTTCAGTTTTCCGTAACAGAATTGCATTGGTGTGTAAACAATAGTGCTGTCAGATGGATTTGTCATTTCTGTAACAGTGAAAAAGCAGTGACATTCTTTCAGCACCTCTTCAAGAGCCTCTGTTTGAAGGAATGCCATTCAGGGTTGTGTAACGTGCTGGCCAAGTTCCAGCAGTTCATCCAGGAGAATATAAAACAAACAAGTTTATCATATCACACAGTGTTCTCTATAGAGCGTGGCAAGTGTTTGGAAAATAGTAGCCTCGAGCTCCCATTGTTCACGTCAACCTCTTTTGGCACATTTTTAAAAAAAAAAACAAAAAAAAACAGGTATCCAGCTCACCACTCCCATTAAACAAACTGCTCAGTGGAGCTCAGGAGTAAAATGAAGTTTGCAAATATGAGTGATTGTCAAGTTTGTTGGTTTTGTTTTGTCGCTTTTCTACTGTTTTAAAGGCACTTAATCTGCTTTTAGATAAATGAAAATCACAATTATTCTAAAAAAAGAAAAAGAAAAGGAAAAGCCAGTTAATTTTATATCAAGGCTGTCAGGGTCAGCCTGTTCATGAATTAAATTTTAGATCAAAAGCAATAGGAACACTCTACCTACTTTTGCCATCTAGTAAAGTTATATAAGCTACTTTAAGCTCCTGACACACTTAAATAACCAAAGGATTACACAAAGCCCTTCACTGCACTTTGCCACTCAATAGCCCAGGCAAATTAAGTAGGTGTACAGGAATTTTTAAGAGCAGCAGAGAGAAAAAAAAGTCAGAGCAGATTCCTGCTTTTGTTCAGAGCCACACATTAAGACATGTTTTCACATCAGAAATAAGGTACAGCTGCCTGGCATTTCCTCCCTCATGGTTGAGTCACAGGAAGTAAGAGGAGGAAAGAAGTGAGAAAAAAAATAGTCTCAAACAGTCAGTGCACTGTGAATAACAACAAAAATGCAAAACACCTTGATAAACACTCTACAATCTTTTGGTGGCATACTGAGCAGAGACACAGAGGAACAGACAGAGAGAGAGAGTGAGAGAGAGAGAAAGGGGGCAGTGTTATTTTTCAACATAATGTAGAAGGCCCCTGCTTAAGGATTCAGAGAGGATGGGGTTCAAAAGTGTTCAAGGCTTTCATTGATGCATTAATATTTTAAAAGTAACAAGGCTTTCTTATTATACATACATTTTCCCCATTTCTTTCACTGCTTTTTAGCTGTGTGTCAGCACATGTTACAGGATTTTCCTTTTATCTTGCGTGTTTATATTACCACATCAGCTTCCCCCTACTTTTCTCTCTACCTATTTTTATACTCAGGTGCTCTGCTGCTGTTTTTCACTCACTCACTTAACACTCACTCACTTAACACTCACTCACTCACTCACTCACTTAACACTCACTCACTCACTTAACACTCACTCACTCACTTAACACTCACTCACTCAACACTCACTCACTCACTCACTCACTCACTTAACACTCACTCACTCACTCACTTAACACTCACTCACTTAACACTCACTCACTCACTCACTCACTTAACACTCACTCACTCACTTAACACTCACTCACTCACTTAACACTCACTCACTCAACACTCACTCACTCACTCACTCACTCACTTAACACTCACTCACTCACTCACTCACTTAACACTCACTCACTTAACACTCACTCACTCACTCACTCACTTAACACTCACTCACTCACTTAACACTCACTCACTTAACACTCACTCACTCACTTAACACTCACTCACTCACTCACTCACTTAACACTCACTCACTCACTTAACACTCACTCACTCACTCACTCACTTAACACTCACTCACTTAACACTCACTCACTCACTCACTCACTCACTTAACACTCACTCACTCACTCACTCACTCACTCACTCACTTAACACTCACTCACTCACTCACTCAACACTCACTCACTCACTCACTCACTCACTTAACACTCACTCACTCACTCACTCACTCAACACTCACTCACTCACTCAACACTCACTCACTCACTCACTCACTTAACACTCACTCACTCACTTAACACTCACTCACTCACTCACTCAACACTCACTCACTCACTCAACACTCACTCACTCACTCACTCACTTAACACTCACTCACTCACTCACTCAACACTCACTCACTCACTCAACACTCACTCACTCACTCACTTAACACTCACTCACTCACTTAACACTCACTCACTCACTTAACACTCACTCACTTAACACTCACTCACTCACTCACTCAACACTCACTCACTCACTCACTCAACACTCACTCACTCATTTGTTTAACACTCACTCACTCGCTTAATGCTCACTCACTCACTCACTCACTCACTCACTCACTCACTCGCTTAACACTCACTCATTTGTTTAACACTCACTCACTCGCTTAATGCTCACTCACTCACTTAACACTCACTCACTCAATCACTCACTCACTCACTTAACACTCACTCACTCACTCACTTAACACTCACTCACTCACTCACTCACTTAACACTCACTCACTCAACACTCACTCAACACTCACTCACTCACTTAACACTCACTCACTCACTCACTCACTCACTTAACACTCACTCACTCACTCACTCAACACTCACTCACTCACTCAACACTCACTCACTCACTCACTTGCTTAACACTCACTCACTTAACACTCACTCACTCACTCACTCACTCACTCACTCAACACTCACTCACTCACTCAACACTCACTCACTCATTTGTTTAACACTCACTCACTCGCTTAATGCTCACTCACTCACTCACTCACTCGCTTAACACTCACTCATTTGTTTAACACTCACTCATTTGTTTAACACTCACTCACTCGCTTAATGCTCACTCACTCACTTAACACTCACTCACTCAATCACTCACTCACTCACTTAACACTCACTCACTTAACACTCACTCACTCACTCACTCACTTAACACTCACTCACTTAACACTCACTCACTCACTCACTCACTCAACACTCACTCACTCACTCAACACTCACTCACTCACTCACTTGCTTAACACTCACTCACTCATTTGTTTAACACTCACTCACTCGCTTAATGCTCACTCACTCACTTAACACTCACTCACTCACTCACTCAACACTCACTCACTCACTCACTTAACACTCACTCACTCATTTGTTTAACACTCACTCACTCGCTTAATGCTCACTCACTCACTTAACACTCACTCACTCACTCACTCACTCAACACTCACTCACTCACTCACTTAACACTCACTCACTCATTTGTTTAACACTCACTCACTCGCTTAATGCTCACTCACTCACTCACTCACTCGCTTAACACTCACTCATTTGTTTAACACTCACTCATTTGTTTAACACTCACTCATTTGCTTAACACTCACTTACTCGCTTAACACCCACTCATTTGTTTAACACTCACTCATTTGTTTAACACTCACTCATTTGCTTAACACTCACTTACTCGCTTAACACTCACTCACTCATTTGCTTAACACTCACTCACTTAAACACTGACTCAATCACTCTCTCACTCATTCACTCACTCACTCTCTCACTTACACACTCATTTGTTAAAAACTCACCCACTCACTTGCATAACACCACTCACCCATTCCCAGGCTTCCTCCCTCAATCACTCACTCACTCACTCACTGACTAACTCACTCACTGACTCACTGACTAACTCACTCACTGAATCACTCACTCACTCACTCACACATTTGTTTAACACTTACTCACTCACGCACTTATTTACTTACTCTCTCACTCTTCCTTTACCCTCTTTTCCATTGCTTTCATCTATGTCATAACAGCATAGCACAGACATGAAAAAAAACATAGACATTTAAGAAAGGTTCAAGTACAAATGCAAGATAATACACAGCACAAAAATACATTACACTACAGAAAATAGCAGAGACTAAAAGTGCACTACATAATGAATAGAAAAAGCAATAAGTGTGAAGTCTTTATGTATTACTAATTCCTTAAGCAGATGTTCTGCTATAGCCAGTTAAAACTCGTATCCCATAGGTGAATGCACTATCCCGATAAGACTGATGAAGGCAGAGTTAAATACTAACTGAAGGCTGTGAGCTGAATCTCTGATATTCAGTCAGTTGTAATTCGAAATAGTCTGCCCTAATTTTGGCAGCTAATGGTTGAGAAGGGTAAGCAAGCCCCCTTTCTCTCTCCCTCTCTCTCTCTTTCTCTCTCTCTCTCTCTCTCTCTCTCTCTCTCTCTCTCTCTCTCACTGGTCTGTGCAAAGCCTGAGTCTTCAGAAACAGCTCCTATTAAATATTTATCACAAATAGCTATATTTATCATAAATATTCATAAGATAGGGCTGTTATTTTTCAGAGCAGAGAACATAACATTCTGCAATTATGCTACAGTCAAGGTAAAGCAGGGTATTAAATCTTTAGCAGGATAGAGTTTCATTTCCTTTCATTTCATTTCAAGAGTAAGATATGAGAAATTTTTAGGGACAGTTGGTTATTTGTCCCATCCACCTCGGGCCCAGTGTTCCCAAATTCACAGCAACACTACCCAGGATAAAGCATTTTTTTTTTTTTTTAGTAACCCAGCTACTGGGTTAGTGACTGGTTAAATCTCTGTGACAGTGGAGAAAAGGCAAATTGGGTTTCCCCTCCTCCTCTCCTTTATCACTATCAGGTGTTTCTGCCCAGCAGCTGGGTCACTCTATAAACCAGCTGCTGATTTATCTGTGAGATCGATGCTCCTATTTTCTAAATGAGCCACTCTGAGTCCTCTGAGCCTTTCTTACTGAAACAAAAGTGCCAGGTCCAGTGTCAAAATCCTAAATTCTCCTCAATAAATAAAACCCGATATCCATTAGGCCTGCATCTATCAGTTATTTTGGTTTTTGAATATTTTGAATCTAAAGGATAACAAGCAGCAAATTACAAATCATATTAAAGACTCTTAACAACCAAACATAACCCCATTTAATCTAAATAAAGAGCTTGAAACAGATGCTTAATCAGACCATGTACTTGTTTACACCAGACTGTATGAGTAACAAATTACTAACACCAAATGATAAACACATCAGAGTAAAATGTTACATTCGAGAATAAAATGAAACAGAGATAGCACAAATTGCATTTTTAATGAGTTTTAAACTAAATCCCTTCACCGGTCACTCTATTTAATCAATTTGTAGTAGGATGTCCATGATTATAATAATATTTGAATCGTTATTGTGATGTCAGTTGGAAAAGGGGGCTGGAACTCCTGAGATTGACAGGATTGACACTGAGGGCTGGCATAAAGAGGCAGAACACAGTGATACTCCTTATCTATACTAGATCAGACAGAGCCCACTCGCTGCTCGAAACTGTGAGAAGATATAAGGCTAGGAACTATAATTAATATATAACAGAAAAGAATAGGATGCATGTAATTAGAAAAGGTAGAAGTATATTCCTTTCACTGAAACCAGGGGGCTGAAATGCACTGCACTCCACCACGTCACCTCAGATCCTCCACTGGTCTCACTATCTCACAGGGTACAAGGTAGGTATGCATCATGACTCTACTCTGTTTTGGCACCTTGGTGGTGGAATGAACTTCCCCTAGATGTTCAGCCTGGCTGTCTTCCAACAACGGGTGAAGACCTGCCTCTTCCTGAAATACTTAAACTAGCACTTGTTATTTCTTGTTTGATTAAAAAGAACTGTTTGTCTGTGGGCTGTGTTTCCTCCCAACGGAGTTTCAGACTGTTGGTACCCTTAGTCTGTGTCTGTAAGCTAGTATCGGTGTGTTCACTGACAGAGACTTCAAAGCACTTTTGTACATCGCTCTGCTGTAAAGCTAAATGTAAATGTGTTCCAGCATGACAATATCCCTGTGAACAGTGAGGCCCATGAAGACCTGGTATGCCGAGGCTGGACCGTGAAAACCAGAGCGGCCTGCACAGAGCCCTGACCAAACCCTACTCAACACTTTTGGGATAAACTGGAATGATGTCAAGACCTAAGACCTTCTCACTTGATATCAGCACACAGCATCTTATGCTCTTGTGGCTGATAACTGTACATCCAAAATCCTCACACAATCTAGAGCGAAAGCTGTTACAGCAGCAAACAGGAAACAAACAGGGTGTGTGTCCTGGCTGCTAGGTTTATGTAAAATCATAATGCAATTGATATCACTTTGTAAAGTCAGGTATCAATTTCTATTTAAAGGAGATATCAGAAATAAAAGTTCCAGAAATAGAGTAATGATGAAATGGTTATTTTTTTTTATTATTTATTTCAGTTATTATCTGTCATCATTAGGCTGCTAGAGCTTACATGCCTCTTTTCAAACTGAAGCATCACAAGGCAGCCTGCTTCAACATGCTTAAAAGAGATGCTAAATACCCTACACAATTAGGAAGAGTTGCCCTAATCAACACAGGAAAAAGAAATACCACCCTTCCATCTTTACCACCCACAGAACAGCGCCAAGCATCTCTCTCAGAATTGGACAGCAGAAACACAATAAATACAATTACACCATAGCAGAGGTTTAGATATCAAGTGATTAAGGTCTCAGAAAGGGAGTTCTAAATGTAGTGGGTTTCTTGTGAGAGCAGCAATATTTTCTTGAACATAGAGAATGATATAAGAAGAGGAAAATGTGTTAACCTATCCATTTTTAATCAATATGCAATGGAAGTAGACATGATTCTCATCACCTCTTCATATTGTATTTTAATGTTGCTGAGGTATTCAGGTTTATTTGACAATATTTTGACTACTATGAAAGATTTCAGCCTTGTGTTTAAACTAAAGATCTCTCTATAAAGAGCATGAAAAACAGCAAACAGGAACCTTTTTTTCTTTTCTTTCTTTTCTTTTTTTGCCAATGTATTGTTGATTCGGTTCTCCTCCTTTTTCCTGTACACTTGACAACCACTCTCACTCTGTTTCACCCCAGCTAGCCCCTCCACCACCATGCCTTCTCATTTACTACCCCCCCCCCAAGCCCCCACCTTTTCCCCTCTACCCTCCCTCTTTCTCATGCTCATCTTTCTCCTGTTTTCCTGCTTTTGGCATCAGCATATCAAAATCATTATCATTACCACTGACATCAAAATTCTGTCCACTTCAACTCCACTTTGCACGATATTAGAATGACGTGCAACCTTGCACTAGTCCACAATTTCAGTCTAATGCAGGGCTGAAAGAACACATGCTAATGTTCATGTCTTATATAAGGAACAGTCTTTGTCATTAGAACCATACATTGAATGTTCATACCCACTAAGAAAATGTCTGACTTGGTGGAAAATAAAAATGGAAATTGAAGTGAGTGCAGACACAGCTGCCTGTCGCAGGCCAAGATCATTGCTCTCTCTCTCTCTCTCTCTCCCCTCTCTGTCTCTCTCTCTATAATGTGCACAGGTGCTGCTTAATTCAATTGGAAAACGTTGCCATGGTTTTACATTAATATGTTTCCATGTTACCCGCACAACGGTTGTCATGGAGATGATGGGACTTATTTAAGCTGAAACTTTAGACTGGTTGGAGGAGAGAGAGACAGAGAGAGAGCTAGACAGAGCTAGAGAGAGAGAGAGAGACAGAGAGACAGAGAGATGGAGAGAAAGCTTTAGTTTGTGTTTTGATTATCTCTCATTTAATTTAGATTTGTTTTCATGCTCGGTCATGAAAATGGTGTAAAACTGATGCACTGCGCACAGATCTTTTTGTGTTTCATTAGAGAAAGTGAAACAAGCTGGTGCTCTAATTAAATGACTTGCAGTGAGCAGTACTTCCTCTTATAACCTCTGATTGCTCTCTATTTCTCTCTGCTCTCTAAAAGGAAAAAAAAAACAAGCTGTAGGCTATTTCATTTGTTTATTAGGGACATTCAATGGATTTTGCTGAGTTTTTGAGGCAGGCTCTTTTTTAACAGACAGTTTAATTCCATTTTTTAGTTGAATGACAGAGAGTGTACTCTGTAAAATGGCCCCAGTCTAGAATTTATCTCCGCAAATGTTTCCCATAGATCTCATTCTGACTCTGACCAAAGACTCCATTGTATGAGCTTTTGCATCACTAAGCACTATTAAGCTATAGAGACTGCAGAGAAGAATGCTTTTATTGTAAGGATATTGCCATATAGTGTTATAGAGTTATTGAGACAGTACATAGGAAACCTTTTAGAGGTATATTTATATCAACCTTTTAACTGAGACCATATACTGTGTATCTTTATTCAGTCTGACATAAAGAATGAAAGGATGGCTAATACGTCTTTCTATCTGCCCATGTAAAAGATAGATAGATAAATCGATAGATGGGTAAAGACAGAGAATGGGTGCAGCTCTGACTAAATTATGATGTGCACCGAGTAAAAGAAAGAAAATACTGTATGATTGTTACTCTTGAGCTTGTAGATTGTGAGATTTGGAGTTTGATTCCAAACAATAACACAGCCAACTGTGGCAAGGCATCCAAGATAGATAGCTAAATAGTCCACGCTCCCTTGTCATTCGGGGGAATCTATGAGCTCATGTAGCTGAAACACTGGTAAGCAGAACAGCATATTAGGACGTACAACACGTCGAACCTTGAGGCAAATGGGCTACAACTTTTTTTTTTAGGGTTTTTTAGCATTCCTGCCTTCTTGCTGAACCAATCTAGTCATTCTCCTCTAGACATTCACCTGTCTTATTAAAAAAGCACTTCTTCTTGTAGAAATGCTTCTAACTAGATGTTTTTTAGGGGTTTTTAGCACCATTCTGTGTAAACTCTAGTGACTGTTGTGTCTGAAAATCCTAGTAGATCAACATTTTTAAAAAATACTCAAACCAGCCAATTTGGCACCGATAACCAAATTATGGTCAAAGGCAAAGAGATCATATTTTCTCTCCAGTACTGATGGTTTGATCAATTAAGTGACCATTAACTGAAATTCTTGACATGTATCTGAATGATTTCATGCAGATAGTTTGTGCTGCTGCCACATGATTGGCTGCTTACAAAACTGCATAAATGCATACAGATACAGGTATTCATTTATTATTTTAAAAAAAGATCTCAGTTATTTGATGTATTGTTACTTCAGATGATTTTTACAATGCTAGAATGAAAGTTTATGATTTCTGTAGGCAAATATGTGATAGGGAATGGCACTTTCTTTTATGAATTAGTTTAGGCTTAGCCTTGTTTATTCGAAGGCTACAAACATTGGCACGTTCACTTTCTATTAATTCAAACCTGCTTGCTAATTGTCAAAAAAAAAAAAAGAGCTCAGTTTCTCCCAGTATTTTTTCTTAGTTTTTCCAAATGTTAACTAGTTAAAAAACCATTTATAGTATTATTATAAATGAAGTAAAAGTGGCAAAAATTTGTGCACTAAACGTAATACTTTGTTTATGATATTTCGTATTACATAAGGCACATTTGAATAGTTATATATATAACATTATTTGTCTGTTAGTAGGATATACTTGGGCTGATTTAAAGTAAACTGCAGTGAGATGTTTTGTTAAGAGGAGCTGTCAAATATTTTCCATTACTCCAAATAGTCTACTGTCTAAATGTTCATCTCTTACGCTAGCATGTTGCTGTTCATCCTCATTTAAACTTTTCACAGCAGAAAAGTGACAATGTATTATTATGTTGAAATGATGCTGGAGAGAAAAAAAAATACTATTGTTAAAAACCAATAGCGAGCAGCACACAAAGAGAGAGACGAGAAAATGGCAGCAGAGTTGGTCACATCTATATGCAAGTCTGTGCTTTGTCATACTTTCCATCATCTTTATTCATTACTGAGTGACTGAGAGAGAGAGAGAGAGAGAGAGAGAAGGGAGCAGACTTGGTAATCCTTATTTGAACTCAATGTGACAAGATTACTTTCTCTCTCCTCTGTGACAGTTAATTGTAGATGAGGACAAACGTCAAAAATGTTTAGCTGCGCTTGACTGGAGTTAATTACTGACCCAAGGCAGAAGTGACTAATGCATTGATTTACTGATAAAAATCCATTCTCCAAATGTTTTTGCTCCTGATTTAATTTTCTTAATATTTATTATTACAGAGAACTCCGTCACTGGCGCGATGTTTTCTCATGTGAGTGGAAACAAGTGAGTTTGTAATGTTTGTGGTGGAAAGAATTTTAAACACACTGGATGAGTGAAAATACTTCTAGTGCAATAATAATTCACTAGTGACCTTGTAATCAAGGAAATACCTCAAGTAAACATAAATAAGTCATCTGGTGAAAACTGCTTAAATGACATGTTTCATGAGCTTTGCTGAACTGAAAACACTTCCGTTATCAACAGTATGAAAGATAACATTAGCTAGCTAGCTAACTGCCAAGTGATGTTTATCTTACTAGGTTCTTTAGCCAGCTAACTCATGCCAATTCATACTTGTTTCTATCTATCTAACAAAGATGGTTCTTACAAAGGATCCCATCCTATTAGTAAGTTACAGTGGATAGCAGCACGTCTTAAATTTAATACAGAACTTAAATTCTGGAAAAGATCAAAAGTTAATTGCTAGCTTTGATTCGCTAATGTAGCTCACTCCGCTAGTTAAAGGCTTACCTCCATCCTTACATTCATCCACATGTTAGTTGTTGAGCACAGAAATGCTAATTCTCCACAGGTTTATTTATTTATTTATTTGTTTAGTTGTTGTTTTTCTCCCCCAGATCATTATTATTCTGTTTCCTTGAAGATATCTGATAAATTGGGCCAGGGATGTTTATCTGTCTCTACTGTCTCAGACATGATGCTAAATAAAGCATTAGCTGCATGCCTAGACCTTTATTTTTGATTGGGTCTCAAAATTGAATTATTTAAACTGGACAATAACTAATAGTCATCCCTGTTTAATTGCATTATTATGGTTTACTCTGTAACTATTATCAAAAACAAATCTAGTGAAGCTAAATTTATTAATTAAAAAAAGGTCAATTTATTCCACTGAACTAAAATACATACAGTTCATTATCCTCATGCTCCCCGACATTAGCATTTCTGCTAATTATGAAATCTGTATAGTTAACAATTGTGCACTTTAACCGCTTTGCAAAACACCACTCAATTTGAACTACTCGTTTAACCTTGCAGTTCAGCATATCCAGATGTCAGGTACATCTGTACATTTGCACCGGTTTGAGACGCGAGAAGTAGAGCATGATGTACAGTTAACTTTAATGGCAAAACCCAGCTCTGTGAGATGCAGTCAAGCTGCTGAGAGCTGGACCTGCTTCTCATATATTGTCAGCTTTGAGTGATAAGAGCCTGGCAGCCTATTTATTTCACTGGGTCTTGATCAATACTTGTGAGTTCTGGCTAAATTGCCTCCATTGCTTATAGCTCACACTGTGAATGAGGATAGAACATGCTGGTCAGAGTTTATGGGAGAACTGAAGCCAGACTCAAATGCTACGGCAAATGTAATGGTCAGTCTGGGGAATTATATAAACCCTGTATTACAGAATTTCTTATCTCCCCGATCATTGACAAATATATAAATATATGTGTATAATATAATATATCTTTAACACTATCTTTTTTTTCAATGATAAGAGTATGATACAATGCGACATGATGGTGCAACGGGTAGCAATGATGTCTCACAGCTCCAGATGAATAAAAAAATAATATGATATTCTTATAAATAAAAGCATACTGAAAGCTCTTGTTATTCAGACAAAGGTGTACTATTACTATTGTGCTAGATGCTTCAATTGAAACCATGTTGCAGCTTTTAGGCATCACCATATGTCATGATGGGAATCAGTCTATTCAGTAGTATTTGGTAGTTACTTATTCTTGCCAAATTGCAATTGCAGCTGTTTTTTAGTCTCATATTTCAAGAACAAGAATCCATAAAAGTCTCATTAGTCAAACATAATGCACGCTGATGCAGAGGAGCAGTGTTGCCTGCTTACAGTTCCAGCGTAGCTGGTTGTTGCATCTTTTCCTGGTGTTCATGTGGGTTCCTCAAAGTTCTCTGGTTTCCTCCCACCTCCCAAAGCATGATGGAAGGAGGACTGACTGCCCTATATTGCCCCCTAGAGAATGTGTGTGTGTGTGCGGTGTGTATGTGTGTGCGTGCATGTATGTGTGTGTCTATGGTGCCCTCCAATGGGCCGCCCTCCCAGTCAGAATGTATTCAGAATGATTTATGTATGTTTGTACCTGAAAAACACAAACAGACATGAATAGAAATTTGCAATTTTCTATAAGAGATAATTTGCCTGTTGCCTGGCTCTCCAGCATTCTGCAAGATGTTGTGCTCAGCATCTCAGAATGCTCTAACCCTAATTATTTAATTGGTAAGATATCATATATGAACAGCTATATGGAAGAATTTGATTTTAACATTACCTGTCTTTAAGCATATGCCTTCCCAACATTACCGTCCATTTTATAGATTTGATTTTGTATAGATTTATGTCAAAGAAAAGAGATAAAGTACCTTAATAAATATAGAAATTCATTTGAATTGTATAATTCAATTCTACTTTTGAGATAAAAACCATAGAATTACTTTAGGTGTTGTGAAATTGATTCACTCGAATACATTAACATTTCTGAGTAATCACCAGCAGTTGCCCATGTGTAGTTCTTCTTACAGTATTTCACAAATTTCCTCAGATGTTTAGAAAAGGTGCAAGTTGTCCAACTTGCATGTCGCAGTGTTGCACCATGCTGCTTAAAATAAATGCAGAGTTAACCAGAACACTTTGAAGTGTTTTGACAGTTGCTTCTTCACTTAGTGACATTTCAACCCCTTACCACCTGTACAGAGAAGGGGGAGGGTTCAAACACTTCCTCTGACCTCGCTGTCCCTGTG
The DNA here is from genome assembly GCF_019097595.1 of Hemibagrus wyckioides. Taxonomy (NCBI): domain Eukaryota; kingdom Metazoa; phylum Chordata; class Actinopteri; order Siluriformes; family Bagridae; genus Hemibagrus; species Hemibagrus wyckioides. The sequence goes on along the minus strand of NC_080720.1, from coordinate 18,953,338 downwards.
CCAGAAATGCTGTTGTGGTTGCATCACATCCTCTATGAGACAGCCCCGACTTCTTCTGCATTTCCACTAAAGCATCATGCTGTGTGTTTTCATAGTAAACAGTCAGTTTTCACAATGAAAAAGCACATTAATGACAACTGACAACAAAAACATGGCTTGAAAATGATTTCAAATACATATACACAATCATATGCAGAATTCTATACAGATACCCAATGTCTGTCCTCGGTTTTGCCCATCCTGCCCTTGTCTTCATTCTTATTCCTGTGTTAGCGTTCACAATGACTCTACATCTCAGTTAATGTGCCAGCAGCTTGGATGAGTATGGCTGTCATTCCCACACACTTTGCCACAAAGAAGCACAGTCATTAGTATTATGCCACCAATGCCTGGGCTTCCTGCTACCACCATCCTTGACTAATTTTTTTTTACTTCTATCGAGAGAGATGGCGAAAAGAAAAGACAAATCCCCGGAGCACCAACAAGCCTTCACATCTCATTTGACTGCGCTAATTACCTTTCACATGATTAATTGGACCAATTTGGATTAGTCTTGGAAGAAAACGATTCTTGGCAAAGTGCAAGCCATTAGTTAGTCATGAAAACATTATTAATGTAAGGATTTAATCTGGGTAAATATGACAGAATTAAAGAAATAAGGCCAATTATTATGTGGCATGCTCAGTCAATCTCCAGTGTAGTGAGAGTAATATGCGTGACTGCTTCAATTAGAAATGCAGACCTGCCAGTCTCGCTTTCTCTCTACTCTATTTCACTCTTTTGTACATCAGTGCCACATTACATAACAATGAATAACTGGTGTGTTGGTGATTGATGAAGTATACACTAATCAGCCATAACATTAAAACCACCTGCCTGATATTGCTCCATGGTCCAATGTTCACATTGTAGTCACGTGTTCATTGCAGGTGTTTTCAGTGGTACACAGGGGCACTGCCTCTCCTCAGCTCAATACACTGTGATGCACTGTGTGTTCTGACACGCTTCTGTTATAGCCAGTGTAGAGTTTTTCAGCAATTTGTGCTACAGTAACTCTTCTGTGGAATTGGATCAGACAGACAAATCTTCTTTCCTCACATGCACAGTCTTGACCCTGTCACTGGTCCATCAGATGTCCTTCCTTGGACCACTTTTGGTATGTACTAACCACTGCATACTGGGAACACCACACAAGACCTGCTGTTTTGGAGATGCTCTGACCGAGTCATCTAGCCATCATAATTTGGCTCTTGTCAAAGTCACTCCTTACGCTTTCCCATTTTTCCTGTTTCCAACACATCAACATTGAGAACTGACTGTTCCCTTGATGCTTAATATATCCCACCGCTTGACAGGTGCCACTGTTACAAGATAATCAGTGTTATTCACCTCACCTGTCAGTGGTTTTAATGCCCTGGCTAATCAGTATATCTACATCGATTCACTATTTAGATGAACCTCATTAGACTCGCACCACAACAGAACACATTCAGGAAAGAGATTAGAACTGCAGCTGCAAGTGTCTGCCAAATAATAATGAAGATAACCATGTTCAACACTACTTTAAAACAGTCTGAATGTTAGATAACGTTGCCTGCACACAGTTTCATTTGGGTTATTGAACTGTTAGTACAGCAGTGCTTATAATGAGACAATGGTGGTGCTTATTACTGCATGAAATACTAGCTTAGTGAGGCTTTTTAAAATGGAAAACAACACATAGAGGAACTTTGGGCTGTTTTAATCACAATGACCTATTAAAAAGATAAGTGCAGGTCTGGATAGAGCCATTGAAAGTTTCATAACGATCCCTTCAAATTCGCAGTAGTAATGACTGCACGCCAAACCTAAGATGCTATGAAGATAAAATAATTCAAAATATTACAAAGCCTCATGTCAATGAAGTTAAACTAACAATGTTTACATGTACATTAGTGCGATTTTGCAGGCGCCCTTACCCCGAGCGCTGTGTAATCTCTATCAAAAACATCTCCTCGTGCTGTTTTAATAGTTTAGGGGTCTAAGAACACAATCAAGCTGAAGCACAGATAATGAGAGGTTAGCGCAGCAAAAAAAAACACACAAGTGAAGAGAGTTTTTCAAATAAATTAAATAAGTGCTAATTGACAACAACACAGTGTTTAATACTCTTGTATTGAGAACCCTAAATTCATTCATTTATCCTCTGTAATTACATAATACTGGTCAGGGTTGTGGTTGATCTGGATTCTATCCCGGGAACACAAACTGGGCTCCAGCTGAGAATACAGCCTGAATCGAAGGTCAGTCAATAGCAGAACACCACAAAAAAACACACACACACTCACAATTCACTCATTCATTAACTCCTATGGGAAGGAAACCTGAGAATCCGGAGGACACCTACACTGATAGAGGAAGAAATTTGGAAACTACACACAAGCGCACAATAACCTGAGCTGTGCAACTGTGTGCAACACGTCTTCTGGTTGTTGTATTGTTGTTGTTGTTTTTTAAGATATTTATATTAATGCTTCATGTCCATTTTCTCATCTCTATGATTCTATCAAGACACTCAGTGTTATAAATAATTCTGTAATGTTTTCTGTAATTTCCGTAGTGCTTTGACATTTTGTACATGTGTACAATCATGCCAATAAAGCCTAATGAATTGAATTATAGTGTAAAATAACAAATGTCAGAGATGTATTTGCCTTAGCGTCAGTGAATATCAGGAATTCAGACACGGGCCAATCAGAGCATCTGTTACCTCGTGTATTCAGAGGAGTGTAATTAAGGTTTTTCTCCATGTGTGTTCAACTGGTTTGTGATGTAGCATGAGCAGCAGTTCAAAAGGATGCGGTTGGCAGGCTTCATGTGTCTTGGAGGAAGCATGTGTTAGCCCTCACCTTCTCTGGTTGGTAACTGTCATGCAATAGGAAAATTATCTAGCGGGTGAAACATGACAGTGGCTACACTGGGAGAAAGTAGTGTTTAAAAAAAAAAAAAAGTGAACCAACAATTTCATGAAAAAGCGTCCTCAAACTCAAAAATATATCTGTGTTGTGAGCTGAAATAAAATAAGTCATTGGATTAAAAAAGCTATTAGTCTAATGTGATTTAAGGTAGCGAATGTGTGAGGAATGAGCCGAAGAAGGCCATCTGGGGGGTTTTGTTTAAACTGTGTAGCCCACCGCATGATGACAAAAAGTGTAATTAGGTACACTTAGTCGTACCGCCTCCATATGACCATAAACTCCTACATATTACTAAGATCTGATTACATGGCTGTGCTTTCCCTTTGAATCCACAGTTAGCACATAATCAGATGGATATTTTCAAACCCAACTTTTTGGTTTCCTTTTTATTCAGCAAGAAAAGCTGAACTTTTTGATATTATGTACTTTTTAGTGTAAGACCCCTATAGGGTGGAAAAGGTTGCAGGGTTTCCATGAGAAAAATAGGTCAAAAGAATGTATGAATGTTCACAGGTATTCTTTGCGAGCTATTGATGAATCAGCACTGATAATTCGTAAAAACGAATATTTTCAAGGCGTGTTCGGAATTGCCTATTAAACAAAATTAAAAAAGCAGAGCAAAAATGTCTTGTGTGTTTTATTGTTTCTCACAAGTTGGTATGACAAGAATTCATTGTTAATGGTGGCTGTGGACTTCATGTGTCATAAATGCAGATGGTTTAAATTCACCTTTGAGGACAATTTGTTTGTAATATAAGCTTGATAAATGAGGCATCCTGAGCACTTCCATATGTGAGCAGCGATGTGAAAATGTTTATGTAGCGGATGCTGTAATGACTGAATCTCTGTAAGTTAAAAGTTCAGCACAACCTATCCAACCCCCCCCCCCCCCCGATCAATTTAGTGAAGAAGTTTCTGGAATTGCTAGAGCGAGCCAAGGCATGACAAGGCTCATCTAACCAAGAGGAGATTGTAATTCATGTGATCTCTTTCACCTTGGGCAAAGTTAAGTGTTTGCTCCATTGTCTAAAAAATGTTTACTGATTTAACACAAGGCAATAACGGGTAATTGATTATATTGAAACCTGACACACGTGCTCTTGAAAAATATGCAGCATGAAGGCAACGACAGTGAGCTGAATGCGCAAACACCGGTGTGGAAATATAAAATTTTCTCCTCATCTGGCGCACAATCTGTTTCCTTTAGTGTCAAGTGACTTTTATGAAAAATCTCTCAAACAGAAAGTATCTTCAGGAGCAATAATGTCCTGCACTAATTTAATACCTTATTACCATAAGCTTAGTGCGACGCATGCATAATAAATTTGTTGTATCACACCCGACTCAGGCATAGGTTTGGAACAGGATTGTGGATCCTGAAACGCCAGTCCCATTTGCATGATATGATGTGAGAGTTGAATGAATTGGAGGATTATGTAGAACGCTGTCTTCCTTCCCAGGCCCATTGTGCTGCAAAGAAGTATCACATACCCACAGACGGGTAGGAATTTGGAACCAACCAATGAGGAATTTTGGAGAAGAAGAAGAAAAAAAAAAAAGAAATACAAATGGATGTTTCAAAAGAGAGCCGAAAAAAACAGGGGAAGATATCAAACACTTTGACATTTCTAATTTTCTTTTTTAAGATATAAAGAGACTCAACTTGTACTTGCACAGATTTAAAAATGATTTTTATTTTGAGGTAAATGAATTGAAACTTTAAGGTATATCGCCGCTTTGAGAGTTGTTGTCATTTGCTCACTTCAGGTTATGTAGTAGGTTCCCTCTAAGAACCAAGTATGCTTCAGATTTTACAATACAAAACAGTAAAATAAAATAAAAATAAAAAATAAATAAATAAATAAAAAACAATAACCCTTTCCCAACAGTCCTGAACATCAGTCGATACTTTGGAAGGTTGCCAGTTGAAAGCTCATACTGAAAGCGTACATAAAACCACACCTCATGTAACTTGTCACACAGTGGAACTGTGGTATCTCTTACATTAATCAGTTCACACCTTCGTAAAAATATAGCCACACATTTCCACACGAAATATTTTGACATTCGCAGCTTCTCCGTTGATTTTAATAAGCTGATAAAAAAAAAAAAAATGTTCTTCAGGTCTATACTGCCAAAGATAAGTGTTTTTGAAAATGAGAAAGGAGTGTATTGAGTCAGGACCTACTTTGCATTGCATAAGCCTGTAATATTTGCACAGAGTAAGAGAGTGTCTTCGGCTCTATTTGAAAGTTCATGACTAAGCAACTTTTGTCCTTCCTTTTCAATAAGTATGCTCACTTAAAAGTTAGTAGGTCATAAAGTATGAGTAGGAGTACACGGTGAAGCTTCAAATTTGTGAGAAAACCCTGCCATTTGTCTTTCATGCAACTAATGCATAAACATGATGAACGTGCATGCTTACCGATGCACTCTACTTCAGAAGAAGAGCAAGAAAAAGCAACTGGTGGAACGGTTCATCTGAAAAAGCTTTGGGATATGCTAATTCCGGCATGCCCTGGTGTTGTACAACGCAGATGTCCAAAGGCTGGTTTGCCTTCTAAAATGTGCAACTGGCGCAGAAATAACATTCATTGATTGTGAAGCAGAGGACAGGGCACGTGTTGTGTGAATATGAGCCTGTTACTAAAGGTGACATGTTTAAGCACACTTCTTTCCTTTGTTAAAGGTCACCTTGACTGTTGAGGAACCACTAGTCAAGTTTCAGTCGTGCCATTTCTACATTTATCACGTCTTCGTACATTCACTGAGACTGAAAATAAGCCTTATTATTTATAATTATGTGTACTGTACAGATTCAGCTGGTTTTAAAAAAAAAAACAACAACAACATATGCCTTCCTTTACAATGAAATTCTTAGTTTATTCTTGAGTAAAAGATAGAAACTCTCATATATTTATATATAACAGCTGGTAAATGTGACACAAATTTTATTTATACAGTATATGTGGGTAAAGATATATACAGTTAAAAAATATACAGATATACAGTTAATGTACTCTGATATTGCAGGAAAAGAGGTACAAACTAGCTGTTGATGTGACTTGGTATAGTCATGTGTGTCCTTTTAAGTGTATCACAGCGTGTGTAAAAGGAAGGCAGAAGCACTGGTACTAGAGCGTAACAAAGGTGTTTGAACTAGAATGATTTTGAGCATTAAACCAGCATGGTCATTACGCCGAGGCAAAGCACATATAAGTATATATGTATTTGAAGACTTGGATGTTAAAATATTTGTCTTCACAGTAAGTTCCTATATACAAATTACACATATAATTTGTCCTGAGACACACACACACACATACAGAAAGAAAGAATGAAGGAGTATCACAGCTGGAAATGTACTCGGCATCATTATGGCTGATCCAAATATATGGAGACTGACATTACTGTCATGTAATAAAATGACAAACCGTCTCACATTGTTTTTCTTCTCTTCTCTTCTCTCTTTTTTTTTTTTTTGTTCTGAAAGCATTCTCAGACTAAGTAGGAAAAAGCCTGGAGTAAAAACCTATAGCTTCTCAATCTAGCATCCCTTCATCTTCTGTCATATTTTATTTAATTATCTACTTCAAGGCCAATAGAGTGTGGAACAGGCCGCTGAAATTAGGCAAGGATGAGTCACTCTTGAAATCATACTCTAAAGGTTACCTGATTCCAAAGAGCAGTAATTGCACTAGTAAGCCTATTATCTCTGATGGCATCTGTGATCGCAGCAAATAAAAAAGTGGAGCATTCTCGTGGTGTTTTTATGTGCTTTTAGGTTCAGGGACAATGCATGTAAGTGCTGTGTGTGTGAACTGTTACTTCCACTGAGGGCCAGACATGTTTGTCTGCCTTTTTATGACGTGACCTTTTTATGCAGTGTGAGGATGCTGTTAATGTTATGGATTTTTTGTGTAATTTTGTATAATAGATATTGTTATATATAAATATATATATTTAGTGGTAACTCAGCGATTAAGGTGTAGGTGTGTGTGTGTGTTCAGATCATGCCTAAAAATTGATTCATTTTATACAACTACAATAAGGATTGTTGTAATAGATATATTAACATTATTCACCAAATCCATTACAGGCCTAAAGCTTTGACAGTTCTGTTTATATGAAACAAGAAATTAGAAGAAATCTAATTAAAGAAGAAAGTTGCACTTCCATTAAGAAATATGTTTTCAAATGTGGTTCCTTTTTTTATATACACACAATGTGCCAAACCTTCTTCTTCTTCTCCAATTCTACAATCGCTCTTTATCACAGGAGAGAAGAGGTGAGGGGGGCTGCAAATATATCAACAGCAATGTTATTTTTCATCAGTCTCAGCTACAGCTCACGTTCATTGTCACAGAAAATGAGAAGGTTGCTGCAACACTGCTGAGAATGGGGGAAGGCCTGAGTGGAATAAAGGTACACAGATTCACCATGCATTATTCAGCAGCCAGGCCCTGTTTATATGTGCTGTTGATTTGTGCTGGCTGAAATGAAGGAAAAGGCAGAGGAAATGTGTGTGTGTGTGTGTGTGTGTGTGTGAGAGAGAGAGAGAGAGAGAGAGAGAGAGAATATTCTCAGAATCTGTCATTTCTCTCATACTATATATTTTTAGAGTTCCTGACTTGGCTTGTTGCTTTGCCTTGGTTTGCAGGAAAGAACAGCGCGTATACCGTATATGAACTCTTATATGTATTATTGCATGATGTTGCAGTATGCTAATGATATTTACATCCTTTCATTTTCCACTCTGCATCTATAATCTCCCACTTTAATGGTTAGGCTATAATGCATAGCAGTAATGTTAACTAATGTACACTATAACATTATATAGGTTATACGGTTCCCTCTGAAAGTATGGACACAGCGAGGCTAAAGATTCTATCTAAAGATTCAGATCTAAAGATTAATATTAGATGAACCCACCTATTTTTCAAGTGATCAAAATATTAGAGCTCTTTCACTTAAAAGGAAAAGAAGACCAGAAAGCTTTCTTAAAGGACAACAGTAAGGCATTTTGAAGCTGAGAAAAGAGGGAAAATTCGGAATGTCCTGAAAAAGAAAGAAACCACTAGCGGGTTTGGCCAAGGAAGACAAACAGTTGATGACAGAAACATTGTGAGATCTGTGAAGAAAAACCCAAAAATAACAGTCAGTGACATCATCAACAACCTTCACAGGGCAGGGCTGAAGATATCAAAATCCACCTTTTGAAAAAGACTTCAAGACCACAAGATACAAACCACTCATCAGCAGTGAGATTCAAAAGCCAGACGGGAATTCACACAGAAATACAGCCACAAAAGTTCTGGAACCAGGATTAACCTCTACCAAAGTGATGGAAAGGGCAAAGTCTGGAGAAAAAAAAAACAGATCTGCTTATGATCCAAACCAGATGAGCTCATTGGTCAAGCCCGGTGTAAGTAGTGTCATGACTTGGGCTTGCACGGCTGCTTCAGGAACAGACTCACTAATCTTTATTGATGATGTAACTCATGATGGTAGCAACAGAATGAATTCAGTCTACAGTCTACCAATTTACAGAAAAATGCATCCAAAAATGCATAATTGGGTGGAAAATCATCATACAGGAAGACAATGAGCCAAAACACACGGAAAACAAAACAAAGGACTTCATTAGTTGAAAAAGTGGAAGGTTTTAGACTAAGGCCAAGTCGAGCACCAGACCTGAACCCAACCGAGATACCTTTCACATCCTGAAGAAGAGACAGGAGGGAGAAACCCCCTGAAACAAACAGCAACCGAAAGAGGCTGTGGTACAAGCCTGGAGAAGCATCACAAAAGAAGAACGCAACCAACATTATGCAAGTGATATGCAATCAAATATTAATCTTAGATAAAACTTTAGAGTAGACTTTTCTTACTCTTCTGCTGTTGTTTAACAAATTTAGATGTAAATACCAGGAAATACAAAGCAAAAGAGTTGCTGTTCCAATACTTTTAGAGGTATATGATAAAATTATATATTATTATGATATTACATTTTTTTTTATTATTTTGAAATGTTCATATATTTGCCATACTCTATATTGTGCATCTGTGATCAAAGTGATTAATAATCTATTGTGTAATCCCCTGTATATTTACTAAAAAATGCTCACTTTATCATCACAGACAAAGTTTCATTTCTGAAGAATAGGGAGAAGCATTTGGACAGTCCATCATCGCACACGAGGAGACTGAGTTTCCACTGCTGGCGTGACATTTAGATGTGGTTGCAGAAAAACATAAGCTGTAGTAAAAAGGAGACAAGTACATGCAACAGATATTACAAAAAAAAAAAAAAAAAAAGCTGGTGCTTGGTGAGAAATGGCTGGTTTAACGACAGGTCAGAGAGAGAAAGAAAGAGAGCATGCGGTAGTGTGGGCGAAACGAAGCAGTTTCATAATGTTTCAGTGCTGAAAACTGGCGGCCTTCACGTGTGTAACTATCTGCTGAGTAAAATGCAAACACCGCTCATGATTCACAGTTCCCACCAAACACTTTCAGTACTGAAGATTTCTGAAGCTTTTAATGAGAGGCTCAACACTGATTCTTCAAAATACACTTAGAGCTATTCCATAAAGTGCTTTCATACTTTATTAGCAATGCACAGTAACATTAAAACATCTTATGGTAGGCCACCTTTTAAATAATGAAATTGGCTGATAAAAGCAGTTAGAAGCGTATTACTAATGCAAGAGTGCATTAGTAATCAAGTAATAAGAAGAAGAGCATAATGGCTGATTCTGAACTAAGCTGTTTACAAATGCAGCACACATGGTTTACCTCTAAACTGGAACACTGTAAACAGCGAGTTGATTTTGACTGGGCTTCTTCAAGTCCCATTGTACTTGGTTTTTGTCTCTGAGACAGTGTAGTATTGTATTATTCATGGTTTTTGTGATCAACTATCTTAGTTCTCGCTAAAAGTCACGCCTGACCCTCTTAGCACTTCGAAAACAACAACAGAAGCTTTGAGACAACACGGGTAATTAGAGAATGACAAGCGCCGCTCCACAGGGTGGTTATTGGGAATAAATAAAGGATACTGTTGTTTCAAAGAGCTTGGAAGCCCTTACGAGTGGGGCATGAACTGAAAACAGCACTAGATTTTTTTATTCACCAAGCAAAAAAGAAAGAAAGAAAGAAAATGCACAAATAAAAAATATGAACAAATAATAAAAGAATAGAGATTTGCAATCACTGAAGTCTACATTTAACACAAATATACAATAATTATAATAATAATAATATATGTGTATGTAATGATATGTGATAGGTAAATTTAGTGTGTGTGTGTGTGTGTGTGAAATTTTCAGTTGTTGCACCCTGAGATCTTGTAAAAAATGATTTAGGAGACAGCTGTTAAACATTCTGTTGTCAATACCAGGATGCATACCTGCCGGAAACGCTCATGTGCATGCACACACACACACATACACACACACACACACACACACATACACACACACACACACACTCCTCCTACGCATTCCTTTGGAATATGCAATCACTGTCAATCAGTATTGTGCTATTAAGCAATCAGCAACAAAGTGATACAGAGCAAAAAGTTTTGGCACTGAGATAAGCTTCTTCTTTTCCACAACAAACTGCTGTTTCTTCAATTTTCTTCCTTACTACAGTGGGTTTGTGTGCATGCACGTGTGTTTTTGCATGTGTGTGTGTGTGTGTGTGCGTGTGTGTGTGCACCTTTTTGTACTAGGCTTCAGCCTGTTCTACATAAAGCCACAAGCTGATATCATAAAACAATGATTCTGTCTTCTGTCCTTAAAGACAGAGAACATGAACAAGAGTAGGAATGAAGATGTGAAGGTTATTAACATCTGATGACAAATGAGTCTTTGTGAGCAAAATAACAAGCTCATCATCAGATTGTAATCAAGCCTTTCTGCTCAGCATTTAAGATGTGAAGGAAGCATAATTGTTCTGCTGACAAGTACATTTATATCTGCATACCTGTAAGCCAACTCAATCCCTATAGAGAAAACTCCTGAAATGGAGTACTTCCCTATTATAAGGATAGAGAAAGCAGCAGAGCAAGCTGTCCTGAGTTTAGAAAGGAAAGTGAAAAAGAGCAGACTCCCTCCACCTATCTGTCTCTCTCTCTCTCTTTTTTTCCCCTCTCTATCTCACTCTTTCTCTCCCATAGAATTACAGTGTTGCACTTGATTGTTGATCGTCACTGCATTCAATGTGAATGTGCTGCCATCTACTGGATTGAGGATTGCTAACACTCTTTTGCTATCCAGTAAAATACTGTAAATGTTCTAGACTTCTGTTGTTTTGCACTTTATTTCAAACTGTATAATGTATCCCAAAATTGTTTTTCATTTGTGTCATGTCCAGTGAAACAGAATGTTTTGGACAAAGGTCCTGTGCTTTCTTTTAACGTTGAATATTCGAAAGAATTTTCTCCATTCCATTTCATGGATATGGGGAAAAGACATGAATGATGGACTTGTTTTTGTGAACAGTAAAGAACATCAAAATGTCTAGCTTAAAGATATCCAAGCCAATAAATATTGTGGCTCTGCAGGCAGAGAGCTGCACTAGTTGTATCTGTTTTGTACCTGCTTTTGCTCTAGATCAGCAAACTAGGTCTTTGTTTTGCAGTACTGTGTAAAGCCATATTTAGACATACTGTATTAATTACCAGCTAAATGCCTGACTGATATTATATATTAAAGCATATAATATCTAGCTTCTGCTGCACCTATAGCCTGTAATTTTCAGGTATTGGATAATAAATACATACACCTTTGTTAATGTTTGCCAAAAAGCTAAAATACTATATTTACTGAATCGTTTACTGGCTATCCAGTAGAAAACTCAGGAAATCAATGCCAAAACATCATACCCTTCTGCAGATTGCATCTCTGATTAATTTTAGAGCATACACTGCATAATTGTTGAGCTCATTCTGGTATGACTGTATTTGGATAATATAACCAGTGAACTGCAGCAAGGGTTTCTATATTAATAAATCTAAGGGCATCTCAAAACACAATGTCAGCCAGCAAATAAAAGACACTTCGCTTGTTGGTTCATATAAATCATAAAAGTATCAAACATAAAGCACTGAGTTTGTATGGCTTTTCAGTGTGAATTCCTCAAACTAGCCTACAGTTTTCATTAGACAGCCCTTCAGCATGTAAACTGACCAAAGCCTAGTCAGAATCTCAGAAGAGTTGAATTAGGTCATAGATTTGTTCATGTGCTTTGAAGGAACGGAGCCTAACTATGCTGAGTCATCCAAACAAGCACTCTAAAGAGGATGCAGAAGCCGAAGAGGAAATAAAGGAGAAAATATATTTCCACTCTATTCATCTGTGTCCTTTTCTACTGTATGCTCATGAGCAAAGCTGAGCAAAGATCTAAGAGCAAAGAGTTTCAGACAAAAACTGTCCATTTGTACTAAAGTACTGTTAAACGTGATTGGACTCAGCTATCTACCCTGTTGATCTCCTTGTAATTTTTTTTTCTTTTCATTTATTGTGTGTGAAATACAATAAAGTATTGTTATACATGACATGCCCTCGGGTGCTATATTCTCAGTTTTCCTGTTTGAAAGAATGAAAACCAGGCTACAATGCTGAATCAGGACCCCTGAAACAGAAGGTATGTGTACCGTGATCAGGGGCCCAACAATGGAAGCTTGGTGTTGCTGGGGTTTGGACTCACAGTCTCTGATTAGTAAGCCTCTCTGATTATTAAGCATCAAACCTTAATTGCTGCCCCACCTATGACCCTTGATGAAAATACTTCTGTGTTTTTTAGATACAAGAGGTGTGTGAAGATTCTGGAAGCAGGCCATAACTGATTTATAATTGATCATGATATCATGTAAGTAGCAAGTAGCATTTATTTGTCACATATACATTACTGCACAGTGAAATTCTTTCTTCACATATCCCATCCTTGGGGGTTGGGGTCAAAGTGCAGGGTCAGCCATGATACAGCGCCCCTAGAGCAGGGTGGATTGGGGGCCTTGCTCAAGGGCCCAATGGTGGCAGTTTGGCAGTGAGGGGACTTGAACCAGTCAATGTCCCAGAGCCTTAACCACCCACATAATGTAATCCCATGTAATCGTGAATATGGTTCTATAGCCAACAATGGTTTTACTTATCAGTATATGCAAATGTTGATTAAATTGCTTTACTGTAACAGAATGTCACTGAAACATGTTGGGATCCGCTGGAAAGGAAGACTGGGATGTGTAGGTAAATCCAAGGGAGCAATATGAAGTATAGTGTTGTACTGTAGGTTATATGATGACCTGCTACAGTATGGTGTGATTTACTGCCATCCTACAACACTAAAATACTGTACATGCATTTTTTGGAAGGCTTGATTCCAGAGATACACCATATAAGTTCAGCTTTATTGATCATCTTCACCAAAATGAAGGTAGAGCATTATAGGCTACTAAGCCACTGTAGCTGTCCCATTAAGGATATATCACAATATGCTGCTATGAGACATTGAACCATGTTACCCTGGACTAAATCAACACATCTATTAGTTTACTTCAGCCGTCTTCAGAATAATCTCCTTCAAGAGCAGAAGGAGTGAGGGCAGCCAAAGCATTCACACTGTTATTCGGGATAATGTCAGTGTTTTACTCTGCTGCTGGGGAGAATGAGTGCTTTACTGACAATCATACATTCTTCAGTCTGTTTCTGTCAGCATACTCCTCATTCCTCAAGCCTATAGGAGTTATGCACCACACACCAGTGGAGGATTGATTACAAGAATATGAGTGATCTGGGGCACATAATACTCAAGTCTATCCAGGGATAGATACAGCACATTGGAGGGTATTTCCAATTCCTCTTTTTCTTGGCCAGAGCTAAGTTGGCATGCAATGTAGATGAGGCTCTGTGGCCTGACCAAATCTAGAGACAGGAAAAAAGAATACGAGTGACACACACACACACACAAGTTGTCTGAGTGTGCCATCACTTGTAAGATTGTTAGTGATCTCAAATATATAGCATTATACACATTTTCTACATTTTATGGAATTGGAAGTCAACTGCACTACCAGCTTGACAATTATTTTTAAATAATAGTCACATTCAGTAAGATTGAACATATCTTCTTTCTGTCAACTTGCTAATTATGTTACTTACATAATTATTATGGTAACGGGAGAATAGGTTAGCTACTAAAATGCTAAAGTTGGCAGTAAATAAGTAGACATTAGTAAAACCTTCTCAATATTAACAGTATAAGTTCCAAATAATTTGTCTGTCTCACAAAATTCTAGCAAAAATATATTCTTAGGCGTTTCTGTCAAAACCTCAGACAACTGAGGTCAGGAAAGATTTGCTTAAGTTTACTTTAGCTCAAGCGTGTGTTTAGTCTACATTTGTGTCTATGTGACCAAAATAATACAAGGACTGGGTTTACTTGGATTCTTTACAAGCACCAGAATGGTTTGTTCTCAAACCAGCATGCATTATTCACCAACTAAAGTGCTTTTTTTTGCCAGCTGTGAAAAATAGGCCTGCTATGCAATACTTATATAAATGAAAATAGAGTTGCTATGGTAACAGCGGCAATCCTGACGATGGCAGCTAGGTGCAGGGACATCAGCATGAGGCCCAATAATGACCAGTCAGAGACTAAACTTATTTGAATGGGCTCAAACATGATTAATTTTTCATCATTGCAACACTTTTATATGTACTGGTTTTGATCCTAACAATGGTAGCCTGAACCAGCTGAGTATTTTATGATATTTGTGTGCTGTTACATGTGTCATTTTTATGAAACTATAAGCTTTTGACTAGAGTATTTAATGCTGGCCTGAGTCAAATTGTGCATATATGTGTTAAACCACTAGAGGCTGAGGGAATCACCCAGATACATCCTTATTCTCATCTATAGGCATGTTGAGGACTTTTATTTATTTCACTATTTGACTAAATGTAATTCAACCCCGCTTGGATATTCCCTTCTTAATACCTCTTACATGTACACTAAACTTCTGATTATGATGAGGCTGCAGAAAGTGTGTCTCCAAAAGATGGAGATAGACTCCTATAATCTTTTCTGCAATGGTGAGTGTATTTTCTTAAACGTTTTGAGGGATTAATGCTAGTCTGTGGAACACTGGGCGCTCACCTGCTTCAGGTTTGTTCTGTGGTGCAACCTTACTCTTTTTTGAGGCTTAGTAGAGCTTACATTCTCCTCCAAGCACATCTCTTCCAAGCATTTTACATTCCCCACTATCTATCTGACCAACAGACGATAGCAACACTGGGACTGAAGTCTGTTCACCCATCAGTCTCATCTCCAGGACAGGTTTTAACTCCACTCATATTTTCCTCCATCCCCTGTCATCTGAGTGAACCATGGCCATCTGATCAAACTGTCACAAAGGAAATATGCTCAGTACTTCCATGTTGAAACAGTAACTAACCCACTGGTTGGAAGACATCATCACTCTGGTCTATAGGTTGCTGGACATCCCTTAGCCACTACCATGATGAGTCACTAAAGGTATGAGGAGTGTCTCTGTCTGATGGGCATCACATAGACACATGCGGGCTGCTGTTACCAGTACTCCAGGTTCTACATCACCCCTTCTAATGGTGCAAGTGTGGCAGTCTTAACCTTTTCAAGTGCTAAGTTAAACTGAGTCCTCATATTACGGTATACATTGTCCAGGTGATTATCAATGTCCCAGTTGGATAGAGTTCATAGAAACAGAGTTTCATATGTAAATTACAATTCGCTTTTAGAAAATAGTACAGTGATTCAGGGAATGTTTCTTAACCTATGAGGTGAAATTGAACTAATTACTTCATAACCATTTAAGTTGTTGATTTCAGCATCTCTTCTGGGACTTTTTTGCTAGCATTACCTAGGTAACTTATTGTTAATAAACTACTAAGTAGTTAACTTACTAAAAAATGTTTTGTCTATGTAGTATATAGGAAAATCCTTACCTGAAAAATGTAATAGATGTAATATTGAGGATGGGTTCCCCTCTGAGCCTGGTTCCTCTCAAGGTTTCTTCCTCATATCATCCCAGGGAGTTTTTCCTTGCCACCGTCGCCACAGGCTTGCTCATTAGGGATAAAATAAAATAGTTTAATAATTTATTCTTATTTCTAGGTATTTATTTATTTATTTTTTTTAATATTTTTATTTTCATTTTCCCCCTCCACTTTCTCTGTTTCTCTTCTTTTGTAAAGCTGCTTTGAGACAATGTTCATTGTAAAAAGGCGCTATACAAAATAAATTGAATTGAATTGAATTAATAAAGCTGCAGTTCATTTGCATAAAAGAACTGATAAGAAGGTAGGATTGCCACTATACCAAAATTATGAAATAATACAGGAGCCCTTTAAATGAAACTTCATTGTCATCAAATGTCAAATGTCATTGTTTGAAATTCCATACAATATTTTTAAAATAAATTTAACACTGGTTACATCATATTGTATTTCTATTTTCTGAATGCAGAACATTTGCATCACTTCATTTTTCACTATGCTAGTGGCTCTGAAAATATAATTTATTGACATGAACTTGTCTTATTATATGCATTTAATAGTAGCCTACAGAAAAACTGATTAAAGGCAATAAACAGTATGGGTGCTGCACATGGGGCATAAATGTGTTTGTTTACTCATGCAGTCCTTTTGTTTAATCATATATTCTAATATTATTAGCTTATATAAGCCTATCATTTGGAACATGTAGTACTGAATGAAAAAATATTGAGCTTTCAATGCTTCGTGCAACACTAATTAGGGTCATTTTGTTATAGGGTTGTCGACAGCAGTGGTTCTCAAAATGGGGAACAGGATCCCTGAGGAGTCTGTGAGACTTTTTTTTTAATTAGATTTTTATCTTGATGTAAGAAATTTCAATCCCTCATTATGAGTTATAAAATTTATTATCAAGTTCTTATAGTTATTAGCCTGCTTTTCTGGTTACTTGAATTGAATGGGTTTAATTAAAATCCCAATAACACAAAAACTAGTAACCTATATAAAATGTCAGCTTGGACTTGTGTTCTGTCTGTGGGAAGTTCAGGAATAAAAAAGCTCTATGGTGCCAATAAATATCCAGAATATTATTGTATATACAGGTAGTACATCAACACCGATCAGGCATAACATTATATTGTGTCAGTCCCCCTTTTGCGGCCAAAACAGCCCTGACCCGAGGCATGGACTCCACTAGATCCCTGGAGGTGTGCTGTGGTATCTGGCACCAAGATGTTAGCAGCAGATCCTTTAAGTCTTGTAAGTGATGAGGTGGGGCCTCCATGGATCAGACTTGTTTTTCCAGCACATCCCACAGATGCTTGATTGGCTTGAGATCTGGGGAATTTGGTCAACACCTCAAACTTGTTGTTGTGCTCATCAAACCATTCCTGAACCATTTTTGCTTTGTGGCACAGTACATTATCCTGTTGAATGAGGTGATACATGTCAAAGTAACATCCACATGGATGGCAGGATCCAAGGTTTCCCAGCAGAACATTGCCCAAAGCATGACACTGCCTCCACCGGCTTGCCTTCTTCCCATAGTGCATCCTGGTGACACGTGTGCCCCAGGTAAATGATGCACACGCACCCAGCCGTCCACATAAATTTAAAAGATGTGATTCATCAGATCAGGCCACCTTCTTCTACTGCTCTGTGGACCAGTTCTGATACTCATGTGCCCTTTGTGGGCACTTTCAGCGGTGCACAGGGGTCAGCACGGGCACCCTGACTGGTCTGTGGCTATGCAGCCCCAATAGCAACAAACTGTGATGCACTGTGTATTCTGACACCTTTCTATCAGAACCAGCATTAACTTCTTCAGCAATTTGAGCAACAGTAGCTCGTCTGTTGGATCGGATCACACGGGCCAGCCTTCACTCCCCACGTGCATCAATGAGCCTTGTCCACCCATGACCATGTCTCCGGTTCACCACTGTTCCTTCCTTGGACCACTTTTGATAGATACTGACCACTGCAGACCGGGAACACCACACAAGAGCTGCAGTTTTGGAGATGCTCTGATCCAGTCGTCTAGCCATCACAATCTGGCCCTTGTCAAAATCTGGCCCTTGTCAAAAGCCCTTGTCACTCAAATCCTTATGCTTGTCCATTAATCCTGCTTCAAACACTTTAAGGACTTGCTGCCTAATATATCCCACCCACTAACAGGTGCCATGATGAGGAGATAATGAGGTGTTATTCACTTCATCTGTCAGTGCTCATAATGTTATGCCTGATCAGTGTAATAATGGGCTTAATATTTAAATAATTTTATTACGTTAATGACATTCATTGTAGGTTTAAACATACTTGGCTTCAAATATGTTGAGAGCTCTTGGTTTAGCTCTTGGTTTAGCTTTATGGTCACTATGGAAGAATGGAGAAGTTTCTCCTGGACTGCTTTCAGACCAGTTTCTAATATAATGAAACAACATGTTAAGAGTTTGTAAAAATGAAAGACAAATGATTATCTATATACCCTGTGGGATTCCTGAAAGGTCCATGAAGCATAGCAAGAGGGGGTTTGAGGGTTTTTTTTCCTACAATGGTAGAAATGGCAACCCGCCACTCTCACTATTTGTTACTTAGTTCCTCTAACATTATCCTATTCGACTAGTTAACTGATTTTAATAGGGTTAAAACTCATTGTAACTCAAAAACAAGCATCCTGGTAAATTACGGCAGTATTTTGTCGGTGGGATGTTCAGGAATACACAGCAAGGCACTAATATACAGACCAAATAGCATGGTTGAGATCTATATAATGTTCATTATAAAGGTTTATGCTTAAAATGTCACTTCAAGGGACTCCTGGGTACAAAAAGTTTAAGATATCTTGTTCTTTGCCATTTCAAATTTTCGAAAGTAACACTAAATGCTTAAGCTGACAGGCATACAAATTGACAAGGGTTGAATCCTAAACAGCATTCTATCGGAGATAAAAGTGCACTACTTAGGATGCTACTATCTTTATCTCATGCGCTCTTTAGAGCACCTATATAGTGAGCAGATAGACGTTTGGAATGCAGACTCGGTTCCTGTTTCTCAGGCCTCTCCTACTTGCTGCGCTCCGTGCAGCGCTCCCTGCTGGACAGTTCCTCTACGCGCTGTGGCCAAACGTCTGCGCTGCACAGCCATGGATGTAATCTAGCTAGGTAGTGACAAAGATGCTGCAAACTTTCTTCTGTTCGTCCTGCCAGAGCCATTGAAAAGACACGAATGCTTGCTATGCCATCGGAAGCAGGTAATGGTAGCTTCTTACTGTTCTTGTTAGTTAGTCCGTCAGTAGGCTTTTGTTTTTTCCCCCTGCAGGATTGTCCCGCATTGCGGCCTACAATAACACAGCCGATGTGGCTAAGGTAGCTGGCTAAGCTAACAGGGTTGAAGAGCCGAATCGAGTTCACCTTGTCACCAAGTTGCTCATGGTTCCATTTTTGTTAGAAAGATAAACATTTTCTGTATTCCACAGACAAACAGGCTTTTCACAGAGTACAAGTCGCTTTGAAACGCAAGCTGGAGCCTGAACTGTCAGTGAATTTGAATGATCCGTCAAACAAGGCTAGGCTTCTGTGCTAGCACTGATTAGCCTACTAGCTAATACTGGCACCACCTTCCATTTTTAACAAAATAAATAATACTGACAGATACGAGAGTTTAATGTGCTGCTGGTGCACTCGGATCTGCGAGGTTTTTCATTTCAGAACTGAAAACAGCTCGATGTAATTCCACAGCAGCAGCAACAACAACAACAACCACCACCAGCTCAGGCTAATGTTTGTTTAGACGGAATAAAAAGCATGTTATATCTTGTTTATTACATTTTAATAACTCATTTTCCACAATGGACATCTGGTTTATTTATAGGCTGTTTATTTGTTTGTTTGGGTGTGCAATGACAACGGCTGAATACGCTGAGGAAATGAGAGCGATAATGTACTGTCGTGATTAGCTTCCTGTCATGCAAAGTCTCACCGAGGCTGCGTCCCAAATCGCCTAGTACAGTAGTAAAGAGTGTACCAAACTCGCCGCCGTACTCTTGTTGTGTGCTATCTAGTACGAGAGTATGCTGTTTGAGACGCAGCAGCCTCTTTTCCGTTTGCTGCCCCTGGAGCTAGCTAGCTAGCAGTGGCTACGGAAGTCGCACCTGCAGTGTTTAAAGTCTCCCTGAAATCAAAATTTGGACATGAACCTTAGTGTTATGGACACCGATACGAAGTTATGATTTAATAAATGACTTTTAGATGTACTTTCATTTAAATTTTATAGTCTGTCGCTTCCAGGAGCAGTTACGCTTATTTTTTTGATGATTCATCCTGTACTAGTTCTTTATTCATTCAATTAAATACTCTCTATATAGAAAGTGTATGCCCCGCCCCCTGAGGTGGATCTGGCTCTACAGGAGCGTCTTTTAGCCACAAACATGGTTGGTGTGTTTTTGACTTTTCGGACATGGGGCTGGTCAGTGCTGGTATGTCTGCTACCTTAGTCTAGCCAACAGTTTACCCGGCGTCTAGGATGTCGTCCTCGTCAAGCGTGTGTTGATAAAAACCTCTTGCTAAGCTCTCAATGTTTAGCTTAAGCGCCTGTCAGGTTTGTTTAGCTTCAGATGGGGGTGTGGTCTATAATATGGGGTGTGTGGCCTATCTCAATCCCTTGGCATCAGTTAGTCGGTTTAACACGCTGTCAACCTGACTTCCGGTTTCACAGCTCTCATAGTCTATTCATGGAGACTTTGTATTTAATCCTGTTATTTTTGTAACATCTCTGCACTGGTGGCTCAGTGGTAGGTTTCTCACCTATCATGTGGAAGGCCCGGGTTTGATTCCCAGCCAGTGCCCGACCCTAGCCACTAGAGGTAGTGCCGGTCCCAAGCCTGGATAAAATGGGAGGGTTGTGTCAGGAAGGGCATCCGGTGTAAAACCTGTTTTACCCGCTTGGTCTGCTGTGGCGACCCCTCACACACGTAGGGAGCAGCCGAAAGATGAACAACAACAACATTTTTGTAACATCTCTATTTTGCAAATCTAACGTCCAACAATGTTTTCTTGTTTTTCTGAAAGGTGAAGATGAAGTAGCCCTCCACAGCCATGTGTCTCAGTAACATTCGTGTTATTTTATTATTCCAGTCTGCTTCACCTCACAGCTCGTGAAGATGATTTTCACTCCAGTCTGTTTACATTAGTGTATATGAGGAACAGTGTAGAGAGGAGAAAAGAAAGTCTGGAAGCAACCTGGAAAGTGTCAGCAGTGTCGCCCCCCCCCCTTTCCTCTTTCTGATCCTCACCTGGAATCTGTGCAGACTTTTTGGAAAGAGTTTATTGTGATCTTTAACAGAGATTGTTTAATGTTGAAATTCTGCACTGGTTGCATGAACATAATGTGGAAATATCCTTCTGGTGGTAAATGATTCTTCAGTTTATCGTGACTCCAGCCAAAATCATGAACTGAGATGTATTTTATGGAACTACTTCTATGGAGTCTCTATAAAGAACATCTTTGTGTGCATTGTTGTCATTTAAAGATGTGTTCGTTTTGCTCTGTTACCCTACCTGACGGATTTTCAACCACTGTGCCGAGGCACACGAGTGCGCCGTGAGAGATCGTCAGGTGTGCTGTGGGAAATTACACTTAGAAAATTTATATATTATTTAGTTACTACAAATAATTCACCACTGTTGAACACCTGTGTATGCGACACAGTGACTGGCAGAGTAATGAAATACTCCTCCATATCAGTAGGTAGCGCAATAATGACCTTGTTAATTCATGACAATAGTTACAAGAATGCAGGCTATTTTGTATGCCCACATGAACACACAGAGAAACAGGCAACTTTAATAAAAACACAGTGGTGAATGAGAGAGCCCAGGTTTCACACTGAGAGAGTATAAACAAATTGAGATTAAATTTTCATTATTATATACTATGTTAGGCTATAGTGTGTCATTTTATAAACCTTTTGGTTGGTTGTGGGCTGTGGGATTTATTTATTTTTTTTATTATTATTTATTTTTTTTTTTTTTTTAATGTAAAAAATGTGCTGTGCCTCAGTAAAAGGTTGAAAAACACTGCTCTACCATGACTGTGTTTTTTTCTTCAAGGATGTAGATATTTTTTACTACTATCCTTTACCACCTTCCATCTCCACAGTCCCTGGTTCATTCCTGAGTTTAAGGCTTCTGTCTTTTAGGACTCTTGTATGAGAGGATTTCTCTCTGGGTTTTCCTTTTTTCTCCCACAGAACCAAACCAGTGGGTGGACCGGCTATATTAAATTGCTCTTTGGCTTTTGTGCATGTGAGGGTGTGTGTGTGTGTATTCGAGTTTTTTGGGTGTGAGGTGAACTGGGATCTCATCCAGGGTGTGGTGTTCCAGCTTCACACACACTTCCCAGGATTGGGCTCTGGATCCACTTCGACCCTGATCAGCGGTTACTGAACATGAAACCATGAAAGTTCATAGTTGAACTTGTGTGTTGTTGATTGAGCTCTGTCATTTTCTTAATGCTTCTGAGAAACTTATTGCTTCATTTGCTTTTTACAAGCTACAGTTGATGTGAAGGTGAAAGTTTTTTTTGTGTGTGTAACTGCAGGAAACCGTAGATGTAATAAATAGTTCTGCAGTTCCACTGACAGGATGCATGGTGTGTCTCTTTCTTGATTTTTTTTTGTTTTTTTTCTTCTGAATGTGTTCTTAAGTGACCAAAACAGCTAATATCTAACCGTTTTTATTATTTTATCACCACAAGTCTGAAAATACAATATATTAGAAATATAAAATGAATCAGAGAACTGTGGGCTTTCAGCATGAGACCTTATGAACAAGCACAGCAGAAATGGGTTTGATATCATAATTTGCATTGAAGAAATAAATTTGTGTGGTTGTGTTTTAAAAACATTTCCATGAATCTATTGCCCTTATATATATAAGGGCAATAGATTCATGGAAATGTTTTTAAAACACAACCACACATAAATTTATTTCTTGTTTTTATATATATATAAATAAATAAAATGTTTATTTTGGTGAAGCAGCATCCAAATGAACGCTGCAAAAAACTCTATTGTGAGACATCTATTCAGGTTGAGTTCTAGTTAAACGTGACATTTAGACCAAAATGTCAATTCCTGTTGCTGCTGAATTGGGAATTATTGAGTCATCCTGCAGCTGTTCTGAGATAATAGTCGCCTAATTGTGTTTCTGTGTTTTCTGTGTTCTCAGAGCTCAGCTGGATGCAGTAGAAATCTCAGCCATGTACTCGGAATGGAGGTCTTTGCACCTAGTGGTGCAGGGCGATCAGGGTCACGTCAGCGTCCTGCACTCGTACCCGGCTGCCGTGGGCCGTGACGTTGCCAATGCGGTGATGCGCCCGCTGGGGGCCTCCCTGGGAGCTTCTGCCTCCGACTGCCTCCTCAAGACAGATAAAGAGGTATGCTGGGACGTGTGTGTGGGTAAAAATACTGTGTATATTTAAACTGATCACAACACATCCATGCAGCTCTTTCAGCAGCCGTCAGTCTTAATTTAAATTCATGTGTTAAAGCTTAGAGAAGCGTTTCTGTAAATGATTAAACACACATTTATTACTTATTAGGCTCATTAAGATCCTGCTGCTCAAGCTAGGGCTAAAAAAGTTCATTTTTTACTCGATTGTTCATGAAAATTACAGTGGAACTTCGGCGTACGAATGCCTTGCTTACGAATTATGAAATTTTGCAAGGAATGTGCATCAGCATACGAAGCATTTACGGCATACGAACCAACAGAACTGAACACTGGCTATGGTGGACGTATGTCCAGGAACCGTTCAAAACTTGTTTGCTAAGGGAAAGTGAACCTACGATACTAATATTGCCTCCGGCATGCGTTCAAAAGCTACATGAATTTTCACTTGTTTTTTTTTGTTGACGGATGGGTGGTGTGGGTGGTCTGTTCTATTTTTAGCCCAAGCTTGGTGGCATGACTTCCTGTGAGGACCCTTGCCCCTTGGAAAATTTGGATCACAATTTGAATTTTCACTTTTATTTTATTTTAATAAATAATTTTAAGGAAAATCTTTCACATATTGTTACTCTAGTTCTTCTTGTTCTTTCACCGTTAAGGCTAATCTAGTGATTGTTCCCTGTTACCAATAACAAAAACTAATTTAAAATGACAAATAAGGAACTACTTCTGAATATTTTTAATTAAAAACACAAGAATTTAATTTGGAGCTAGATCCTGATCTGAACTGTATTATTTCACACAGACGTTGCTTCACCATTAATCTTAACAAGTAAGACTTAAACTAGTCTTGTGTAGCCAGAGCTTCAGATTGACGGCAGAAGGTCTGGACTCCATAGCAACTTTTATTGGCCATGGACATGTAAAGCAATCAAGTAACGGTTTGTTTTTGTTCAGCTTCACATTAAGGGCCGTGGAAATGTAAAGTCGATGTCCCTACAAAAACAGACCGGTGTGCAACCATAGATCATTGGTTAACGTTGTGTAAATTAATGAATCTATACCGTAAACTTCACATCATTTGGAAAAATCAGTGTTTATCTGATCCTTATGAGCGCTCAAACACGATGGCTTCTTTCCTCCATTAGGGAGGTAGACAGCTTTGTTTCTAGCTAGACCTTTAAAAAACGTGACACACATCTCCCAGAAATCGTGTAGAATCCAACCAATCAGATGACACCTTCAAAATTTCTACCGGTTTGTCGGCGTGATGTCTAACGCTGAGACCTAAACAGACTAAACTTCTAAATCGAGCCACTTTCATGCAATGTAATCTATAAGCCAGCCCCTGAATATACCAAGCAGGGACTTACGGTTTAAAAGTTTGGGCATTCTTGCTGTGCTGCTGTGAATGGTGTCTTTAGTTTGCGCAGACTTCAGCATGTCACACTTAGGCACTATTTTGTAGTATAAATAGTGAGAGTCGTAGTCTTCATATTAAAATCCAACAAGAATACGTGCACTTCGAGTACCCGGATGTGGTTATTTACGAGGAAGTACTAAGTATGCAAAGTGTTAGATTGGTGTTATTCACTTTATTCTAATTTAAGACTGTTCCAATTCTTAAAGGTTTCATGGTTTAAGTTGAATAACACATATATATGCAAATATCTGAGAAATAAAGCTGAAATTCTGGTCTATCTGTGTATTTTCTGTTATTGAACCCAAATGCAGCAACAACAAAAAAAAAAAAAAGAAGATTTGGCTTTGTTGTCCCAATACTTTTGGAGGGGGCTTTACAGCTCTAGAGACTTGAGCATTTTGAACCAATCCAAAGCTGCCTGTCATCTCATGGTGGATAAACACTGTTACTGCTTTCCTTTAATTTGTAACTTATCCGTATATCTTTATGCAATTTTGAGAGCTGCTCATGTCACGCAGATCATTTAGTATTTGGTTAAAGGCTGCTGCATAGGCCAGTATTACTGTAACCTTAACATATAGTATTGTACATGGTGCAGGTTAAAGTCACTGTCACTAGCACTGAGAGTCTTGCTGGAGCTATTTTGGTAAAGGCATTTGGTATCCTGCCAGGAGGAAAGCTTTGTGTGGTGTATTTGCATAATTTTGCCTTGGAAATGTTCATAAGATATGCACAGGAGACTCGTTGCCCTCGTTGCCCCTGCTGATGTTAAGCAGATTCTTTAGTCATGTATCAGTGTTAATGTGCGAGCTTGAAGCACTTCCTTTTATTTCTGTGGTTTTTTATTTGTGAGGTGTTTGCTATTGCAAATTCTGACCCGTAAGTCATGTGTGTGTGTGTGTTTTCACTTCATGTTGTTGAGCTTTAACTTCCCCATCTGTTATATTGTATTTGCGGTTCCTGCAGGCTTCTGTGTAGCCTGATAACAGTAGAAGGATATCCTGTGAATTCCCTCTGGTCTCTCTCTGGGTCTGATCTTTATCGATCGTCTCCACCCCCAAGCTTCCACAAAGGCCTCAAGCTATTTCGATAATGCGAGTCAGTGCCAGGAATGTACTTAGGCTGCTTTTCTTTGTAGGCACAGTTTTTAGGTCAGGTACTTTTAGGTGTTTATTAGTGTTATCAGACAGATACCACAGACAACCTTCCATAATGATCCCACTGACATCTTGGCATTGTCCTGTTCAATTTGCATAAGTAATGCTTCAGAAGTGCTGCTATCAATTTTAGGATATCATTTTTATATAGATTTGAGGCCCCCCACAATTCAGTTTGCAGCCCACGCAAACAAACACAGACGCCCATAACAGGTTTGTTAAAATACGGTTGTCGATGCAGAGAAACCAGGCAAGAAAACCCTAAATGACTTTGACTCTAGCTGTGGATTACGTGTTGATGATCACTCGCATAGGATCATTATTTCTTAAATATCATGTAGGTAAATATCCAGTGTAGCATGAACATTAATTGTTCTACAGTTGTCAAAATCTTTATGCTCTAAAATAAAATATACCTCTGTAAAGTCAGATTTCTTGTAATACATGTTTGTTACAGACGTTTCTCCAATAGCTTTCTATCACTACAGTAGATTTTCATCTCGCTGAGGGCATTTCCGAGAAAAAAATTATTAGAAGATCATTTGCTGTCAGAGTAACTTTATTAACATGACTTGAGGACAGTTCATTAGTTGTGATGAAGGATAAGCCCTCTCTAATCTAATTACCATGAGCTCGTACCATGGCCTCATTTTGTTTTGTTTTTTTTTGTTTTTTTTTTGTTTGTTTTTTTTAAATAATGTGAATAAATCCACACCATACAGGTCAGGTACTACATTACCCACAATTCTAAAGTAAGACCCCTCAATTAAGGAGACCTCTGAGACCAAAATAATGGAACTGAACAGTGACGTGTTCAGCACTCTTGGAGACCAAAGAATCTGAAGTTCAGAAGTATCTAAACAATGCAAGAAAAACAAATGATCTTATATAAAAATGTGAGTCTGTGTTTATCGAACAATAAGTTGGACATTACACCGATCAGGCATAACATTATGACCACCTGCCTAACATCCCCATGTGCATCAATGAGACTTGGCCACCCATGACCCTGTCGCTGGTTTGCCACTGTTTCTTCTTTGGACCACTTTTAATAGATACTGACCTCTGCAGACCGGGAACACCCCACAAGACTTGGAGTTTTGGAGATGCTCTGATCCAGTCATCTAGCCATCACAATTTGGCCCTTGTCAAACTCGCTCAAATCTTTACGCTTACCCATTTTTCCTGCTTCTAACACATCAACTTTGAGGACCAAATGTTCACTAGCTGCCTAATATATCTCACCCACTAACAGGTGCCATGATGAGGAGATAATCAGTGTTATGTTTGGCTTATAAAGGAGAGCAGTAGTTGTCTGTTCTTTTGTCTTTGTTACTCTGGTGCTTCAGAAAAGCGTCAGCAATGCTTTTAAAACACCAAAAACACCCCACAAAACCATGTTCATTAGAGCAATAAGCGCTTTCATTTCACAGTTTAATTAAACAATATCACACAAGCAGCGGTGTGGGTTTACTGAATGTCTGCAGTATGATTCAATATAATCACACATTTGTGAGCGCAATATTGCAACACTTCTATGAAGAAGATAATATCAGTTAACTGACATTTCAGACACAATATGGGCAAATGGTTTGTTTATTTTTGCTCTGCAAGCAGAAATACACTATATTGGCAAATGTTTTGGGACACCCCGCCAAATCATTGAATTCAGGGCTTGGGCTTGGTCCCTTAGTTCCAGTGAAAGGAACTCTTAATGCTTCAGCATGCTAAGACATTTTGGACAATTTCATGCTCCCAACTTTGTGGGAACAGTTTGGGGATGTCCCCTTCCTGTTCCAACATGACTGTACACCAGGGCACAAAGCAACGTCCATAAAGACATGGATGAGCGAGTTTGGTGTGGAGGAACTTGGCCTGCACAGAATCCTGACCTCAACCCGATAGAACACCTTTAGGATGAATTAGAGCGACTGTGAAAATGTCTTGGTATGCTGAAGCATACCTGAATTCAATGATTTGGTGGGGTTTCCCAAAACCTTTGCCAATATATTGTACATCCTAAAAACTCTACACTTTATTACACCATTGGTTAGTCTGTACAAATCACATTCATTTGCACATTTCTATAAAAAGCGCTTCAGGTGAAATTGGCTTCCCTTTTTCCATCTCTTTTACATCTGACACGCTTTCATATTGTAAAGCAAGTGTTGTCAGTTAAAAGACGCATTGTTTGCCACTGTGTGCAACTGGAAGTGGTGAAGGACAGACAGACAGTTTTTATCAATAGTGTCATTTTTCCAGATGCTCAAAGGCGCTTTGAGAATGTTATTTTCTTTATACATATACAGAATAGAACTATGACTATACAACTTGCATCACGGTAGCTTTATAAGAATTGCCATGATGGACAGTGGAGGGGAAAAAAAAAATTGCTTCATTACAGTACCAAGAAGCATGCTATCTATAAACTAAGCTTGCACATCATTTAATGTTTAACTTACTGTTTCATTGCCATTTCATGACTAATTTAAGAAATAGTCTGTGGAAATGTCTCTAATCTTTCCTGTGATCTTGTGCTTGTCTGTAGGTGAAATGGACTATGGAGGTGATATGTTACGGTCTGACTCTTCCTTCAGACGGAGAGACAGTCAAGCTCTGTGTGGATGTCTACACCGACTGGATCATGGCACTGGTATCACCACGAGACTCTATACCCCAACCCATCATTAAAGAGCCTAACCTTTATGTCCAGACTATCCTCAAACATCTTTACAACCTCTTCCTGCCAAGGTAATAATGCATGATCTGCTACAAGATCAATTGCAAAGTGAAATCTTTTTTTTTTTTTTTTTTTTTTTTTTTTTTTTTTTTTTTATGTAATGATTGCTGCGGGTTGATTTTGTTTGAGTGTGTTCATCAGTGACTCGAATCATTTGAGTCAGTTCATTTAAATGATCCATTCAGATTTGTTCATTTTGCCTAGGTCTGGTCATTTGCCGAATTTCTAGCACAGATATATTCGGCATATACGTTATCATGTGACCTACTAATGATCAAGTACAACTTGCACAGCCTCAAGCTCTGCAATAAGTCCTTGTAATATAAAGGTCAGAACAATCAGATTGCAGTGATATGAAGTGGATGTTGTCCACAGGTAAATTTTAATGTAAGGATCCTGTACATCTGTGAAGACACTCCGGTCTGTGTGAGTTTATTTCCACAGAGATTACGGACATCCCCTGCGTATGCTTCTATGGTTGTTTAGAAAAATAATTCATTTTTATACCCAGCTCATTGTAAACCATTACTGCATGCACTGAAATGAAGAAAATCAACTCAAACCAACAGAGACCAAACAGTACTCACTTAAGTCCATCATGAGAAAAGATTCACTGACTCAAACCTCCTGAAAGCAAGTGGAGTCTCCCTCATAATTTACTGACTCAGGATTTACTGACTCAAGGGGAATGGACTGGCTCCAAAGACATAGACGGGGAAGTCTCGCACACGTTTAGACGCAGACAGATAAACATATACATAAAATCTCTTAAAATCTATGTTTGATGATCAGTGAAATGTGAATATAGCAGTGACTTTATACCTACTTATTCACTGCCTGAATAAATAAGTATGCTTGTAAACATTTAAAAAAACATTTAAGGATTACAATAAAATGATCTGCAAGCCTTTTTTTTTTGCTTTTGTTATGAGCAAATTACTACAAGTCTGCCCCCCCAACCCAAATAAATAAATATTTAATAAATAAATGATTCCTGCATTTTATCAGAACGTAATACTATCTCACTTTCTCTAGTGATAGTAATATAGTACAAATACAACGTGTTTTTCTAGTCTGATCCACAGTCATATTTTGTGCTGTGAATGTACATGATGTAGCCTGACTGAAAACAGACTAGTGATTAGTTTTGGATGTTGGCCAGTTTGATACGTGTTATGCTACGTTCACACACACTTGAGATATTTTCTCTCTTTGAGTCACCAGTCACTGTACTGTAAAGTCCCCAGTAGGCATTGCTACTACTGGTTGATGCCACTTCTGGTAACGTGTGTCAGTGGGTGGTGCAACTAGCATCCCAAATTCACTTGAATTCACTATATTCTGAAGAGATGTTGGTTTGTGTATAAAATTCACCAGTGTATATGTTTATCATGTTATCCGAGATGAAGGAGAAGCGGTGTGTGCTGTATGCAGTATGAATCTATCTTCACTGTTATTGGTAGCTGCTGCATCCACTTGCCCCCCTATTTACATAAAGTTCAACTTTTCTCAAATTTTTTGTGTCGTTGAACACACCCACATCTGTGCACCAACGGTCGCTGCTGTTTGACACCAGAAGCTCTCATTGAAAATAAGTGATCTCTGGTCACTTTGTCACAACGATTCATTACATTTGAGTGCACAAACAAATAAAATCCATAAGCTGTATCTCATCTATAATGATTTTACCCCAATCCATATTAATTTTGCTGCTCGTGCACAAATATGTGCTATGTGAAAGTAAATGTTCATCTGTTTTGTGTCTCCTAGGCCTGAGCACTTCAGCCCTATGCACTTCAAGCTGTGTCAGCAGGTGCTGTCTGCAGTGCAGAAACTCGCCCGGGACTCCTCCTGTATGGCCCGAGAGACGTGGGAGGTGCTGCTTCTCTTCCTGCTCCGTATCAATGACACGCTGCTCGCCCCACCCACTGTGGGAGGTTTGTAAATCATAGCAACATTGTGCAGCTCTGCCTGCCACATATCAGTTTTTGTTTCCTCCCTTAATTTGAAAACAGTGCTGTACAGCCTCTGCTCTGTGCTACAGTATTTACTCACATGGTACTCTGCTTTTTAAAGTTTTTATTTTTCCACACAACCTATTTTCGTATACGTTACTCGCACTGCTGATGCAGTACAATGTTATTTAATTCCATTACCTTTGAAAATGCCAGGTTAGCAAAGTAAGCAGTTATTTCATGCATTTCATAGTGTGAATATTTTATAGCGTTTAGCCAATACAACATGCTGATTTAGTGTTTTACAAGCCCTTTGTTCTTGTCCACTCCAGGTGGCATAGCTGAGAAGCTGGCTGAGAAATTGATCAGTGTACTGTTTGAAGTTTGGTTCCTGGCCTGCACACGCTGCTTCCCGACACCACCCTACTGGAAGACCGCCAGAGAGATGTTAGCAAATTGGAGACACCACCCACCTGTGGTGGAGCAGTGGAGCAAAGTCATCGCTGCTCTCACCTCCAGGTACAATTATACGTGACCTGATGTGAATTCGTCCTAGAGATATAACAATTTCACTCATTCAGAGTACATATATGTGGCAGTCTCTTTACTTTGACACCTTTGAAAAAAAGAATAAGTAGATTGTATTCAAATCATAAGGAAAATACACTATGTTGCCAAAAGTTTTGGGACATCTGCCTTTATATGCACATGAAAGTAATATGGAGTTGGCCCGCCCTTTGCAGCTATAACAGCTTCAACTCTTCTGGGAAGGCTTTCCACAAGGTTTAGGAGTGTGTTTATGGGAATTTTTGACCATTCCTCTAGAAGCGCATTTGTGAGGTCAGGCACTGATGTTGGACGAGAAGGCCTGGCTCACAGTCTCCGCTCTAATTCGTCCCAAACGTGTTCTATCAGGTTGAGGTCAGGACTCTGTGTAGGCCAGTCAAGTTTCTCCACACCATACTCACTCATCCATGTCTTTATGGACCTTGCTTTGTGCACCGATGTGCAGTCATGTAGGAACAGGAAGGGGTCATCCCCAAACTGTTCCCACAAAGTTGGGAGCATGAAATTGTCCAAAATGTCTTGGTATGCTGAAACATTAAGAGTTCCTTTCACTGGAACTAAGGGGCCGAGCCCAACCCCTGAAAAACAACACCTGAATTCAATGATTTGGAGGGGTGTCCCAAAACTTCTGGCAATATTATGTATTTTACATATTATTAATAGTTTAAGTGTTCGTACCAAATAAATAAAATACATAGTGAACTCCTTTCTATATAACTACCAATAGTGCCAATTCTCAAAAATGTGATGACTGTTTAATTGCTGCTAAGATTCCCGTGTAATAAATAAATAAACTGATGATGACCAAACCCGTGGATCAACATCATTAGTCATGCTCAGTGGAAATGTCACTTAGGCAGACCTAGGCAGGGTTGCTATAGACTGTCAGGGATAATTAAAACAGGTTGTGATCATTTCAGATCATTTCTTTAAAAAACAGTTAATATGACTGTTTGATTCTAATAAAAGGGCTTGTTGTCCAGTGTTGTAATTTCCTCTTCAGTCACTGTAAAAACCCAAACATATTAATCACACACCTTTCTGTTATGGTATTTCAAGCAGGACCGTAGGCAGGCTAATAAATTTTTTAAACACTTAAAACTTGTTAGACTCCATCAAACCATATATAGCACGTTAGATACAGTTAAAAATCTGCAACATAAGTAATCACTAGAGTGCTAAAACAATCATAACTTACATTTGTAAACAAAGTTGGCTTAGTTCATCCATCAGTTAATTTTTTCAAGGTGAGAGGCTTCAGAATATATGGTGTCATTTTCAGTAAGGGATCATAGTGAGCGTCAGTTCTCCTTGGGTTTTGCGGTGTATTATGGGCGTTTAGCAGTTGAGAGAGACAGCACTTAAAATGTCCGACTCCCTAAAGGGTGCCCTGACTATTGAACTAATTATCTGAGACACACCCATGGTTTCTATGGCGGTATTAATTATGTCTCTATCTTATTTAACACGGATTGCCTTTAAATGAATCATCATAGCAGTTGCGCGATGGGTTGGCACTCCGTCCAGGGTGTATCCTGCCTTGATGCCCGATGACGCCCGAGAGTTTCTTTCAAACGGTGATTACATAATGTATGTCTTTTTATCTGTTTCTTTTTGCAGACTGCTGAGGTTCACCTATGGACCGTCATTCCCTCCTTTTAAAGTGCCAGAGGAGGATGCCAATCTCATACCTACAGAAATGGACAACGACTGTGTAGCACAGACTTGGTATCGCTTCCTACACATGCTTAGGTATTCAGCCACACAGTATATCTCCACTCACTGATTTAACACATACAGTTCTACAGATTTCCAGATTATTTTTCTTCCCTTCAAGACTGCTTTTGAAGGAGCCTAATGGTGTAAGCTGTAAACTATATGTTAGTACAATGGCTGAAATGTGAGTGCAGAAATAAATGAATATATAGAGTACTAACTTCTATTAAAGCTTTTAAGTCTGTGTTTCAAAGAAATTGGTTTTATCAGTTTTTTTGCTGGTTTGATGCCTCAGCGGTTATGATCCTGGAGCTGGTTTAAGGCAAGGAAGTATGTTTAAGGGTTTTAGATAGCAAATTAAATAACACGTGAACACGCTGTTGACTGTTTGCTTAAGGAAATGAAGCACACAAATTTGCCAGAATACACAGTATATTCATAAATACAGAAAACATGTTACATAGATATGGAATTATGGAAATATGGATTAATATGGGCGTTGAAGAGAGGGAAAACTTTGGCAGATCCTGTTAACCTTCTCCTATATGAGAATGATGAATGCTTTAGGGGATTGTGGTGAACAAAACAAGAACTGTATGAGAGATCTGTATTTAGGTGTGATTTTCCTTCAGAGACTTGTTACAGAACTGATAATGTAGAACTGCCATGCCCAACTCAAATCCTGGGCATTTATCAGATTAGCTGCAGTAAACAAGGCTCAGACGCTGTAAGTGAGTTTTGTAAGATTAGGCTTTAGATCTACAATGTGAGAAATCATCAAGACCAGAGCTGGGAAGCCAGTCTTTAGAAATTATTAAGTTAGAGACACTGACTAGGCTTACAGCAGGATGTCTTACTGATGTTACATTTTCCATTTGAATTTTCAATAGAAAAAAACAAACTTTTTTTTCTGTTTGACTTCATATTTGTGAATATTTCGATATTTTACTCAGGGACTGTTTAAACAAATCCCAAAGATCAGAACTATAATAAAAAATTTTTATTCCTTTTTTCTTTCCCCCCCTGACAGTAATCCGGTGGATCTCAGTAACCCTGTGATTGTGAGCTCTACTCCTAAGTTCCAGGAGCAGCTGCTGGGGGTGAGCAGTGTTCCCCAAGAGGTGATCCAGCACCCCTGTCTCAAACAGCTGCCTCAGATCTTCTTTCGAGCCATGAGGGGCATCAGCTGCCTGGTGGACGCTTTCCTAGGTGAGACCGCTTGAAATTGTATTAATCCATTCAAACGTAGGCAACAAAAAGCCACACGAATGCTCATGTTTCACTATTATATTATATTGTGATGCATCAATACCAGTGCTGGTATCTTGTATCAGATTGATACTGTGCTCATATTCTCAGACTCGTACAAACGTGAAGATCAACATCCAGTAACAGGTGACACCATGCCATGGAAATCTAGTGTAGATTACGCTAATGAACAGACGACACAAAATGACAAGCTCAGTGTGTGTTAATTTAACCCTCAGGAAACTATGGAGGCACTGAAACAATCACCTGGGATTTTTTTTTCTTATAGCAATAAAAACAAAATGCACTCAAAAAATGACCCAAATGACCTACGACATGCTATGCACTTACATTATACATTATGTTTACTACTGTTTACTCTAGTGAATAAAATTTCTATTTACAACACTAAAAGTTAACACTAAATGTTTCTTACTAACTGCAAGTGTAAGCCGTTTTTCAGTCGATTGCAAATAACAAACGCACCTAATGCTGCTTAGGGATGCTGCTAGCTTTAACAGAATATGGCGAACTGTTTCTGTTGAAAATAAATGAATCACACATCGTGAGCTAATTTAAGACATTTGTAACGTCTAGTCCACTACACTGTAATCAGCCATTTTGAAATTTTTTTCTCATCCAGCGTCAGCATCTGGTAGCTCCGCCCCTCTTCCACTACATGTGCAAAGCTGTGACTGTTTAGTGCATGACATGTCCAGCATTCCACACTTTGCTTTTTTTTTGGTTGAATAAGTGCATAATTTGGGGACTTTTAAGTGGAAACACCCAACTTACATTATTTTTACTGCAAAACAGTGTGGAATAGTGCACATGTATGCAATTTGGGATGCACCTGATTTTACAGTTGACCTGCTTAAGAAAATCTGTCTTAACAATATGAGCATTGTGGGTTTTTTTTTTTTGTTTTTTAATATTCGTATTTCTGTCATAGTTTAACCTCCTAACTATAATTTGTCCCAAAGTACAATTCTGTTTCCTCTTCTAGGTGTGGCAGTTTTTAAGAAAAACGAGATTCATGAAACTCTGCCCTCTTATGGTACTCATTGAAAGGCGCACCTTCTGTTTCCACTCCCTTCATGTAAATCTGGGGAATAGGGGTTCACTAATCAGTTAGATACGAAAAATTCTGTTTTCATGCATGTATGTCGTTTAGATTTGAACTCAGACTCTCATTTCAGTGTATGTGGTTAGGACTGGCTGGTTTGACTAACTGCAGAACAAGTAACAATGCTGATTACCCCCTGTGATGCTAGGACCCCTGTATTCAATACACAAAAATGGTCATGTGATTAGTACCTGTGCATAAAGCTTGTTATTGTTGCATGCTTCTCTTAACACATACAATCAAACAAGAGTATATTTCAGCCAGCCATCAATAATAGTCATCTCCTTAAACCTTTTAGGTTTTCCCCACTTTATGTGCAGGGCTGTATGCTTTCCTTCTCACGCTAATTGCTAGTGTGTGCTCTGTAGGTGTAATTACTAATTACTTAATGCTTTGTATTTGCAACTTCATGGCTCTGTGTGTGTGTGTGTGTGTGTGTGTGTGTATGGGGTGCAGTGTTTATCACTGTGCATCAGTGGAACTCATGTCTTTCTTCTTCTCAGGATCCACACTGTCTAGGAGATATATTCGAGACAGACTTCCCTCTCTAGGTATTCTAAACATGACCAACCTAATCAACTAGTGACTAACCAAGTACGGGGTTAGACACTCATCACCGCTGATTGATTTATCTTTTTTTTTTCTTTTCATTTGGGGTGTAGTAGTGTGTAGATGGGTTTTGGAGGTTGATTTTATGGCATCGTTGAATGTATGCTTGCATTCTTCGGAGTCTTGGGGAATGTAGTGTTTCAGGGATTAGAAACATTGGACTGCAGATTCGGGCAACGAAGTGAAAAATGGTACAGTTTGTTTCTAATTTCTGATACACTGTGATATTTGTACTAATGTTTTGCTTTTCTGTGTGTGAACCTGTCTTATCATGAGCAGTATGATATTAGATGGTCCTTACAATATGAAGTGCTTTATATACACAAGTGTCTGTGTGTGTCTCAGTGTGTCTCTCTGTCAGTGTGCCTATAGGCTCCTGCTTTGATACGTCAGCATTTGTAATCCTATTTGTCCCCAGGTGTCGCTGCATTTCGAGACAGGCTACCATCTTATGGTATTTCCTTTAAAAAAAGAACAAAGCTCTTGGCAAATCACATGGGACTTGCAGTCTGATTGGCTGGTTGAAAGAATGCATGCAAAAAAAAGTGAAAATCATTGACATGTTACAAAATGTGTGGGGGAAAATAAAGGATGAATGAAAAATATACATGGAAGTGCTGTTCCTGAAACCATACCCTAGCTCTATAAGGGATAATTCAGAGGGCATAGAGAACAAACAATTTTGTGGCTCAGAAATCAGATGCTCTCCAGTCTTACTCCAATGCATTCTTTCTAATGATCTGTGCTGAATTTCTCTGCAACACAGATCATTTATTTACATTACTGCAATTTATTCAGAAGGTTATCTTGTGGGCAGTGGATGCTTAATCATGGCAAATCTGTTATACTCACCCAATCAGTACTTATCATTAAGCATCATGGAGATCTACTGTACAGATTTTTAATTTTCTTTTCTTTTTTTTAAATTGATGTATTATATAACACCCGTCTTTGATTACTGTTTGCTGAAATAATTATTTTTGCTCACTAACCAAGTGGAAACCAAGTGAGCACCTCTGGAACCTCCTGGTGTTTGATCCACCCTTTAACGGCTCTTGTGTCTTTTTATAATTTTTCCTATTAGAACACACAGTAGCTGCAATGATGTACTACATGAAAGTATTGTGGCTAAACTGAATTGCTGAATCTGTGTGGCCAGAAGCAGAAGCTTTTTCATGTCTTGACTATTGTCTTTGTCTTGGTTTGCTGTACCTTTTCTTGTTTCACGTTTTCTCTTTTTGTTTTTGTATGTTTTCTTTTTTCTTTTAACCATACAGGTATATCCAGACCCAGGTCAGACAGCGCTCCACCCACGCCTGTTAATCGGCTAAGCATGCCACCACCCCCAAACACCACCAACACCACACCCCCTCACAGCCGCAGACACAGACCAACAGCGGTTAATAAAACCACCAGCAAAGCCTCTACGGTAGGTTCCATCAAATAAACTATGCAAAAACTACGACTTAACTTTCCTCAGACTTTTACTGACCGCAACATCGCTTGAGCTAGAGTGCTGTTGCTCGTTGTATATCAGCACAACGTCGGGTTGGCTGCAGGTATTCACAACCATGCCATTTAGTACAGCACTATGATTGAGGATGCTTTTATGCAGCAGTTTTATGTTCAAATATCTACTTACTGACTTACAATATCAGAAATATGCCTAAATATTTTGTTCGTTTTTGCTCAGTGATACAAAATAGTCAGGATACAAGCCAATGATAGGTGTTTTATGTGTTACCATGACAACACGGACAGAACTGAAATCCTGTAGGAAGTTAAGTAACAGTTTCAAAGTAACAAACTATTGCTAGAATTGCAATATTTACCCACTGAACATAGACAAACATTGAATTGTACCACTTATTTAGTTATACTAAATATCATCAACTCCTCTTTGTCCATACAAAAAAAGTGGACTGAGAACAAACTACTGTTTAATAAATGTCTAATAAATGTTTAATATATGTATAATTCATTCTACGTGGCTTGGTGCTTGGCTTTCCAGACTGGCCAGTCCAAAGTGTTGCACCAGCCGTCCTCCACCTCTCCTCTGTCCAGTCCTAATCAGACAAGCTCAGAGCCGCGCCCGCTGCCTGCTCCCACCAGACCAAAGGTCAACAGCGTGCTGAACCTTTTTGGCCAGTGGCTGTTCGACGCAGCGCTCGTTCACTGCAAACTTCACACTGGCCTCAGCAGAGAAAGCAGCGTGACAGGTAAGGTGTTCACAGGGATTGGACCTCTAATACTGTCCAAACATATTGCAGTCACTTGTTTTTCTGTTCTTTTTTCTCATTATCTCCCTTCCTGATTTCTTTCCATTCTTTTACTTATACAAAATAGCCTATTCCTACCTGCAAGATTGCACCGCATTTGAAGTCTTTATCATATGTGCCATTAAGGTAGCACTAATGTTGTCCAGCAGTTATCAGCTCAGAATATCCTGTGCTGTAGTGTTGTAACATTATTGATGGGGAAAATGCTAGTAGTCTTTACCAAACCAGGGAGGAAAGTCTGACTATTTGGGTAAAGTTAAGTGGTTGGGGCATTTCTTAAATGTATTCTCAAAAATTTCTGATTTTGTTTTTCTTTTTTAATGAGCATTTTCAGGATTTATAACTGTCCTCTATGAAAAAGCTTGTATTTGTATTTCAAATTGCCCTACAAATATTTGGTGTCTCATGCAAAATGATGAAGTGATGTAATTTAACAAGGCTATTTTTAGGTAACAGTTTATTTGGTGCTTCCTGAGTGGCACCGCATAAAAGCATTCATCGAGGACTTTGCAAGGAAGAAATACCGGCCATGCTCGCCGAGTGGGAGGGATGCCATTGCTCCCTTTGGCCTGTCGAACATAAGTGCTTTTCACACTTGAAACAGTTAAGCCTGGGTCATTGTAAATTCCGGATAAACAGAATTCTGGGTTATTTTCTTTCACATTTCACACTGTTCATACTTTACCCGGGGTTAACTATAAAGCCTACGAAATCCTATACATTTCTAAACCCTGAGTTAAAGTTCTTATTTGCATGTTTGTGCTATCAACAGCCACGATTGGATAAATACGGCATGTGACCAGTTTATGTGACTTTTCTCATGCTTTCTCATCAGTGAGACAAAATGTAAATACTCCTTGGCTGTTTTAAGTCTCTTGAAGACACAGAAAGGTAAGAAAACAGAGAAAAATACAAAAGAAAGCACATATTTATATGAATAAAACATAATTTGTCCAATTCCTTGTAAGTATGGGGCATCTGCAAATCACTTGATTTGAGGCACATTCTGTTCAGTTTCTGATTGGGTTTCTAAGCATCTCACCATAACATTCTAATACCATGTTATTTCACACTGTACGCTGTGCCATCATGTGGCAGCTCAAAAGCAGTGCTAACCCTGCTTCAGAGAAGGGTTTCATAACTGGGTAAAAACTGTAACCTCGTTTCTAAAAAAGTGTTAATATTCCTCTATGCAGGGTTTATTATGACAATAGCCCAGGGTTAAATGCAGTGTGAAAAGCCACAGAGAGACTCATGTATGTAGAAAAGGCAGATAACGCTTTCCTCTAAGTGTGTTACTCTGCCCTGTGATGCAGCATGAGCAGCAGTTTGAGAAGCTGTTTTCCACATGACTCGGAGGAAGCACGTGTTTGTGTGGGTGGGTATTGGCCAAATGACTAAATTCTGCAGAAAATGGGGTTGAGACGCTAGGAAAAAGAGCTGAGACGCTATTACTACTTGTCCGTTCATCAAAACATTCGAAACATTGCAAGATAAATTCCTAGACATTCCTAGACAAATTCCTAGACATTGCAAGAGAAATTCCTAGACATAAATTCCTAGACATCCTAGAAGTCTTATGTAGTCTTTCATCAAGTCACGATCATGAATCAGGCTAATTTTTTTGGATTAGAATTTCACATTATTGCTAAATTAATTGTTTTAGTTTTTTGGTCAAACGCTTTTGGGTGATAATGTTAGTAGTAGGAGTAAAAGAATTAGTAATTTATTAATGATGTAATCTAAGCCCAGCATGCTCCCTTTGTCTTTCTTAATCATAGTGTGTTAATATGGGGAGAATATGGCCTACATTTGGCCATACATTAAATAAACGTCAGAAGCTTCAGAAGTGTATCACATGCATGTGGAAGTGAAATTGGATTATTAACATTTGAGAAGTTGTATTTTAAAACTTGTCTTTCATTTTACAAAAGCAAACAAAAAACATTCTAAAGCCCATATTTTTCTTGAAGTCATGAATACAGTATTCTGAGCTGAATGTCCGATTGATTTGTGGCTTAAATGTCCATGTGTTTGCTTGTCTCCTTTTTGTTCCATTTCTATACATGCATGGTGAATAACTGAAAGTCAGTATCTAAAATAAACGAAAAGCACAACGATATTGACATTCTTTATAGTTTCTGGATCTCTATTACTGCTGTTCTTTGATTTGTTTCCATTTTATCTCTGTTATCTTGCAGCAACATTTTTCCAAATTCTTCTTTCTTATAAATCTTGTAAGTAGGAACACAAGCTTTACCAGTTGCAATTATTTGGTTCATTTTATTTTTTTTCGTTTCGACTTGTTTCTTTTGCTTTGACATTGTCACATTTTTATTTTTTTTTTGTTGTTGTTGCAGTATTGTTTTCTTGGGACAAGAGATTTGATCATACATTGCTTGAGTCTGGTATTAGGGGTCCGGGAAATTGATTGATTGCTGCCCAAATGTCACAGGCTCAAATGCAACAAATATTCTGGATAGCAATTGATGATAATCAGAAGGTCCAAAGTGCCAGCAAAGGCCTGAGAATGTTTGTTGTGATTGATCCTAATTTATTGTTATTATTATTATTATTATTATTAATATTATTATTGTTTTTTTTTTGTTTTTTTTTTGGATGAAACATAACATACGATCATACAACCTGTTGTTGCCCATATCATACATCTCAAGGACCTCTACTAACCAATCTCCTCCAAAGAAACACAACCAACATTGTCTTCAGTTACGCCTGGTGTTTTATTTTTAATTATTATTATTTATTTTTGTTTACAGCTTTTTGTTTACAGTTTTCTGAGTTCTTGTCCCATTTTGTATGGATGTTCCTGCATGTTGTGGATGTGTGTGCAGTTTGTTTCTGCCATAGTGTGCCTTTTATTGTGTTAGAGGTGCTGACCAACAGTGATTTGCCTTTATTTTGATTTTTTTTAATATTTGTTTTGCAAATTTTGAACTGCTGTGTTCAGTAACAGGGAGGCTGACCAGGAGAGCTTGTCTTTTTTTTCTTTCTTTCTTTTACCCCCCCCTTTTGCATCTGATTTTCCCCCAAAGATCCAGACCCATTACTGTACAAGAATTGTGTGTGATTTAAATACGCTGATGTTCGTAGATTATAATCATGCAGCATTTATTAATGTACCAGTAAAGTAGTTTATTCCAGAGATGCTAAAACACCAGATGAGCAATAATATCTCGTCTAAGTGACATTTGAACTAACAAGGAAATATTTTGTATATAAATATAGAGCAGGTAGATAAATGATATTAGTTTACTGGTCAAACTTAATACCCTATAACGCAGTGAAGCCTGCATTGTAGTTGCAGGCTACAATATTTTTGGTTCTCTTTGTCTGTAATCCCTGTTAAAACCAATTTTAGTGGATGTATTTAAAATAAAACAACACTTAAATGTCACTTAAATTTAGCCTCTCTTCCTATCCTGTCTTCCTTTCTCCTTCTCCCGCTTTCTCTCAGCCCTTGCTACTCAGGCTGGAGTCGAACTGAGGAGAAAAGGTTCTCAGATGTCCACTGACACCATGGTGTCGAACCCTATGTTCGACGCCAACGAGTTCCCGGATAATTACGAGTCGGGTCGAGCCGAGGCCTGTGGAACACTGTGCAGAATCTTCTGCAGCAAAAAGACTGGAGAAGAAATTCTACCTGTCTATCTATCCAGGTAGAGGAATTATGGGTTTTTTCACAAGAATGTTTCATGACATCAGTTTGGCTTTAGGCTATGATGGAAATTCTGCTTAATGAGCACTTTATTAGGAACACCTATACACCGTTCATGCAATAATTTAGTCATGTCGCGGCAATGCAGTGCATAAAATCATGCAGATATGTTTCAGCAGCTTTGGTGAATGTTTACACCAACCATCACAATAGGGGAAAAATGTCACAGATTTACACCGTGGCTTGATTTTTAGTGCCACACAGGCTCTTTTAAGTATTTCTATAACTGCTGATCTCCTGGGATAACTGTAGTTGAAGATTATTAAAATATTACATGCTCTTTTTCCAAAATTCATCTGTCCAGGTTGGGTGAGCATTTGGGTACCACTGTAGCCTCAGGTTCATTTTCTTGACTAGCAGGAAAGGAACCTCATGTGGTCTTCTGCTGTTGTAGCCCATCCACCTCATGGTTTGAACTTTTGTGTGTTCTGAGATACTTCTTGGCTCACCACAGTTGTCGAGTGTTTATGGGAGTTACCATATCCTTCCTGCTGACTTGAAGCAATCTGGTTATTTTCCACTGACATTTCACATCAAAAAGGACGTTTCCACCAACAGATCTGTCGCTCATTCAGTGTTTTTTTTTTTTTTTTTTTTTTCTCCTCCACACAATTGTATGTAAACTCTACTGACTCTTGTGTGTGAAAATCTAATTCTAAAATACTTAAACCAGCCCATGAGGCACTAACAATCATGTAACGGTTAAAGGAATCATCATCACATTTGTTTTCCATTCTGTTTGAAACATTACCTGAAGCTCTTAATCTGTTTCTGCATGATTGTTTACACCATACCACTGCCATACAATAAGCTGATTAGACTGCATGAGTAAGTAGGTGTATGTGTTCCTAATAAAGTGCTCAGTGAGTTTATACTGCTAGTATGATGATTAGTTTATTTCACTGCACTGCAGTCTACTCTTTCCTATGATGACTATCTCAGGGGTGAGTCAACAGCGATGGACAAATCATAGGGCCTACCCTTGCCAGCTTGTAAAAGCATTTCATCTGGTTACAGTTGCCTGGAAATCTAATGAACAAGGTTAAAAATAGTGTCATTTTATAACATAAATTAACCTCAAAATCTAGCTGAGTGCATCAGTACTAGACCTGAAATAGTCCATAATAATCCTGATAATTTTTACATAACATATCATTGCATGATTAGGACACTGGTGGCTCAGTGGTAGGTTTCTTGCCTACCATGTGGAAGGCCCGGGTTCGATTCCCAGCCAGTGCCCAAAACCCCAGCCACTGGATGCAGTGCCGGTCCCAAGCCCGGAAAAAATGGGAGGGTTGCGTCAGGAAGGGCATCCGGTGTAAAACCTGTGCCAAGTTGTTGTGTGGACATCTGTGCTCCTGTCATCTGTGGCAGCCCCTCATAAACGTAGGGAGCAGCCGAAAGATCATCAACATCATTGCATGATTGACAAAACGTTAGAATGTCTTTGACTAACATTTTATTTATATATATATATATATATATATATATATATATATATATATATATGTATATATATATATATGTGTGTATATATATATATATATATATATGTGTGTATATATATATATATATATATATATATATATATATATATATATATATATATATATATATACATATATATATATATATATATATATATATACACACACACACACACACACACACACACATATATACCCCCAGGGGCATTTTAATGTAGCCAGTTCAACTATTTGTATGATTCTGTGAATTGAGGAGCCCAGAAAAAACCCACACAGGGAGAACAATAACTGTTTATTAGTTTCATTACATTAATAAACAAATTAATATTGCATTCCTGATAAACCTAAAGCAGAAAGTTCATTGCCCTGAAGAGTAAAAGAAAAAAGCTTTACCGCTAACTGTTACAAAGCTCTACTGTATGCTCCTTCCTTAGATTCTGTCGATTTTCTTTGTTAAATTAAAAAAAAATCTTTTTAATCTATTTGTCTTAATTTGACTTAAATTATCTGTAGCCATCTCTGTGAGTTATTGTAGTTGTTACTATAGAAACTGTATCAGAGAAACCGTCCAAGTTTTGCACTGCACTATTAAAGTTTCCACATCCCTGTGTTGCTGATTTGTAAACGTTCACCAGCTATTTATTAACCTTTAAATTGAATAACTGTTTAATGCAGCTTAAATAGTGCTTTATTTGAAATAGTGCTTTATCAGCAGGCTTCTGAACCTACTTTTCTAACAGGGTACTATAAATAAAAAATCAATTTTCCTTGACATGTAATTTGCTTGACCTGAGGCTAGTGATTTGTCCACCCTTTTGCACATACATAAAAATAAGTTAAAGGAAACCTGATGCAAATTTGTAAAAAACAATCTTGAAAACTGGTAGGAAATTTTGAAGTGACATGTTAGAGAGTACCACCTCCATCATAAAACTGCCTGTTAGGAAATTTATGTCCAGTTGCTTTGTGTATTGTGTATTTTAATAAATTTGTTTCCTTACTATCTGACCAACGGTCATATTGTTAGACCACTTCTACTTGTATGCATTATGTAACCACTGAAATGTTTTGTTTCAGAGCTAATTTCCTCGTTTCTGTTCTCCGTTCATAACAGGTTCTACATGGTTCTCATCCAAGGCCTTCAAATTTCTGATTTCATCTGCCGGCCTGTTCTGGCCAGTATTATCTTGAACT
The DNA here is from genome assembly GCF_019097595.1 of Hemibagrus wyckioides. NCBI lineage: Eukaryota > Metazoa > Chordata > Actinopteri > Siluriformes > Bagridae > Hemibagrus > Hemibagrus wyckioides. The sequence continues at coordinate 18,908,662 of NC_080720.1, read as the reverse complement.
CCTCGTCCTTGTTCTGCTCTGATCTGAAAGGGATCAACGTAGTGGTTCCGTATTTTATATCTGCACTGGAAATTATTTTACCTGACCGGTGAGGAGCTACATGAGGTCCCTTCCTCACTCATTTGACTCTCTATTATCTATTGCAGCAAATATTGAATAGTTTCAAATAAACGTACATATTGTTCACTTTTTATCCCAATATGTTTTTCCAATTTTTAAATGTCTAAGAGGCATTTCTTTCCTATTAATGTCTTAATAAAAATATATCAGCTTTAATCTTAATCAATTTTATTAGGACCCCATCATCACAAATAGATCTTTCCATCATTGGAAAATTTTTGCAATTATAATTATATATACAATCATGGCTGCATTTTAAGCTGCTCAGTAATTCATTTGTACCACACTATAAGCTGTATTGGTCTTCAGGTGCATTCTTAATACGTTTCCTGCAGTGCCTACAAGCCCACTTCTATTTTCCTGCGTTCATTTCTCAAGTTCTCTGAAGCAAGTGCACCAAAAAGTACAATAGATAATCCTTATCTAGTAGAGCTTGGTAGAAAACAGATACTTTAAAAAGAAAGTACTTTAATTCACATAATTGTGTTATTAATTTATTACACAATCATGCATGTGTCTACGTGAATTGAGACCTGTCCCCCCCCCTCTATTTTGCAGTGAATTGACCAAATTTAAATCATATGTAAACCCCACTGAACTGAGAAGAGCTTCCATTAACATACTGCTTTCCATGCTGCCCCTGCCTCACCACTTTGGCAACGTTAAATCTGAGGTAAACGCTTTGTTCTTGAATCTCAGAGATTCCCTAATCACAAATCGCATTAATGTTAAACTTGCTGAGTGAAGTGACTGAAGAATCTAACTGATTGATTTTTTTTAAAGGTACTTTTGGAAGGGAAATTCAGCAATGATGAGGGCTCGCTTCATGATAAGCCAGTCTCCTTCCTGTCACTGAAACTGCGATTGGTCAATATCTTGATTGGTGCCCTGCAAACAGAGACTGATCCCCTTAATACACAGATGATACTAGGTTTGCTGTTTCTTCTGTATTTGATTTACCTTAAACGTATTTTTCACTCCTTTACCCAGTGTGTCAGTGTGATGGATCTCCCTCCGGCTTCCTCTGTATCAATTTTCTTATATTGTGTTCTGTCCCCAGCTGCAATGCTGAATATCGTTCAAGATTCTGCACTTTTGGAGTCTATAGGCGCGCAAACCGAAGTGGTAGGCTTGATATGAATTTTGTATAAATAACTATTTTTTTTCTCTTTACTGTCATTTTATGAACATTCATGGCTATACACTTCAGTGAAATTCTAGTCAACTCCAGAATTACTGGCAGAATTTGAGTTATGTATAGTAAGTTATTTTGAGATTAAACAATAGTTTAAATCAATTCAATTAATTCAATTTTGTTAGTATAGAGTATTTAACAAAGGACATTGTCACAGAGCACTTTTACAGAAATACATAAAATTCTATGAATTCAGGATATACAATTTAAATATTGAAATATATCAACTTATCCCTAATAAGCCAGCCAGAGGTGCCATAACTAGAAAAACCTTCCTAAGAAAATATTAGGAAGTGAGGAACCTTTGAGAGGCTCAAATGGATCTGGAGGACACTGGACAGTGCGATTATAAATCATTTCCCTTCTGTAACTGTGTATTACATGATCACAAAAGGGCAATTGTGTAACCAGAAAATTCAGTATAGTTAACATGAGGTCTGTTTTGTTGAAGTTATTAACTGTTCAATGATGGAGAATTAAGTGAAAAATTGTTTGTGGCAATTGCAGTCCTAAAACTATCAACAGCAGCTGTAGTCCTAAGCCATCTTTAGGCTTTCTAAGTGCTACCATCCACAGTAATCTCATGTATCTGCAGGCTGTCCATGTGGAGCCATCTTCAGCATCAATGAGCAGCCTCCAACCAGAAGTAGGGCATCAGGATCTCTAGTATCTTAGGAGCACATAGCTTTTTGGGTTGCTCTCAGGAAGAGCTTTTTCATGTAATCCTTTTAAAATGTTTGTTGTTGAACTGACAGCCTCAGAGAATCAAGTAAACAGTTACAATCCTCAAACTTTCATTCAGGAACTTGTTCATTATTTGCTTCCCTCACTGTGCTCACGCGACTATAGCTCTCACGAGACCTTTTTTTTTTTTGTGGAAAGGGTCATCAGGTTTCCAATAGTTTTAATCGAACATCTTTGCCCATAGTCCTGACAGATGCCAGAAATTGTTGAGTTAACTATTAAGAAAATGCAAATGAAAGCAAAATGATTTGTTTATGTAGTATTGCCTTTTCTCCTCTTGTCATGTTCAGGGAAGCGTGGACAGCAGTCATTCTTTGGCTAAGAGCCACAGTCGCAATAATAGTGGCATCAGTAATTCTAGTGCAGGCAGCTCTGAGGCCACTACTCCAGACAGTGAGAGACCTGCTCAGGCCCTTCTGCGAGACTATGGTAAGTCCAGAGGGACATTCCGTGCTGATGCATTCTGGGCAAAGAAAATGTTTGCTGTCCTTACATGCGACAAATGAAGAATTGCATTAGAATAAAACAAGTCTAGCATAACTAATATTGCACAAAATGTCTGTCTCAGTAGGCCTGTTGTCATCTAAGTTGGTCTGTGTATTGCAAACTATATAAATTGCTGTGATGTTTTTCACATCAAGGCATGTTGTCGTCGTAGACTCTGCATGGTGCCAACATGTTTGTTGGTCATTATCTGAATGCTCCATGTAGCAGGATAATTCTACCCAAGAACCAAGATTACTGAGCATACAGTAAAAGCTAATACACAATAGTGTGATGTACAACTTTGTGTGTTTTGGTATTTGTTTAGATGCATGGTTTTAGAATCGATCGGATGCACCTTGTTATTTAGAGGATTGATGTTTTGTGGAAGAGAAGCAATCTGTATTATTAGTTTGTGCAGCTTTAACGTAAGTTAAAATGCATGCATGCTTGCTTGTGTGTATTTTTGTCATTATGTGTTTGACATTACTTTTCTCGTTTCATGTGGCTGCAGGCTGTGTGTCAGTGCTTTGCTTTGCTTGGCTTGTGTGTGTGTGTGTGACTAACCCGCTCTCTGTGGCATGCTGTGTGTTATATCCCAGCTCTCCACACAGACACGGCAGCCGGCCTGCTGATCCGCAGCATCCACCTGGTCACCCAAAGACTCAACTCACAGTGGAGGCCTGACATGAGCATTTCACTTGCTGCCCTGGAGCTTCTTGCCGGCCTGGCGAAGGTACACACAATCGTTTTGGAAAATGATTGATAAATGGGGGAAAAAGAAAATTTTCAAACAATGCGATATTATTTATTGGTCTTAATAGCTCAGACCTAGGCACTGCAGATGATCTGTTTTATTCCTTTTTTATTTAGGATTTACTTCTGCTCTTAGCTTTATTTCTGAGGCCTTGTTAAACAGTGGAGCTCTCCAAGGTGATGAAACACAGATGTTCAGTTAAGCAGGTCATGCCAGCAGATTTCTCATCCAGCACAACACCTGGTAGACTGTTTTTAACCCAAAAATGGGTTAGAAAAGGTTATGAATAACTTGGCTTAATCTTAGACTTGCCTTTAGCTTATTCTTAAACGTATTTTAAGATTAATTTGATGAATTAGCGTAATCACACATTGAATATTTGAGAGAAATTGTTGGCGGACTTTATTATGAACAAAATGTAACTGACGTATTCCTGCGTTTAATATTTAACTTTGAGTTGCTGAGTGTTTAGGAACACTTTAGCTGATCCATGACTTTCTGTTTCACTACAGTATAAATATCAGGTGACTAGGAAGCCAATTTAGCCATGCAGCAACACGGGATGATTAGGATGATTTGTTTATAGTGATAATTAAGAGGTTTAAGAACATTCAGAGGTAATGAACTTACCTGAAGGAGGATACGTTTATTTAGCCCCAAGCAGTGAGGAAGTTAGAGACGCAAAATCTTTTCTAAAATATCTACCCATTTAAGGGCAATAAAATCTCTAAATACATCACCAACAGACTAAAATGCACGCTATAATAAAGCCATTACTTTCATATAACCAACGTAAATGCATGGAGTTCACAAAGATGCTATTTAGAACTTTGGTTTCTGATACTGGTTTCTCTGGTTAGATGAAACAGGTAAATTGTCAAAACGATGGATATGCAGAAAAGAGCACAATCCCTACTGCTATCCATGGTCTAGTATATGTGGGCTGAGAACTTTTTTGGGATGTAGCATAACGTTCAAAAGAATTTTAAATGCCTACTCTTCTAGCCAAATGATACAAAAGTGTTCAATGATCACAGAATCAAGTTTCTTGCATGTCCATCCCAATTCCTGATCTAAACCCCACTTAAAAATGTGAATCAGCTAAATTAACTGAAGAGGAGCGTCTTCTAGTGTGCATCTGGAGTCATCTTGAATTAATGACTGATTTCAAATCACTTGCTGTGTTTTCTTCAATCACATTATAGCGTTCTAAAATCTCATGCATTGTAGAAGAGGACTGAGTTTGGTTATAATGACCAAGGGATGTAGCACATCATGCTAAAAGTGGTCAACGCTGATAGGAACTGCATTTTCAGACATTTCTTAAAAAATTTCTTTCTTTTTTTTTTTATTAGGTGAAGGCAAGTGTGGAGTCTTCAGACCGGAAACGAGCTGTGAGTTCAGTTTGTAGTTACATTGTGTACCAGTGCAGTCGACCTGCCCCACACCACTCTAGAGACCTACACTCCATGATTGTGGCTGCCTTCCAGTGCCTCTGCGTGTGGCTCACAGAACATCCTGACATGCTCAATGAAAAGGTACGCAGTCATAATAAGGCAATAGAAGATTTTATTGATGTGATGAGTATTGGTATGTACACTATATTGCCAAAGGTTTTCCGACATCTACCTTTACATGCTCATGAATGTAATATGGAGTTGGCCTGCCCTTTGCAGCTATAACAGCTTCACATCTTCTGGGAAGGCTTTCCACAAGGTTTAGGAGTGTGTTTATGGGAATTTTTGACCATTCCTCTAGAAGTACCTTTGTGAGGTCCAGCACTGATGTTGGACAAGAAGGCCTGACTCGCAGTCTCAAAGATCTCAAAGATGTTCTATCAGGTTGAGGTCAGGACTCTGTGCAGGCCATTCAAGTTCCTTGCTTTGGACCTTGCTTTGTGCACTGGTGCACGGTCATGTTGGAACAGGAAAGGGTCATCCCCAAACTGTTCCCACAAAGTTAGCATGAAAATTGTCTTGGTATGCTGAAGCATTAAGAGTTCCTTTCACTGGAACTAAGGGGCCAAGCCCAAACCCTGAACAAAAAAACACCTGAATTCAACTTCTGAATTCAATATAGTGTATGTTATTTCTCCATGGTCCTTGGTTGTTGAGTTTGTGCATCTTGCCATTTTTATTGCAGGATTGCTTGATAGAAGTGTTAGAGATAGTTGAACTGGGCATCTCTGGTAGCAAGTCCAAGACAGGCGAACAGGAAGTGAGGTATAAGGGCGACAAAGAACATAATCCTGCCTCCATGAGGGTCAAGGATGCAGCCGAAGCTACACTGTCATGGTGAGTTGCCATAGTGACTACTAATAATAACCAGATTTAGAATAACTTAGGAAAAAATACTGAACTGATTAGTCAGTGTTATTACATATTACCTATTTTAGTTTGACGTCAGTCACTCCACAGTGACTATCATGCTGCTCACTGATTTTCTTTTCCAGTATAATGCAGGTGTTGGGGGCATTTCCATCTCCAAGTGGTCCTGCCTCCACCTGCAGTCTGCTGAATGAGGAGACGCTGATAAAATACTCCAGGCTGACATCCACGTCTCACCGTAACTTCAGATACTTTGTCCTTGACAATTCAGTCATCCTGGCCATGTTGGAGCAGTCCCTCGGCAATGAACAGAGTGAGTTACTAGGGTTCCTAATGGAATTAGGGTGACACGTGTTATACATCTTTTTCTGTGTCTTTTACTATTTTTGGTGCACCAAGTGAATTTCCTTGTTTCCTTATCTAATTGAATAAAAAAAAATCCATGGTTTAAGCAATGCAAGTACCTGAAATAATTTTTAAAATAATACTATATTCAAGATTAAGTTAATGAATAAAATGATATAAATTTGATACAAAAGAAATCTCAACAAACCTTTTTTTGTTTACTACAAATAGAAAATCTCCAGTGTCGTTCATTGCATAAGTATTCCTCAGCTCACTTGGATATGTGTTTTGAATCATTTAGAAATGAGCTTAAACATTTCTAGAGAGTAGCAGGTTCTGTGCCAGTGTATTTTGGTATTTAGAGCTGTGTAGAAACACCTTCATAACAAGAATCTTGCTTTAGTCTGATTTAGTCACTTTGGTTGAAAAAAACAGGTTGACTTTAATTCAGACATGTCTCTTGTATCAAAAACCACTGAATCTCATTAGCCAGTAAGATATTTTCATATATTGTGGTTATGTTCCTGTGAAGTTTTTTTGAGCTTTGTTGTTTCTTGTGTTAAACACTCTTCACCAAGGCTCAGCCTTTTTATTTTAAAGTACAGTTGTGTGCAATGTTTACTAACAGCACACATTTTCTGTTTACCGATCACCAATATCACCTATGTGGACGTTTATGCAACCAAGGCATTTTCTAGACATTTTTGTATGTCTCTTTTTCCAGACCCATGTCCATCTGCCACAATGCTGGTTCGAGGCATGTGTGGTCGCCATGCCTGGACAATGAAACTGTTCCACCAGCCTCGAGGCGCCAGGGCCAATCAGAAGGTAATCTTACAGCCCTCTACAACCAGTCAGAGCAAACAGTCAGAATGTGATGTGAGAGTTTGTATCTATACACATTACGCTGCAGTAAAATCATTTAGTACCAATATCCAGTAAAAAAAAAAAAAAAAAAGAAAGAAAGAAAATAATAATTATTATTGTTATCATTATTATTATTATTATCATTATTATTATAATGTGCACTGAAGGAGGCCTTGCACCGTAGGTGCGGAAGCCCTATTGTTTTCATTAGAATTTTATATTTATTTATTTTTATTTTTTTCAACCTTTCGGGGCATTTTGGACCCCTTAACATGCTCAAAAACTCTTGAAAAGCAGCAGACAGGTTGGAATCTGCAGCCATTAGGACGTCACCATGGCTCGGCCCTGGGCGTGGCACACACCCGTTACAGCGCCCCCTGGAAAATTTTGCTGCATAGCTGATACACACTTGCACGTATCCATGTACAACTTGGTACACACTTAGATCTCATTGAACTGAACAACCTTCACACTGCATGTCATTAAGTCTTATCCACAGGAAGTGAGTTATTTTGAGTTGTTTGCAAAACGCATCCAATGGAATTTGAAATACTCCTCCTAGGGAACTGATACAACAGCCACCAAACCCAGGCTAAAATGATCTCAAGACATTGATAATGCAAAATTAATGAGGGATTTTTGATATCTCAAACGGTTCAGCCCTTAAACTTATGGCGAATAAAACAAAACAGGAAGTGGCTAATAACTTCTGTGTACATTACGTGATCTACATGAAACCTTAGGATTATGTTAAGCATTAAAAGCTGATCACACTGATATGACAACTGTGAGTCTCGGTCATAGCGCCACCAACTGGCAGCAGGAAGTGTGTCACCTTTAGAAATCTCTAATGTTTTCCCTTACTTTCACCTGATTTGGTTGAAAATCAGTCAGAATAATGTCAGGACATGGCTGATGTGAAACTATGAAGGAATTTGTGATATTTTGAATGATGTTGCTATTGTGAGGACATAATAGAAAAAAATTAATGTTCTTATATCTTAACAGTGGAAAGCCCTAATGTTTCAAAAAAAATTACATAGAAAGAACAATTGGTTGTGAGTAATTTTGCTTAGTTTCATGATTTTGTGATGCTCTAACGGCTCACAACAAATTTATACATTTATCAGTCCATTGACTGGACATGGTTTTGGCCTGACTCCTGCAGTACTAGACTATGTCCACTAGAGGCTCTTTCCACTTTATTTTTATTTTTTTAAATATGGCTTCATGTTCACAATTTATATATACAGAGTCAGCCAAAAAATGTACACTTCAAGAAAAGAAAAAGTAGACATTTTTTCCTGGGTGACTCACTCACTCTCTATATATAAACTGATATAGAAATATAGTTTAGAGGGAGAGTCATTGTCCCTTTTGACATCACTGGACATTGCTATGATCTGTTTCATTACACCCAAAGTGTCACTTTTGCCCTTATATAGTTAAGACGGAGAGTTAGTTTTCTTCTTGCCATCAGTTGATATTGCTGTCATCACTTTCATTAGACCCAAATTGTCACTCTTGTCCTTTTGGTATTTCCCCTTTTAATGCATGTACCCACTGTGCTCACTGTGTCTGGTGTGCCTGGGCAGTGATGGCACTGTGTAGTGATGGTCCATAGTGCGAGGGCCCATCATTGCTGCTTGCAGTTATATTTATTATTATTATTATTTATAATATTAACAACAAAAATAATAATAATAATTTGTTGTTTTTTTTCTATATTGTCTCTCCTACAGCAGGTGTTTGTTCCAGAAGGTCGGCCAACCCCCAAAAATGATGTCGGGATTCGTTTTAATGTCAAACACAGGCCGTTCCCAGAAGAGGTGGACAAGATTCCATTTGTCAAAGCTGACCTGAGCATTCCAGACTTACATGATATCGTCGATAAGGAGGTGAGAAAGATGATCTTAGTTTGACTGGAAGATGTTTGGTATGCATTTGTGTCTTTAAAGAAAGCTAAAGAAAATTAGAATGAGATGCAACCTATTTTCACTGACAGGAGTCCTTGATATCATGTACTGCAGCCTTCAAGCACTCAGATGGTTTTGTGAGTTTGAACTTGTGTCTGTGGGTGTGTGGGTCACTGTCACAATTCGGCCTACTGAGTCGAGTCATGACACATGGTGATGTGTTTGGGCACCGGTTACCATTTCTAATTATATTTGCATGAGTTCTTGTTATGCTGTTATTTTAAGGACACAGACAACTAAAACAAGATTTTCAGTAAATAAAAACTTTACATTTCTGTTCGAAACACCTGTTGAATGCATATTATTTGTCCACAGTAAGGTTTGAATTAGTTTGTAGGTATGTGAGATTTTATTTGGGCCTAATTTTGTTGTAGTTAGACCCAAAGGTTCGTTTATATTTGAATCATACTATATAGTTCGTAGTGGTAGTTGTCAAAGTCGCTATCATTTACTTCTTATTCTTGTTCGCCTGAGAGGCGGACATGCTAACATCCTGTTATTCAAATAAGCAAATGAACTCGTCATTATTTTATAATTCAATTCAGGGATGCTTTCATTAGCATCATTAGTAATTGTGTTCGTATTACAGAGGGATGGAGATTATTTACAGTCTCAAAACAGTTCTGAAGTGAAGTGTATGTGTTTATGTGAAAGTGATCCTGTGTGTGTCTTCTGTGTGTCTGTCAGCTGGAACAGCAGCACGATAAGCTGCGTGGTGTGATGGTAAAGCAGATAGATTATGAAACCAACCTGGAGCACCACACAGAGGATCTGTGGAGGAATAAACCCTTCCCCGACCCGCTTACTGACTGTAGACCTCCCCCTCCAGCGCAGGAGTTCCAAACTGCGCGTCTCTTTCTCTCACATTTCGGCTTCCTGTCACTAGAGGCGCTGAAGGTAATCGATTACAACGTTGTTTCTTAACTATAGATATTTTTGTGGAGCCTCTTACTTACAGCATGATTTTATTTATAGTTTATTCTGTCATTTATGCATTTTTTTAAGCAGTTTCATATGGTATACGTACTATGTGTCTATTCATTCATCCTTTGAATGCTTACTTACTTATGTAATAACTCCTTTATCTATTTTTTTTTTGCATTACTTGTTATTTTCTCATCAGCTTCCTTTGCCTTTTACAGATTTGGCTCAGTGCTAAATATTTAGCGTGTTTTATTCTGGCTGAATTGTGGAATATTGTCATTAGAATTCTAACTAGCTTTTACTGAAGGAAAAAATGCAAAGGAATCACTCGACACATCAGGATTCTAGTGGACATTGGACTAGCAGTAATCATATGGGTCTGTTTTTCTTTTACTTTCTAAGGAGCCAAGTAATAGTCGTCTGCCTCCTCACCTCATCGCTCTGGACTCGGCCACATCAGGCTTCTTCGATGACATTGGCTACCTGGACTTGTTGCCATGCAGACCATGTGACACAGTATTCATCTTCTACATGAGGGCAGGCCAGAAAAGCAGTCAAGAAGTAGGAACAGTCTCTGTGCACTATCTACAGGATGTTTATAAGCATTGTATTTGTGTGTATTGATCAAGATTTTTTTTAAACGTCTTCTGTGGGATGCTGTGTGTGTGTGTGTATAGATCTTGAGGAATGTGGAGTCCTCAGCAAGCGTGCAGCCACATTTCCTGGAGCTGCTGTTGTCTCTTGGCTGGCCAGTTGAAGTAGGGCAACACCCAGGCTGGACTGGGAGTGTGTATACCAGCTGGACTATCAACACATCTAATGGCACGGATACACCAGGTACACATACCCACACACACCCACAAACACACACTTCATTCAGCAGTCTGCATTAGACTGCACACTATGTAACACTGTCACTGTCTTAATGTTAGTCGATTATAATTTTCTCTTCGACACTTATAGTTAGTTAGCATTGACTTTTATGAGACAAATTCCACAAAGTGTATGTTTCTCGATCACATCTTGAGTCCCAACATCAGCTTTAGGTTCAATTTGATGTGGATGAATAAAAAACTTTCTTTTCTCTTTTCCTGCTGGTGCTGCAGATGAGTTTGTAGCTGTGGGAGACACAGGAGGAGGAATTTTTAATGGTGAAAAAAGGGTGCTCTACTATGCTGATGCTCTCACCGAAATCGCCTTTGTGGTGCCCTCACTCAGTGACTCCTCAGGTAAACTCCAACAGAAGACTGGAACTGCTCCTAGGATAAAAAAAAAAAAAAAAGATAAACACTTCAAAGTTTTTGTGCAGTCAAACTAATAGTCACTAGACAGGATGTGTGGGTGGCTGATAGCTTGATCTAAGTCTAGATTTAATCCATGAAACAGATTACACACTGACAAAAATTGGCACTGGTTTATTTCCTTACTAGTAAGTAATCATATCGCATTTCTTGAAGCCATTTCTCCGAGACATGATACGCTATGTTGCCAAAAGTTTTGGGATGTCTGCCTTTACATGCGCATGAATGTAATATGGACTTGGCCCACGGTTTGCATCTATAACAGCTTCACCTCTTCTGGGAAGGCTTTCCACAAGGTTTAGGAGTGTGTTTATGGGAATATTTGACCATTCCTCTAGAAGTGCATTTGTGAGGTCAGGCACTGATGTTGAACAAGAAGGTCTGGCTCTCAGTCTCTGCTCTAATTCATCCCAAAGGTGTTCTATCAGGTTGAGGTCAGGACTCAAGTACCTCTATACCAAGCTCTCTCATTCATGTCTTCATGTTCCTTTCTTTGTGCCCTGGTGTGCAGTCATGTTGGAACAGAAAGGGGTCATCCCCAAACTGTTCCCACAAATTTGGGAGCATGAAATTGTCCAAAATGTCTTGGTATGCTGAAGCATTAAGAGTTCCTTTCACTGGAACTAAGGGGCCAAGACCAACACCTGAAAAACAACACCTGAATTTACTGATTTGAAGGGGTGTCCCAAAACTTTTGGCATTATAGTGTATCACAATATATAGGATTGCTAATAAACTGCTAGTGAAGCAGTAGTGTTATATTTATTTTAAAAAAAGCTGTTATAATGAATAATAAAGGTATTGTTATTTATTATATTTATGAAATAATTAATACGAGTTGAAATATTTTTATAAAAGTTTAACATTTTAAAATTTTATAGAATAAATACAAATCATTTAACATCGGCTGCTTCCAGTTAGTTTGTAATTATTAATTAATACATAAATAAATAAAAGATATCATGATGCTTTGGAATTTAATATTTTAACAATTTATTATCATATCTGTAGTATATTGTTGTATTGCTCAATTATGCTTACTTGGGCATATTTCATTCTTGTCATGCTCAGAATTTGAGAAACCACTAAACTGCACAGTAGGGATTTTTGTGCCTTTTTTATTTATTATTATTTAGTTACACATATTGTATTTCCTGAAGATTGTTGATGGGCAATTGAATTGTGTGTGTGTGTGTGTGTGTGTGTGTGTGTGTGTAGCGGAGTCGTCTGAGAACAGTTTCCCAACAGCGGACTCTGATTCCCAGATGGAGCTGATGCCCAGCCTACTGAAACAACCCAACCTCACACTGGAGCTCTTTCCCAACCACTCTGACAACATGGGGCCTGCACAACGGGTAAACATATATACAATCTCTCTCTCTCTCTCTCTCTCTCTCTCTCTCTCTCTGTCTCACACACACACACACCCACACTTACATTATCTCATCCCCTCATATTGGGGTGTCCCTACCTACACAGCCAATCACTCAGTTTCCCAGGAGAGAAAATGGGTACAGGTTAAACATCAACAGAATGAGACTGCAGAGCTGGAGGCCATGTGAATTGGAGCTAGAAATTGGCAGTGTGTCCTGCAGTGTAATGAAGAACTTGCTGATTTCATTTCCCATAGCCACAAAGTCTTTACAGCAAACACAGTCTCATTTTACATGCTTGCCCTTGACTCGTCCACATGAAAAAGGCACACTTTGGGAGCAGCATGTCACCAATATGAGCAGAGTCAAACCCTTAATGTTTTAGCATCTTAGATATAAAGGCTAGATTTACTGTATTTTCACTATATTTGTTCACTGTGTTCAACATTTTATTTGATTTTATTTTGTCAGTCTCCCACAGTGAAGAGTAAGAAGATGCCATCAGGAAGGAGTATACCACCTCTGGGTCCAGAGACTAAAGTACTGGTGGTGTGGGTGGAGCGCTATGATGACATAGGTAATAAAAAAAAAAAACAAATGAGTCTGTATCATAGAGTATTCAGAGTATTGGCAAAAGGCATAAAACTTGTGGTGAATTCTAAGAAGGGAATGAATGATACATACTAATGTATGCTAATGTATGCTTATCAAAGTAGTGCCTGCTGCCTGATCCAGTAATAGAATAATATTGCATTTTCCAAGTTATGAATTTGCTAGAGGATTTACTAAATCAGAGCCTGATTATACAATTAATTTTTGCTTAACTGTAATAATTCCTCGAAGGCTTGTGTGATCTTTTAGTGGTGCCAGCTAGACTGGTAATCAACAGAAGTGACAAATATATACTCGCTGTCCACTAGTACACTCTCTTTAATACATTTGTGCGCTATAGTCCAGATATTGAATCATGTGGCAGCAGCACCTTCAAATGATGAAGATACTGATCAAGAGCTTCAGTTAATGTTCACATCAAATATCAGAAAAAAGTATGATAACTGTAGTGTGATTGTTGATCCCAGATGGGCTGATTGGAGTATTTCAGAAATCTGGGATTTTCAGCAGATAAAGGTTCATAGAATTTACACCATTCTGGAAAAAACAAGGAGCCGCCTGTAGGCTGAAACACACACCTTGTTGATGAAGGACAATGACCAGACTGGGCTGAGCTGATAGAAAGTCTGTATTAACTCAAATAATCACTCTTTACAACCATGTTGAGCTGAACAGCATCTCAGAACACACAACTGCTGTTGCAGTTCATCCACCTCAAGGTTTAATTTAAACATTAACTAAAGCTCTTGACCTAAATGATCTGCATGCTTTTATGCATTGTGCTGCTGCCACATGATTGAATGATTAGATAACTGCACATGAGCTGGTCTACAGGCATTAGCACACTGATAAAGTGGACAGTGAGAGCATTTCATTTCTCAATTCACTCCCTATCTGTAGCTATGGAGAAGTAAATAGCAGCTGGCTTTCTTCTGCCTAGCAACAGTTTCCATTTGTTTTCTGCCTCTTATTATAAATGGACAGTACTCCTTATTTAATTGCTGTAATTATTTAGTGTGTGCACTAGACAAGAACAAACTAATTTACTGGCTGCCTCGCATGCCCTCACTGTATTTATCTCTGAAATACAAATAAATATCTTTATTAGTCACGGTCATTGTTTGATTATATCACTTTCTGAAATCTGTCTCTTGCCAGAAAACTTTCCGTTGTCCGAGTTGCTGGCCGAGACCAGCACAGGAGTGGAAAGTGCCATCAACAGCAGTGCTTCCAGGTCAGTAGCTCCACATTTTTAATACTTAACTATTGACAACATGGTTCAAATTTGCGCGCTCACATTCTGTCTGATTTATGTGCCGAAAGTTAGAATTTTCTCCATTCTCTATCTCAGGCCCAGCTCATCAGAGAAGGATGTACCAGTCATATTCATCCACCCACTAAAGACTGGCCTCTTCCGCATCAAGCTGCATGGAGCTATGGGGAAGTTCAGCATGGTCATCCCCCTCGTGGACAACATGGTGGTCAGCCGGAGATCACTGGGTGGGTTTCCTCTTGTTTGCTTTATTTTGGCTTGACATATACACTCACCAGCCACTTTATTTAATCTGCATGCCTGCACATTCATGCAGTTATCTAATTAGCCAATTACATCATAGCAGCACGGTCCATAACAGCGTGCAGATACAGCTTCACATCAAACATCAGAATAGTATCTTAGTAACTTTGTGCCGTGGATTTTGGTGCTTGTTGTGCAGGTTTGAGTATTTTAGAAAATGAAATAGAGTTGAGAAATAAAAAACTGTGCCCACTATAGAATTTATATGCCTGCTGTTGGCTGACAGGAGCTGAACCTGATACAGTCTTCTGCTGTTGTAGCCCATTCACCTCTGGCATTTCCATCTGCGGAAACTCTGCTCACTAGCTTATTTTTGTTGTTGTTAGTTTTCACACCATTCTGTATAAACATGAAAATCCCAGGAGATCAGCAGTTTCTGTAATACTCAGACCAGCTCATCCGGCACAACCAACCATCCCATGTTCAGAATAACTAAGATTACATTTTCCATCTTTCTTATTTTTTAAGTGATTTCTTTGCACTGTTTTGCATGCTAGAATAATTGCACGAGTTGGCAGTATACATGTTCCTATTAAAGTGGCTTTTAGTGTACAATTGCATATGCAGTATTTCTTAGAATGTATAGAATACTTAGCAGGACAAGCAAAGACCATGCCATTCACTTTGAGCATGTTCTGTTGTTATACCAGTGTCCTCTCTGTCCACATTTGCCAGGTTTCCTAGTGAGGCAGACGGTAATAAACGCATGTCGGAGGAAGAGACTGGACAGCGACTCGTACAGCCCTCCGCATGTACGGCGAAAACAGAAAATTGCTGAAATTGTTAACCGTTACCGGAACAAACAGCTGGAGCCTGAGTTCTACACATCACTGTTTCAGGAGGTTGGAGAGACAAGCCTAAATCCCTGAACACACACACACAGCACGAGGCCCTTTTTTCCCCATGGTGGAGAGTTGCTGTTTTATTAATTGCCTAATGGCCATAGTCTTTCAGCTGTCAAAAGCTATGTTCATTGCCCATGCGACAGCTTGTTAGCTGGTCCGAACGCCGACGCTGGAAAGGATGCTCTTCCGTTTTCTCATTACTGTATTTCACGTTTTAATTTTTTTTTTACATCAGGTGAGACCGGAAAAGAAGAAGCATAGATGCAAAACATTTACTCCAAAATCTATTATTCATTATAAACACTAATGTGAGTGTCAGCAGCAGAGTATGAAAGGTCACCCTGGCTTTTCATCTGCAGACACATTCACACATGTACACTAGTGCCAGTCTGTGTTGATGCATAACACGTCTCTTTTCTTTTCAAACTCAGGTGGTTTTACCATTTTTCATATGCATTGACACGGTCATGGTCATGCACTCCAACAAGCTGACCTCAGCTTCATTCATATTCTCTCTCTCTCTCTCTCTCTCTCTCTCTCTCTCTCTGTCTTCACCATTGACTTTGACTTCACAGAAGTCCTTATGCTGATACTCCGTTCAAAGAATGTTTGGCTATTTTATGTATTTATATAACAGTTAGGAAAATGACTTTAAAAATCCCTTCGATTATTTAAAGTCAACAACAAACTACTGAACTCTCCAGTACAACGTCCCAGACATTTGACGCTTGCTACCATCCTATGTAATCCTGTGAGACTTTTTGTTTTTGTCCATTTCACTCTTTTTTTTCTTTTTTTTCCAGCCTAATCTAGACATATTTTCAACTGAAAGTCATAAGGGCTATCTTTTGGTTTCATTTTAAATTTTTTTCTGGTAAATGTAGAGGTGCCATGCTCTTTTTGTTTGTTTATTTGTTTTCAATTTCTGCTGGATGTCAGAAACACTGGTCTTTTTAGACATTATTTACATTGTTTTCATTCCTTATTTTTTAGATTTAAAAAAAGATTATTTGATCCCATCATGTTTCATCTCTTCTTCACTGAGAGATGCATTTAGTGTCATCTTGCCTTCCTTGGTGTGTTTTGACATGTAGCTTTTAAAACACACGTCACTACAGAGAACTTGACTGAAAGGAATGACTGTTAAAACGTTACTGTACTGGTCCATGATGCTCATTCAGGTTAACTTGCTTTGTTTTATTTCCCTCCATTTATGAAAAGGAAAATCATCTGTAATTAATAAAGGACAAGTCTTGTGCTATAAACGCATAAACCCCAGTCTTTAAAATGAAAACATTTAACACTGATATTGTACACACACAAATTATACACCATATCAGTTTTTATATCAATAGAAAAACTTCCAATGTTCAGCTGATAAAGTGATAAATTGTCCCATTTTACTATAGAAGACACAAGTTTACTGAGCTATGTTTCCCAACACACAGGACTTGGACCTTTATTTGGTTAGGTTGAGACGTCCTCCTTCTCATTTCTGTAAATAATGAAGGCATCGACTTTGTATAAAGTTGGACTTTAAATGTAAATATAAGGGTGTGAAGTTTTGCTCACTCATCTTATTCTATTAGGAAAGGCACAAAAAAAGAACGCTTGTTTGTATTTATGCCTATCATATATGTGTCCTAAAGAAACACATTGGGTATTGAATGTAACACATATAATGAAATAAAGATTTTAATTAACTTCTTATCATAATTTGCTGTGCTGTTTTACATGCCTTCTGTTTGTGTGTGTGTGTTTATGTGTGAGAGAGAGAGAGGGAGGGATAGAGAGAGAGAGATGATTAAAATAATGCATTATTCCATTTTGTTAAAATTTGAATGGTCAGTTACACATACACTATATTGCCAAAAGTATTCGCTCACCTGCCTTGACTTGCATGTGAACTTAAGTGACGTCCCATTCCTAATCCATAGGGTTCAATATGACGTCGGTCCACCCTTTGCAGCTATAACAGCTTCAACTCTTCTGGGAAGGCTGTCCACAAGGTTTAGGAGTGTGTTTATGGGAATTTTTGACCATACTTCCAGAAGCGCATTTGTGAGGTCACACACTGATGTTGGACGAGAAGGCCTGGCTCTCAGTCTCCGCTCTAATTCATCCCAAAGGTGTTCTATCGGGTTGAGGTCAGGACTCTGTGCAGGCCAGTCAAGTTCATCCACACCAGACTCTTTCATCCATGTCTTTATGGACCTTGCTTTGGTCACTGGTGCACAGTCATGTTGGAAGAGGAAGGGGCCAGCTCCAAACTGTTCCCACAAAGTTGGGAGCATGGAATTGTCCAAAATGTCTTGGTATGCTGAAGCATTCAGAGTTCCTTTCACTGGAACTAAGGGGCCAAGCCCAGCTCCTGAAAAACAACCCCACACCATAATCCCCCCTCCACCAAACTTTACACTTGGCACAATGCAGTCAGACAAGTACCGTTCTCCTGGCAACCGCCAAACTCAGACTCGTCCATCAGATTGCCAGATGGAGAAGCGCGATTCGTCACTCCAGAGAACGTGTCTCCACTGCTCTAGAGTCCAGTGGCGGCGTGCTTTACACCACTGCATCCGACGCTTTGCATTGCACTTGGTGATGTATGGCTTGGATGCAGCTGCTCGGCCATGGAAACCCATTCCATGAAGCTCTCTGCGCACTGTTCTTGAGCTAATCTGAAGGCCACATGAAGTTTGGAGGTCTGTAGCGATTGACTCTGCAGAAAGTTGGCGACCTCTTCGCACTATGCGCCTCAGCATCCGCTGACCCCGCTCCGTCAGTTTACGTGGCCTACCACTTCGTGGCTGAGTTGCTGTTGTTCCCAAACACTTCCACGTTCTTATAATACAGCAGACTGTGGAATATTTAGGAGCCAGGAAATTTCACGACTGGATTTGTTGCACAGGTGGCATCCTATCACAGTTCCACGCTGGAATTCACTGAGCTCCTGAGAGCGACCCATTCTTTCACAAATGTTTTTAAAAACAGTCTGCATGCCTAGGTGCTTGATTTTATACACCTGTGGCCATGGAAGTGATTGGAACACCTGATTCTGATTATTTGGATGGGTGAGCGAATACTTTTGGCAATATAGTGTATGTACACTGATCAGGTATAACATTATGACCACCTGCCTAATATTGCTGCCAAAACCCTTCGAGGCATGGACTCCACTAGATCCCTGAAGGGGTGCTGTGGTATCTGGCACCAAGATATTAGTGGCAGATCCTTTAAGTCCCATAAGTTGTATGAGGTAGAGCCTCCACCTTACAGGACTTAAAGGATACTCTTTATAGATACTGACCACTGCAGACCGGGAACACTCCACAAGAGCTGCAGTTTTAGAGGTGTTCCTCCACACCAAACTCGCTCATCCATGACTTTGCCTTGTGTACAGTCATGTTGGAACAGGAAGGGGTCATCCCCAAACTGTTTCCACAAAGTTGGGAGCATGAAATTGTCCAAAATATCTTGGTATGCTGAAGCATTAAGAGTTCCTTTCACTGGAACTAAGGGCCCAAGCCCAAGCCCTGAAAAACAACACCTGAATTCATTGATTTGGAGGGGTGTCCCAAAACTTTTAGCAATATAGTGTATGACTGTGAAATCAAGTTTTGCTTGATTCAAAATGATTTTGCTAAATTTCTGTTGAATAAAATGGGATTATTAATTATGTTCACAAATGTATGACAAAACCTATAGCATATCTCAAGACAATTTTAGCTAGTGGTTAAAAAAGTCACAAAACAGCTTTACAGGGATATATAAATTCAGAATAAAAATGATCATGTTTAAAATGTAAAATTTTATGTTTATTCCTAATGAACAATCCAGAGGCAAAGAAAAACTCCTAATGATATTAGAAAGAAATCTTCAGAGGAACAAGACTCAAAATGAAATTAATTTCATGCATTAAATTTCCTGTAATAACAATTCTGGCATACTGGGTAAGGGGAAGACATTGCAGGCTTAGTGGTTAGTACATTTGCCACACATCTTCAGGGTTGGAGATTTGATTTCTGCCTCTGCTCTGTGTGAGTGAAGTTTGCGTGTTCTCCATGCTTTGGGGGTTTCCTCCAGGTAATCTGGTTTCCTTCTCCAGTTGAAAGACACGTGCTGTATGCTGACTGCCATCTCTAAATTGTTTGTGGTGTGTGTGAGTGTATACTGATCAGCCATAACATTATGAGCACTGTCAGGTGAAGTGAATAACACTGATGATCATCTTATCATGGCACCTGTTAGTGGGTGGGATATATTAGGCAGCAAGTGAACATTTTGGACAAGTTGATGTGTTAGAAGCAGGAAAAATGGGCAAGCATAAGGATTTGAGAGAGTTTGACAAGGAACAAATTGTGATGACTAGATGACTGGATCAGAGCATCTCCAAAACTGCAGCTCTTGTGGAGTGTTCCCAGTCTGCAGTGGTCAGTATTTGTCAAAAGTGGTCCAGGGTAGGAACAGTGGTGAACCGGTGACAGGGTCATGGGCGGCCAAGACTCAGTGATGTATGTGGGGAGCGAAGGCTGGCCCGTGTGATCTGATCCAACAGACGAGGATCAAATTGCTGAAGAAGTTAATGCTGGTTCTGATAGAAAGGTGTCAGAATACACAGTGCATGACAGGTCAGGACTGTTTTGGCAGCAGAAGGGGGACAACCACAATATTAGGCAGGTGGTCATAATGTTAAGCCTGATTGGTGTATGTGTAGTTGTGCCTTGCTTTGTGCTCTGCGTGGTCTGGGATAGGCTTCAGGTTCTTTGTGACCCTGTGTAGGATAAGTGGTACAGAAGATGGATGAACTTACAGGCTTTTCTGTCAGATCTTCCTTGAATCATTAGTTCACTGATTCTTATAAGTAATTTAATCCCTATACTTTTGATGTATTGTGATGGATAAAATAGAAAGTAAATTCAAAATGTTTGATGGCTATTTCATTTTTATCTGGTTAGACTGTCATTGATTAATACAGGTTGAAAGGCATGTATTGGGATTGTAGTATTTTATTTAGTGTCCAGTTGGCCATGGCTGGGCTATTCAAAGCTTGGTGCTGGTGTCTGGTTTGGACAGCATATTTCAGACACTGGTTTACCAGCAGTTATATAACACTAGTTACATATGGTTCTATGAGCCCCGGATAATGTCTGTGAGGAGTACGCTCTCCTTTTGGAGCAGTATATGATGGTAGAAGCTGGGACTACCTTTCACTGAGCTCTGTTTTAAGAATGGTCTTTTGCATCATGTGATGATATGCAGGAATCAATGACTTCCAGGCCTCTCTAATCAAGCTAGGCCATATTAGCCTGGAAAAATCGAAACATGGCTGTAGATATAGGATCCTTGTACTCTTCAAATGAGGAATGGGGAGGAGGAGATTGGAGGAGATTTAAGGAGATTGGTGAACATGTTAACACAGAGGCAGCAAGAACATAGTTGATGCCTATCTTCAGCTTCCAAAGGATTCGGAACCCGTCACAGTATTAAGTATTGGCAGCTGACTTAGCCGAAAAAACCAAGAATAAGACCAGTTATAGTGGAAGAACTCCACGCAAACACAGTAGTATGTAGCCACATGTCTGTCAGCCAGCAGGAGATGTGGAAAAACAGATGGAAAACCTGAGGCAGCTGTAATACTGAGGTGTGAATAGAGAGAAGCTGACTCCAGAGTTATTTGCTAGCAAATTTATCTAACATAGCAGGCTGTGAACAGCACGCGGTATAGATGGAAAACCCACTCAACCATTTTAGCAGCGCTTAGCCACAGGCCGACTAGTCAGTAGATGGCAGGAAGTGTGGAAAACTCAGCAGATAATGTGTAGAAAGAAGGGATACTGGACAGAGCCCCTACATTGGCTGCAGTTTGCACTTCATTAGAGTCCAGCTAACAATCTCGGGCTGAAAATGGTGAAGGAAAAGGACTCAACCATGATAGCAGCATATATTCACAGCCAGACCACAAGCAATTTGAAATGTGGTGATGAGGGAGAACCCAAACCTTTGGTTACTCATCCTGACTGAGAAACAACACAATTTTCTGACATTCTGTACTTGCAAACTGCATGATGAGTGATAGCTACAGCTAAAAATGGAAAGGCTCAAAAGAAAGCTTTCATAGGAAGCACTAGCAATGTATGGAAAATACACTCATTGAAGCAGAAGAGATGATAAGTGTTTATCACCACCTTTGAAAGACAGGTGATTGTAGCTATGAGAGTTCCGTTCCTGAAAGGGAAAGATGGCTATATGACACGTATTTATTGAAAGTGTAGCATCATATATCCATTTTTGACTGTTGGAACGTCGCACTATTCTATGCACAAACTTATGCTGGTGATTTTTGCAACCCCTAAATAAAATAGAAATGATTTATCGGTGTAAGCTTGGGATCTGTGGAAGCTTTGTTATTTATTTATTTATATTTTTTAATAAGTCAGCCATTTTTTCCACCGACCTCCTCCTTAGCAATATTGAAATGTAGTTATTTATTTATTTTTTACTCAGAAAGCAATATCTATATAGATATTATTCCATGAACTAGCAGTTTATATGTTTATAGCATAAAGTTATATATATATATATATATATATATATATATATATATATATATATACAGTATATAAAACTAATAGAAAAATATCCCACTAATAAAACAACAGTAATACATTGCTATTTGCTGATCTGAGGAGGAGAATCCTGGAGAATCTGTATTGATGCGTCATCTCAGTTTCCCTTCTCTGTATTCTCTAATTTCATCAAATGTTACAAGAAAAGACTCAGTGTTCTTATGTAATGGACACAAAGTACTAAATGCAGGGATGCCAATAACTGTGACACATATAGTCTTGTTAGAATAAATATACTTGAAGTTAAGGTTAGATTCCTCTGATATTTTCAGTGTTTGATTAACCACAAATTCATAAACTTGTTATTCATTTTTACCAAGGATGTGAATAATTTTGCTCTCTCACCGTGGAGTTTAGTCCCGTTTTACTTATCGATTGTTAATATAATAATCAAAAACATTATAACTATAATTAAGAACTGAATAGTTAGGTTTTGCCGTTTCATTACCTTGAAACATGAGGATTGTTTACACCAGTGATCCATATATAACACAAGCTGTTACTACATATACTAGTAACAATTATACAAGTTATAAATATACTCCAAAACATGACATCTTATCAATTTGAGATCTCTTGAATGTTTTCATCTGATATTTTCTGTTACAAGATTCCAACAAGCCAGATATAAGATTATTAAAAACCTATTTCTAGACATTTGTACTAATTACAGGCTTGGAACTGTTTTGTTTAAAGGGCAGATAATTTGGCTAATTTTTATTAAGTATTCATTTCTCCAGAGAAGTAAAATAATCTGCCAATAGAACAAGAAAATGTCAAATGTCAAATAAGCAAAAATGTCTTGAAATGGGTTTAATAACTTTATATTTAGTTAATTGTAATCATATAACAAGATATTTTCATCTGCTGTCCTTTTTTTCAGTCTAATTTCCTAGACAGATCCTAAGAGATGACCGATGACGCAAGCTTTACCTAATGATTCATCATTTATTATATTTTGAGTTCTTAACATTTGTTTAAACACATACATCTACCCACCATCTTGTCTCATGAGACTTCCAACCCCCTTCCCTGGATCTCTGCTCCCAACCTCTAAAAGCTGACCTTAGGTTTTCATCCTGTCAGGAGAAAGGTTAGAGAAGATAACTGTGATTTATTGGATTTCATTATCCCACAGGTCTCATGCACCTTCTAAGACATTTTCTAAATACATTATTTTCTAGGTTTTGCAGTGTTTGTGGAAATGAATTCAGGTTTCTAACAGCAAATTAAATGAAATTTTAACAAGAGTACAGATTTTGTCGATGAATTGAAACAGGACTGAGATTCTGAGGGCAGGACACAGAGGAAAAAGGCCTGTGTCAGTAGCATGCTGTGAAGTGTGTGTGTGTGGTGTGTGTGGTGTGTGAGACTGCAGAGAGACGCAGATTCTTGGCACTGTGACAGGCTCTATGTGCCCGTGTTAGGCTTTGGAAGTCTGCCATGCCAAAGTCTTACCCTGCTGGAGGCCTCTCCAGTGCCTTATGCTGCTCTTTCCCATCTCCTATTGAATTCTGCGGACAGTTCATCTGCTGCTTGAACTATAATATTAATAACAATAGAAACCACTTTCCAACCATCTGCTCAAATCTTTCTCAATTTAAAAAAAAAACAAACAAAAAAAAAACTAAATAGTAAAGCCTGCTCTGTATTACTATACTACCAGTCTGTTAGAGTACAATATTTAACCCTTTTTACCAGTTTACCACTGGCATTCTATTTCACACATTTTCAATAAGTATAAACAAACTCATTATTTTAAGTCTGATCTAATATTAGTCAGGACAGTGTTGTGTGAGATGTTTTACCTCTGTCTGGATAACCTTACACAGAATTTTAGTGGTTCAGAAAGGTTAAGAATATGCCTTTCAATTTTAGAAGTTTGTGAACAAGCACTTGAGGCATATCAGAGCGCGGAAACAGGTTTGATCTAAACATTTATGTTAAAGATATAAACATTTGTATGATCTGTATGATGTATATATGTAAGGCCAGGGCTCCTTTATGCACGTGGTGAGTGAAGGCTGGCCCGTGTGATCCGAACAGACGAGCTACTGTTGCTCACATTTCTGAAGAAGTTATTGATGGTTCTGATAGAAAGCTATCAGAATACACAGTGCATCAGAGTTTGTTGCGTATGGGGCTGCATAGCTGCAGACCTGTCAGGGTGCCCATGCTGACCCATATGCACAGCCGAAAGCACCAACAAAGGGCGCATGAGCATCAGAACTGAAACACAGAGCAATGGAAGAAGGTGGCATGGTCTGATGAATCACATTTTCTTTTAAATTTATGTGGTTGACTGGGTGCGTGTGTGTCACTTACCAGGGGAACCAGGAACCAGGATGCACTATGGGAAGAAGGCAAGCCAGCGGAGGCAGTGTCATGCTTTGGGCAATGTTCTGCTGGGAAACCTTGGGTCCTGCCATCAATGTGGATGTGACATGTAACACCTACTTAAGCACTGTTGTAGATCATGTATACCCTTTCAGAGAAACGGTATTCCCTGATGGCTGTGGCCTCTTTCAGCAGGATAATGCGCCATGCCACAAAGCAAAAATGGTTCAGGAATGGTTTGATAAGAACAACAACGAGTTTGAGGTGTTGACTTGGCCTCCAAATTCCCCAGATCTCAATCCAATCGAGCATCTGTGGGATGTGGTGGACAAACAAGCCTGATCCATGGAGGCCTTACAGGACTTAATGGATCTGCTGATAACATCTTGGTGCCAGATACCACAGCATACCTTCAGAGACATAGTGGAGTTCATGCCTTGACAGGTCAGGGCTGTTTTGGCAGCAAAAGGGGGACCAGCACAATATTAGGCAGGTGGTCATAATGCTATGCCTGATCAGTGTGAAAGCTCTTAAAGCCTGAGTGTCTACTTTCATATGAGCCATTTAACCACCACTGTGGAGTGTGACATGACAAAGAAATCATGCTGAATGCTGAACATGTACATGACAAAACACAAATTCCATTTTTAGGCCTCTGGTAAAGAGATAAATACGTAAGCTGGGGGATTTTTAATAATGTCTAATGATGTCATATTGTGCGTCAGCATCCAAGAAATCTGTGACAGAGTCTTGGGTAAAAATGAGTCATTTCTTCTTATTGTGAATCTAGAATTCCCCAGGGTGGTCTATCAACTTGGACTGAAGCTGTTTGACCTCCACTAAGCAAACATGCAAACCACGGGCAAATTCATTAAATAAACATGCAGTCAATAAAAAGAAAAGTAATCTGCGAAGTCATTCTCTGAGGTCACCTTGTAGTGTGTGTGTGTGTGTGTGTGTGAGTGAGTCTGAGAGATTCAGCAGATTCATCCTTGCATGTTTTTTAAATGGTCTTCTGTCTATTAGATGCCATAATAATATATTCTTTAAAGCTCACGATGCTCAGAAGAACAGAAGCCCTTTCCTGCCATCTGAGTTACTAATAGGTTTCCCTATATACCCTGCATAACCTGCTTTACAGTTCAGCTGTCCTCAAAGTTTACTGAAAGTAAACAAGAAGAGGACATGTAAATGATGCATCTATATAGAGCAGGAACACAAACATTACTTAAAAATAGATGTACACTAAGCCAGGCCCAGTAAGCCCATATCTATTATTATTATCCATCCATTGTCTATACCTGCTTTATTCCTAATTAGGGTCACAGGGGTCTGCTGGAGCCTATCCCAGCGCACATTGGGCGAAAGGCAGGGGTACACCCTGGACAGGTCCTAACTATTATTATATTTTCTATTATTTTATTTCATAGCAATATGATTGTAACCATGTTCTCCCTGTATTCACATGGGTTTCTTCTGGGTTCTCCAAGTTCCTCCTCCTACCCAAAGCATGCAGATAGATGGACTGGCTATGGTAAATTGTGTAGGCTTATTAATAAAACACCCAAATGTATCTTATTCTCATTTGATCTTTCTCATTCATATCATCAGTCATGGGATTCCACAGTGCAGCAGTACTGACTGAGTCAGATCACTGTCATTCCACAGACACTGCACATGTATATAAGTATCAAAAAGTTTCCTGTGAGCTCATCAACTGCTCTCATCAACAAGGTGTTCTCACCCACAGAGCCACAGCTCCTGTTTTATTCTGTCCATTGGTGGAGAACATGAATGTCTCATAAGATAATTGAATGAATAAGAAGGTTCCTATTAAAGTGGACAGACTGTATATATTTAAGTGCCTGCTGTTTTTTTTACTTCTCTAATCTGTTTGGGGAAGCTGATGAGAGTGTGAAGGACTCTACCTGGCTTTTGCGCGGAGGAACAAAATGAACCAAGTTGTCATGGTAACAAGCCCCTAACCTGATTTGGTACTGAATGTGGAGCAGTCATGTCTCGGTGTCTGACACGTTCACATCATTTTGTAAGCAGACACACAGAGCATAGACCTAGCTCAGCTTAATAAGCCCTCGTTTCGTAATGTCACCCAATTCTAAAAATCCACCTCTGCTTCCAGTATAGTATTACCCACCAATACGCCTATTTGCCATAACAAACCAGCAACAGGAAAAGTAATGATGCATATGTAGAAAACACAGATTCCTCTTTGATAGATAATAATCCACTGCATGCTATGTATGATATAATAGTGTCCCAGCGCACTCTCCTGCTTCTGAGAAAGCCACAGTGGCTTTTATGCTTATTCACACAAAGAGCCTCCTGTAGTGTCTGCAGTCCATTAAATCATTTTAGACTGTTACAGGGGAAAGCATGTTGGTTAAAGGAAATGAATTTGATCATTATCATAGCTTAAACAGAGGATTTGTTATCCAAAATATATCACTAGGTGAAGCTCCATCAGGCTTTTTAAGAGTCATTTCATTCTCCAGAGATGAAATGCTAATGGTTTCGTTTATCAAATTCAGTTGAGCTCTTCCAAATTAGGAGTTTTATCAACTAGAAACCAGTATATACCAGTTTGGTTCATTATACTTACACTATGTATAAAATGTAATGTTATTTGTATGATATATCTTTTAGTCCATCTATAACATAAAACATCAGTTTCATTACATAGAGCTCTTTTCTTTCTTTTTATGTTCTGGTGAAATGTTAGAGTAAATGGAATTATAAATTGTATGACATTATGTGCATGTTATATTAAATTCTTTTTTTTTTACATTAAATAATGTGATATCTAACATTAACTTAATATATTATACTGCTTTGTATTTCATTTTAATATTATGCGTTTTTATATTTTTTTATTTTATAGTATTTTAATTTTCTGTGTTTTTATAGAGGGAAAAATAAAATCTCTGAACTGGGGATCCTGAGTAGAGGTATGCATAAAAACTGGCTTATAAAAACTGGCTTATTGTTCACTGGGCTGTTGTCATGGAAACGCCTGGACGAACAGATGAAAGGCTACCCTCCATCCCGTTCTTCTGCTTCCATGCCTCTCTGTAGAAAAATACCATCTAGACATGCATTATTTATCACTATCACAATTCAAGTCATCTTTGGTGTCACCCCAAGGTTCTGATCTACTGCAACCTCAGATTAATGTCCAGTATGCAGCTGTGCAGTGCCTGATTCTACAGTCAACTGATTTTATACAACAGGGCTGTACAGTACCCTGAAAGGATTTAGTGTGTACTATAAATATTGTAGGTATTAATATGTAATAATCCTGAGTATGCTGGTTTTCTGGTGGAAATTGAGACATCAATCGATAGAGCGTAGTGTGATCAATCTCCTGCCCTCTATATATCAGCAGACCATCAGATGAACAGTCACATAACCATCACACTTAAAATTGATGCTGATATATGATATACATATTAATGGTATGAATTTATTGCATAGGACTAATAAAAATCTGCACAGTATTTGTGTTGTCAAAATGCTATTATGGAAAAAATTGAATTGTGACTGTCTTCAGTAAAAACAAATACAAAATAAGAATAAATAAATAAATAAATTAATTAATTAATTAATTAATTAATAATATAAAATGATGATAAAAAGAGAAATGTATTCCTAATAAGCAAGCCAATTGTGATGACAAGGAAAAACTTCCTGAGACGACTTGAGGAATGAAACCTTAAGAAGAACCAGACTCAAACTGGGTCCATCCTTATCTAGGTAACACCAGACAGTGTGCTAAATTGTTTACCTTCTATAACTGTGCATAGTAGAGAACTGGGTTAAGATGAGTTTGAATTATCTTGAACTCCACTATTGTTTAGGACCCTTGCATCAAACTGATCTGCTCAGTGATGGACACCTGAATGTAAAAAGTTCTTAGCAATTACAAACCAATGGTGAGTTTAAGGCTAACTTTGTGGGGATAGCCTGAATGTGCATATAGTTGTTTTATATTTGTAATAAAAATGAAGTGCTGTGACTTTACAGTCAACATACAAAAGATTACTTACTTAAAGTAACTGGCATCCAAGATATGAATTGTTTAGCATATAGTATGACTAGGGAATTATGAGCTGTTAGTGTGAGAGAAATGGAGGGCATTGGGATGCCGGGGTATAGGCCTATCTGATGTTGCTTAGAACACTGTGTGCTTAGTAGTGTGTGTCTGATTCACATCCAAATGATCTCTAGTGCTGCACACTCATCTTCATTACAGTGTGAACCTGACGATACATGAAATAAACAGCAGTCATAGTGATTGTAGGTATGATGAAATTACAAATGCATATTGAAGTGAAATTCTATTATCGAAGTGTTAGAGAGCATGTGTCTATAATGTGATCATACGGTCTCTCTCTCTCTCTCTCTCTCTCTCTCTAACCGCGTGACCCTCAGTGGCAGGCCTGGGCAGGTAGGGTGTATGTATCAGGGGTTTGCTCATGATTACATTAGCAAGAACTAGAGCAGATATTAGACTCAGGGTGAATGATCTGAATCTCTCTTTCTCTCTCTTTTTAATGTCCAGACCACTCCCATAGTACCGTTGTTTCACTACAGACTGTTTTTGTCTTTGTGAGCCACTGTACAGATTGTATACCTTTAAAGTGTTTACCGATTCATTGTTTGTTTGATTGTTTTTTCAATAGTAGTATGTGTTACACCGATTCTCCCTCCATCCCCTCTGAATTATTGAGCACCCGTTCTCTCTTATCCACTCCTGTTGTCAGGTGGTCGGTGCCGAGAGAGAGAGAGAGAGAGAGAGAGAGAGAGAGAGAGACTGCGGACTCTCATCCAGCATCGCTATTGGTTTCTCCTTTTCGCGCACACCGAGCTCCTCCTTGCGCGCGCGCGCGCACATCTTCCAGTTCTTACCAGCGCGCGCACACGCGCCTTTCTCCCCAAGCTGCTCGCACCTGGCAGAGGGCGGAGGAGCCCCGGCACGCGCGTCCGCGCCTCCTCTCTCTCCTCTCCATGCCAGCGCCGTTGCAAACATGGTACAGAAATCCCGCAACGGCGGGGTTTACCCGGGCCCGCAGACCGAGAAGAAGCTCAAGGTGGGCTTTGTGGGGCTCGAGGCGGCCGCGGCGGATTCGAGTCGTGATGGTGCGCTGCTCATCGCGGCCAGTGACGCGACCAAGCGCGGCAGCATCCTGAGCAAGCAACGCTCTGGCATCGCGGGCAAAAAGCCGCCCAAGCGCAACGCCTTCTACCGGCGCCTGCAGAATTTCCTCTACAATGTTCTGGAGAGACCACGAGGCTGGGCATTCATCTATCACGCTTATGTGTGAGTAACTCACATCAGTGATGCTGCAGAGCTTGAAAACCCAGATGTGTTTTTGTTCTCTGTTAGCCAATCCAGCAGGTCATGTGTCTCAGTGGTTATGTCAAATAAGCAGTCAGGTATTTTATTTACACCATAATTTTTGTTACAACATTCTATCAGACGTCCTCTAACATGTGATTATTTACCTCTTTACCTCTCGAATGAGTGGAATGTATCGAGATGACGAGTGTATAAGTCAAGGATGCTTGCGTGATTCGTTTCCATCTGCGTTCACGCATCTTACTCGTTTCCTCTGTTCGTTCTAATCCACTTCTCCTTGATTCCCGCTTCATGCATTTGATGCCACGTAATAAAACAATACTGTATATATTTATCCAGATAAGTTAGCTAGACGGTGATGGCTGGTGGTTGTATGGTGCTATTTTTGTTTTGAATGATTAAGATTCCCCTCGAAGCACGTGACTTGCTTATTTCAAGCTGTATTTTACATGTTTTGTCAGGTGAATGCTTTGTTTACTGCAGATTATATATCTTTCACGCCTCTATCTGATCTAACACAATTCGACATCGGCGGTTGTAGTAATCATCGTAGAAGACAAAGAGGCGTTAGACTTATAGTGTACACTGCGTATGAACAGGGTGAAAAGGATGTGTCTGCAATACATTTCACCCATTCATAGCTACATGCGTGTTATGTATCGTGTTTAATGGAAATGTAACGTTTCTTTATAATTTAGGCCCATGTTTACTACATGCACAGTGGCAGCTCCAGGTGCGGACGTGCCCTGTAGTCTAATAAGCTGTTTTGTTTTGAAGTAAAGCAATAGCATGTCACGCTCACTGTGCGGCAGCCCCTCTCAATCTGTGTATTTTTCTTCCCCGGATTGAGGAGATGCTCAAGCCTTTCCCAGCCTTTCTCATCTCACGCATTTCAGCACCAGCCAGCCCCGGACAGCTCCACGAGCAGCTACTCAAAGACAGAGGGTCTGAACATACTACACAGTACATTCTTAGAAAATTGCCAACACTTCATGATTACTCTGTGGGAACCTTTAAAGGTTTTGCATAAAACTCTACGAAAGACTTTCCTGTATTTTCCTATATCAGCATAGATTACATGTAAGAATCCTCAATTATTTAACAAATCCCATGAAGAGCCTAATTTTCTAAGAGTGTATATCAAAATAGGTGTCACAATATGTGTAGAGCATGAGCCTGTTTTTAGTTACATCTCCAAACTACATAAGAAAAAATGGCAGGAAATTACAAGCAACCTAAAGCACTGTAAATAAATAGCAAATAATTGTATAGGTGTTGAAATATTTTACATACTGTAGTATAAACTATATACATAATCCAGTACATTTGCTTATTTGGCTGATGCCAGATATAACTGAGCTTAAGGGTTTTGTTCCAGGATCCAACAAGAGCAGTTTGGAAATGATCTTCTGATCTGTAACTCGAAAGCTTGACCACTGAACCACCACAACCAGCTTGACTCACTTACACTGATTTAACTGCTTTTTCCATTAAATTTACTCAATAAAAGATTGCATTGTAGGGATACCTGCTAGTAGAACTAGTTGTGGTGGTTCGGGCTTGGAGTAAAAGATCAGAAGGTTTACACATTATTTTATATTATGTAAGATATTACAGAATTACTGCAAATATGTTATAAAATAAAAAACATATAAATTACTGCAAAATACTGTAAATCAATTTTAGAGTACATTAATAGCAACCCAGATTGGCACTGTATTACTGTAAAATCCATAGTAATTTTTTTAGTAGTGTAGACCTACAGTGTTTTTATTTAGTACCACCACACCCCTGTGTGTATGGCTCTAAAACCAGCCTAGTGTATTTATTTCCCCCCTCTTGTGTTTCTTTGATGAGCAGTATGTGCTGTCTTCAGCATATTTTTAGACCTCTGTTTTCTACAAATGTTAGAAGACTTTGTAGTGAAATCAAATTTCATGAGGGACAGAAAAGCATTTCTTGCATACAGGTGGTATGTTACGTTGCCTTTATTTGTAAATGTGGCAGTATGTGATTTTGGAAGTAGCCAAATCTTCATGACTTACAAGGGCTTCCTCAGCCATCACACTGTAGTTTATAAGAAAGAAGAAAGTTTAAGAATGAAGTGAATAAAACAACTGCGTTTTCTGTGACATTTTATAGTCTCAGCTATCATTGAATAGAAATAATTTCTCAGACATTGTTTTTTTGTTACTTATTGTACATCCAGTGCATATACAGTATATACTACAAATTTACACACAATAAAATGTATGTATTCATGATCAAAACCAACGCAATAGAATGATTTGAAACAGATATTCAAACACCACAAATTACCAACGTAAATACTTTGTTGCAAAGCTGTTGGTTAATTACAGCTTTGAGATGTCTACAGTAAGAAGTAATTGTGGTCCAATTTTGGACCATTCCTCTTGACAAATCGTCTTCAATTCCCCAAGGCTAAGAGAGTCCCTCTAACGGACTTGCAATTTAAAATTCCACCATAAATTCTCAGTGGGATTAAAATCAGGAGGTTGACTAGGCCATGCAAGAACTGGTTGAGTTATATTGGCTATATGTTTGAGATTGTTGCCTTGTTGAATCTTCCCACTTTCTCAAATAATATTCAGTCAGTTGGCTTATTAAATTAACCTCTAATATGTCTCAGTATATCAGAGCATCATGAAATGACCCTCTTCATTCTTCACTCTTGGGATCATATGCACATCTATTCTTTCTCCAAACATAACACACTAAATTACTGCCAAAGACTTTTACTTGGTATTTTGTTTGATAAGAGTATATTGATCTAAAATAGTCCTGAAATCTGAATGTATCTCTGTGCTCCTTTTGAAGGAAGATGAGGAATTTTGTTTGAGGTGTACAAATGGAGATGATTGTGGTGCTTTATTATTGTCTGTGTCCTGCTGATTTCAGGTCATTCTGCAACAATATTAGAATAACTATTGGCTTCTCCCTTACCTGTTTCATTTATCCTATTGATCTTAGCTTCCTTATGATTAGAATCACTGAGCACTAAGAACATCTCTGTACACCTACTCATTCATGCAATTATCTAATCAGCCAATCATGTGGCAGCAGTGCACAACATAAATTCATGCAGATCTAGTCAGCAGGTTCGGATAATGTTCCAAACAACCAACAGATTGTGGAGAAAATGTGATCTCTGTGATTTACACCGGGTCTTGATTGTTGTAGGCTATTGTAATATTGGTGCTGATTATGTACATCCCTTCCTGAACACAATTTAATTTATTTATCTCCTAATGGATCCTTCCAGCATGTTAATGCACCATTTCACAAAGCAAAAGTCTTGATCTCAAAGTGGGTTCATGAACTTGACAATGATTTCAGTGTTTTTCATTTACCTTCCCAGTCAGTGGATCTGACTCCAGTAGAACACCGTTTGTATGTGGTACAACAGGAGATTTGAAATTGCACCTGAAAATCTGCAAGGAATTGCATAATGCAATCATGTCAACATGGACCGGAATTTCAAAGGAATGTTTCCAATATCTTGTGGAATCCATGCCATGACGAATTACATCAATATCCAGTACTAGTATCCTAATAAAGTGTATTTTGTATTGTAAGTTCTTGCATGGAGAAGCTGTCCGGGGATGATTAGTTTTGGTTCCATGAATTTTCCACCTCTTTAATATAGAACCAATTGTACTGACAGGATGCGGTTAATAATTCTTTGTTACGGCTCTGTAGCTCCTTCATCATTATGAGATTACTACATTATATATGAAATCTTCCAGACCTATGGCAACCTCTTTTATATCTTACAAATGACACCAGGTGCTATTTGCACAAGAACATTTTTATGCATCCTTTGCATAAATATGCATATTTGTATATAGAATCTGAATACTTGTAATTCAGATTTGTAACACATCTACTTGTTTATATTTCTAAGTACAGAGTCCAAAGACATTATGTGTCTTAAATAAATCTGAAGTGGGTATATTCACTGGACATATTATAAATAATAAAACCAAATGTGACTGAATTTTTTATTTTGAATACTGATACATTTGTATCTCTGTAAGTCTGTCCCTTAAACCTCATTCTGTTGTTTGGCTACATGGCTAGTGCATGACAATGAGGAATTCCAACATGGTGCAGATTAATTGTGCACGATATCTGACCAATTTCCCCTAACCTGTTTATGATAACAAGGGTGAATTTGGAGAAAAAGTGAGGTGAGAAACAAAAAGAAAAGAAGTGAACAGACTTCTTCATGAGCTGTACAGCGAATGTGCTGATGGTTACTAAATTATTTATTCATTCAGTCGTCTTCAGTAACTGCTTTTTCCTGTTCAGGATCACGGTGGATCCGGATCCTATCCCAGCAACACTGGATGAGAGGTGGGAATATGCCCTGAATGGGATGTTAATCCATGAACGCACATTCACAATTTAAATCCCACCTACTGGCATTTATAATAAATGAAAAACCTGCAAGATGCTAGATATATGCTTTCTCAAAGGCAGTGAGGATTCATTGTAATAACACTGCTGTATCTGAGCTTCCCTTTTTATTAAATGTTGAATTTAGCGATTGTTGTCATTTTATTACTCCTCTGTACACTACACTACGTAACTCATTATGACAAGCAGCGGTGCAGTCAGCTCTTCAAGGTGCTTGTCACACACAGAGAGTCAAACGCACGTCTTTGCATTCTCAATGGACCTGCCTCTAAATTATTATGTTGTTCCAAATCACTTAGGTGTTGATAAGATTTACTAGATTCATCAGCAGCTCAGTCACGGTTGCACTGTATATGATTAAAAGCGGAAGAGATTCATGAATACATAATACTGATGAATTTAAAGCAGAAGGATATGTTACAGCTCTTTAACTCCCGATGTTTGTCTAAAAGATCCGCCTCAAAGGGTTTTGTCCCTGAATGACACTACTACTTGTCTTCTTTATTTAGTACTTTAGTGTACCATATTTACTACTTTACTGTCATTACTCTTGCTCCAAAGGATCTTTCACACTTGCCACTTGTTTTTACACATGACCATGTGCCCTTGCCATCCTGCAGCTATACAGCTGCCGACTGCATCTGATTGTCCTTATTGGGCTTGATACTGATGCCCCTCCAGACAACGCAGGTGTGTGTGTGTGTGTGTTTTAGTGTGTGTGCATGCATGTGCAAAGATAAAATGAAAATCAGGCACCAACATCCATTTATTTTATAAATACCAGTCATGATAACTAGCCTCTTGAGATCAGCACATTGCCATCTGTCTTGCAGCACCACACACTGCCAAGCCTGGGCCGAGCTAAAACTCGAACACAGACACATTTAGGAAAGCACTGAGTCATACTGAGAGGTCCATGGGCCATTATCATGATAAAGAGTTTTCATAAAAGTACTTTTATTGGATTTGCTGTCTGAATCTTGAATGATTTATCTCAGCTGAACTCATACCTGTGTCAGTCGATGTACACTTCAGGTCAGAATTTGAAACAACACTAATTTTATAAAAACAAACAAGAACTTTCTCATCTTTTTCAAGAGATAATGGACAGTGGATTCTTTATTAACACAGAAAAAAGTTTTTGATTAAATGTGTGCAATAGTAATTTAATAACTTCTTCTTACTTGGTATTTTTGCTTAAAGACCATATTTATCCTTCAGATTTAATGGCAAGCCATTAAATTCTGATGCTTTGGAAGGTTTGTCTAATCAGGTGTAAGTTGTAAATAATGAAATTCAGGTCAACGTTATAAGAAATGACTGATGGCCTCTCCTATGGAATGCTTTCAATCAATAATACAAATCTACTTCGGTTACACGAGATGTCAGAAATATGTTGGTTTATGTCCTTGCTCATATCCGGACCTTGTATCAATTTTTCTTAATCTTGAAAAATCACTGTTTGCTTACAGATACGAACCTAGAATCTGTCAGTGGAATCACATCTAGTGTGCTGCTATTACTGTATGTGAAATTCTGCTTCTTGTTCCTAGCAACTTGGCTGCTGTTACCTGGTGACTGGTATTCCTTTGAGCCCTGACTCTTTGTACCTTTGGTCTCTCAGGCCACTTGGGATACAGATTTATTCTTCCTTATTGTGCCACATGCTCATGAGCTCTCTCTCTCTACCTGCCAGCATTGAGTATTGATTCAGAATTTGTACATGCATTGGAATCATTCAGATTTTTAAATGAAGTTTAATGTTTTGCCCATTATCTCACATCTATGCTGGGGTTAATTTCCAGGTTGTCATTATTGCAGACCCAGTAATGTCTCTTTTTCTAAGTTCGATGCTATTTTGAGTTTGAATGACCTTCATGGACCCTGGCATTATTGATCGGTTCATAAGTAGTATCATAATAAAGATAATATAGTTACAGCCTTTCCCTAGAGCTAGTGCTTTATATATATTATTATCAAGCAGACTACATTCTCTCTGTTTTTTCCTCTGGAGTTTTTTGTTGTCTGTCTGTAAGTTGCTCTGATTGGCAGATTATAAGCACAACAACAGTAGTGGACACTGAGATGCTGACATCATCTATATAATGCATGCAAGCATTGGGCCAAGTGTGAACTGAGGCATCTAACATTAGCTCTTTGTGTAACATTAAGCTAGGGAAGGGCAGCACTAAACTGCACTGAGCTCACCACTCATCATCAATCCATGTTGTTAGTCAGTGTGTCAGTCAAATGTATCCTGCCAATGCTGTCGCAATAAATCTAGGGTGGATGTACAGCCGGCTGGATGAATGGGTAGATAGATGAGTGATGGATGAACAAAGAGATAAATGGCTGTCCCCTGTCTCTGGAAGGATTCATAGGTGACCCAACAGCTCTGAGAATTGGATTTCCATAGTAAATGTCTAACTCCTCAAGATTTCCTTAGAAGATTTGATCAATGCACTCTCCAATTCATTTAAGCCTATGTTTTTTGCTAGGGTGTATTATTCTGCCACTCCCTTTAATTGAGAACCCCACTCCCAGTAATTTATAATTGTTTTGTTTACTTTCCATTTTATGCTGGCATATTTTTTTGTATTCTCTTACTCAAATCATGGTTGATGGCATGGTCACCTGGTGTAATGCTGTGGTTCTAGAAACCCCAGATAGTGGGCAGTTGTGAGAATCGTATTTATAGCTTCTTTTGTGTGTGCAAGCATGCTGAAACATCACAAAGTGATGCATGACACTGTAATTAAATAAATCCTGCTGTTATACAGCTGGTTATTTCACCTCTCGTAGCCACCAGGGATAGTGGATAACAGCCAACCATATAATAAAGAACAGGCAGTAGTGACAGAAATTTAGTGCTGGACTGGAATCTGATCATGAAACTCTTTAGCTCAGACTGCTCAATTTTTATTTTTCCTGATTAGAATGTAGATTGGCTGCATTAGTACCAACCAAGGAGTGATTTTCTCTCATACTGTTATAGGACTCGTCTCCATTTAGTTTTCCTGGTCATTGGAAATATAGCAACTTCTAAGTACGGTAATGGGAGTGAAAAGGTTGTAACTCTAAAGTTATTGGAGAATCTCCCCTCAGATATCAAAGGAGAATCTAACTGATCTAAAGAAAAACTTTTTTTTTTCATATTTGATTGATGTCAGGCTTTGGGACCAATAATGTTAAGAAAGAATGCTCTGCAGGCTCACTTTAATGATGAGCTACAATCTCAGTCAACTGACCCACAAATAGGATGAGATGACCTTGAACGGGAGTCAGTCCACAAAGTTATAAAAGATAACAATTTCAAGGATGTTGTAGTGCACTGTGATGGCTGTCACATACATCTTTCATAAAGATGTACACATGCTGATGTCTAGTGGTCCCTGATTTATGGACATTAGTGCCAACAGCTTGAGGTGAGCTGCCATGATGTTCTGTAGTGAAAACCAGGGTCTGGCATGGGGCTGGATCATTGCTGAATGCTGATCAATCTAAAAAGGGAAGGGTTTCAAAGCACGGTGTGAGCTAGCACATCTTGCTTGAGTGGGCTATCCATCTCTACCAAAGAGAACTATGTGTGTACTTGGCATTGGCAAAGATGTCCATCTGTGCTTTGACAAATCTTGTCAACTCTAGATCTGGTTTACCAGCGTCGAGACACCACTATCACAGACATACAGAATGTGGCATGTCAGCTATTATTCTACTGCATTGCTGTACAGCCACAGCAGATGCACTGCACTGAATAGTGCAAATGGATGAAAAGATTCTATGGAAAGTGGAGAAGGCTTCTCAACCTTGTGCCATTCTGATGCTTGATATTGCTGACCATCGTGGTATAGAATTAGTAATTCATCATGTCTCATAAATTGCAAGAAGTCCTTCAAGGCCAGATGGACCTCCCTCAGTTCCATCTAGTTTATGTGTTCTGAGGGGACACACTTTTTGGGCTACAGTGATTCCACAATGTTCCCCAGCAATGTTTCTCTGTACGCAAAACATCTATGGTGAATATGACCCACTGATGGTGCAATACTCCCAAGTGAACCCCTTTTTTTGGCATTACCAGCCAGGGTTCATCTAAGTGAGCCAAGCGCATGTTATTGTCGATGGCATTTGGGGCCCAGCTGTAGACTGAAAACCCACTGAAAAGTCAGTTCCAGCAAGTCTATTGGAATTGACAGAAGCTGGTACTGCACATGCTGGCCTGGCTGAATCTAATTGACAAGCATGATAACATCTGGTGCACACGGTGTCTAGCATTTTCAGTGATTCAACCCCTATGTAATGTAATATATGCCCACTTGTGTAGGGTGAGATTAAAGGTAAGGGGTGTTTAGTGAGCAGAGAGTAAAATCTCATCAAATTAAGCTCATAGAGTTAATGTAGTGGGCAATGCAATGAATGGTAGTGCTAATTAAACATCAAAGCTAATGGATGTCTCTGCAAAAGTCAGTGATAGAATATATTTTATAAAAATAGAGAGAGATAATAAAAAAACAACACTTACTGCAGTTTAACAGGATGAGGAGGGCTACCCCCTAGTTTTGGAGGACAGGATACCCTTAGCTCTTAATTGTGTACATGTGGTCTTCCAGGTGCACAAGAAGAAAAGCTGACAGTATGGAAGTGTTATTTATTGCAAGTGCTGCATCATATATCACTATGTGACAGTTGTTGGAAATCCTTGGCATCCAGCTGATTCTCACTGCCTCTGTTGGTAAAGAGAGGTGAAAGAGAACTTGAATTTC
This sequence comes from Hemibagrus wyckioides, assembly GCF_019097595.1. NCBI lineage: Eukaryota > Metazoa > Chordata > Actinopteri > Siluriformes > Bagridae > Hemibagrus > Hemibagrus wyckioides. Next base: position 18,869,677 of record NC_080720.1, on the reverse strand, counting down.
TTCTGAGACTGTCACCTTGACAGTGAGAATACATCTTCCTGTTTCACATTCTCTATATCAAGGGTGTCAAACTCAAAATATGCCCTTATATATGATATATAAATAAGATATACTTAATGTTAAAGTTCATGGATCAGACTTGTCTGCCCAGCACATCCCACAGATGCTTGATCACATCCGCATGAATGTCAGGACCAAAGGTTTCCCAGCAGAACATTACCCAAAGCATCACACTTTGTCCGCCAGCTTGTTTTCTTCCCATAGTGCATTGTGGTGCCATCTCTTCCCCAGGTAAGCGATAAACGCACACCTAGCCATCCACATGATATATAAGGAAATGTGATTTGGACCATCAGTCCTGACCACCTTCTTCCATTACTCCATGGTCCAGCTCTGATGCTTATGTGCCCACTGTAAGTCATTTTCGGCAGTAGACAGGGGTCAGCACGGACACTTTGACTTGCTATGCAGCCCAGAACACAGCACTGTTTGTTCTGAAACCTTCTATCATAGCCAGCAAAGTCTAGAGACTGTTCTGTATGAAAATCCCAGGAGATGAGCAGTTTCTGAAATACTCGAACCAGCCCATCTGGTACCAAAACCATGCCACGATTAACGTCACAGAAATCACACTTTTTCCCTATTCTAATGTTTGATGTGAACATTAACTGAAGCTCCTGACATATATCTGCATGGTTTTATGCACTGTGCTGCTGCCACATGATTAAATGATTAGATAACTGCATGAATGTGCAAGTGCACAGGTGTTCCTATTGAAGTGGAAGGTGAGAGTATACTATTATCTACAACAATACATATACTATTTGGACATTATTTGCTCAAGCAAAGGCAGAAAGGATGTATAATTGATTGTATTGCCCCGATTGCTTTGCTTGTTTTCTGTAGTGTTTGTTCAGCTTTGGGTGTAGTACTGTACACAAAACCATTATGTCCCTCCCTGATTTTAGATTAGAGTGTTGATATACTCGACTGCAGAGCTGAATCTGGCTCAGACAGCCACTGAATACTGCAGTGTGTGTGTGTCTGTGTGTGTCTTATTGCAACCACAAAATCAACTGAATGTTTTAATGGTTTTTAATTCACTAATGTGAAAAAACAAACAGCATTGCTAAGTAGCTACTGTGTAATAGTCTCTAATGTGGTGACAGAAAGGTTTGTGACCTCTAGAGCTCTCCTCTCGTTCTTGTGTAAGGCTGTCTGGCATTAGAAATACAAACTTTGTATAAGGATAATACAGAGAGAAATTTGTGAATTTTGCTTAGGAAATGTCTGTGTATAAGCAGTGTGAGTGTTCTCCCGATCCTCCTATTGACTTCAGAGACAGCTTAGAAATGTGAGATGCTCAAAGATGATGTTTTAAATAGCTTTTGGGTCACTGTCTTTGCAGGTTTGTCACATCACCTGCAGTGAAAGTATAATTGGATAGCTTCAGTGATTTCTAAGGTTTATGGAGGATTCTGACATATTTGTGATGTTCCTATACAAATCTGGAAAATCTATGAGAAGGATTCTTTCCCCTATGTGTGTATATAAGAATGTAAGGCTGCAGATGCTCTAATGTGGTGTACTCTATATATCTACACATCACAGCCCACGGGGGGTTTGGAAATGTTTATATCAGACTTGTTTCCTTAATAATATTTTACTCTATTTTACTATTTTTCAGCTGTACCATTTAAGTTTTATGACATAAAACCACATTTTCTTTTCTTTTCTTCAATTCTTGCATATTGACATTCATATTTGGAAATATTTATATAATTTGGCTAAAATCTTGATAACACGAGACCTTTCAGTGACACATTACAGCTTTTATCTAGAAGTACCCTAAATGTACCAGTTTTCATCAGGTATCATTGAACTTCATGTCACAAAGTACAATGACCTTCAACATGGTATATCTGTACTGCCTATTTTTTAACAAGTTGGAAAATGCCTTAGGAGCTTTGAATTTATATATCGTACATTGTCTGTCTAAAATAATTAGTTTGTAATTAGATGTAATTAGTCAGATAAGGTGGAGCTAAGACTGAATCAACCCTGGGGCTTTAGTCCACTACTCAACAGCAAACAAAAAGGGAAATATAAGTGTGTGTGTGTGTGTGTGTGAGAGAGAGAGAGAGAGAGAGAGAGAGAGAGAGAGGATGTAGCAGACATCAAAAGGCATACTCAAATTAGCAAGTGCCCATCAATTACTGCTGCAGAAACTCATTAATATCAAATGAGTCCAGAGAAACTGAAGAGTGAGCCCAGCATTCCCACTGTGAAGGCACGCATCATCTCACTCTCTAGGGCTGGGAGCAAAAGTACAGTACACACTTGAATAACTACACTGCACTGAGTGCTGTGTCACATCAAACTTCACTCCATGTTTTAGACAGCTTTTATTGGATACAGTAAAAAGCACAGATGTTAAAGCATTAGTTATAGGACTGCAGAGTAATTCCAAGCTGTAATCAAAAGTAAAGGGGGCTATTAGGGATGAATGAGACTATTTTCTAATTCATATGTGTTTTATAAATGGGTGTGCATTTATAACTAAGAGAAACCTGACAGAAGTGACTGATTTAATGAGCTCAACATACTGCCTACATACTGTACAGTGAGGTGCAAAAGTGTGTAATGGCTATTCTTGTCTAATTTTATACAACATTCTTTCATTCCAATTAACATTAATGACAATGCAAGTAAAAAGTAGAATCTCTGAAATATTTCTTAGTATTTGTTTTGTCCCCTTCTTGCTTTAATGTTTTAATGATCTAATTAACTGGCCATAAATTCTATTTCTAACACTAGCTAGGTAACTAAAATGACATTACCAGGATTTCTAAAATAACCTTTGTATATATTCATACACTGTATGTCTATAATCTTACTACACTCGTACGCCATCAAAGAATTTAAGGGGGTACTAACCTGTATTCCTTTAAAAGGATTTGACATTTTCCACCAGAGCTGGATCTTCGGTCTCAGTCAGAATGAGAATGGTTCATTTAGAAAAAAGAGATTCAATCACAGATAAAGCAGCAGCTAGTTTATAGAGTGACCCAGCTGCTGGATAGAAACACCTGATAGTGATGAAGGAAAAGAGACGCAGTCACATCTGCACTGTCTATATTGTCGCTGACCTTGTTTATAATTGGTCATTTCGTGTGTCCACTACACACAAGACACAGTAGAACTCAAAGCACTTTGTCTGAGACTCATTTTAACCATCTGTTTCCCCATTTTGTATTGAACAACCAAAACCCCATCACACATGCCTGGTCAGTGCTGATTCTGGAAGTACATTAAGTTAGTGGAGTTACTCTTCTTCATATAAAGAGAGTAAATGCATGGGGTTAAAATTTATCAGGATAAAATGACACATGAAATGGTGTAGGCATGAGCACACTGGGAGTAAACTAGTCATTTACATTTTACATTTTTGGCATTTGGCTGATGCCCTTTTCCTTACATTTTATCTAAAAGAGCTTTGCTCAAGGGCCCAGTGGTGGCAGCTTGACCGCCCTGGGACTTAAATGTACAACCTTCTAAGCAGCAGTCCAACACCTTAACCACTGAGCTACTACTTCCTAAGTGACTAGTGTGATGTAGAGTAATGTTTGTACTGCATACAATATAAGGGACATGAACATTTTGTTATTATGTTAATTATCCTAATAATAGAGAAGCATGGTGACTTAGTGGTAGCACGATTGCTTCGCTCCTACTGGCTTATGGGGTTCAATTCCTGTCTCCATCCTATGTGCACAGAGTTTGCATGTTGTCCCTGTGCTTCAGGGGTTTCCTCCAGGTATTCTGGTTTCCTCCGCCAGTCCAAAGACATGTTAGGGATGCATGAGAATATTTTCTAATTCATATGTGTCTTATATATGGGTGTGCATTTATAACTAAAGAGAAACCAGACAGAAGTTACTAAGTTTTTGCCTACATGCTGTACAGTGAGGTGCAAAAGTATGTGATGGCTATTCTACTTTTATAAGCATGTCTCTGTCCTGTATGCATGTACTCCCTGTGCTTCAGTTCTTTCAGGTTTCTTTCAGGTACTCTGGTTTCCTCCCCAGTTCAAAGACAAGTGTTCTTGGCTGATTCTCTAAATTGTTTGTTTTGTGTGTGTGTGTGTGTATATGATTGTGTTCTGCAGTGGCTTGGCACCCTGTCCAGGGTGTCCCTTGCCTTTTGCCCCAAGATAGACTCCAGGTGTCCTATGATGATGTGTGCATTTACATTGACATTACATTTCTGGCATTTGGCAGACGCCCAGCGACTTAAAATTTCATTTTTTATACAACTGAGCATTAAGGGCCTTACTTAGGGGCCCAGCAGTGGCAGCTTGATGGACCTGGGAATCAAACTCACAACCTACAGATATAGACCAACGCCTTAACCACTAAGCTATCACATCTCCCTGCTGCTTTATCCTGTGATAAACAGTACAGAAAATGGATTGCTGGATCTTAATAACATTACTTTAATTCATTTTACCTACTAGAATTAGGTTTTTTCCATGTCTTATTTATCTTATTCTCTTTGTGCTTCACCTGATCTCTATCTCCTTGATACAACCTTGCACTTCCCCTCCTACAACCCATATCTTTCTTCCTTCTTCTGTTTCACATCACACTGTGCTCAGTCTTTTCTTTAGACAACTCTTATTCCCTCTCTCCCTCTGCCCTGCTATCTATCTCAGCTTTAGCTGAGTAAGGAGTGCTTCTTCTAGGCCGTCTGGTCACATTAGCTTAAGCTTGGGGTGGGTGAAAAGATGGAGTACATTGGTGCAGGCAGAACAAAGGAGGAGAAGTGGAAAATAGGTAGAGTGTCTTCAGCTGTCATGTGTTTATCAGTATAAATGGCATAAATCATCATAAAGGGTTCTGATACAATATGCTTTTAATTAAATAATAAATTAACTTAGCAGATGTTTATGATGCTCTTTCAGTGGAAATCAATAGCTTACACTAGCTATCAGATACATTCCATCTATGAGGAAAGAAAAAGAATTGATACAAGTAAGTCTAGGGGATGTGATTAATGGTGTAATCACAGTTACCTCTATGTGTAGCGCTTTTAAAGTAGATAATTACTGTTTAGGAATATTAAGGTTCTTAAGGAATGGAACATCATTTATTGATATTTGTTGACATCATCAGTTGATATCAGAAATCACAAACAAATTCACCATACTAGAAAAAAGAAAGAAAGGGAAAAATAAGTAGACTCGAAGACCTACTGAGCGGTAGACAGTTAATAATGCTTCGAATTTAATATAAATCAAGCTTTCAGGTTTTCCCTCAATTATAGTTTTGTATATTTCCTTGTAGTGTACATTGTCTCTGTGAGTTTTTGTGAATAATCCAATATTCAAGATCAATCCAGATCAGTCAGAAGCTACTCCAACATTCAATGTATCACAGGTATGCAAATAAAAAAAATATTATTTTCTTAAAATTAATATAATTTGATCTTCAGCAAATTATCTGCCAGAAATAATAAAGGCTCTTCTTAAGGCAAATGAGATTTCAGGCTCACATGAACATAAAAATATCAACTCTTTATTCAATATTTCTGCCAATACAAGTTTCTGTTTCCATAGCAATGGGGAGAAAATGTTCAGTGAGAGCTATCTGAGATCATTTTTAGATTGCGAAAAAAAGCCTAACCTAAGCAGTGCCCATCAAGCTCAAAACGGTAATATTACATATCAGGCCTCTTTCCTCTTTTTGTCATTCTTGTGACATACATGTTTGCTGAACAGAAAAGACAGATAAACTTGTCCCAGGTAACTGGTGGTCCATATAGACTCATAATCCCTCATGAATTTGGACATTCTTCTATTCCCATTGTCCAAAAGGCCTATGAATTTTCTCTCTAATATAAAAGTACATAGTTACTCCCAATTTGAACTTTATCATTTTATTCAAAACAAGTAGTTTTTACTTAAAATGAAACTGTTCCACCAACAATTTGTTTTTATTTAGTTAGAGAAACTAACCGATTTCATTTTCTTCATTATAATTCTAAAAGAATAATAGGAAAAAATGAAGAAACTCCTTCTACAAGCAATTGTGTCTAAATTTTTGGTTGGAATTCTTATTCTTATGTACTCTATGTGTTAATGAAAATAAAGAGATTTGTACTTTTAATAGCTGCTTAAACAACAATAGAGAAATATTTGTCTTTTTCCTGGTTTCTGCCTCCTGGACTATTGACTGTTGTCTCTTGTTTTGGATCGAAGGTTTGATGTGTCATCTAATCTGCTGGACAGAATATCTGTTTGCTGGGCCAAAGCACAAAAGGCTACATCTTTGTTCAGTAATGTGAGCCATGCAAAGCAGAAATACAAGACTGAAAGCTAAAAGCTGTTGTAGAGACACATTCAGCAACTGTAGATTATTTGATTTGAGAAAAATCAGACAATTCGGACTCAGTGGGGTAGGCGAGGTTGTGTTTGCAGTTGATTTGCTGTACCATGGGTTCTAGTTATCTAATGTTATCTTAGTCAAGAGACTATTGTTGAAAACAGGCGTACAGAGTTTCCCTATGCAAAAATAAATATGTTTTTATTATTATGTCCCACATGCTTATTTAGTGACTAATGACTGATGGAGCTCTAGCCCAACTGTTTTACCTGATTCTGTCCAAATGGCTGTACAACAAAGGCCTAAAAGACTGTTCTATTATTCATTCACCAGATTATAGACATGTATGTGAATATACTGCATTTCATCTAAGTGTGCTTGTTATGTGTGTCCCATGTTTGCTCATGTGAGTGTTTGTACTGTACGTTTGCATTACTTTTTTCTGTCTTAACTGTCTGTATATGTTTTCTTTGCATGTTTTCTTTCCTCTACGTTGAGCTTACTGAAACATGATATTTGATATTTTGTATGAAAGCATGTAGACATAGTTTATTTAGCTCTGCTCAGTAAAGTTAAAGGTAGTTAGGATGGCAGGAGTGTCTCCCCTGTGACAGAGAACAATACTAACAATTGTGTACAATGTCTCATATATGCAGAAGAGGAGAAGTAGCTCTGATTGTGTGTGATCAGCTGCCTAGTACTGTAACATGAGGACAGTGTTTATTAGTACTTAGCTTCCCTGGTAAGAAATGATTGTGTGATATAGACAAAATATAAAAACAGACAAAAGTATATTTTTTCACTTGTCTTTATTTTTGAAAAATCTTCTTTTAATCATCATCCATACTTACTGTATATATAAGATCGTATTCTTAATTGATGATAGGACCACGTTCGAAGGAAAGTGTAGAGTTACTCTGGCAAATATCCAAATAAGTCATTCAAAAATGAATTTCATTTTCAGCACTGTACAGATCTTTTGCCATTGTTTCAAAGCATATTTATAAAAGAGTATGAACCCAACAGTTTTTTACTATCTCAGGTTTCTTTCTTTTACCTGTTTCACCTTCCCATTTTCCCCCAACATGGTCATAATATCTATCAACCGAGGAAGGTGAAAGTTAACATGTGCTTCCTCTGAGAAAGGTGAAGCCATGGAATTGTTGCATAACACTGCATAACACACTTGGAGGCGGCTGCTTTTTCGCACTCTTCCTCATACATGTGTTATCACATGTCCACAGCCGGCTAGTACTGCTGTGATATCATATCCATCCCACCCAGAGACCATGGGCAACTTTACTCGCTTGGGTCCATGACCACGGATAGCTGTGGCATTGTTGGGATTTGATAGAGCAAACACTTTTCAATTTCACCACTCAGGACCTTTAATTTTCCCCCTTGCATGTTTTCCAAGGTTAAATATTAAAAGAAAAGTTTTTACTCAGATGAAGAAGATTCATTGCTTTATGGTATCATTTTTTAGACTCAGTTCTTCCTGACTGATGTTTCGAGGACGACAGGCTGCTCATACACACAAAATATATGGCTTTTATTTTTTTTTTGGCAGAAAATTCTATTATACCTATTGGTTTACATGTGAGTTATAATTTGCATTGGTTTATATTTTACAGGCAAAATTTGATCTCTGTATCAGTGTAATTGTAAAGATTATGACTTTTATATGAATACACAGTATTGTGCTTTTCACAGAGATGAGCTCACAGGTAAAAGGAGAAGAAGCAGAGAGCTGTAGCGCGTTTATGAGAGTCTGATCTCCTGCAGTGGATCTTATGTCTTTCGCACTGCTCTTGCTCTGACTAGCTCAGCACTTTCGTCTGAATCATGTTTAATCTCTCAAGAAATCTTACTAACTGCAGCAAGCCTCCTGCTATGCAAAAAAACTCATTTAGCCCATTTATGAAGACTTTTGAACAAGAGGCTAACTGTATTATGTTTAATTAGGTGTGTGTCTTGCATACAATATAATCTGTGGTAGCAAATGTTGAGAGGATCATAATAGCTCTGGTTCACTTTCATTAACCTACAGATACAGTGAAACAAGGCTGTTCTTTTCTCTTTCAGTTTCTTGCTGGTGTTCTCCTGTTTGGTCCTGTCTGTGTTCTCAACCATCAAGGAGTATGAAAAGAGCTCTGAGGATGCCTTGTACATACTGGTATGGAATCTGGTTGCATGTCTGGTTGACATTCTGATCATTGCAAAGTCGATATTTTCTTAATAAATTATAGATAGAACTGGATATACTCTCACTGGCAACTTTAATAGCAAAAAACTGAGCCTCAGATTCCTGTTCTTGGCTGACAGAAGTGGTACCTGAGGTGGTTTTCTGCTGTTGTAGGACATGTTTATTCTGGGATGCTTTTCTTTTCACCATGTTTTTTTTTTTTGTGGCCATAGCCATCTTGATTTCTAGAGACTATTGTGTGTATGAGAATCCCAAGAGATCAGAGGCTTCTGAAATATTTACTCCCAATAGCAACAACCATGCCACTATGCCTTAAGTCACAGAGCTCACATTTTACCCCTTTCTGATTTTTGCTGTGAGCTCTACCTGAAGCTCTTGATCTGTATCTGCATAATTTTATGCATTGACACAACTAGCTAACTCAGTAAGTGTATGAAAGTGCAGGGGTAAAGTTGTTCCTAATAAAGTTGCCAGTGAGTGTATATTAAACAATCTTTAATACATTACCTGATGATGCTTGTCTTCCTGTTTGTGTGTTTGTGTGTGTGTGTGTGTCTGTGCAAAGGAAATTGTAACGATTGTGGTGTTTGGAGTTGAATACATCGTAAGAATCTGGTCAGCAGGATGTTGCTGTCGATACCGAGGATGGAGAGGCAGGCTAAAATTTGCTCGGAAGCCTTTTTGCGTCATAGGTAAGAAAATTAATTATTATATAAGAACTAATATATTAATATAAAGTTTATTGCAATCATGGTCATAAAGCATGGCTTGAAAAACAATGTGTTCAAATTATAAATCAACTTTTTTTAATGCACTTTCCACAAATAAATCTGACCAAGTATAAAACTGCATTAATTTCTTCAGTATTTGTACATGATTTGTTGAGATCCTGTAGCTTTAAACCAGCACACAGGCACCACAGCAGGCAATCCAAAATTACTGTCTCTTACTATTTTCAGAGCAGTTCACACCAAGAATTCCTGAGTGACCCATAATCACTTTTGGTTTTCCGAATTCCACAGACATCATGGTGCTAATAGCCTCCATCTCAGTGTTGGCAGCCGGCACACAGGGCAATGTGTTTGCCACCTCAGCCATCAGAAGTCTCCGCTTTCTCCAGATCCTCCGCATGATTCGTATGGATCGCCGTGGAGGAACCTGGAAGCTGCTGGGGTCTGTTGTCTATGCTCACAGCAAGGTAATCAACATCACTGAACATGAGTCAGAAACTAAGTGGCTCTATCATCATAAAAAATAAAATAATCTGTGAGTAGTTCTCAGAGAATGGTTTCTCATTCAAATTGGCTAAGCTGTCTCAAGTAAGGATGGCATGTAGCATTGCCACCTCATAGTTCTAGGGTTCCTGTTTCAATCCTGAACCCACCGAACCTTTCTGTCCATGTGTAACCCTGGTGGAAAAACATCCTGTAATCAGTTCCAGATCCAACAAAACCCTGACCAAGATAAAGCAATTATTGATGATGAATGAATGAATGCTTCAAATAAGATTTTCAAGGTTTCCAGTATATGCTAACAAATTTCTAAATGGTTGATCTGGCTCTTGTCATCTAATATAGACTTTCATCAAAAAAGTAGCTGAGTACCTCCTACTTCTGGAAATTTCATTTGACTGACATAGCAGATGAACAACCACAGACTGTTTACTGGAGCCCCTCTGCTCTTGTTTACTTATCATTAACAGCATCACACAAAACTCATTAATAAAGTATGGTAGAGCTCATCAGATTGCACCATCAACATTCTGAAGCCTGTGGTCAGAAAGCTCAATAGTCCAGGCATTTTAGACTGAGCCTAATTTATAATTTACAAGTTCCTAAGTTAGGATTTCAACACTTAGATCTTAAACACCAAAGATTGCACTGTGTTAAGTCACATGCCAGCTCTACTTACCTCTTATTGTACCTTTTTGAAGTGTGTATTATTGGATTTGGTGATATTCTAAACATTTGATCATTGGTTTTTCCAAAGACCTTTTAAATAGCAACTGAAAGGCAACGTATCGGCAAAGTATCATAAAAAATTCTAGTTTTTCTACCTTGGGCTGAAATTGAACTTGAACTACTATTGGTAACATGCATTAATAATTAAAATGTTTTAAGGAGATTATTAGTACAAAATGACTGAAACCTGGGTGAACATGTTGGTCTGTAACACTTTTGACCATCTTCACACATTTTTAAATAAATATATTTATATGGCTGTTCAAATAAAAGAAGCTTTTTCCCTAACTATACTGTGAATGTGATTGAAGAATTGTGCACATGCTACTCACATAGTTATTAACATAACATATTTAATCATTTAGTACCCAAACCAATTTTCATGAAAAAAATAATAATAAAAGTCATCATTTCCATAGTCCAAATCCTTCTTCAAGACTTCCCCCAAAGACAGGAATTACTACACTACCTGTCTGGCACCATATTTTGTACCTATTTTGTAAATATCTACTCTAAGTTAAAAGCCAGCAAGGCCATATGGGAGAACCGATCCAGCCAGAGGTATTATATTAAACTGTCAAACCAATCTGCCATTTCTTTCTGATGATAAAGTGGATCTTGATTGGCTCTCACAATTGCTGGAAACTTGTTAAGAAAACTCAGCTCCTTCAGGCCATGGCGTAGTGGTTATGGAGTTGCCCACACTCTAATGAAACATCCTGATTAAGTGTCCTTTAGAATAGATTGGGGGCATGACTGAGAATGTTGGAGCCACGGTTAGTTTGCCTTCAATTAGTTTTGGTATTCCGCATCCTATTTATCAAGTATCTGTCCGGATGACAGTTAGTGACAAAAGGCAGGTATAGGTGACATGAGGATGGGTAGGATTTTGGTCAAAATCAGGATGTTGTCAAAATGTCTGCAGTAAATACACACTACATCTTTCAAGGATCTGATTCACTATTCTGTTGATGTCAGACTAATATAATTGAAACCAGATAAGCAGACCCTCCATTACCGAATGATCCCTTATATCTCCCTATCTCTGGATGTGTCCCAGTCCTTTCTATTCCCTAATGTAAGCTGCAGGCAAAATGTCAGTATTTTTTTTATACCCCTTAAATGCACTTATGTCTTTTAGGCTCCCGTAAAGCAAAGGTGCTGCATGGTGGAGTGGTATGTCATGTCCACATTAAATCAAATTTGAGTGTTTGGGCCAACAATCAGAATTAAGCATCGCCCCTGCCACTGTCACTTTTTTTTTTTTATAAAAGCCAAAGAGAACATGTTTGTTCATCCACAAATCATATAATTAGCATGCTATTTAAATCATTTATAATATTGGGAATATATTTCCTATGTATAGTAGGATTTGAGATCGTATTAAGCTAGGCTTTAAATAATAGTATTACAGTGTCTTTAAAACACCGCTATAAACGCTACCCTTTAATGAAACATTTAATTTTCAACCCTGAATATACTGAGAGAGTTCTTGGTTCTTGCTCTCACTGTATCTAAACCCATTTTTTGCCCACACATACTGTAGACCCAGCTCTATTTTTAGATCAGCACATTTTGAGCAGTGGCTCTTCTGAGTTGACGCCTCAGCACTTTGCTGCTCATTCAAAAACTTTAGCCTGCATAGAGTATCCAGAAGCTGCAGTCTTGGTGGTGCTACAGTCTTGCTATTTTTAAACAACCAATACACTTAATAAATAACCAGCCCCCTGGAGGCCTGCTTGAATATGATGCTGGAATATGAGTGAGTCTTATGATATCCCTATGGCAATGAACTTTTGTTTAATAAAGTGACAACCAGAACTGTTTCAATGAACAGCTATTTTGAAGCTACATTTGAGTGCTATGGAAATAAATTGCTTTGCCGTGTCTGTGAATGAATAAAAATCAATAGATCTTATTGAAAAACTTTGGAAAAGTCCTAGTACATCATGGACAGGGGTATTGTGTCCTCTTAGCATGAATGAAGAGAGATGATGGATGAATGTATTTGAACTGTTTTATGGCTATGCATTAGGGCTGTCAAATCATTTAAACAATTAATCTTGATTGTGTACAATATGTAGGTAAACTTAGCTAGTTTTTCACTGTTTGTGTTTTAAGGGCAATATTTGGCTTTAGAGCATTGACAGAGTGATAGAACCATGTATGTGTACCTTATGATTCATTATGCTCAGAATATACAGACTGAATGCTCTTTCCACTTTTTTCTTATCTATTGGCTTGTAATCCTGAGGTAAATATGGTTACTCATCCGTATCCAGTAGTTTCTGGTTAATGGACCATTTACAGGTCCGTAAATCAGTCACAAAACAGGGAGCTTAAAAAAGCATTGTGATAAAAGGTCGTTTATTTACATAACATTAACACATTAAATAGCTGTGCTTTGAATGCATTGTTTCTTTTGACAATAATCATCTTTCAACATATAAATCACTTGGTCTAGCCCACTAAAAAAAATAAATAAATCACAGCATCATGTTATTGATGCTGTGATTTAAGGGCTTATTATAGCTAAGTTGATGAAAGATCTGTGCTCTTGTTCTAGATGATTGCTAATCATTATACTTAATTTTTGCCATTATTTATCAGGATTTAAAAAATATATATTTTCTACTTTAGTCCCCATTTGCTGTTACAAAAATGTTTTACTCTTCTGGAAAGGTTTTCCACTAGATTTTGAAGCATTAGTGAGGTCAGATATTGCGGTCAGGTGGGGAGACCTGATGCGCAGTCTGCATTTTAATTCACCCTAAAGGTGTTCAGTGTGGTTGAGGTTAAGGCTCTGTGCAGGCAGCTTCAGTTCTCCCACTCCAGCATTGGCAAAGCATGTCTTCATGGACCTTGTTGTAACGTCTGGGACCCCCGCCCTATGCGGGGCTCGACCCCAGACGCCCGTGGTGTGTGGGCGCATGACAGCACACGGTGTAATGAGACCCGTGCGCAGGATTCAGCGAAGCACTGCTTTTATTACATTTAAGACGCGACATAGGGAAACAAACGTAACACTAGACATGGCGTGGTTAACTAAACTAAACAAAACCTAGACCTTAGCTTGGACATGGAACCTAGCAAACAAAACCCCAACAGAAACCACAGTACAGATAACAATCATGGACAAGGACACAAACACAAGGATCCCTATTTATAGGGGTAGACATTAGGGCTAATGGGATACAGGTGACACAGTCAGGATAGGAACAATAGGAAGGGCGTAACAAAAGACACACAAAGAAGCAGGCTTCCAAGGTTCACCTGCCAGCGCCCTCTCTGGGCCTGGCAGGGAACTGTCCAGCTGTTCCTGACACTTGTCTTATTCACAGGAACATTGTTATGCTAGAACAGGTTTGGGCATCTTAGTTTCAGTGAAAGGAAATCATAATATTATAGAAAACTACATGACATTCTATATAGTTGCTTTCTTCCAACTTTCCAACAAGTTTGGGAAACAACTAAATGTGTGTAATGGTCAGGTATATGAGTGAGACATTGTGGGACACTGGGTTGTGTTGCTACCTCATAACTCTACAGCTATTGGTTTGTACTGAGCTTGGGTTTTTATCTGTGTGGCATTTCTCTTCATGTTCTACTGGTGTCTATGTGGATTTTCCACAGGTTCACTGGTTTCCTCCAACCACTTAAATGCATGGCTGCAGGTGAATTGGCTATAGGAAATTGTGTCCCATTCAGGTTGTATTCCTGCCTTTGGCCAGGATAAAGTGATTACTGAAGACGATTGAATGTTTCTTGTTTTGAAGCAGTGTCCATAAAAAAAAAAATCTTTGGCACAGTTGTTTTTCTCCTCTGTTTGTCCTAGCAACTCAGCATGTGAGATTGATGTGGGGAATCCCAAGTCCAGCATGCTAACCTTCAGCAACCTTCTAGCTTTCCTGTCACTCCCACTTGTGCCAGCTGGATGTCAGGCAATACGGATGTGCCAACTTAGCACAATTTCAAGGACTATATCATGAGCCCGTAACAGGGTTACATAATAGGTAGTTTCTTCTGTGCTTACAGGATGGCGCTGTGCTCTTGTCACTCAACCAGCACTGAACTGTCCACTCTCTTAGGTGCTGAGACGAGCACAAATTCAATGGCTCCTTCAAGGTGAAAGTCCCAATTACTGACAGATATAGAGCATTAAGAGCTCATTCCTTTCTGTGATAAAGGTTTCGATGACTTTGTGGGGCTCCATTCTCTCTCAATGCTCAAGTACTGTACATCACAGGGAATGTTAGAGTGCTGATATAGCATGTCATTTCTTTTTGACAATTTGGCTTATTGAAGGTATTTGTGTTGTATGCTGTTTCCCTTTACCTCAATGGGAGCTCTAATTGCTAATCAAGCCTGTGTTAAATTTATTTATTTGATAAAGGGAGGCTATAAACCAGAATGTGTCAATACCCCATAGTTATCATGCTGCATATAATGTGCAGTATGTGATTACCAGTTTGATATCCATCAAAAATAATTAGTCTCATGCAAAAAAAAAAAAAAATGATGAGAACATTTTTGCCAGATGTACAGGGCATGATAAAATTTCAGCAAGTCCCTGCGGTGCACGTCAGTAATAAAGGTCTTATAAGATTAAGACATGGTTCTAATTCTATAATTATATTGAATTCCTGTGAGGTTCTTACCAAAGGCTGCGGCCCTTATTGATCATGTGGGTGTTGTCATGCTTTTCTCCAGACTTTCTTATTTGTCTTTGCTTTCACCTCAGGCGATGTGTCCAGTTCTCTTTTAGGGAGAGTAGGTTAGAAAATTGCATTACATTATTTTTATGAGAAGCTCTGGGCTCAGATGAGATTGATTTTACTGTAGTGCATTAATAATATGTTAGAAGATGAAGCTCAAGCTCATTACCCAGTAATAAACTTGATCAGTTGGATTTTGTTTTGGGCCTGTGTAGATTCTGAGGACTGTGACTTTCCATCCTGTTTTTATGTAAAGGAGGACATATGAATGTTTGGTTAGTTAACTAGGTTTTTCTAATCATGGAATAAATATGTTGTCCAATACAGTATCATATGTTAACATCTTCTACTTCTGTTTCTAAAAACACAAGGTTTATTATTTTTATTGCTTTTGTTTATTATTTATTTGTTTATATTTGTTTATTGTTTTTAGTTTTATTATTTTTATTTTAAAATAGGGATAATTAAAAGGTAATTTAAAAATAGTGCTTTCATAAATTATCTAAGAGATGAAGAAGGTTGACTTAATACTTTTTTTTGAAAATAGCAAATTAAAAGCATGCATGTTTCTCTGAATGTATGCTTTGTTGAATATTTAATGTATGCATGTGTTTGGGTTGTGTTTGCCCTTGGCAGGAGTTGATCACAGCTTGGTACATTGGCTTCCTGTGTCTGATCCTGGCCTCCTTCCTTGTGTATCTGGCTGAGAAGGAGGACAATGAGATGTTTGCGACTTATGCTGATGCTCTCTGGTGGGGTCTGGTAAGCAACATCACACTGTATGGTCGGCCATGTTGTGTTGTGTAGCTTTTCCATGTTTTCCAAATAATAAAGACAACAAAATGATCATACTGTTTGAATAACAAAGACTATATGAAGTTGACATTGCACCGATTGGATTCATTGTTAGCAATGGCAGATATTTGCTTTGTATTTTCTGCTATTTATGGGATTAAGGACAGAATTGCTTATAACTAGGTCATATCTCAGTATGGGTTTTTTTGTTGTACTTGTTTTTGCAGTCTCCACCCTGATCACCGCACTATTTTTGGTATTAACTCCTAACTATGTTTTGTTCTGATCTTTCAATATGGCCTGAAAAGCTGATCTTTCTCCTTATTGAATATGAAAATCAGTCGAGTACTCATGCTGTTCTGATGCTGTTTTCTATCACACAAACTTAGTAAATTAGGTACTTTGCATTCGCAGTGCTCATGCTGTTACACTCTGACATAAACAATATGCCATATGCCTGATTCATCAACAGAGTCTACCATGGTGAGAGTAGCAATTAGTCAACACTAGAATTATTGTCAACCAAAAGTGTGCATCAGTGTACACTCCCATCACAGTGCAGATTTAACAATAACAAAATTACCAAGAAACAATTCAGTTTAAAGGTGGACATTAAATGTAAGGAAGTAAAGCTGTTCTTCTGATCCTTAAATAAAACCTTAATTTCTCCAAATGACATATACTAGTGTCTCCTGTAATTGTCCAAAGAAGATATAAATACATTTTAATGTCTTTTATAGATCACGCTGACCACAATAGGGTATGGAGATAAGTATCCAATAACGTGGAACGGACGCCTTCTTGCAGCAACATTCACCCTGATCGGCGTGTCCTTCTTTGCCTTGCCTGCTGTAAGATTCCAGAAAGCCTGAGAAGAGACACAAAAAACACACAAACTTTAACAGTTTTTGCGTACCTCATACATAGACACTGCAGTCATTTAATTTGCAGTGGTCAAATTTGTAATCTCCTGTTCTAAGCATACACTCCTGTATACTTTCTAGGGCATCTTGGGCTCTGGCTTTGCCTTGAAGGTCCAGGAGCAGCATCGACAGAAACATTTTGAGAAACGACGGAATCCAGCTGCAGGACTCATTCAGGTAAATCACACTTTATATCCCTGTTATATACACAACATCCTTAATGGTTCCATGTCCAAATAATTGTAATTTGATTTGAGAAAATTATATTCTAATTTTACAATTTGATGCTTTATGTTCCTGCTTTATACTTTTGGTTACTGGCTATAAGATTTCCTGTACAGAAATGTACAAATTCTTACAGATGCTTATACAGCTGTTAGCGTGTTAAAACATATCTTACTTTTTATGCTCTGTGTTTTGGTTTTGAGGTCTTTGGCCTCAAAGATGATCTATTATATGAACAAAATGAACCTGCATGTGCTCAAAAACCATACACATGCCGATCTAACATATGTACATTCAACCTTTTTTGTTGTCACCAAAATAATTTTTCAATTATAAGTTTAAGTCCAACAAAACTAAATCTACTTCCACAGTGATTTGAACAGCGTACATTGTCACATAGAGCAGATTTACAGAAATACAGATATGTTATAGATTTCCCAGCTGACAGGAACATTATATTTCCAGAGGAATCGGAAGATCAAACATCTATAGCATCTGCCATCAGAGAGCCAATATTTTACCAGATGATATTGACATACCACAACCTATATATTAAATAAGTAAAAGAAGTCCCTTGAGTCGAAACCAGACCACAGTATCCTCAGTTTTTCTCTATGGAAATAAAGATGCATCAATCATCCCGTCCTTTGTGGGCTGCATTCTAGGTTCAAAAGTGTAATTTACAATGTCACTTGCCTCCAAAATCCTGTGGAGACTCAAGCTGCTGTCAGTCACTTCACAGATGATTACAGAAGCTGTCACTGTTCAAGGCTGGCTGAAGCTACCACTTCTCATTACTGATAACATTGTTTTCTAAATCGATATTTTACTGAGTGGTTGTCCAGTATGAGAGTTTAAAGTATGGACAAGATTAACTATGGTGCAAATAATAATAATAATAAGAAGAAGAAGAAGAAGAAGAAGAAATTTGTACTTTTGTTTGTTTGTTTAAATGTTCCTGTCCATTTTTTAGCAAATGCATTTGTTTCCCCAACCATTTCATTCATAAAGAAGTAAGCATGGTGGTCATGTGTAAACTAGTTATGAAAAAAAGCTCTACTTTGGATGGCTGCATAGAAAAGCAGAGGATTTACTAAAACATCTAGGATGAATAGTAAAGACATCTGAGCTGTTCAACATCACCGCAAATGAAATCAGAAGACAAGCTTTGAGATTTACTATTCTTTTTTAGAATTATTTTTTGTTTTATTCTTACCGAACTACCAAAATAATGTTGGCCTACTTTATTTTATTTACATTTTATACTAAACAGTGTATTGAAAATAAAATAAGCAATCTCTTAAATACATTAGGGAGCACAGTGCTTGTGTGAGTTATGTGCTTCTGTTTGATGTGACTTTTTAGGCAGCCTGGAGAGTGTATGCTACCAATCTCTCTCGCACAGACCTGCAGTCAACCTGGGACTACTATGAGAGAACCGTGTCTGTCCCTATGTACAGGTACGAGGCTTGAAAGAATTCCTCTCTATCCATCTCAAACGTCTTGTAATATTTATTCCTCTTTCTTCCAGAAATTCAGCTCTAGTCTATCTGCTTACAAGGACAAACTCTTGTCTTCTCTCTCTCTCTCTCTCTCTCTCTCTCTCTCTCTCTCTCATGCACCCCCTCAGTGTCCTGATTTAATTCTCAATATATTTCTCCTTTGTGTCAGATGAGAACAATGCACTAGATGCACTGATCCAGACTGTGACCTTATTTAAGAGGTGGTTGGGTTGGGAGGAAGGAAAAATTTGCCACATGATCTGGTAGCTTCTATGGCTGGGGATTTTGTAGTATAACAGAACAAGGACTGAGAATCCACATTGCTGAAAACTTTGTGAGACTAAGAACCTTCAGTGCTTTAATGAAGCAGTCTTCAATCTGTGGCTACAGGATTTCATTCCAGACAAATAGAAGGCACACATAATAGATGATTAGAAACCAAGATGCACTGATTAAACAAGTGGATAAGGTATGGCTCTTGCTTGGTTGTAAAGAAAATCTGCAGCCATGCTAGCCCTTTAAGGATAAAATTGAAGACCTCTACTTTAATTGTTTGTTCAAGGTACCAAGTACTCTTTTGGGAAATAGATTCATGAGTAGAACAATGTATGACTTACTGAAGGCATCTACTATTGCCAATATTGCTATCTTCTCAACCTCTCAGTCCACTAGTCATCGATTCCTTTTATTGGAACGTTGTCACTGGGAGCCAGATTCACTTATTGGAAAACTGGGAATCAGATTTATTTGTAAAGTAAAGTCAGCAGTAAAGCTTTTGTAAGAATATCCAAAAGGCAAATAAGTAAAGCATGCTAGAGTTCGTACATTGTAACATGATTTCTTTATACACCTTATGTTCCCATCACAATATTATAACCAGCAGATTGACCAGATCGAGTTAGCAAACACACTTTCTGTATCTAGTGATCCTATGTATACACACTTTGTGAAAATGTGTATAATATAATAGCGAAATATAAATACAGTTAATCATATATAGTGGCTGTTATCTCAGTGCATGAGAATATAATCCCTGCAACAAACCCTGCAATCAGAAATTCTAAATATGAAAATTAGTAAATATTTTTTAAACACAAATAGCTCTAGTAATCACTGGCACTTTTTTGGTAACACAAAACAATTTTAACTAAAGTCTTACTCACATGGACTCTTCATTGTGAAGAGTTTTGAACAGAATATCTATGGCACTCCCTCTAAGGCCCTGTGCCTGCGGTGACTCATCACAGCCGTGCTGATATCCATCCTTCCCTCTAAGATTTTCACCTTTCCAGCTTTTATGTGACCTTTATAGCTTTTATAGCACTGCAACCACACTTTTTCACCTTACAAGGCAGACAGCAGCACTGCATCCCCCTAGGAGTAACTCACACCTCCAGTTTTCTCTATACATATACAGTACACACTTCGACCTTACATGCACCACATTTTCTCACCTCAATTTTACAATTCAGCATGAATCTTTAACACTTCGGTCTTGTTTTCATCCTGCTTTCAAATTTATGCCTTGAGTCACACCATGGATTTATTGTTTCTCCACCTGCTGCCACTGCACACTGTGTTCTGGCTGGCTGATAGAAAACGTAGCATTTCTTCTTCTTTTTTTTTTTACGTTTTGCTGTTTAAATCTATATGTGATGCACGGTTATTGCCCTTTTAACATGCCTTCCTCTTTCTCACGACCTAGCATCATGGAATATGGTGCACACATTTATTGTTTACTTTGCCACGTTTGCATGATCATTAGATGGTATTTAGGCACACAAATTGACAGGCGACACACACTACCACTGAGGCTAAAACACTTGTGTATTTTTTTCAGACTCATCCCACCTCTTAACCAGCTTGATCTGCTGAGAAATCTGAAGAGCAAATCTGGCCTTTCTTTTAGGTAACATAATAGTTAATAATTGTGAATCTCATTATTTCTTTATTTTAAAAAAAACTTTGATTGTGAGTAAATATCCTGTTATATATTTACATATATGCTTTTTCACACAGGAAGGAAGCCCAACCCGAGCCATCACCCAGGTAAATATATTTTTAACAACAACGTACAATTTACACAATGAACATGTTCCTCTCTGATTAGTGTTTCTATTCACAGCTTATTCCAGAAAAATCTTTAATGTTACTGCATTACTGTCATTCTAGATCCTCTAAATCACTAATGATCATTTTTGTCTGTTTGCAGCAAGCTAGAAAGTTGGTGGTTTACTTGCTAACTGAGGTTTATCGCAATACTTTTATCCTTTGCAGTCAGAAGGTTAGTCTGAAAGAACGAGTGTTCTCCAGCCCGAGAAGCTCAGGAACAAAGGGGAAAAGTTCACCCCAGGGCCAGCAACCCCTGAGACGCTCTCCCAGTGCAGATAATATGGAAGACAGTCCTTCTAAGGTGCCCAAGAGCCTGAGCTTTGGTGACCGTAGCCGTGCTAGACAAGCGTTTCGCTTCAAAGGGGCGGCTTCGCGCCAAAACTCAGAAGGTAAGGGAATCTAGTAGAGATATATTCATATATAAATGCCTTTTGCTTCAGAAACGTGTTCAGTGGACAGTGGAAGGTCTGTATTATTGTGATTGATATTTGGGTTTGTGAGTGTGTGGGGCTTTTGTATGTGATTTGTGTGAGTGTTAAATTAGGCTCTAGTTCTGCTATCTCTGTTTTCATTTTCATTTTTGTTAAACTTTATAATTTTAGGAATTTAGTACCTTCTTTTAATGTTAGAAAAAAAATCATTAAAGTTACCTAAATTGAGTGAATAGATGCTAAATTTATACATTATAAACATCAGGATTCTTGTTCGTTTTCCCATAAGTTATTGCATGTAATTATTACCCAGTAACTTATGTTAAAGTGTGATGTGTTTCTTTTCTAAAGTGCTGTCTTTCTTTGTAAATATTTTACTGGTTGTGGTATAATGTGTAGCTTCTTTGTGCTGCCAGTGTGTTGGTGGATATATACTTTAAAAGTTGAGTGGAAGCACAGAAACTCTGGAACTGGAAGCCAAACTAATCGATTATCATTGCTACCTTAATCATCTTTATCAAGTCCTTTATGTTGCACAGAAATGACATCTGTTAGGGCCGCACCAGAGTTTGTGTGTTATTGCAATATTTTTTACTCAAGCTTCAAGCTGGTCACACTTTTTACAAAGTGCAATTTTGTGAAGCCCTAACATTGGTATTTTTATATTTAACTTACTACATATCAGAAATCCAAATGTAAATAAACATTTAAAGCAGTTTTAAATCAATTCTAATTCCTAATAATAGCACTTTGTGTAAAGTGCAGCCTCTTTGTAATCCATGCTGTTTTTCCCCCTTTGTTTTTTAATGAATATGGATCCTGATGCTGTCCTTTTCATTTCTCTGTTCGATGCTGATGCTAAAGTGCTGATTGAGATGCAGGCAGAAGATATGAGGCAGAAGAGCTCTCCAGGTCAGGCAAACCAGATGGGTCTGGGCCCTGTACAACTTCTACCGTTTAAAACAACACTATTCTAAATCAAACTACTTTTAAATATAACTTCCTGTTGGTAGATATACTGATGTTATTTACTTTGATAAATTCTGCTTTTTTTCGTTGTATCTTTTAGTTTAGTTATGCCTGTGATATGTTGTAGATGTACAAATTTGGGTGTTACAGTAGGTAAACATTCTTTTTAAATTCTTAGTATTTGAAAGACCACTCTGCTGTTTTAGCCACCAAGAATTGTGAAAGTGGATGCAAAATTAGTCCTACTTTATTTCATAGGTGTTTAATTAATTTTTTTGTTTGTTCATTTTGTTTTGCTTTGCTGTGAATCCTGGTAAGAATGTGTGAAATATTCAAATCGTTCTAGGTCCCAAATTGTCAAGGTTCTAAAATTGTATCTTGATGCAACATGTAGTTCTTCAATACTGCAGAGTTTACTCACATAGTAATTGGCTGTTTCTTGTCCTTGGGATTCTTTTCACAAGGAAACCTCTGCGTACTGTGTTTTTAAAGGTTTAAATGGTTTATTTTTTATTGCAATTTTTGTATTTAAAATTACTTAATATTTCCATGGAGTTACTTTATTTAAGAAGAAAGGAATGTATAAAACAACATATTGGGTTTATTACAAAACAATAATATAATATAATATAATATAATATAATATAATATAATATAATATAATATAATGTTTTATTTATTTATATTGGTTATCCTCAGGACCATCAACCATTTTAGGGTTTTTTTTAAGATTTAAGATTTTTTTGTTTAAGATTTAAAAAAAAAAAAAAAGTCCAATGATTACCAAGTATTATGGCACTTTGCATATATTTTAATCCATATTTTTTAATATTCATATCTCTTAGTTAACTGCTAGCATGTTTAACAACATTCATTTTCTGAGAAATTTAAATTACTTTCCTTTATATTATATTATATTATATTATATTATATTATATTATATTATATTATATTATATTATATTATATTATATTATATTATATTATATTATATTACTATATTTTTTCAATAATATATTACTTTTAAAATGTATGCCATTGTTTTTTTTTTGTTTTTTTTTTTAATAATTTCTAGTTATCACAAAAGTTGTGTGTTTTGTTTAAAATATAACAAATCCTCTGATTTTTATTTTCTATCATATATTTAGTTTTATGTGCAGTTAAGTAACAAATAACAAATCTTTGAGTTTCTGGAGAAAATCATGTCCTCTTGAATGGCAATACTGTTCTGGTATGTTATTTGATTAAGTTTAAAAAGCTATCTTTATGTTCTATTTTGTTTATTGCCTGTATCTGGGTGCATGTACATTTAATTTAATTCTAATAAGGCACATTTCACCAACACTGGTCCTTTAATACCCCCCTCCTGCAATTTATAGTGTTTTCCCTGCTCTAACACACACACACTTCAGCTCAGTGTGTTGTAAGCAGGTCAGTTAAAATAGTTGAAATTGTTAGAGCAGGAAACACACTACAATGTGCAGGACACAAGTACCTGGGTTGGGAATCAATCCTATAAGGCAAGACCAGCCCCGTGTTTACTCTTATACCTTACCATTAATTTATAGAACTTCATGGAGTTTTTTTTTTTTTAATCCTTGGTTTTCTTTATTGTTTATATGTATTCATGTACTTTAGCCATTCAGTTTTAAAAATGGCCTTGTCATATAAGTTCTTGGGAGCCACATTTTAACCAACACATTGTCATCTTTCTTCTCCAATGTTTGCAGCAATTGAAAGGTTGATCAGTAAGACAATAATCACATGGTTGTGGCCACTGTAGCAAGCACTTTTATGAACCCTAGAAAAAGGACAATCAACAAGGGTGCATGTTTCTGAGCCATTTCATGACCCATCATACCATGATTCCAAATTAACAGCCTCAGCCAACTCGCAATGCTGTGCTGTTACCTGCATGTAAGAAAAAGCTGATTAGTTTCTGAAGTCTCTGCAACTCACCACTTGATGGGGCCTTCCAGCTGGCATCACAGAGCACTGTAACAACTCCATAGTTGTCCAAAAGCTATTGCAGCCGTTTATAAATACCTGAGAGATTGGAGCTGTACAGCTTTTTTAGGCTCTGTGATTTAGCTGACGTAGAAAGCACGATTAATACTATAGTTATTTTAATGCCAGGTGAACTATGGAGACAAATGGGACCACAGTTGGCAAATACTGTAACCTAGAATTACTGCTCCAGCATAGTTATCAAGGAGATATTCAACAATTGGTGTTAGAAAATATTTATCAAAGCTTCACTGAACTGGAAATGTCAAGGAAATATAAAGTCAGTAACAGGGAACCATGCACATTGCAATTAAGATAAAAGCAGTTTATCTTTTACTTTTAACAGTTCAGTCAAATACATTATTAAAGACTTTCACTTACTATTTACTTTTAAGAGCATAAACACTCTTTACTCTTGTTCAGTGCCTTAGAATTTCCCTTACATCACCTACCATTAATTGAAACAATGGCATTTGACTTACAGGTACTCCGCAAAATAAAATATCCAAGAGCTCTGAATGTATACGATGATCTAATATCTTTTAGTTTTCCCATTTTTTTTGCAGAGTCACTGTAATTCAAGCTCTCACGGAGGTGGAGTGTTCAGCTCTAATATCTAATTTGCAGTATTTGCTGGTTCATGTGCTTCTGGGCTACAGTAGTTTTGGTTAAACCCTTATTTGTAAATCCTACCTATCCCTTCCCTCTCCTTGTGCATCAGGCCGCTGTGATATCACCTGGCCAATGAGATGAGCTCACGCTGCCCGTTAACCTGCCCTGACCTAACCAATATTCAACTGTACACTGTCTTACTGAGCTGTGCAAGTTAATGGCTGTGGCTGGTCTCTGCTTGGTGCCATCCCAGAGAAAACAAGCTTAAGACCAGGAAGTTTTAGGGGTTTGTTTACTAATGCTAGAGTCCCTGTTTTCATATTGTCTTTCTTTCAGAAGCCAGCCTTCCTGGAGAAGACATTGTTGATGACAATAAGAGCTGCCATTGTGAGTTTGTTCCACAAGATTTAACACCAGGAATTAAAGTTACCATCAGGGCGGTTTGGTAAGTAACATTGCACAGAATAGTTACCTGCAAAAAGCATAAACAGGAAGCTTACTAGTCGGTTCATATATTTAAGAACCTGAATTTAACATATAGTATATGGCCAAAAGTAT
This sequence comes from Hemibagrus wyckioides, assembly GCF_019097595.1. Lineage (NCBI taxonomy): Eukaryota > Metazoa > Chordata > Actinopteri > Siluriformes > Bagridae > Hemibagrus > Hemibagrus wyckioides. The sequence goes on along the minus strand of NC_080720.1, from coordinate 18,844,279 downwards.
GTGGACATCCCTCCAAGTAATTGAGATCAGTGTTTCAGCCACTCTAGTTGCTAACTGGTGCATCTCTGTAGTAGTACAATGACTCATACTGAAGAGCTCAGTGACTTTAAATGTGGGGCTCTCATAGGACATCACCTTTACTACAAGTCAGTTCATGAAATTTCTGCCCTGCTAGATCTGCCCTGGGCAACTGTAAGTGTTGTTATTGTGAAAGTCAGAGCAGGATTGCAGAGTGCTGAAGCATGTTGCACATTCAGATCACCTATCCTCTTTTTTAGCACTCATTACAGAGTTCACATTGCCTCTGGAACTGTGCAATGGGAGCCTTATGAAATAAGGTCATGAATGGGTGCCCCTGCACTACAAAAAATGACATCTTACAAAAGTTAAAAGAGTAAACCAAATATGATATTATTAAACCTCTTCATAGATATATATTACTATCTTACACATTATTTTTTCTTATTCTATTGGCAGATAACTTCCTTCTAAGGATGCTTCCTTCTAGATATTAACTCTTAAAAATAGCAAACAAGTCTGCCAATAGAACAAGATCATTTAAAGCTTAAAATAGTCAAATGTGACTAAAAAATTGTTTAATAATCTTAGATTTGGTTGTAATCTTTTAATAAAGACTATTAGATACATTTGACTGAATTCCAGACACTAGCTGACATTTCATTTTTTTTTTTTTTTTTTTTTTTTTGCAAAAGGTGAGATTTATAAAGACATAGTTTAATGAGTTTGGTGTGGAGGAACTCTAGTGGCCTGACCACCTGTCCTGACCTCAAGTGCACTGAGAAACTGGAACATGGAATGCAAGCCAGGCCTTCTCATCAAATATCAGTGACTAACCTTATAAATTCACAAAAACTTTATAGATGACGAGCAGAGGCTGTATAAGCTGCATACGAATGGTCTATAACAGCAATAAACCCAATGGTTATTGAATCCAGCAAGCTTATATAGATGTGATGGCCAGGTGTCCACATATATTTGGTCATGTAGACACTATTATAATTAATAGCTTGCCATTTTATGCTATTTCTTAATCATTTTTACGATATGTATCCCAATTTCTCATGGTGTCACCTTTTTATGCATTAAACAATCTAAGTTATGTATGCTTTCTAGAAATTCAAGAAGAACTCACTTTTGTTCCATTAAACCTTTATACATTTACAAATCTAAGTAAAGGAATTCCGTCAAGCATAGATTGACATGTTTTAGAACAATGGAAAGAAAATCATGGTCATGTGAGAAGACTCAAGGCTTCATGTTAGCATTTTGAAATTAGGAAAAGTTGTAATTTTAAGTGCCCTGTCATGGCATCATTTAACCCTAGCATGGCCTAACTGACATCACCAGACTTAAAATTAATTATTTTAACTTTTATATGCCATGTGACTACAAACTTAATGTTGTACTGACAATGTAATATATTAGACTGTCATTAATATTTTATGTGAAAATGCTTTGTCTCTGCAGCATTATGCGGTTTATGGTGTCAAAGAGAAAGTTTAAGGAGAGTCTCCGGCCTTATGATGTGATGGATGTTATTGAGCAGTATTCAGCTGGACATCTAGACATGTTGGCCAGGATTAAAAATCTGCAGTCCAGGCAAGAGCAGATATAAAAATCTCTGTGTTCTTAGGTAGTGGTTTCTCCCTCTGTGTTTTCCTTATGTTTTCTCCTGTTTGTCTTTGTTTTCCTGTTCTCTTCTTTCCCCACACCAATACCGATACACATACACACGTGCACAGAACACTATTCAAAGCATTGGCTATTGTAGAGCAGTACACATTTACCGCATGACCTTCTCTTTTGGAATCTTCTCTGGTTCAGTCATATTTATTATTTTCTTCAAAGCAATATGACATCACATTTATCACCTGTGTATCTCATGAAGTCAAATAGGTCAAAAATGTTTCATTGTGTGTATCTTATATCATGGTGTGACCCAGTTTGTCTTTTTGTGGTGTGTTGTGTGTGCATAAACACTCACCCACCATGGAAGGACATCACTGCTTATTTAGAGTGATAACACAAAATGTATGGTAGCATGGAAGGCAGACCTGAAACAAATCTGTTTGACATTGCATTTAGGGCCAATCATATCAATCCCATCTACAAGGAATATTGATATATGTATATAGTATATAGAAAGTGGCTCAATATACAGTATACAATTTATGAATATATTCATGCTCTTGAAGCATACTTAGGCATACTTTCAGTGTACCTACTTTTGCCAAAATCTTGCTTTTGTTTCAATGCAAGATCACACCATCACTGCTCCAGCTGAAACTTAGAAAACGGCCATTCAGCTGTTTACTCTGTAAAGTATGTCGGGAATATATTTTCACTTTTTTGTCCTTCTCTCTTTTCCTATTTAAATCTCCTTTTTCATGGTTTGGTTGTTTTCCCCCCCTCCCTATGCTAATGTGCCCATGGTCCTGACGTCTGTGCTGGTCCGTGTCGCGTCATCCTGCATTGTGCTGTCCTCTCCTCTATTTGCTTTGCCAGGATAGATATGATATTGGGTCCTCCAGGTCCCACCACTCCCCGCCATAAGAAGTATTCAACCAAGGGAACCAAAGAGTCGCCCCAGTTCTCACCTAGGTTAGGACGCACCAAACTGCATCTCGTGCTCGCCTTAGACCTATATTTTTTTAATTTTTTTGCTGATTGTGCTAAGCAGAAAGAAAAACAACCTGTTTTTGTTTCACACTACATGACTTGTATAACATTGTTTTATTGGGATGCTCAGTTAACGCAAACAAGGTACAAGAATGAGCTTCTACTTTACTGGATTGGCAGCTGAAATGTGACATGGTTTATTGACATTTACAAAACATCACAAAAAGCCTTTTTTTGTAAGGAGTATGTGTGCTCTGCATGATCATTTACATGGCAGCAGCAGCCCTGAGCAGTAATAGTTCCTGTAGTCTTTACTGACGGCAGCTGTGCAGGGATTTAGCTAGTAGGTGTTGATAAACTATTCATTTGCTTTTGTTTGTTGAGACTGAGCATGGTACATGTCATGGTACAAGTGCTGATTCACCCATATACAGTATCATATACATATCAAACCTAGAAAAGAGGATTCTAATATCATACATCATACAGGTAAGTAATTAGTAGCTGAACAAAAACAGGTTGAGCTGGTATGCTTGCTTCGCTGTATGAAATGAATAATCTGGACCGAGCAAAATGCAGCAAAGGTGCCTATGACCAAGTAGAATTGTAATTTCAACAGTCTTTTTTATGCATGTTGGCATGACATATTTTAGGGGCATGCCATATAATACACAACAACCATCCAAGGATGTCTGAGTATCAGGTATATGTAGGTAAGCTTATTTCAAAATCAATTTACTTCCTTTTTTATTCATCTCATTTTCTTTTTGTTCTCTTTCTTTATTTTTCTAGTTAATTGTCTGGTTAATTCAAGAAACTTGTTGAGTTAATTGAGTTAATTGTCTGGTTAATTCAAGAAACTTGGTGTTATTTTCAAAATCAGTAACAAGATTATTCAAATAAAAATATGAAAATAATTTTTTCATAAAAAAATTAAAAATATATTAATAAGATATTTTGAAAAATGTGTCAGAAATTTATTAGAAATTCAGAGTATGGTCATATGGTTAATTTGATGGTAGTTTACAGCGGCTGTTTTGTTCAGTGACACATTGTTCAAAATCTGTACTTCAGTGCACATATGTAGGTAAAACCTTTATGGTGGGCCGGGCTCTCTGTTCATTCTTCTGTTCTCTCTCTCTTTCTCAATTATCTGGAAACACCTGTTCATATCATGTTCCACCATTCTGCATGCTCTCATTCGCGTACATAATGTTCCAGTAGAGAGCTAGTGAATGAGTGCAGGATGTCCTTATATCTCCTCTCTCCTCCTGTTCTACTTTCCTCTATGTTATTTTTTATTTTTTACAAAGTTTATTCCTGAACGCACATTAAACAAAGCAATACAGCTGTCTCTGCATATTTTTTGACAGTTCCTATAATAAGGCTTGTATTTCCTAACTTGATTTTGCAGTGTATGCTATAGTCTAGATTGTTTCTTTTTGATTTGAACGGTAGGGTTGACCAGATTGTTGGCAGAGGTGCTCCAATCACAGACAAGGATCGTCCTAAGAGCTCAACAGAAGCAGAAATTGCAGAGGACCCAAGCATGATGGGAAGGCTTCTGAAAGTAGAGAAACAGGTCATTAAACATTATTAAGACGGGTTTGGTAAAGATGCAAGTTTTAGAGATTCTCACATTCATACATTTACCACTTTAGGTTTCTTTATCTCGGACGTGCATTTCAATGTTATAGCTCTATAAGACAAAGTACACACAAGAGTAATTCTAGTAAACTCCTATTCTCTTTAAAATCCACATACCATTTCCAAAATCTATCAAAATATTATATTTGTCAATTGGAATATTAACCATCCACCCACAGTTCTGCAAAAGTGTGGATTAAACTACCAGACTGCATTTAACTTCATAGACTGCAGCTGTGGAAACTGTTTGTTCTCATAAATTAAAAGAAAATGTTAGCAGCTGTTTAACCTGAACATTGACACTTGAACTCTCCCCATAAGTGTGAATAATTGCAAGTGAGATTTTTCTAATTAGCTCTTCAGGATTTTTTATTAATTCTTTTGTTACCTTGTACCTGAGGTGTTATGTTTTCCTAACTCTGCTCTTGAACAGGTGATGTCAATGGAAAGGAAACTTGATTTCTTGGTGAACGTCTACATCCAGCGAATGGGAATCCCACAGTCTGAGACAGATGCCTACTTTGGTTCTAAGGAGCCTGACCCAGCCCCGCCGTACCATAGCCCAATTGAGCACATGGAGAAATATGGCTCTATTACCAAGATCATCCGTTCCAACAGCTCAACTGGTCAGAAGAATCTTGATGCTCCTCCAACTGCATGTGTCAACCAGAACAACTGCCCTCCATCCACCTCTTGGCAACCCCATGCCCTTCCTGGACCCCCTCAGTGCTGCAGAGGCACCTCCCCAGTAGGTGACACCTCCCTGGTGCGAATCCCACCCCCACCAACTCATGAGCGCTCCTCCAGTGGCCATAATGGCTCTAACCGAGGATCTCGTGGTAGTGCCGTGGAGGAGGTGAAGCCTGGAGCTGTGTCACAGCAGCAGGCAGGTGCTGACAGTGACACCTCCATCTCAATTCCCTCTGTGGATCACGAGGAGCTTGAGCGCTCCTTCAGTGGCTTCAGCATCTCACAGTCTAAAGAGAACTTGGACTTCCTTAACAATGCATACTTCACTGGTGTGACACGCTGCTCCAAAGTGAGGCCCTACATCGCAGAAGGTGAGTCAGATACAGACTCTGAACTTTGTGCCCCTTCACCTCATTCTGCCACTGGAGAAGGAGCATACAGTGACAGGGGCTGGTCTGGCCCCAAGTAAATCTGAAAGGGAGCTTTCCAAGTCGGATTTTCTGCTGGGGTGGTAACCTCTGAAACCAAACACAGGCCACATGTGGCAAGAAGCTGTATTTGTTAAAACCACACCTACTTCTTACATGTACAGCTCTGAAATCCATGCCAGAGTCCTGGTAGTAATGCCAACCGCCTAAATGTGGAGCTTTCTGGTACTTAAGAATTTCCTAGACAGGTGGTACTTGTGGCTGTTACCTTTAAAGGTGTCATTCTTCTTCTGAGAGACAAGCATCTGCTGCGCAGTCATTGTGCATCTTTCCTTCAAAAATCTAAGCAAGAGAAAGTCACAAAAAAAGATAAGTCAGCAGGAAAAAATGCCATAGTTTGTCTTCACCTTAAGTCACAATGTTCTTCACCCTCATCAGAGCGCCAAATTCAGGTCATGTTTGTCTTTTCACACTGTACTCTGAGACAGATAACAAGACAGTTTCTTGTTGTCCACATAAGCCCATGGATGCACTTCAAAATATAAACTGCTTTAAAAATGGTCCAATATTCAATATCTTCCATCATGCCAAAAATAATTTTTTAAGTCAAACTGTACTCCTATAGAAACAAGAAATAATTTACTTATATATCAAAGGTACAATATTTCAGTGTATCAGGGTTCAAACTTTTTAAGTAATTACTGGTTTTAACAATTTGCATGAATTCAGAATATTTATACAGTTTATTTTATACAAACCATGGCTTAAAAAGGAGGAAAATAAGCTTAATATTTTATGCAGAAGCTTTGTTCTTTTCGTAAAGAGAACTTCTGAAGCTATCTATAAATATAATGTACTATTACCATAAATATTGACACATTTAACAAATCACAATGTATAGATGCATAGATCACGTGTGTAATTTCTGCGCCACAAATACTGTTGTCTAGAATAAAATAATTGAATACTTGATCTATTCATTTAAATATATTTTTAAAAACCGGACAGCTTTTTTTGTTCGTGGATAGTCAGATAGTCAGACATATCCTTAAATGCTATCTTTCGGTTTTCCTAGAACATGAGCACATTCTAATATAATGTTGCATCACAGCTTTAAAGCTGTAATGATTTATTGGTCATTAGGTGGCATGGTCAGTTTTTACTCAGCACTAAAGAGGAGACATTTGCTCTCTTATTGTGAAATTGCACAGTTCTGAACATGTACTTACCACAGGAGTGCACCGGCCCCATCCAGAGCATATTCATTCATGTATTTTTGCCTTATTTCACCTGCTGTATGCAACCACCACAAAATCTTTTCTGTGTTACACAAAACATACAAACTGGTCATGCAGCATTCTCAGAGGTAGGAGTTTATGATAGGGTAAAACTGTAATATAACTTGATATCATAATATTAATCTACTTTTCACAAAGCGTCACCGGTGGTTGTTGTTTACAAACTCTATAACAGATCTCACGTTTTTATTAATTGTTTCATGTGAAGTCACTCTGTATCACACTCGCCTCATCACTGGAGAATGTGTGTATTATATTCTAATGGAGTAACAACTGGAATCCTCTTCACACCCTGTCTATGAATTGGTTCCAAAATGGGTTCCAGTGTCTTCACCACATACTTTCTGTTCAGTCTACATAATAGCCCTCAAGTGCACGTTCCACAAAGTGCATCTTCAAACACAGCAACTTAGTTTACATCATTTTTGTCTTCCATGTCTTACTTTATACAGAACAGACACCATCATTTTTTAGAACCACCAGACTTTTAGAACCATCATCTCTATAGCTATGTTAAAGGGAGAAGACGTATATAACCATGATGATGAATCACATTTCTGAATCGGTTTGGTATGATGATAGTTGCAAATTAGATTAGGGTAAAGCATGCCACACTAATAATGACAGTTTCAGGTTGAACTGTGCTAAAGTCTAATATAACATGGGTAAAGAATCAATATGCAGGCCTTAACTTACATATTGTATATGAAATACTACACCAACATTTCTCTCATGTCCATTTAGAAAGTCTGATAGACGTGTTATTAAGTCATTTACAAAGCTCAAAAGCTCATTTGAGCACACAAACACAGGTGTCATGGTGTATAATACACCAGAAATATGTGTCACGTTCATTGATTTGTGTTTTTATTGCATATCTTGTCATCACAGCTGCCTTGCTTGGTTTAAAAAAAAAAAAAAGAATTATTTGATTATTTTCCAAAGAATATTATGTATTTTGCTAAATTGCCTTTGGTGTTTTGTCCATGTTTTCTGTAATGTATAAGTGTCCTCTCGCTGCAAATTTGTTCTAATCACACATTGTGCTTGTGAATGTATTATTGAATGCTATCTCACTTGCACACACACACACACACACGCCGGCACTGGCAGATATAGACAACCATGATTCATAATGTAAATGGATTTATTTGTATAAATGATATTTTTGGCTCACATTGATTTGTAGGTTTAGGTGACCCATTCTTAACTATTCACATCATCATAAACTAAGACATTTTGAGCAAGTGATTGGAATTAAATTGGTATCGTTTGTGATTCGAATCAAATCAGAGTACCAAGAACTAAAACTCATATGATGAATGGTACAGGATGTTTAACAACTCACATATACAATCGCTATAGCTCAGAACATGACTGTCTATCTCTGCTTTAAAAAAGTACATAACTAAATAAATAAACAGGACACAGTCATTGGACACAGAAGACAGATACAGAGAACGAGCAATACCTAACGCATGTCATGTAACCTGCAAGCCTTATGTTTTATTTGTTTTGTTTTTTTTTAACTCATGTCACAGTGGCAATTACATGATTCATGTTTACATTAAAAAAAAAAAACAACGTTTTCAATAGCCGAGCTTTTAGTGGAAGAAAAATTGTCTTTGCAAGGTCTGTAACTTGAATGCAACACAGTGGCGTTCGCATTGTGTTAACGGTCTCCTGTCATATACATGATTGTTTTACACAAAAGGCACTTTTTTGTTTCCTTAAAGGAATAAAATGCTTGCCAGCATGTTTTAAACCACTGGATGCCATAAAATATAGCTTTTGATTGTCATGTAGCATATCCCTTGTGTAGTCATTCAAATCCATGGGAGCTGTATAATAAACTTTGTATTATTAGAACAGATGATTATTGCTTGGCGTTTTTGTACATTCTGTATAATTATCTAGCTCAGATGTCTCCTAATAAAAATACTTCTAAATGCAGATGCAAAATAGCATACATATTTCATCTAAGGGTATAAATACATAATTATACTTTATGAAAGGATTTACATAATTATCTTATAATTAGGTATAAGATGTTTGAGATATTACTGTGTATTTGCTTCCTAACTCTACCAGGAGGTTAATAGCTCATTAAACCCTCCTGAGGTAAATAATAATGCTATATGGTATTTGGTATATGCTGGTATAACTTTATAGACCTAAATGACTAAATGTCACACTTGAATGTCACTAATAAAAACACTGATACACTGTGTATGAGACTAACTGTATATGGGATGAATACCGCTCAAAAGTTTGGAATCACTCAAAAATGTTATTGTTTTCCAAGGAAACACACACAAAATTAGTCTGAATAGAAAATATAGCAAAAGAACAGGACATGCTGACATGTCAGAGTTAGAAATAATGATTTTTATGGAAATGATGAATGTTTTCTTCAAACTTTGCCTTCATCAAAAAAAAAAAACACCTTTTGCAGCAATTACAGCCTGGGCATTCTAGCTGTCAGTTTTTCAAGATAATCTGATGAGATTTCACCCCATGCTTTCTGGAGCATCTCCCACAAGATGGATTGGCTGGTGGAGTCTTCCTCTGTAGCTAAAATCAAGCTGAAATATGCAAGTGATCCCAAACTTTTGAGTGGTAGTGTATATGACTCATCCCCATATACAGTGTACATTACTGCTTTTTGGGATTTGTTGTTGTTTTTTGTTTAGTTAGGTTTTTTTTGTTTATAAAGACAGCAGTTAATCAGCTAGAATCAGCAGACATCCAGCATCATATTTCATTGTGGAGGCAGAGATAACCATTATGAAATGGTTGTGGGGGTGTATGAAATTATTGTTGCTCACTTCCAATGAAGCCTAAAACAAATCCCATGAAATATCCTGAATGTGAGCATCTGTAACTTTCTTCAGTCCTTTGAAGATTATTTTTTATTTATGCACCACTAGGGTCTGTTCAGCCCTTACGCCTGTATTTAATAATTTGATCACATAAGAAAGTAGAAGATTAGGTTTCTAAAAATATTAAATTATAAGTATATTTAGTAGTCAACAGATTTTCTCTAGGTTGGTAAACCAACTGTCTTTTTCATGTCACAAGTTTTACAAATATTGTAAATGGTTTTGTATGGAGGCATAGTGTGTGTGTGTGTGTGTGTGTGTGTGTGAGAGAGAGAGAGAGAGATGAATAGTTTACTATTAATAGGATTACTATGTACAGTGCTAAATGTACACACAACCTTCCACTACAAAGTTACTCCATGCCTGTCTGGGAAAATATGTGTATCCTTGACGTTCTCTCACAGTTCCTGTTCAACCGCTGCCCACTTGTGTTGGACAAGGTATATAACAGCTCTCTGAATTCTGAATGAAAAAATATCCGGCTGGAGTGAATGAGAGAAGGAGTGTGCCTTTTTAAAGGAATGTTTGTCTCACTATTCCCATTCATCCCCAATTCAAAATGTTCTGTGGAAGCATCTCTTTACATCTTCCAGCTCCAGTCTAGTTTGGTTGAGCGTGTGCCCCCTGTAGCCTCAGATTCCAGTTTTTGGCTGATGAGAGTAGAACCCAATGTAGTCTTCTACTGCTGTAGCCCATCATGGTCAGCAAGCTCACCTCAGACTTCTTGACAACTCTCACTAATGTGGCCATTCTCCTTCATCTTTACTCTCCTTTACACCAGCAAGGTGTTTCTGCATAACTGTGCAAACCGTCCAGACATTTATGAAGGACTATGAGTTCTGTTCCTACTTGCTGGATGTGTTCTGTAAATGATAAATGATAAATGATAACACATTGATTCAGAAACCCTTGGAGAAGCTTGTTAATGATAGCCTGGAATCAGATATCCATAAGACATATTGACCAGTGTTTGTAATTAAAGCTAGGATGTTGATGCTGCAGTCTCATGGGCTGTGAGGAGGCACCTAGAGAGGTTTGGATTGGTTAAACACTGTGGAGAGGTCAACATAGGGTTCACAGATAACTTCACAGAGCCACTTCCATAAGAGTTAAGGAATTTCTATATTGTGACTAAAAACAGGTTTTAAAGCAGGTTATTTTCATGTGACTAGATAACTTTCAAGATATTTGGAATCATAGTTATCATAGGTTGCCAAACTTGATTTACATAAATTCCTGTCCTACTGACCAATGTAATTATATATGGCTATCATTTATGGATCTTAGAACTAAGGGGTTATAATCCATGTAACAATGTAATTACATAACTGATAACAATTACCTTCCTAGTAGTTTAAAGCTTGAATGTAGCTAGATCAGTGTTCATGAGTAAACAATTTGCATACATTACTGCCCTTTGTTGACACCTAATTCACATAAATAGTATAGTTTCAAGGTTACACAAAGATCTGAACAGGTGAATACAGACTGAATATACAGTATTGATAATAATTCGTTTAATTAACTCAGTATGCTCCAAAGAAAATCTTTTGTGAATTCAGTTTTATACAACGTTGTGACTATTTGGATTTAGAGCCAGTGCAGAAAGACAGTTGTCAAGCTGAATGTGTTGTGTAATGCTTATGGATGCAAAACATCTTGACACAGCTACCCCTGCGGTACACCTCAAACCACAATTACTAAAAATTTGCACTTGTCCTCTGTTGATTCAGGCACTAATAGCTGTCTTACTCTCTGGTGTTAAAGATCACAGCAGAAAATTGGTAGCTTGAAGTGAGCTATCAATGCAGTGGATCAGCCATGATGAATAGAGTAGAGCAGAGTAGAGCAGTTGTGCTGCTACAATAGAGGTTGCTTCAGGATTCATACTTCTTTTCCTCCATTACTGACATTCCAGTATTTGGTTATAATAATTTCATCTCCAACTTTTACCTTTATCTCAAGGGTCTACAGTGAGAGCTCTAGACTTTATACATTCACAAAAGGATGCCTTGTTTTTGACTTTCCACTCTTACCATTATAAAGGTATAATTACATTCAAGCTCATGTATTTACAGCTGAGGTCATACGTTTACATATCCCTTGCTTAATCTGCAAAATATTAATAATTTAAATCTTATGAATTGCAGTTTCCTTTTTATTTAGTTCTGCCCCGAGTAGTTATTTCACATAACTGATATTTACATATAGTCCAAATGATTAACTGAATTTACACAAATGAACCAGTTCAGCTTGACTCAACAACTGTGAATCAACAACTGTTTTTGTTGCAGTAAAACTGCCCACAGTTCTTCAGAGAAATCCTCCAGGTCCTGCACATTCCTTGCTTTTCCAGCATCTTCTGCATATTTGACCCCTTCCAACAGAGTCTATATGATTCTGAGCTCCATCTTTTCTCACTGAGGACAACTAAGAGACTCGTACACATCTATTACAAAAGGTGCAAATATTCACTGGTGCTCAAGAAGGAAAAATGATGTTGTGTTGATGTTATGTTATGATGATGGGTGTAAATTATTCATTTGTGTTCTGGGAAACATGTAAATATCTTATGTAACTTCTGAAGTGCAGTACTAGATTAAAAGATCTAGTTCTTAAAATAATCATTATTTTGAAGTTTTTACTAAAACATGTAGAATAAGTGTGTGTAGGATATGCGGGGGGTTATATTGGATTTGTTAATTAATTTTAAAAGAAGGTGATACTTGTATAGAAGTGGAAGATGTTGGAGACTACAAACATTAAACAGTGTATTGTAATTTTTATATCTAAGCATTTGGAAACGTTTGCAATCCTAATTATTTACATTGATAGTTGTATGTATATGCAGTATATACATGTCAATGTAATTGACCAGGGAGAAATTCTAATGTCATCACTCCCGTCCTGAGACCATGGCCAATTTTGCTTACTCAAAAACCCGGCAACAGATGGTTGTTGCATTGCCAGGTGCCAAAATCGTGATCTCCTGATGATTGGTTGTATGCTTTTCTGCTGTGCCACTTTGGAGCCCTAGAATGCTCAATGTGTATGTGCTTATATTCTCTAGGTGATTTACATCAGGTACACAGGGATGTGTTACAGCCACAGCGGATACTTTCTAGTCATTTCTGTATGCCACCTACTCAGGTCCTGGTCATTAGCCATGATTGAAGGCCAGGATTACAGATATTTCCACCTCCCCAAGTGCCCCCATCACCAGTTGCCTCAGGTTTCAGCCCCTTTGATCTCAACCCTAGCACCTCATCATAACCGACCCAGAACAGCACGACACCTCCTCAGTCACCCACAGTACATATAGAACTGCACTTCAGTCAGCACCTAGACAAAATCTGATGACTGGGCTGCTTGAGAGGTAAAACTAAACACATCTCTTGGGGTCTAACTGAAACCTCACAAGTTATATGCAGTAGTATAAAACACTGAACATTGGCTTACTTGGTAGCTTGATGCAGGAAAGGCTTAGGCTCATCAAGTCTATATTAAGAAAAATCTATAGCTGTAGAATCCTTTCCACTTAATGAACATGAACAGGCCTACAATTTGATGGTACAAGAATTTTTTTTTATCTTATTACAGGAATACTTTTTTTCCCCCATATAAGCCACTGTTTAAAGAGCTACTTGTAGCAGGTCTTTGCTGTAAATCTGACATAAAAACATTGCTTTTTCACAGCCCAGATTCATACACATATATACATACAGATTACATTTTGTTTTTTAGATTATTCTGAGAGACATTAAGCAGTATCTATTTCAGGGTGTCAGTAAGAATTGACTCTTTAGCTGAAGTTGTTCTGTTGTAATGAATCAGAATAGCAGAATAACCAGAATAAAGTAAAAAATATGTATGCATTCTCCTCTGAAAGTATTGGAACAGCAAGGACAATTCTGTTGTTTTTTCTATACGCTGAAGGTATTAGGGTTTGAAAGCAAAAGATGAATATTAAACAATAGAGCAGAACTTTAACTTTCAATTCCTGATAATTACATCTAGATGTGTTGAACAATTTAAAACATGGCACCTTTGAAACCAAACCATTTCTCGAGTGTTCAAAAATATTGGAACACGTGACTGACAGGTGTTTCTTATTGGCCATGCGTACCTTGTTAGATTGTTGTTTATTTTTATTTATTTTTTTGCATAGCTCTGAATGTCTACTATTGGGAGCCAGTGAATAAACATTGAGTAAAGTCAATGAAACAATTTGGTATGTCCTGAAAAAGATAGAAAGCAATGGTGTACCAAAAACTAGACAACTGACAAGTTGGCCAGTAAAAACAAGAGTCAGTGACATCACCAACAACCTCCACATGACAGGGGTGAAGATATAACAGTGCCCTCTTCAAAGAAGACCTTGAGGGCCATAATACAGCTGCAATACCACAAGATGCAAATCACACGCCAGCAATTTCATTGTCTATACTTTCTTGATTGGATGGTCAGTTCAAATCCCGGTATGGCCAAAAGCTGCCACTGCTTGGGTCCTTGAGCAAAACCTTAACCCTCAACTGCTAAGTTGTTTAAATAAGATAAATGTCACACAGAACAAGGTTTTCTTCCGAATGCTGTAAATGAAATCCTCAAGGTGTTGATCTACATGTAAATGAACGTGTGTTACCCTTTTATCACAACTGACCGAAAAAACATTTTAATGGTATGTTTGGTAATTCTCTGGGTACAATCTCAGAAAGAAAGATACCATCTCTGTGGTGGTACCCTGAAGGGTACAATTTTTTAACTGTACCTTTATAACTCGTTTTGGAACATAATTGTACCCTAAGGACCTATTATATTTTTTGTTCCCCTAGGAATAAAATTGTACCTGTGTGGTACCCTTTTTTCTGACAGTGTAATTCTCCGGGTTGTTGACCAGAAGATTGGGGTTCAAACCCCAGCACCGCCTAGCTGCCACCGTTGGGCCCTTGAGCAAGGCCCCCAAACCCACCCTGCTCCAGCGGTGCTGCATCATGCCCAGCACTGCACTCTGACCCCAACCCGCAAGGATAGGATACGCGAAGAAATAATTTCTCTGTGCAGTAATGTATGTGACAAATAAAGACAACGTCAATAAAGTCAATCATTTATGCATAAAAGGGTTAAGTATTACATCTGGAACATCTGGAAGAAAGAAACTGTCTTGCAGTCATCAGACTCAGTGTCAAGTAAAGGATGTAAACGTTATTTTTTTGAGTAATCTGTCCTTTTATACGCCAGGGCAGTAGGTGGCGGTTCACATCTCTTCTGTTTGTTCCTTCACGGCTAATACGGACACCGAAGAAGGAGAAAACTACAATTCCCTCAATGCCCCCTAAGTAAACGTTCACAACGGAAGTGTTAAGCTACTTTAGTGAGGACATACTTTGATAAACATTGATATGTTTCGGGTTTGTTTCTGTAATATTATCTATGTATCGACTCTTGTACTCTTTATCTAGTAATACATTGCTCGCGTATACACTCTTGTGGATGAACTAGCATGTTTAGTCAACTAAGCTAGCATGATAGTTCATTTATTACAGATTAATTGTGCTAATGTGACGTGAGCCTGGAAGGAAAAGTCACTTTGTTACGGTTCAGGATGTACACTTTGCTGTCGGGTCTTTACAAATATATGTTTCAAAAAGACGAATATTGCGTGTTGATTCTCGGGCTGGATAATGCTGGCAAAACGGTACGTTTCTTATCCTGCTTTATTTCTGTACACGTTAATCTGACTCTAATCCACATAAAGCGGAAACCTCGATAGACTCCCTTCATTTATATGAAGCTACAGGTTTGAGTTGTTTCACTCTGGAGTATTTACTTGGCTGTGGTTCCTCCCGTAGACATTTCTGGAGCAAACAAAAACGAAATTTAGCAAGAACTACAAAGGAATGAGCCTTTCCAAAATCACCACCACGGTCGGGTTGAATAGTAAGTGGATTTTGAGTGTGTTTTAGTGTTTAGGCATGTAAAGTACACAGAGCCTATAGATGACACACTGCCTGTCTCTGCTGTACAGTTGGCACTATAGATGTGGGAAAAGCACGGCTCATGTTTTGGGATCTTGGGGGACAAGAAGAATTGCAGTCACTATGGGACAAAGTAAGTGTTCATATTTTTTGGCATTTTTCATATTTGGCACATTTCTGTACCTGCCTGCTGAAAAATAATCCATCTCCAAACACAGGCTGGGCTGGTCAAACTGGAAGACTATGTTTACCCATTGCTTATGTTTACCGAGGATATGGTTCTGAATTGCCAGTATTGTTCATTATCTATAGATCCATTTATTTATCTTATTCGTTAACTGTTTTATCCTGGTCAGTGGTGTGGTGGATTTGGAACGTGTTCCAGGAACACGGAGCATGGAACACGAATTCACCCCTGAGTCCAGGGGCGTCCGAATTTATCCGCAAAGGTCCGGTATGGGTGCAGGTTTTCATTCCAATCAAACAGGTAACTGTGTAATCAGTGGATCTTGGCTTTCATTTAGATTCAGGTATGGCTTCTGCTTGATTGGAATGAAAACCTGCTCCCAAACTAGCAGGCAAGACACTTTGGACACTCCTGTGCTAGTGCATCCCAGCCTTACATTCACATTTAGGGGTATTGCAGTGCAATCAAAGACCTACTGGTGTGTTTAAGGATGGGAGCAAAACTGAAAAGCCGACATGAGGAGAACGTGTATAGAAACTCTACACAGATAGTAACCTGAGCTCAGGTTCAGACCAGAGAAGTAGAGCTGTGAGATGACAATGCTGCCTGCTGTGCCATGAAGCTGCTCCTCTCTGTAGATAAGTTATTAACACAACAGTAAGGGAATCTGAAAAGCAAGCATTTATGTGTCAATTTATCTTAACTTCTCAACTGGTGAAGATGGTGTACCAGTTTGGGCAGTGGTAGCTCAAGTGGTTAAGGGTCTGGGTCGTTGACTGGAAGATGAGCCCCAACACCCCTAAGCTGCCACTGTTGGGCCCTTAACGCCCCTACCCCACCCCCTGCTGCATCATTACTGACACTGCACACTGACCCTGACCCTCCAAGGATGGAATATGCAAAGAAAGAATTTCACTGTGCAGTAATGTATATGTGACAAATAAAAACAACGACAACAACAACAATTTGACCTGCCTGGCTTGTGTTTTGGCCGCTGGTAGCTGGTTCAGAGCAGGCTGAATTTATTTATTTGTTTTGTGCTCACAGAATAAAAGTAAAAGCATTTTTATCCCTTGGCCCACCTTTATTTCCTATTTTCCCCTCAGTACTATGCAGAATCTCATGGAGTTATCTATGTAATTGACTCCACTGATGAAGAGCGTCTGACCGAGTCAAAGAATGCCTTTGGTGAGTGTGAAGTCTGTACTAAATGTGCATAATTTAGGCCTCAAAATCAGTATCAAATGAATTTAGACTGTGTTATAACTTGCCTATGAGAATGGTCAGGAGTGCCTTCAATATCCTGTTGTTGCATTTTTAGTTAATCCCTACCAGGGTTGGCGAGTTAACATCGCTGGCTGCACTTGTTTGACAAATTTTCTTAAGCCAATGTCTTAGTGCCAAACTAAATAACCTTTCAAATCTGTGTCTCTCATGTCCAACATGTAAAGTAAATTTGTTAATACGGCCTTAATGTTCAAGTGTATTGTTCACCCTATAGACAGTTTTACATACTTTTACTGAACTTTCGTTTCTTTATCAATAAGAATATCTTGTTTCTGTATTTTTTTTTTCCACAGAGAAGATGATAAGTAGTGAAGCTCTCGAAGGCGTTCCTCTTCTGGTTCTTGCAAATAAGCAAGATGTAGAGGTACATGCTCGTATAAAATGCTTTTGTTTTTTTTAAACAGAGGTTTTTATGTAAGGATGCTCCACTCCAGATTTTAGTCACTAGATGGGGCTCTGTTTTCAACTTAAAGCCTCCAAACACTGTTGAAGACTTTGATTGTTTTTTTTTTTGTTTTTTTATAGAAGTGTTTTGTTTGGCTGTTTACCAAAGGCGATAAATTTGAATATATATAATGTAGCTCTAATTCTCTTTCATAGCTCTGAGTCATAATTGAATATAAACTCAAGCACTTTAGGATTATTAGTGAACCTAATAAATGATAGTAATGAAATGGTAGCCTTACATATTGCCTATAGGCACTATAAGGAGTTGGACTGTAACCTCTTAAAATTACTGGCAGATCATACACCGATGAAGCCTGATGAAATGCATGTACACATGTTGCTGTGTCACACATTTTTGCCATTTGACCGCCTATATCCTATAATCTGGCAGTAACTTAAGCTCGAATCTTCTTACTTAGAATTTTTTTCTCTCTAGAACTGTTTGTCTGTATCTGATATTAAGACTGCATTCAGTGACTGTGCACCCAAAATTGGTAAACGGGACTGTCTGGTCCAGCCTTGTACTGCTCTGACTGGGTAAGCATATCTATCTCTCTCGCACTGAATCACTCAATCTTTAGCTCTCTCTCTCTCTCTCTCTCTCTCTCTCTCTCTCTCTCTCTCTCACTCTCTCTCTCTCTTTTATTATTTAGTTGTGGCTATAAAAATAGATCCAGCTGTCTCTCTCAATTTCTAAAAAGGAAAGTATTTATTTAAAAAAAAACAAAATGAAGTGTAAGATTATCAGGCAGGTACTTTAAATGTCATACGGTTAAAGTGTTGTGTAATAATAAAACATGTTATTTCTGTAGTTACTTATATGCTTTTTATCGTTTTTTTTCCAGTCAGGGGGTGAACGAAGGAATTGAATGGATGGTGAAGTGTGTGGTTCGGAACATTCATCGTCCACCCAGACAAAAAGACATTACATAAACTGACATTTATTGTGTGTGTGTGTGTGTGTGTGTGTGTGTCCGGATCTGTTGATCTGTGAGAAATCAGTCGATGTGGATTTTATTGCAGTGGTTGCATTTATCCCAGCTTCTTGTCTTACGCTAAAGCACCAGCTCTGAAGGACAGGCGTGTGCTCGTGTAAATGGACTGTACTGTACATTCATGTTAACTTGTTTTTTAAAGTACACATTAAATGAAAGACAGTTTGCTTTGACAGTGAATTCTCTTGTATTGCAGATGCTCATCTTGGAGCAAAACTCTCTGTTCAGCAAGATTAAAGTAAAAAAAAAAAACGGTGGGGGGGTCTGTTTTTTAAGACTAAGATATTGAAATAATCTAAACATTCTACATGGAACATACACAAGTTCAGCAGCTTAGTTTTGTTCTTCATTTTGGAATCCTACCACATCAGATTTTTTAACAACTTCTATAATAAATTCTATAATAAACACCATTGTTGAAAGCGAATAAAGCCTCTGTGACCTCTGTTTACTAAAAAATCGTCCTGGTTATTTCAGACATCAGGGGATTTGAACATGCAGGAAATGCATGTGTTTTTGTTACATCTCGTATTGATTCGCGTTCCAGGATCAAGTGTAAGCCTAAAACTGGTTGTCTAGTGTCAATCAGTGGCTGTGTCGAATTTGATTAAAGTTCTGAATATAATCTTACACAGTCCCATGTGAGTGTTTATCTTTCTGTCTGTGTGAATTTCCCATCAAACCTAACGTTCTGATTCCTTCCTGGATTGTTCAAGTCCCAAGTTTCTTTTAACCTCTCTTTTTTTTTTCCATGGGAGCTATTCTTCTCCTGTTTGCTTTCTTTACAGGATTAATGAGCTCACCTCTGTATTAATGCAGGCAATGTTTTGGCTCTTTTATTAATGAAACACTTCCGGGAACCTCCTTCACCACAGCAGTTAAGCCTGTGAATAATCACTGACTAATGTAACATGCAGTGTACTGAATAATGTCAGGTACTGTGGAATATTTTCTTTTTTTGTATTAAACAATGACACACCTTTAAACTTTATAGTCTATATGGTAGATTAAGAAAATGAAGAACCTACAAAGCCACACTAACTGTGTTCTGATATTGCTTTGCACCCATAATGTGTTGATGTACATGTTTGTCTCAATCTTAGAGAACAGGTAAATGACTTGTGCAACTCTATTTAGATAGTTACTGTAAATAGAGCGGTAAAGCCTGCTGTCCTGTTCTAGCTTTTGCACCTTATTCAGATCAGTGTGACACCAGACATATCGCAAGACATACTTAAAAGCTGATCTTGCACATGAGTTGTGTATGTGGACTGTATTGTTATCTTGTTTTACCTTAAAACATTCTACATTCTACAGTAGTAGTAATTTAATATGCATGATTGCACATTGTCTTGCAGGAAGTTTAGTAAAAGCAATAAACATCAATGAAAGCCACGTTACACCACAGAAATAATGATGAAGGATTGTGTGGTTAATCAGTGGTTAAGCAGAACAAAATAGTATGTTAAGAACATGAAGTAAATAACAGAGATACTGTAATAAATGATTTGCCCTACCCCTGTATTTTGTCATTATGCCACATTGCTGACCTGATTTTTTGTTGTGCTCTGTGTGTGTGTGTGTGTGTGTGTGTCAAAGAAAGAGCGAGCTAGAGAAACTCTTTGTTATAGGTTGCATAAGCAGAAAAATCTGCCCTTTGTTTCCTAGACAACAGCCCTGCATACCTCCCCACACACCTTCAACAAAATGCAGTTGCATTGTCAAATTGCTTCGCCAGATCTCTTACCTCCTGCGCACCCGGTCCCCTCCCCTCACTTTTTTCTACTGCTCCAGCTCCCCTCCCTTTCTGTCTCTTGCTGCATCCCTAGCTCAAAAGGCATCTCGACATCACTTAACTCCAAGTCACCTTCCCTTTTCCAGCTTGCTTTTCTTTCACATTCTCCATCTTTCTGTCCTCCATCTGATCAAATCCAGCACCGTGATGGAAAACACCATGTCAGGTAGGGCCCGAAACAATCTATTTACTCATAAACAGGGAATCTGCATCATCTCAAGATTTTACAGGGTATCTCTCAGCTGTGCAGGATGATATATTGTCACACAACTTAAAACTGCCACTTAGGTAACACCGTAATAGCGACGTTTATCTGGAAATTGGAAAATATATAAATATGTGCACCTAATGTTATGCTAAAAGCTAAAGCAAATGTAGTGTCCTCGATTGTGTGTGTGTTTGCATTGCAGTATTCTAGGGCAGCATGCCTGGGGCAACGTATGTGTAATTTGTCTTGACAAAGACAGGAGAGTTTTCTCAGATCCTACGCCAGTATAAATGTCAGTCCTTGAAAAACACAGTCTTGCAGGAGTACCACCCACTCTGCCTCCTTCAGGGAATACCATCTCCGAATTTTCTCAGCACCTGCTCTTCATGAATGATATCATTCTGGTTTATAGGCTTTTGTTAAATTTTCATAAACAGAGGAGACTATAGCTGTGACCTGGCATTGACAGACATTTGCAAACAATCAGCAAACAAGAATTCGATCCCAAATCTGAAGAAAACTTTCAAAGATGGTCAAATGTAGAATGGAATATCCATTAAAAGTCTCATGCTTGGAAAGTAGAACACAGTCCATTATCTTAATCTAGCATTTTTAGTAGTATTTTATGGCATTTATAGATTACTGTCAGATTTTTCAGTTTCAGACTGTGTCAATCTGTAACTGTTTATATTAATAATATATTTGTCTACTGCATCAAAGGACAGCTCTGTAAAAACATTAGGCTTGGAATATTTTTGCCATTGTGAAAAGTCATCCTTTACTTAGCTCACTGACAATAAATAACACAAACAAACCCACGCCACCCTACTCATGACTCACACAATCCCAAGAATATCCTTCACGCAGATTGGCAGAAATGTCTTTGTTCATCTTCAGTAACTGCTTTAGTCCAGTCTGATGGACCTGGAGCCAGCACAGAAATGCTGAGCACAAGACAAGAATGAACCCTATATGGTATACCAGTATCTATCCATCATAGGTATCACATATTTGCACACACACTTGCACACACATAAGGGCAATTTAGAGCAGTCAGCAAAATTACCAGCATGCTTGTGGACAAGGGAAAGAAACCATAGAACATAGAAGAAATTCACATGGCCATGAGGAGAATGTGCAAAACACTTCACAGACTGTAATCAGACCTCAGGATCGAGCATCTGGCAGAAGCTTCGGTGAGAGAAAATGGAACTGTCACCTCTATAAAGATTTCTGCCTTATATGGAATGAGGTATAGGATATGGGACTGAATGGATCATGTTTATAGATACTGACTTTTAAGAATCTGTGGCTGAAGGACTGTCATGTCCGTCAACCTAAGATGTAATGGTGGACAGCAGTGGTGAGGGAAGTCATCAAGTAAAAAAAAAAGGAGAGCAGTCCTGATTCGTTTGAGGTTTAGGAGAACCAGGAGATGCAGAGACATTTGAAGAGTATGAGAGGCCTTGGAAAAAGTCTTTCAGGTGTCCTCAAAATAGTTCTGACAAACCCATATCAAGTGGAGGAGGAGGCCGTACACAAGCTTTGCTGAGCATGTGTGGGGGAGTGTTGATGTCTACTGGGGATATTCCAGAACATCCCAGTTATTTGCAGATGATGATATTCACTTGGCTGCATCTAAATTGGAACAAAGACATGCAATGAAGCGTTTCACTGCTGACCATGAAGATGAAAATCTGTACCTCCGAGGCCAAGGCCATGGTTTTCTTTAGAAAAGAGTATGATGCTCCCATGAGGGGACAGACCTTGCCTCTCAGGGATGAGTGTGTGTTCTTTATTATTCATAAGTGATGGAAAAAGAGAGTGTAAGACTGAACAACAGATCACATCAGTAGTAGCTTTAGTATTAGTTTATGATGGTGAAACAGGAGCTTGTTTTTTCGACAAAGAAGAGTTTCTGGACCAAAAAGCCTGCCTATGTCCCTGTACTCACAATGGTCACAAATTGTGGTTAGTGACCAAATAATTAAGGTCCCAATTACAAGTGGAAATAAGGTTCTTCCACTGGATAGCTGGGATTACCAGCTGTTACTGGGACAAGAGTAGTGCTGCTGATTGCCTCTGAACTAATTTACAGCAATGGTGGTGAATACTGTTGCAAATTTATAAAACTATTTTGTGTAGATTCAAGGCATATATTTATAATTACATTCATTTCAGTTAAAGTTTAAAACTGCAAAATAGGGTGAAGGGTGAATACTTATCCAAGGCACTGTATTTCAGCTTGGAAACATCTGAGGATTCCCCAGGAATAATTGGTTTTTGTGGTTGGGGCTGACCTTCACAGCCTGCTGTCACCACAATCCATGCAAAAAAGAAAATGAATCATTGAAAAGAAAATGAAAAACTGGAAGGATTAAATTAAATAAATGAGCTCTTTATGAACATATGTAAATAAACAAAAAAAAACAAAAATGAAGATACTGCAGGAATAATAATAAGGCTTGCTGTCTCTGTGGTGTGAAAAACTGAGCATAAGTAATAAATGTAACATTATGTCATCATTGCCTGATTAGTGCCTGATAAATAATAATACAGTACTATAGGAATAAAAAGTATTTTGCTGCATGTCGTACTGTGTATGATTATGTGATAAATAAAATCCGATTTTGAATTCTCTACAACTCCTCTTTCCTAGCCTATTCTGAAAAGCTAAAGGAGATGTCAATGCTGTCTCTCATCTGCTCCTGCCTATATTCTCAGCCTCATCATCAAACCATCAGCCATTTTGAGGGTATGTGGTCCTACTCTTGATTTATAACATTGCTATAAATAAGTACCTGATGATATATAGACAGCTGAACTAAATCAAATAAAACATCTTCTCCTACAGTATCAGTGTGTTACCAGCAAACGTATGCTGCCATATAAATAACTATATACTGTACAATTCAGTGAATAATGTTGAGTCACATAGCTTTAATGGTTTCTCTCTGTAGACATGGAGGTAAAGTCCCTGAATAAGCGAACATCTGGCCAGGCTTTTGAGATCATCCTGAATAGCCCCACTGATCTGTCACCCGACAGGCCTCAGAGCCTGAATCTGGCAGCCCATAAGAAGGAGCCCTCACTTGAAAACGTGCAAAAAAAACTGGATGCTGCTGAGGAAAGAAGACGAGTAGGTTTGACACTGATAATAAAAATTAGCAGTGACAGTCTGGTAGACTTCAGATTTGAATTCACCACCGATCATCATAATAATTCTACACAATTAATAGAATCATTTCTATTCATTTTCTGCAGATATTTTAGAGGAAACCCAATTCAATTTAAATGAGTTTTATTTATATAGTGTTTTTAACACTATCACAGAAAAGCATTTCATTGCCTTTGGCTTTTTGAAGTGTCACCTTTCCTTCTACTTATCTCTGTTTCTGTCTTACTCTGGCTACAGAGTCTGGAGAAGCAGATTTTGAAGCAGCTGTCAGAGAAGCGTGAACATGAGCGTGAGGTTCTCAATAAGGCCCATGAGGTTAATGACAACTACAGCAGAGTAGCAGAGGAGAAGCTCAATCACAAAATGGAAGTGAGCAATGAGAATCGCACAGCCCAACTCACTGCTCTAAAGCAACGCCTGAGAGAAAAAGTAAGCCTGCCTTCTGTGTTTGGTTTATCTCTGCACATGGTATAAACTCCTTTATTATTTAGAGGCATATCCAACAAGCATAACACAGGCTTAAGTATTTTATGTTCTCCAGTCTCACTTGGCTCCTCCAAGAAAGGAAGGATAATACTAATAATAATTTATCATGCTGCTCATGCAATATAGTGAATGCTAACTTCCCCTTGACTTAGCAATCCTAATAGTCTGAACATTGTGTCCTTACAAATTCATGACCTTCATCCAAACCTCTCTTGAAAAATTAAGACAATGCCCCTGTGCATAAGGTGAGCTGAGGTCCATGGTACACGGTTTGACAAACTGGTTTGGATCATTGACTGAACCCCAGGCCTCCACATCTGACATCAGTGCCTGACTCCGCTGATGCTCTTGTGGCTGATTGGTCAAATCCCCACAGCCATGCTTCAAAATATAATGAAAAGCTTTCTCAAAAGAGTGGAGGTTATTATAACACCAAAGAAGGTAATAAATGTTGACCGCGATGTTCAAAAAACACATATGGGTTTGATGGTTAGGTGTCCACAAACATTTTGACCATATAGTTTATTATAGTCCATTTAGCTATAAGGTTATAAGACAGTTTAGCTGAGGTGTTATTTAAAATCACATATAACAGCTTTAATAAAAATTATCATTCACATGAGGCATATGTTAGCTGTGTTGATTCTAAAAACTGCCATATGTGCTTTTTAGCTCAATAAGCCAAAAGGGATTGAATCTAAAGACTTTGCTAGTTCCCAAAAATCTATGCTGCTTAGCGTAGCTAAACTAAAAATAGCCTTGCTAAAATGAACAGTAGGTAGTCCTATAGTGTTAATCACTTCTTTTAGTGTGCTACTGTGCTACTTCATCCTGAGTTGGATTGTGTTTCAGTTGATTTTGTCTAGACCAGAGTTCAAATAATGTGTTTGCCCCTAACCAGACAAATTGAAGTGCTATAGTTTCATAACTGAATCAGATGATGTAGCCATGAAAGCAGCCCTGTGGTAAACGGTATAAATTAAATATGCAATGAATTCTTTTTTCCAGGAGCTGCATGCCGCAGAGGTACGCAGGAATAAGGAGCTGCAGACTGAACTCTCTGGCTAAGGCAGACACGACATCTTTCTAATGCCTACCAGCCTTGGGTTTGAGAGAGAAAAAAACATCTAATAGTCAATTTACCTGCTTGAACTTCAACTTAAGAAGATCTTTAAGAAGATCAACTTGCTTAACATTTACAGTGCACTTTCTGGAATACTCATGCACATACTGGTTGTGGATGAAAAAGTATGGGTCATCCCTTGTAGTTTTTCAGTTTGTTAAAGCAATATGACACATAACTGAATGCTAATAAAACGACTAAAGTGAAGCATAATGACTTCATATAAAATGTTATTTGTTACTCTTATTTGAAAAGACTCTATTTGCGTGTTAAGTGTTGAGCTAGCAAAATGATTTTACATAGTTCAAACCTTTTGACCTTCTTACTTGAAAAGAAAGGAACATCTGTGAAACATTACATACACTAAATGCTCTATGAATATGAAAGGATCTATGAAGCTGGTTATTATTAAAGATGTACAACTATGAATATTACTTAAAATTCCTTCAGAAATTCTGTCACATTAGCTAATGTTAGTTAGCCAGCTACGAATAGAAGTGTTTCCTTTGTTCCTTCTTCTTACCGTATGGTAAAATTGATGTGTCGATTTTTCATGTTCAGATCTGGTTGTGGGATTAAGAGGCTTGAGTGTTAATGGGAGTGGACACACCAAGTAAAATGGGAACTTAACCTTTACACTAGTTCTGTCACCAACGCCACAGAAATTCCAATGCACAAAGCACAATGAATTTCTAGCCAACGCCAAGAAGAATATGTGTCAGGGCATGTGTGTATTCGTGCTGAATAAATATATAGAAGCCATTGTTGTAGGTATATTAACTGAGGCTGCCTTCTAGTCAGACTAAATATCTTTTTTGAATATTAGACTGAATATTATTTTTCATATTTCTAACATGCAAAAGGTCATACATGAGTAAAAAATGTAACAGCCGGTAAATATAGCTTTATTAGGTTTTCCAAAGTCCTAAAGAGAAAGGGAGAACTCTAAGCATAGTGAAAACAAAGAAAAAGATTGTAAAGCTTCTGGCTGCTCAGCTTCTGTTTGCTCAAAATATGTTTGGCAGTCACTTTAATGGAGTGGTAGAATATGAATCATGAAGCAATAATGCCCTGTGAATGCTACAGTATTAAAGTAATTACATATTCAAGTGCAGTCAGACTCAAATGAATCGATCATTCTCAAAACGACCTATATGTTACATTTCCCTATATTTTCTTTGACTAATCCCAGTACATTTTTAAGTTGAAATAAAGTATCATACAGATGATGTGGTTTAAGAACCAATCATTTGTTTCTTCTTTGCCTTATAGAAAATAGATTCTACGAGTAAAATTGCTGGCTATTCATTATGGTTTATATAAATCTTATATGATGATCATCATTACTCCTTAAAACTAGTTCAATGATTATGCAGTTTTATTCGTTTTTTAATTGTAATAGATACTGCAGGAATCTTGTAGATCTTTTAACAGTAAACGTTTATTCAAAGCAGCTGCAGAAATCCTGACGTGGGTTTTGATCCCTAAGGAGCTGACCAGAGACCACAGTGAAAAACTCCCTGTCGCAACATGAGAAAGAAACTTTGAGAGAAATGAGAACCAAATCTTGATAATGTCATTTGTTAGTGTTATTATAAATGTAGAAGAGTTAAGACAAATAACAGTAGGTATGTTGAAAGGGTGGTCAGCGTGAGCAGTTTGGCTTCAGCCCAGATAATTACAATAATAGTTTTTAAAGGCACAAATAGATCTAGGTGGTATCATTCAGTGAACCAAGGGCTAGACACAGTTATAAACACTATACATAAAAGCAGCAGTATATCCAAATAACAAGAACAATATTTTACACATACTTCCATTAGGGCCAACATTTGCAAAAAAATAAAATAAAATAAAAAATTTTACTTGCATTTAGTTTCAAAATAGACAAAGGTACGCATGTGATCATATTAATATCACCACAGTGAATTCATCAGACATCACACCAGAATTCTGTATGCCGTATAAATCATTCATCATGTTTGACTTATCAAGTAAGTAGTTTTAAAGATTTTAATCTTTATAAACTGAATAAAGTTATTTAATACTAAAATATACATTTATAGTCCCCTCTGAAATTATTTGAACAGCAAAACCAATACACACTGAAAACATTTGGGTTTGAGATCAAAATGTGAATAAGAGACAAGAAATCACATTTTCATTTACTGAAATTAACACCCAGATGTGTTAAACAACTTAAAACATGGTTCCTTTGGTTTGCAGACAACCCATTTTTTATATAAGCAAAAGTATTGGTATTGCGATGGTCTTAAATTAAATAACACTTAATAATTAGTT
Organism: Hemibagrus wyckioides; assembly: GCF_019097595.1. Classification (NCBI taxonomy): domain Eukaryota; kingdom Metazoa; phylum Chordata; class Actinopteri; order Siluriformes; family Bagridae; genus Hemibagrus; species Hemibagrus wyckioides. The sequence continues at coordinate 18,816,712 of NC_080720.1, read as the reverse complement.
GCACATCCCTTGCTTACATTAACTGCATCCAGCTGTTCTGTACAAACTGTTGCTTCTGTTGATGCTTCTCCAGGCTTGTACCACAGCCTCTTTCGGTTGCCTTTGTTTCAGGGGGTTTCTCCTCTTCAGGATGTGAAATGTATCTTGGTTGGGTTCAGGTCTGGTGCTTGACTTGGCCTTAGTCTAAAACCTTCCACTTTTTCACCTGATGAAGTCCTTTGTTAAGTTGACAATTTGTTTTGGTTCATTGTCTTTCTGTATGATGAACTTCCTCTTGATTAGATTGGATGCATGTTTCTGTAAATTGGTAGACTGTAGACTGAATTCATTGTGGTGCTACTATCATGAGTTACATCATCAGTAAAGATTAGTGAGTCTGTTCCTGAAGCAGCCGTGCAAGCCCAAGTCATGACACTCTCATCTCCACCATGCTTGACCAATGTGCTAGTAGGGTTTGGATCAGATCTTTTCTTTCTCCACACTTTGGCTTTTCCATCACTTTTGTAGAGGTTTATCTTAGTTTCAGAAGCTTTGTGCTTTATCTTTGTTTTTCTTTGTGAATTCCAGTCTGGCCTTTGATTCTTACAGCTGATGACTGGTTTGCATCTTGTGGTATGGCCTCTAAATTTCTGCTCTTGAAGTCTTCTTGATCAATGGATTGTGATACCTTCACCCAGCCCTGTGGATGTTGTTGGTGATGTCACTGACTATTGTTCTTGGGTTTTTCATGACAACTCTCACAATGTTTCTGTCATCAGCTGCTATTGTCTTCCTGTTTCCTGCTGTTGTTAGTGCACTAGTGTTTTTTTTTTTTTCTTTCAACATTCCTGAGCTTCAAAATGGCTTACTTTTCTCCCATAGACAATACTCTGGTCTTCATGATGGTTTATCTATTTTGATGACAAGTGCAGACTTTACAGGTGAAACCTGGGGCTCAAACTAAGCATAGGCATTCAGAGCTATTGATTGTTTAAATAGGATACAGCTGAGCAACAAGAAAGACCTGTCAGTTATATGTACTAATATCTTTGATCACTTGATTTATGGAGGGTGTGTTCAAACAAAAGCCACTATGTTGTAAACATGTAGATGTAAATGTCACAAATTTTTGACATTTCTATCTATTGTCACATAAGCACTGAGCTTTATGTTCCAATACTTTCAGAGGGGACTGTATGTAATGCATATATTTTTGTAAAAATATTGACTTTTTTCTAGTATACGAATTGTACATTTGGGGTATCTCAACATTTGCACTAGCCATCTCTTCAAGCAAGTACATCTCTTATATACTCTAGAAAAGTACATAATACATAAAATAGGTGCCAGTTATCTGCCATGAGGGGACCGAGCCAGAGCAATTCTGCAATTCTGTCCTACCAAGGGGCCTGCTTTATGGCTAAAGCATCCTTGTCCACCACAGATTCAGAGTATGCCTAATCAGTGGCTACAACACAATCCACCATCAATCTACATTTTTCACATTTTAATAAGATAACACACTGGGCCAAATACTCACGTGAATGCAACCCTATGGTTTTGTATCCCTGAATCATTCTTATAAGGATCAAACATAATGTTATACATGTATTAGAATTGTTGAATGTACACCAGAGGTGCCTTCAATAAAGAAACATGTGAATGCATGCTGCCCCTGAAGAATACACCAAATATTCTGTGTAAAGATAAATGTTTATTATAAATATCTATAATATTGATTGTGTGTATATGCTATTTATTTCTTTACCGTAAATTATTTTCCATTAACCTTTTAATAAATATTTCAGGGTAATCATAATAACACAGGATGAGTCAGTCCTACAGTTTATTCTTTGGAGATTTAAAACAAGAACTTCTGTAGATCCAAAAACCTAATGCAAAACAGTGATAACAGTAACAGTGAATCAATTGTGTTAGTGATACTAAAGAACATTCAAAATATACTGAGAGAGTTCCTGGATGTGGACAATGGTTTGCAAATAAAATTAGAAGAGGGTCCATTTCTCCCTTTTTTTTCCCTTTTTTGATAGCAGTGGGATGATGAGTGTGAAGTAAAATGAAGCTGCCAGACTTTAACAACCTGCAGAGTGACAGAACAACACCATCTGTGAGCTGGTCCTTGAAAGGTATGACTCAAGCTTTGATTGACTTGAGCCATTTTACAGACAGACATCAAAGGCAGAAAGAATCTGGGGCGATCATTTGCCTAGAGATATGGTGAGTGTAGAGATGTTGACCTATGAAACATTCCCCTCAAGGCAAGACTCAAGTGTTTGAGCGTGCATATTTATCCAGAGAATTTGTCTGTGCTATTGACAGAAATGGTGTTCAAGTGGTGACACCAATTAACATTTGCATCCCTGAAGAATACACAGCATTTGAGAAGGACAAATTGCTTCACACTGGAAATCCTCTGAAACAGACTGTCAACAGAGGAACAAACTTTTTATTGTGAAATTATTATGGATTATTGCAAAAGCCCTTCATTAGAAGATGGTTTGAGCGTTTTCGAGACTAAACAGAACTAACTCTTTGGCTTTTCTAAGAAAGGTGTAAAATTTCAAAGATACCTGTAAACCCATTTTCACTATTGGCTCAAGACCAAGATCAGTATGAAAGAGCTCGGCCAGCAGCATGAAATCGAGGGTTCAGGGCTGCAAAATTATGGCTAGTAAACTGGACAAGTATGCACAGCACTAATGAATTACCCTATGGGTAATGAACTGGCATAACACTTATAGTGTTTTCCCCAACATAACTTGAGTCCAAAGGTTTTCAGTTTACTGCTGAGGAAACACTAAATGCCTCAGGTGATATGTGAAGCTTTGACATTTTGGAGTGCTGTCAAGATAGCAGTACATGCCATTGTGCAGCACAGAAGCGTCAGGAAACTGGAAGATTGGTGCAACCAGGAAGAGAAGCTGGTGATGATGTTTGCTGTTCTAATACTTTTGAATGGCACTGTACTGTAACACTCAACTTATGACTTTATTAAACAGCACCATCTGCTGGGCCGAAGCTATGCTTTCCCTATGAAAAATTAAATAGAAGTAAATGAAAATCCAATATACAATGTAAATAATAATGTCTGTTTGTACCTTTCCCTAATGAGGGAAATTCAAAGCTGATGAGGATTTTCAGAAAATTTACGTCTGCATTTAGCATTTAGCAGACAACATATGTAGCATGAATTACACACAAGTACACATAAGCCACAGGTAATCTTGTCAGATGTTAGTTAGTTAGTTAGTTAGTTACACTGTAAAACATGATAGCCTGATTAAATTATGTTAACTTATTTCTTCTCTGTAACTCTGTAACAAAAGCTTATCTTCAAGTGGAATTTATTCACGATTTAAGGCAGCAGCTGAAATATATTTTTTAATTTTTAAATGTTTTACAGTGTAATTAGTTAGTTAGTTAGTTAGTTAGTTAGTTAGTTAGTTAGTTAGTTAGTTAGTTAGTTAGTTAGTGACAATGCTGCTATTCTCAGACATATTTTTAAATATTGTTATTATTAGTACATTTAGACCTTATATAAATATTCTTTTGTGCATTTGGTTAAATCTTTGATATCTCTTAGCTTGCTTGACAAAGCTAGCGTGTACATGATCACTTTGTGGGCTGCATTTCTTTTTTTGTTTGTTTGTTTGTTTGTTTGTATGCATCAAGCTGCATTGATCTCTCTGTGTTAATGTTATAATGATTAATGAGTTTGCAGCCCGTAGGAGCACTTACATGGTAAGAAAGGAGAGAAGCAATATGTTTGGAGGAGAGTAGGACAGATGGAAAACACGACATGAAGTAGAAAGCAGATTACTAAGAACTGCCAAACATTTTGCTTGTGTGTGTGTGTGTTTGTGTGCATAGCCTCATTAGGGTAAGGGGAGATTGGAGCTGCAGAGGGTTGCCTCCACTGAGCCACAGCCATCTTTCATGAAGCTGAATCCACAAGCTCAATCAGTCCCACATGAGAGAGAGATGAAGTAGTATTGGGGTGGGGGGAGGGTAGGTGGTAAGCGAAGAAGGAGGGGTACTATTTCTTTAAATATTTTAATGTTATTAAACTAAATGTGTAGGATATTAAACATATATTTTTTTCTATATTAAAGGAATCATGTGTATATTAAAGTCCTGAATGAAAACCAGCAGTGTATATCTGAGAGCCAAAAAAAATAAAGATTGAATCAAATTGAACCAAAAAGTGAATGGGGAGTCAGGGCTTGTTACCACCAAAGCCAGATTCTCTGTCTGTCTGTCTTTCCCTCTCTGTCTCTCGCAGCTTACACACCACTCTGCTAAACTTTACAACAACGCACCATCTTATTATTCAGAAGCTATCCTTTGTAAATGTGATAATTATATGCTTCTCAAAATCCCCTTACACAGAGGAAATATATCAGAGTATTTAAACACTGAGTCATTCCGACACCCCTAGCCATGGTTTGCCAGTGGGCTCTTTCTGTAATTCCGTGAACTCACCTTATTTCACAGTTTCCTATATGCATGCATGCATATATACGTGTGTGCACGCATATATGTGTGTTTATTGGCAGCCGCCATCACTATTGTACAGATGTGACCACAGCACCCCACTTTCACCACAACAAAGGCCAATTAAACAGCGCTGCCTCACAGGCCAAGCAGCCGACCGCCAGCCGCACTTCCACAAACACGCAGATCAGTTTAAAACCGAGAGGGGGAGGCAGTAAAGCTGAACCCAGGCTGAGGCCTCTGCTGATTCAAACCAGCCGCTCCACTCACCCTGCAACTCCTTTACTTTTCAAATTAGTGCCATATTATGGTTGATTGTTTAGGAAGCACATATTAACTTGCTAAATATCCGTTAGCTCTAAAAATCCATCAAATTATTATGGGTCACTGAATGAGGAACAGGAGCTGTTATGTTTGACTTGGACGAGTACAAGTGCTGGTTCTAATATGTCTCGGCTCCCAGTGTTGTGAAAAATAAAGCCTGGCTCAGAATTACCTCAGATGACATGTATTTCCATTCCAGAAATACAAAACTACCAGCTCTGGCTACTGTTTCAGATTATTGATAGCAAAATATTTCTGCCTTTGTACAGTGTAGATTTTGTCCAAAATCTCTGCTCTTTAGATGACAGGGTAGACTGCACGGCTTTGGCTTTCATATGAATAATCCTAATTTAAACTGAGCAACAGAGATAATCAATTTGCTGCTAAGATATGACAGACATAAAGACCTGCTGTATATATAAAGATTTTCATTCTGTGATCCACTACACAACCTTGTGTGCACATAGAACTAAACAACAGCTTGGCAGGTATTAGTGTAAGGCATTGTTCGAGGCAGGAGGTGAAGGGGAAAGACCATTGTGAAATTGGAATTGTTGGTTCAGCTCCTGCAGGGGGAGCCCTTTGCTAAAAGCTGGTCTGCTAACGTGGCGTGGGTAGTTCGTGGTGGCTTTGGTCAGGCTGACTGGAGCCCTTGGGCGCTGGCATGTGGCACAGTGTTTCGGGAGGGGCCCCCTCAAAAACCAACTGTTCAGGGGCCACACCCATCGTGTCCGCTCAGTGTGGGGGATGCCGCGCTGCGCCGAGCCGAGCCAGGCCTCCCGATTTAGAGGCAGTCTCAGACCGCACGCCTCAGCCATGGAAGGGAAGGGTTTGCTACTTTATTTTCAGGTTCAGACTGCATGGCAAGAGCGCTTTTCGTACTCTTACATGCATCTAGTGAAGGCTGAAGCATTAAGGATGCTTTGTTGACAAGCAGTTTCGTATCTGTTGCGCAAACATGTACAGATATATTGTGTAACATATATATATATATATATATATATATATAGAGAGAGAGAGAGAGAGAGAGAGAGAGAGAGAGAGAGATTTTTATGAATCATTTTGATAGGGGGTCTTATGTTACTTTCAAAATACAAGAATGTCCACAAAGCTAAAGGTGGTGGCTGTGTTATACTCAAGAGTCTAATGTTTTGCTTTGTAATGGCTATATTTTACATGCTGCTGCTTCCCTCATTTAGTTTCAGGGTGTGGGAGCAGCACTGGGTGGTCTAAGACTCCTTTAGCTTACATATGGTGTGGCTTTCTGGCCTTTCTTGTTTTGTTTTTGGGGTTTAAAGGAAAGGTTCTCTTTAGGTACAACCTGCTTATTTTTACCTTGATGTATAAGACTTCTGTCTCTGTGTCTGTTCTCTTCTCTTCAGTTTCCTTCCTTCCTCATATCCACTAAAACCGGGTGTGCATTGTTCTTCTTGAACGCTTTTGAGTTTGCATTAGTCCATTTCCTTGTCTCAGTGATGCGGCTAGCATAACAGAACTGCTGTTTCTACAGTAAACTGGGAAAGTCACTTGTGATCTTGCCACAAGCTGCCAGATATGCAGTAAAATCATTTACTAATATTTGCCTTGAAATTCAATGTGTGTTTCTTCTCTGTTGAGTTGATTAGAATTGCAAAAAGAAAAATCTAGACTTTATTTAAAAAACCCCACTTTTTTCATCAGAGAAGTGTGTCAAAGCCACAGGTTTATAGCTGAAAGAAAAGAGTTATTCCTTATTCACAGCAATAAGACCTTATTAGCAGAAATGTCTATTGGTGACTCACTTAAACTTTCTCTTAAACTCACTTTTACATAGGTCTGTCTCTCTGCCTTATTTTCCAGTAGGATTCCCATTTTTGTGACCATGCTGCCTGGAAAAAGCAGTCATGCTGCTAGGCAAGTCTGTCCCTGACCCTGTATCTCTTCCTCACCACATTTCCATCATAAGAGCCACTCACACACATCTAATCATTTCACATTTTCCCTGCGTGGCAGGAGTATTAAGCTGAATTTTCTGAGGGCTGCAGTGAAGGAATTCAGGGACATTTGATTCCACTGATTCCTATTTAACCACCCCGAGGCCTCGCCGCGCTGACGACACAGGCTGATGATGAAAGCATATTGACCCCAGACCCAAGAAAAAAGGCTGTGAAATATGTTCCAAGCCAATCACTCACTCTGTAGATTTACAGTTCAAATAAAACACCTCTGCATTTGAAATGTGATATTTGTTGAAGCCAAACACTACAGTGTTACAGTTACAATAACCCTGTGTTAGGATAAAGAATAATCCATCATTCTGTTTTGGGATTAAAAATATAGGATTTCAGAAGAGGCCAATCTAAAAGTTACACTCAGTATCAAATGGGTTTTTGTCTGTGGTCCTACCCTTCTGTCATGCCCAAGCTGATGTAAAGTATAAAAAGTAGAGAAGTTACTGCTCACACATTCTGCTCCTTGCTCTCAGTTTTTACACATTCTTGCACACACACTTGTCATAAAGTGCAGTAATCTATGCTTTTACAAGCTATTACTCTGCCCAACTTTAATGTCAATAATTCAAAAATAGACACGCAATGATTTCCTACTAAATGGTTTCCTACTAAATCTTTAATTACAGATGCAGTCTCTTTTCCCCTTTGAAGAGAACTGTTGGTGGGGATAAGCACCGAAAGAACATCCCCGTAAAGTGCTTACTTCCACTGGCTCTCCGTATTATGACTCTCTACACCTCTCCTTTCAATTTTATACACACTTTCAGGATGTGTTATTACTGATCATCAAAGGGAAATTGCAAAGCTATTAGGAGAAATGGGGAAACCACATACAAATCGCAAGAAGAGCCTCACACTTCCTCACATTTCCTCATGCTACATCAATCAAGGCTTCCATATGTGGAGCTATAATTTACCGTTTATATTCAATGCATGTGAAGCAGGGGCTTAAGTTGCATTTCAGCATTGAAGTTGTGCCATGAGCACTCAACCCATCTAATGATTAAAGTTTTAGAATCACCTTATAGTAATTATTAGCAACGTGTTTTATTTTTGCTCAGAATACTGCATATTTCACTAATGGTTTAACAATACAACACGCAAAATATTCCCATTTTTAGTAACTTAAATTACAAACAGACAAGCAACCATTTTGAGACAGTAAAGATGACGTCTATGGGAGTTATGCAAGGTTATAATGAAAACAGATACCTTTTTCGTCCCTATTTACTAGTTATGTAGCACTACTACATCATTGCAAAGTTTTTACACATAATCTCAAGTTCTGACTTCCTAAATGTAGCTGGTCTATGTTTAATGAGAAACCTTGGATCCAACACCCCCTTCTTTCCCTTTCCAAAAAGGGAGGATATCTTCTATTGACATGAGATGAAAAATGCAGTGCTCAAACTGTGGTTATGAATCAATCTTAGTAGGTCAGGTTATTAAATATTATATAAGCTGTTCAAAGTATGTTCAAAAAGAATCGAGTATTAAAGAATAAATTAGTCATTTTTATTAAGTTTCATTTTGTGACTTCAGACTTGCTCAGATCTGTTCAATCAGTTGAAAAAAGATTTCCTATCATACTTTTCACATCACAAAATAAGAAGTTAAAGAGTGGTAAGTGTTCTGGGGAGAGAAAAAATAATGAAAGTATTTAATAACAAAATAAGCTGCGATTACATCTTGTTTTACACTTATTACAAAGAAGTGTTTTGTGTTTACTGTATAGTGTATAGTTTTCTATTATGTATACCATTTTATTACTTTTTCAAGCATCCTAGCTTGCAGGTCTATGACCTACCAATACACGGCTGCTTCTGTGATCCAGTCTGTCTTCATTCCTGACAGAATTCTCTCTAGGTATCCTGTCTGTCTGTGCCTCAATTAACCTTTAACTACTGAATGAGCTCCGGATACAGCTTCTATGTACATTCATTATTAATATAATTGCTAATATATCAACATACGGTATTAATTATGCTCATCATAAAAAACAGCCCTTGTTTGGTGTTAAATTCCTTTTTACATTTCCATTTGAAACTATAAGCAATGTTTATACAGCTTCTAGTTTTAGAGTTGTTTTAGGATCATTTTAAAAGAGCAATGATGTATTTAAAAAACTCAATTTGTTTATTTGAGTAATGTAAAAAAAACAAAAAAGATTTACCTATGCATTTACCTTTTTTTTTTTCTTCTTTTTTCCAAATTTCCTTAAGGTACAGTATAGCACAAGGTCCTACATTTACACTGACCAGAGCTTGAACAAACATACAGTATTACAAGTAATATGATGTAATACATTACAAATGGACCAGACTTGCAGTGGGCTTGACAGTGCCCTCTAAAGGAAACCCATCTGTAGTCAGTATGCCATCCTGCATGACTAAGATAAAGAATTAAATGATTGTGCATGTGTAAGTGCGAGAGGTAGAGACTCCGAACGACGAAGACAGAGAGAGAGCAAAAGACACAGAGAGAGGGTCAGTTGGAGAGCAGACTGCTAAATATAGTCTGTGTGTTACAGTGAGGGCCAAACTCTCACAAACTACAAGCCTGCTCTGACCAAGCCTTGTAATTGAAGGAAAAAAATAAAGAATGAAATTATATGTTTATTTTTGAAAACAATTTTAATCTTCTCTCCACTCATTTTGGAAAAAAAAAAAGACACCCACAAGGACACTCCAAACCAAGATGGGCTACCGGAAGACCATTTTAACTGTTTATTTATTTGATAAATGTGTGTAAGCTAGCCTCACACAAAGTGGAAAAGCATGCTGCATTTTTCTGCTAGACTTAAGAAATCGATATTCCAGTGTGTATATTATTATATGCATTATATGATGTGTATATTACATTTAAACGTTTTAATACTTTACCATCTCATAATCACTTTTGTGTTAAACAGAATAAATAAGAGACAGTTGGGAGATTTTTAGGAGTTGCCTTTAAATGTGGCAACCATTCTTAGCCTCAATCATCCTGTCCCTTGATTGCAGAAAATGGAAAATACTGATGATATCACCCTGCCTTTTCTTTGCAGTGTTTTATTTATCTTATGAATCACAAGCCATATAAAGAATCCCAGGTTTCTCATGTTGGCATTAATATTGTGCTCAGCTTAATGAACCTGCTATTGAAATGTTTTGGAGTGTCCCTTTAAAGACCTTTAATCATAGGTTTAAGTCATTCTGAGCCTACACAAGTCTACACTCCCACACTTCAAGTGGCTTTACTTGTCGCTGATCTTTCAGTTGCTGAAAATGCAAGAGTAATGGCTTTAATCTCAACTGTTTTTATTTATTTTCACCAATTTTAAATGTTTGAGCCGACATCCAAATAATACTCGAAGCTCATAAATCTATACATAAATCTATCTATCCTTATTCTTTTCTTTTTCTTTTTGTCTGTCTTTCTTTCCTTTTATATATTTTCTAAAATACTAGATAAATATATCTACTGTGTGTATGGTACAGATACTCTAGGAAATTACACCATATCAAAATTTTACAAAAGCATTAATATTTATGTGTATAAATAAACAATGTTGTATGATAAAAAAAAAAAATTTTGTGAGACTCACTTTTATATTTCCTATGGACCATATGACGAAGTATATCTTACTGATATAGTCAGTACATGCTACTCAATTGTCAGTTCACTTGCACATAGATTCAGTTTGAAGAATTTCATAAAATCTTAAAGATATTTGGCATTGTGACTAACAAAAAAGCGAAAAATTGAAACTATTTTATACTGTTGTTTACAAGTGGGGAACATTATCAGAACATTACACGGGCATGTTATACCAGAGGTTTAATGTTTCTATTGGAGGGAACCCTGTGTTCATAGTTATTTTATTTATTGTACTATTATAAATCAACATTGTATTGTCTTTAGTTTGCCTAGTTTGTGACTAGTGTTACTAGTGTAAATTGTTACATTACTAGTAATAATTTTTCTTTTGTCTTTTTAAGTTTCCCTATTGTTATTACATCTATCTTGCTTACTTGCTTTTGGCAAATTGTATCTACCAGGTATGTCTCAGTGCAAGATGTCATTTATGTTCTCATGTTCTATTATTTAATGTGTGAACTTGTATGTAAGTTGCTGGTGCAGTTCTATCTATCTATCTATCTATCTATCTATCTATCTATCTATCTATCTATCTATCTATCTATCTATCTATCTATGTCCTGTTCAATTGTGTAAGTGATGCAATTTAATTTAATTTAAAAATGTAAGCTTTAGTCTAATTAGATTATTTTTGCATATAGGCTAAAGTGACCTTGTATTTTCCTGAGAACTATATGGGCTCCTTTTGCAGCATTTATGTACAAGTACTGTATTTCATACTGTTGACAGTATAATGAACATTGCGAACAGACAATACACATCCCGTTCATGTAACCTGTGCTTAATACTCCTCACTTAAACTGTCAGAAATAAAGGTAAACTTTTTTTTTTTTTTCTTGGGACACTACCATCAAGGGTGCTTGTTTTGATATATGGATGGATGGATGATGGATGGAAGGATGGATGGATGGATGGATGGATGGATGGACGGACGGACGGACAGATAGATAGATAGATAGATAGATAGATAGATAGATAGATAGATAGATAGATAGATAGATAGATAGATAGATAGATTCTACCTGAAAATCTTAATATATCTTTTTAAAATATACCTTAATACCTTGACCACTACTCTAATTCCACTGAAGGTTGGCTACACCACATGCACTTTCTTCCGCAAAAGAGACACAGACCTCATAGTTATATAGAACATGCATGCTTGGTGGTATCACCCCTGTGAGAAAGAAAAGTTTACTTCGGTGCTTTTATTTCTAGGCTCCTCTTTGTCTTTTTGTTCATCCACCTTCCTGTCAAGTCGAGAATGTGGGGACTTCCTAAACTTGTCAGTTTGGATGTATATATATATATATTTAATTACAAAATTCAGTAGTCCATGTCATAGCCTGCAGCTAATACCGACAGAAAGTGAGCTCCTTAACTTCAGATGTAAGAAGATTCTGATTTCTGTGTATAGCCATGGATGTTTTAATTATTGAAGGCTGCTCTGATAGTTGTGACGCAAAATAATTTGACGTAGGAACGTGAAAACTTATGAGACTTGAGAAACGCTTGAAAAGATACTTTTAAGCCTTTTTTGCAACAGGATGTCCTATATGAATCTCTCTCTCTCCTCTCTCTCTCTCTCTCTCTCTCTCTCTCTCTCTCTTTTGCCTACTTCAAAGCACACGGAGTCTGTCATTAGGAGGCGTGTCTCTGAATCCACATAGAAGTCGCAGCGCTCGGAGCGGAGCTTTACTTCACACACTGTCCCGGGCCACGCGTCTTTAAGGCTAACCTCCCGGTGTCCGAGTCAACTTTTGGAATTTGCTTCTCAGGGATGGCTGCATCGGTTCTGGAGGTACGTAACGTCAAACCAACAAGACACTGCATGCTAACTCTGTTAAGACTGGGTTTATAATAAAAGTCTAGCGATAATTGTCTTATACACGTAAATCAGCTGCTATAGCGCGCGCGCGCCTGAGCCAGACACATTATTAACATACCGTATTAACATACCATACAAACATTACGATGCTTTCTTTACTTCCAGCATGAATAGAACAAACATGGAGCACTTGTGAACTTGTCAGCAAACTAGTTTCTTGCTTCGTGTGCTGAAACGAGAAGATTTACGCAAATGGCAAATTAGGCTGAGCTGTTTAAATCTGTGAAAATGTCTTAAAAATCTGTTCTGGGGGTTAGAGATCGCAGGGGATCTAGAAGAACAAAATATTCTAATGTATAATTTTTATAAACGGATAGGAAATCAACCCTCGCGGTAATGGCTTTGGTGAAGGAAACGCAGTGCGGTTAATGGTAATGGTAGTTAACCTGGAAACGGGGACAGCAGCGTGCGCCAAGGCGAACCGCAAGCGCATGCGCTCTGCAGTGATATCGTTGCAGCGCACACGTTTCATATTCGTATTCTAGCGTCTCAACGGCAAAAAAAAAAAACCTCGCTCACCCTGACTTCTCTAGTGTCCTGATGTTGTGCTGAATGAACACTTCAAATGGGACAATGCATTGAAAGTTTACACTTCTTTAGATTACACTATTTTTCCATCCTGCTTTACACAACAGTTGTAAGAGTTTGATGAATAGGTGCCTGATTTAACATTCTTTTAAACACATTTTTAGCTAATTTACAGATATCATCAGACATAACTGAATATGCAAGCTCTTGCAATTTGGTCAATCGGATCTACTGTACAAAAGGAAAGTAAAAACATACTTTCAAACTTGCTGTGACAGGACAGACAGTGCTAATTAATATGACCAATTACACAGCAAACTATACCTATTATGGTTATACATTTAACCATTTATTTTCTCATTTTGTTCAGTTGTTCATCACCATTATATCCAGTCTGGTAACTGGTCCCACAAAAGCCTGTCTATTGTACTTATTCATTCACATGACAGGGTAATAGACAAAACAATAAAAGGCTAAGCCTATAAAGAGCAAGTGTCGTCAAAACAACGTCTAACTATTCTGGCACTAGTGATTACACGGCAAACGTGTTTAACAGGAATTGTATGTGTGATGGCATTTAAATCACTAAGGCAAAGGTTCTTGCATATTTTTGCCTCTAACAGACAAGACTTCCGCTTACTGCATAAGTCTGCAATTTGTATTTCAGTTTGTGTGCAAAGTGATTGATTGATGACATAAAATAAATATCTTTACAATTTGTGCAACAAAAATAAAGAAAACAAAAACTGCCTCAGCCCCTAAAAAGGTGTATCTTATTGCTGGTTTGTTTGTGTGTTTGTTTTCATAGGAGGAAACACGTTATGGCTCAAGTCCTTTAGCAATGCTGACCGCCACCTGCAACAAATTTGGCAACACCAGTCCAGTTCGTGACACCGCTACACCTGGAAAACCCGGAAGTGCAGCATCAGTAAAGAAACCTTACAGCATGACTTCTGAACTGCAGGCACCAAAAAATGGCCGAAGCAGTGAAGGCCTAGTAGACTCTTACAGCAGCTCATTCAGTACAAGTGGAGGCCTGCTTACCCCCACCGGCAGCCCTCCTCCACCCACAGGAGCATACACTTCTGACTACAACCCTTTCTCCACTTTCCAAACCTCCTCAGCCTCTCAGGATCCTTCACTATTGGTGACCAAAGCACATGCCACAGCTGACTGCCTGACCAGTGTCTACACCTCACTTGACATGACGCACCCATACGGTTCTTGGTACAAGGCGGGCATTCACCCTGGTATCACAACTGCACCTGCCAATGCCACATCCTCCTGGTGGGATGTCCACCCTAGCTCTAACTGGCTAAGTGCTGGCCAAACCCAGTCGGATGGTCTCCAGGCCCCTCTGCAGCCTGTGGCTCCTCAGGCTTCTCTTAGCCCTCCTATGTCAAGCTATAGCTCCGACTTCACTCCCCTCAACCCAGCACCATATCCTTCTGTGGGTCTCAGCTCCTCCTCACACCTCCTACAGTCCTCCCAGCACATGCTCCCACAGGACATGTACAAGCCCAAGCCAGTAGCTAGTGGCAGCCTCATTGAGAGCCCCATGGGCCTAAAGCCAGCTCGGGGTTCTGGGGCATATACCGGCAGTTCTGCCACCAGCAGGTCCTCCTGTGACTGCCCCAACTGCCAAGAGCTGGAGCGTCTAGGTGCATCTGCTGCCTCACTGCGCAAAAAGCCTGTACATAGCTGCCATATTCCCGGCTGCGGAAAGGTCTATGGCAAGGCCTCACACCTCAAGGCCCACCTGCGCTGGCACACAGGTGAACGACCTTTTGTGTGCAATTGGCTCTTCTGCGGAAAGCGGTTCACACGCTCGGATGAGCTGGAGCGCCATGTGCGTACACACACACGTGAGAAAAAGTTCACGTGTCTGCTATGCAACAAGCGGTTCACGCGCAGTGACCATCTCAGCAAGCACCAGAAGACCCACTCTGAGGCCAGCCTGCAGGGAAAAGCTGGGAGTGGAGAGAGTGAATCAGAACCAAGGGGCCCAGATGAGTCTGTAGACCCAAGTGAAGGGGCCCCAGCTGGTCCAGGAAATGGCATGCAGGAGCATACAACTAATGGAGAGGAGAAGAACACCACAGGAAACCCAGTAGAGAACAGTAGTGGACTGCTGGAGATATAACCACCGTATCCGAGGAAAGGATCTTCAGATTAAGCTGCTGTTCTAATCGGTGCTAATCAGCATTTTAAAAAATAGAATGAATAAGTATTTTTTTTTGTTAATATTCTTTAAATACATTTTGTTGCCCCTAAAGGGAAACAATGCACCACTATCACAGATATTCTCCTGTGGAACATGAAGAAACAGTGTGTGAAAAGAAAGTGTGGGACATTAACATGAACTTTTGTTTGATATGCAAACCTAGTCAGGCCTATGACAAGGCTTTTTTTTGTTATTTTAAGCTGTTTTTTATCTTTGTCCTTTCTGATCACTATCTTAAATGTTTTAGATGCTATTATTAAAATATGATAAGATGCATTTTTTTACCATGGTTTTGTCAGCATCCAGTGACGGACATTACCACCAGTTCTTTTTACAGAAAGTGCATTGTTTATGAGAAGAAAGGGACTAGTTTTGCTTATTTAATCACAATCATTTCTAAAATTAAAATAATTCTTTGAGATGTCCCTAGCAGATCAGGGCTCATGGGTCTGTGGAAGCTGCAAAAAAAGGGACTACAATGTACAGTTTAGTATTTTCCTTGAATTCCATCTGAATGCTGTTTTTTTGTCTTATTTAATTTCCTATTTACATTAAATTTTATTTATGCTTTAAATTATGAACAATAACAAGAGACAATCTTACATTTTACTGGCATTAAAATGGGAAATGGGAAACACTCAATGAAAGCAAAGCCAGTCATGAATAAATAAAGATTTTGCATTTTATGTAATTATTTATTTATTTTTTTCACTGTTTATTTTCAGGTTTTGATGGCTGTTGTATGACCTCTGTTTGTGGAATATTAAATGCCAAATTGTAAGGACTAAAGTGGATTTTTCTGAAGTGTCAATTTAAGTCTAATTTTAATTATTTTTACCTGTCTGTAAATATGAAACTCAAGTTATGAATTCCCAGCTAACTGTATGTCTTTTTAATTAAATTAAGTGAAATTCAATTCCCTGTTGTATTTTCATTTATTATAGCACTATCTACATTTCCCACATGTGTCTACAAGAAAACTGACAATGACAAAAATAGGGGTATTATTTATGGTTTGATGCCTTGTCCAGTTAACGTTTGTGTGGTGCTTAACAGCCTACCATTCAAGACAAGGCAGTGATTTTTGTATTTCAGGAAGCTCGGCTTGATTAATAGTGGTTTAAAAAGTGGTCAAGAGTAGTTAATCATCATGATAATTATTACTTAACATTTTTTTATTTTTGATTTCTCGTAGTCTTTGTTTGAATTAAATTAAATAGGTTAACATTAATAGTATTGATCATGATTACATTAAAATACCATAGCACTTATCTAAGTCATAATTGTACACTCAATAAAGCACTTTTTGTTCATACGTTTTCAAGAATTGTTTTTATATTTAATATGTGTAATGATTTTGGAATAGTAAAATCATTTATTAAACATAAACCTATTAAGGTCAGAAATTAACAGAGAATATGCTTACTACATAGTATGAGTCTTATTTTTCTTCAAGTATTGTGTAGTTACAACTTAATTCATGATGATGATGATGATGATGATGATGATGATGATAATTTACTAGGCTAACTGTGATCACATTTATGAGTGCTTATCATATGTTTTATTTCCTCTCTCTGGAATTTCCCCAGTCAGTTTTTCCTGAAGTCTGTTTTTCTTTTCTTTCTTTTTTCCAGCACAATCCTCCCTCTCTCCACTCCTCTTCTTGCCCTGTCCCACTCTGGTCTGTCATCCTCTGCGATCTTATGGCTGAACAAATGCTTTAATTAGTTCTCGCAGCCCAAACAACGCAGGGCTCTCAGTTGACACAATGTGTCTCACAGAGCGCCACTGAAGGTCTGTCGAAGAAAATTAAACCTCCCCCGCTGTCTGCATACACCAATTACCCCCACCAACCCTGCTACTGGACAATTACTCCACAGCACTTCTACGGGCTGGGCAGCGGAAGAGACTACAGAAGAGAAGAGAAGGGAAGCGAGAGAAGAGAGAAGATGGGAGGAGGAGGGAGGGAGAGGGAAGCTGGGTCACTATACTGTTTACAGAATTGTGGGTTGCCCATGTGGCAGTGAGCTAGCAACGGACTTCAAAAACCAAATACAAAATTTTCTGGTGCTAATGTTTGCAGGAATCCAAATACAGGGAGCTCTGTTGCAACTTAGTGGAATCTTGGGATAAAGTAATCATCTTTTCTTTTGTAATGAGTCACTGCACAATGCTTTTTATCCCCCACTGGGTCTGGAAAGATCTTAAATCTAATTTATCTAAACCTTTGCTAAAAATCTTTTGAATGTGTGCTGACGTGATCAGTGATGATAGAGAATGTCAGGAAAACCAACCAGTTGCATGTTGTTGTACACTTTGATCCAGCGTAAGTTTACGTGTGTTAAATTTGATAGTAAATCACAACTTATAAGGTATAAACTCTAAGAGAACCACATGCACAGTACCATGACACACACACACACAAATTCTGCTCTTGTGACAGTGTGCTTCCCTCCCGCACCTCTCCTCCCCTCTTCCCCTGGCTGTATGGTTTTAATTTACTGACTCTAATGAGCTGAAGTTGAGGTCAGCTGGTCCCGGGGCCGAGTCTGTCATCAGGGTCTGACATGTTTATGGAGGTCTGAAGTGGGCGTGTGGTCGAGTCCACAGCTTTTAAGACCCAGGCGGAGGGTTTGGGTGGGGTGTGCACGCGCGCGTGTGTGTATGTGTCTTTTGGGGGATATGGGGGGTAGGGGAGGGTCCGTGGCTTTTCACTCCAGCATGACTATTATTTTTGTCTTTTTATACTCCCCTGTGGTGGTGGTAACCTGGTTTTATTTTTAAAACTTTATGTTCGAAGACCTTAAAAAAATAGGAGAGAACTGTGCCTCAAGTAAGCCAGTAAAAAGACAAATATACTTAGGGATGTGAGAGAACTCAGTGGAGATGGAGACAAGACAGTGTGTAAAAAAGAGGAGGCAAAAAAAGGCTTGAAAAAGACAATCAAGTTGTGTCTGAACCCTAGGGACAACCATTCCCCAAAAGGGTCCTAAAACAAAGCTTATTTGAATTCACTGATACAAGTCAATAGCCACTTTGCATTTACAGTGGGGAAGAGTGGGAACAATGGCCCTTCCTCAACTATTGAGCTTGCAGTAGGTCATAAATCCTCCTCATGCCCTGAAGAGAGGGAGTGATTCATGTCAACGGAAAAACTCAGGTATGAGTGCAGGTAAACTTTTGCCTTCAGGCTGTATTAGAGGAAGGGAGTGAGATTTTTGTTTGGGGGGTTGGGGGTTCTGGCTGGGGGGGTTAACAAGTATCTGGTGGGGAAGAGAGGAGAAATCAGTGACCTGAAGAACTGCAAGAGGTCAGGAAAGGTCAGATGGTCACTGATGAAGAAAAAGGAAAGAGCATTTTCATCCCCACAAAGAGACATAAGATTGATCATCATTAGTCTATTTAAGTTAACTGCATTGGCAAGCGGGTGGTGCTTAGCAATACTTATCTAGGGTTTTCATAGCAGCCTTTATAGGCCTCTTTCTGTAACTGAGTTCCTTTCTGCTCTGAAATGTATCAAACACACCACTAAATGGACCAATTCTGTTTATAGGAACTGTGGGCAGGCTGTGGCAGGCTCCATATCCCTGTAAAAAGATAATATGTTCCCTATTAAATGTCCCCCGGATGACAAATTGCTTCCAGGAAAAAAAAGTGGAAGCTTAGGAAATGAGCTGTGACACTTCAAAATAGACATCCTCTTCTTAATTCCTTAAATTCACAATTTTGCTATTTACTGATTATATAAAATACAGAATAGTAGAACATAGTGCTCAGTTGCTAAAAATATTTTCTTTTATAAGAGAAATAAGAGTTGACAGGGAATTAAGGGGTGTTTGTGGTATGCTGTCATCATGATGAAGTGCCAGAGAGTATCATCCTCATGTCCACGATGTCAACATTTAAAAAAAAATATATATATATATATATATATATATATTATAGGTTTTTTTTGCAGGTAATTATGGCCTAAAGTAAATAATAAATAAAGAAATACAGTATTTTGGTTTTGCACCCTCAACTAAATGTAGGCAGTAATAAAGATAATAAAATAAAATGACTCGGTTGAGAGTCAGTTATGTATTAAATTGCATAGCCCTGACAGACGTATGGTAGCATAAGTGGAATAAAAAGAAAAAAAGAAAGTTAAATACAATATAGCCTACAGAAGTGAATAAAATGGGAATAAGATTTACTGAAAAACGTGGAATAGGATTTAGAGAGAGAGAGAGAGATGTTAAAAGTGAGTGATTTGAGTCGGGTTTCCAGAGGGCTGGCAGGGTTCTGGCGGAGGAGTGTGGTGGTTCAGAAGTCCTCCAGAAAGAGGCGCCAGTGTGTCCGGCGGGGGCTCTGACCATGAGCCGCTCCCCCCTCTTCCTCCCCCCTACAGTCACGGCCGCAACACCCCCAAACCAAGCTATTGGCAGACACCGGGCTACTGCCACTCCATGCTTCTTTAATATCCTGCCCAAATTGAAATATCTTTGTGGGTGAGCACAAACACACGCACACACATACATATACACACGCACACGCATCCAAAACACACGCGAATCTGCTACTATGCGCACACACTGACGCACACAAACATACAACCATCGTTACACGTGTTCAGCGCTGAAAATAAACATATAAACTAGTATTGTTTTTTTCTCTTATTTTATCAACAAAATAGTTAAAGAACCTCTCGCAGTCTTGTGGATGATGTGTAGTAATGGGAAGAGGAAAAATGTCTTACGCTGCACAAAACCCACTGGTGCTCCTAATAAAGAGAGGGAGCCTCAGCTCAGACAGCTGACATGGTCGATGTGCGCTGTAACACTGAACGAGAAACCACAAGCTTTGTGTTTATTTTAAATACTTCTCCCCCTTTGAGTAAAATGAATATGCAGCATAAACCCCAGTGATGGATTAACACCTCCAGTCTTGGACACATGTGAATAGTTTATAAAAATGTTAATTCACATCAAAACAACGATGAAGTTCAGAGTGAAGTTTCTGAAAAGAAAACTTTATTTTTATGACTAACTAATTTTATCCCTTTACTTTTAATTGTTACCTGGATGTCGCTCTAATACTATAGGAAGCCAGTGCGCATGTGATAAATCGTCCAGACCCACACCTTTAAAATAGCTTTTAATAGCTTAAATAAAGTTTGTACATGTAGTGTCGCTTGTGTTGTGCTCATTGTGTTAAGTGTTGTGCTGCTAAAACAGAATTTATTATGGGGGTTTAACAAAACAAAAAAAACAATGCTTTATATTTCAGCCACTGGCTGCCAGTGGACTTCCAGACTTCTCTTCCATGTCGCTTAACTGTCCAGAGACATTAAAAATGTTGTGTCCAGTAATCCACCAACCAGTTGCATGGAAGAATCGGTATGTGAAATTAAATTAATCGTGGAGGAAATCAGATGGAAATAATGAAAACAAATGTCTCTGGGAAAGTTAACATATATCTCAAACCAATACAAATATTTCCAAATAAATGGATTTGGGGAAAAATAAAAAACAAACATGTCCTAGGCCTTAATTCCACTTTGTGGAAGAAAAGCGTGTGTGCTGTGTCTGAAGAGGCTAAAACCCATTTATATGTGAAACTTAAGTACATATACGAAATGTTACAAATACATCCTGTGTGTGTTTTGCAGATTTTAATGGGATTTTATTTGGGCTCGTGAGTCTCCATAGTAATCAGCATGTCTTCTCCAGGGCCGCTGCAATTAACCCGGCGCACAGAGCTCGACCCACGTTTAGCGCGAGCACATAATGACTCTGATCATTACAGAGTGATTGTCTCTGGGACGAGAAATCCCTTAAACAGGCTCCTGGGTTTTGGAGCCGGAGAGCTGCACTCCATCTTCCCCGAGAGCCACCAACCGCCGATGCCGCCAAAAATAACACGCCGGCAGCGCCACTCCAGTCCGCGCCTCACCGCAGAGCAGCCCGCCGCGAGAGCCCGGATCAAAACACACACAAAAAAGGAAACACGGCGGATCGGGGAGCGGGGGTGGAAGGAAAAAATTGTTCATATAACTTTACTCCATTTCTTATAAGATACCCAGAATCTGCTGATGATTTTGGCTGCAGTGCGAAGCCGCAGAATCGAATCTACAGACGAGGGCCAAGTCAAGAGGAAACAAACGATGCTCGCGCGCTTGTGTGTGTGTGTGTGTGTGTGTGTGTAGCGCTGAATGGAGAGCTGATGAAATATCCTGCCCAAAGCGGTGGTTCGAAGAGCAAGTCATTCAGCAGTGGCAGCTACATTCATAATTCCCAAAAGACACTGAGTGTTTTCACCAAGTCATCACATTGAAGGCATTAGTATGACAGAGTAAAATGGTGCACCCAGGGGTACAGGAACAGACGACTGTGGCCTAGAAAAACAACAGCATTAAGTATACACAGTGGTTCCTGGGTGCTGGTGTGATTATGTAGACAGAAGACAGCATTACAATATGAAGGACGTGGAAAGCACTGGACCTCAATACAGCACACTATAAATGAAGTACAGGTATAGATGATCCGCCCATAGATTTATGTCTAAACCCATAATGATATATAAAATATTCTATCAAAAATCAACAGTGTACTTTAGCTGTGAATTGAAGGTGATTAATGAAAGTTGTAATTCTAATATGGAGCAATTATATTTATTTCAAATGCAGTTGCCTCCATAAGTATTCCTGAAAATGAGTAAACACTGATGTGTAAAAAAAAAAGGAATAATACAGGATCCCCTCCCACCCACACATATTCAATGGATTAGAGAAATGACAACTTGTCTCTACCTTGAAAAGATTAGGTATTCATTAAGAGGATCGGGGGGAAGTCTTTTAAGATGTGGCACCCTTTCATTGATTATGTAGACCATTTTAAATAATCATTATTGATCCCTCCCATTATATTTATTTTATTTTATTTTATTTTATTTTATTTTATTTTATTTTATTTTATTTTATTTTATTTTATTTTATTTTATTTAAATTTATTTATTTATTTATTTATTTATTTATTTATTTATTTATTTATTTATTTAAACAACACCTGTAATTCTCATCAGAATGAATGGGCAGCATTAATGGAGCGCTACTCTAGGGTTTTGTTAGTAAGGGCTGGGGGATTGTTAAATGCTATGTATATGTACATTATACTGCAAAATTCAATAAAAATATTAAAACCAAAAAAGAATAATACATGCAATAAGCAATATTTTAAGCTTAAACATACTGGGGCATTCTCGAGATTTAAGTAAAAATGTTTTTAATTATTAAAGACAAAAAAGTTTCATTAGTATAGTTATTTCCACCCATTTCAAAATGATCAGCACTCTTTTAATTACCCATCCTGGAAAGAATGACAGTCCTTAGACATGTCAATAATATCTTATTCATAATTTGTGAATTATGTGGCAGCAGCACAATGCATAAAGTCATGCAGATACAGGTCAGAAAGAGCTTTAGTTAATGTAACATCAGACATTAAAATAGGAGAAAATATGATTTTAGTGACTTTGACAGGCTGGATTTCAGAAACTGGGACTTTCACACACAACTGTCTCTAGAATTTATACAGATTGGTAATGAAGGCGATTCAGTAGGTTGAAATGTTATGTTGAAGAGCGTTCAGAGAAGAATGGCCAGAATGTTTCAAGCTACAGTAACTCAAATAACCAGCCTTCACAACCACAGTGAGCAGAAAGCATCTCAGAATGCACAAAATATGAAACTTTGAGGTGGATAGGCTACAACAGCAAAAAACCACATCAGGTTCCTGTTACAGCTTCGGTGAACTTGTACTGAGTGTCACTGTACTCCATTCTGATGTTTGACGAATGGTTTGTGAACATTGACTGAAGCTCTTAAACCTTTATCTGCTTTTTTATTCTGCTGCAGTAATATGACTGAC
Source organism: Hemibagrus wyckioides (assembly GCF_019097595.1). Lineage (NCBI taxonomy): Eukaryota > Metazoa > Chordata > Actinopteri > Siluriformes > Bagridae > Hemibagrus > Hemibagrus wyckioides. The sequence continues at coordinate 18,793,714 of NC_080720.1, read as the reverse complement.
TGATTGGACAATTGCATGAATGTGCAGGTGTACATGTGTTCCTAATGCAGTGGATGGTGATGCTAAATGTTTTGGAGAAAATTTTAAACTATGGTTTAAAAAAGTAGTTCTGATGAGAATGTATTTTTATTGTTTGTTTGTTTTTTCTTGATGTTTTGTTACAGCAAAAATAAATGTTTGTTTGAGTGAAAACTGTAATTATTGTCATTTTTTAAAATAATTGTAAGGGTGACTGGACATGCTGGAATTATATGTAATGGGGCTTTTTTTATCCTCTAATGTGTCATATTTGAATGACATTATTTATCAGCCTACTTGAAGTAAACACTAAATAAAGTAAACTCGTATTTTGATAACATCTCAATCAAAAATTATTTTAACATAATCGATACATTGCTTCATTACATCAGAGTATAGAAGTAAAATGCTGACCCCCTTTCTGTTCATCATATTATATAATATATCATATAAAATATCTCTATATCAAATAACTGCCAGTTAGCTTATTCACATACTTAATCCTGTTATAAAACGCATTCAAGTGTCCGATCTATTGGTCAGCCGTTACGGAAAATCTCACTTATGGTCACTAGATGGCAGCATTGAGAGTGGAATATTCTTAAAATTCCCTTTGCCTGGCTCTTATCCATGTCCATGTTCATGCCATTCCCTGTAGCTCCTCAGTGATGCAAAGATGATGTAATACGGGTGCACTGATGTTTCTTCTAAGATTGGAGGAGTTCATAACATAGAAAAATAAAATATTATATAAAAACATCAAAAATCCACTCATTTAGTTTTAGCCCACAGTATGTCAAAAAAGATTATCCAACATCATTCTAGGAAGATTCACAACTGTTCCAAGTTTAATCTATTTGTAGATAATGGCTCTGACTGTAATTTGTTGAAATCACAATGCCTTAGAAAAAGCCTCTAAAACACTTTCCAGACTTTTTTCCAGACATTAGCTGAAACGGTTCTGTTTCAATAGGGTTTAGATTCAGCAGGGATGGCAGTAATCAAGCCTGAGCATGTCTAATCTTACTGAACCTAATTATCGATTAAATATGGCTAATTGGCTGATTGAGTAACCAAAGGGTAATCAGTTTTTCACAGAGGGTCAGCTGGCATTGGATAAACGTTTTCATTCTTTGAACAAAATGATCATTTAAAAATGATTGTGTGTTGTTTCATGTAGCACCAGGGTCGTGGAGAAACGTTGCTTCATTTTACTGTGTACTGCATCAGCTATATATATATATATATATATATATATATATATATATATATATATATATATATATATATATATATATATATATATATATATATATATGGTTGAAATGACAATAAAAGCTTCTTGACTTGACTTTTCTCACATTGTTCTTGTTTTATATTACATTTTGCTTGGTATGAAACAATGAGCTGTGACAAAAATGGAATAATAAGCAAATGCATTCTACATAGCACTGTATAAAGTACAGTGCCTTACATAAGCATTTACCCCACCCTTGAACTTTTCCCCATTTTGTTGTGTTACAATTCAGAATTTTATTGCACTTCTCTGTGATGGTTATCATTCAAAATTCGAACTCAAATAAGAATGTTATTGGTCATTCTCATACGCAAACATACGAAATGTGCAATGAAATACTTTTGTCAACAGCCATAAAAATAGCATTAACATTAAGTAGAATTAATTCTATTCAGGTAGGAAAGGAAAATATAAAAATATAATATGAGGTATACCAAAGATTTCTGACAGAAGCAGTATGATTTATATAAATATTTTGAAAAGTGCAGGTATGTGAAGTTGTTTGTGCAATATACAGTAGTGTGTATTGTGCAAACAAGTCCCTGGTCTAATCCTAGGTGTTTTGGTAATTTCGGGTTTTGGAGGCACTAATAAAATTTACATAATTCGAGTTTATTTATTTCTTTTTTCATTTATTTGTTTGTTTTTTGTTTGTTTCTATGTAAGGCTTTAATAAATACTTTACTCATACATTAATATCCACAATGTGTCTGAGCATTTTTTAAGTGAGTTACACAAGGGGCTTCTAGGAGAAGGTAACCTGTCCCACTGGCTCAAAGATCCTGGAGATGCTTATCTCCCTTGCTATCTGGCTAGATAACTTGACGTGGGATAAGGGACTGTTACACAATGTCCACTGGTCTCCCCAAGCTCATAGCCATTAAGAAAGCCTTGTCAGGGGTGTAAATGGTTATAAGCTGTTTTATGCATGTGTTGTGAAGCCATTCACTACAGCAAAGAGTGAATCACAAATGCAGAAGCTCCAAGCAGAAGTTTCAGGGGAAACTGGGCAGGTCTGACTGGTAAGAAGAGTCAGAATCAGCCACCAACATCACATGTCAATGTATTGGTCAGAGCTGCACTGTCCCTTGTTAATTATTGTACTGTACTGTCTGGCACTCTGTGTACACATTTGCACACACACTTTATGAAGTGCTAGGTCTTTGTAGTGTACTTTTTCAGTGTACTTCAGAAAAAAATTTCTGGGTAATGTGTGCATGGTGTATATGGTTGAAATGACAATAAAAGCTGCTTGATGTGATTTGATTTGAGAGAGAAGATTAGTTATGCTCTTGTCTTACAGCAGTTTGAAAAAAAAATGTGAACATTAGGGGAGAGCCCATTTACAGCAATTCTGCTATAACATTTTGCTAATTTCCCCATGTGATTCAGTAACAATCTCTGCAGTACATCGATCGGGGGCGGGGGGAGGGGGGGTGCGTAGCAGATCCAGGGGAAGAGATCATATGAGCCTTTTTGTTCTCCTGCCCATGGCACAGTAGATAAACAACCAAAAACAAATTACAGTGCAGCTTTCCAATTTTCTTTCTTTCTTTCTTTCCGTCTGTCTGTCTGTCTGTCTGTCTATCTGTCTGTCTGTGTTTTATTTACTTTAGTTTACTTGTCAATAAAACTAATTGTGCACATTTCAGTGCACTGATAAATTCCCATGCTCAACAGATTGTTAACGGTGTGAAACTGTTGAAGTATACACTACCAGTCAAAAGTTTGGACACACCTTCTAATTCCACGGTCTTTCCTGATGTTTATTTCTTTCTAAATTGTAAAACAATGCTGAAGGCGGCTGAAACACACAATAATCTCGTTTGAACAGTTGATATTGAGATATGTCTGCTACTGATGCTCTGTAATGCCTTCATAACGGCTCTAATCTGAGGTGCTGTTAATTGGTGATTTCTGAGGCTGGTAACTCTAAATGAACTTCTCCTCTGCAGCAGAGGTAAATTTTGGTCTTGCTTTACTGGGATGGTCTTCATGTGAGCCAGTTTCATCATGGTGCTTGATGGGTTTTGCAAATGCACTTCACAATACTGTTCTTGCAAGAACTATTCCAGAACACCTGACCTTCGTGTCTTAAAATAACAACTGTTTTTTGTTGTCATTACATATGGATTACTTAAGTCCATGTGTGTTATTTCATAGTTTTGAAATCTCCAGTATTGTTCTAGAATGTAGAAAAGAAATCCCTAAACAAAAAACATTGAATTAAAAGGTGTGTTCAAACTTTTGACTGGTAGTTGACATTAACCACATGTCTAACCACACACACACACAGAGTGAGTGAGTGATTGAGAGAGAGCAAGAGAGAGAAAGAGAGCAACAATCAAATACAGGTCAACAAATGCTAATGAAGGAGAACAGAGATGCACCTGTTCCAGTACATCCTCAGCATGCTCAGAAACTGTTGAACATTTGAACATCCTCAGCATGCTCAGTATTCTGTTGATCTAGTAAGATAGGCACGTACTCCTGAGAGGGGGAGGTATTTAACTAACAGAGATGCAAAACAGCACAACACGCTCCAGGCTCGACTGTATTTGCCTACACCAGAGTCCGGAAGTTTTTTTTTTCGTGTTGAATTTTGCAACCTGAATTTGACAGGTTGAATCTGAGCCTTGAAATCAAAAACCTGTATCCGAAATCAAAAACCAATATTTGAAAACTAAATGGTTGAATCAGTTTCAAGGAGGTTAAATTAAAACAAATAAATACAGATTTAGTTAATATATTTCTATATTGTGAATTCAACTGTCTTTGCCTAATACCTCAGTATTAAGAATTCAAATGGTCATTTTGTTTGTTTCCATAGGATGTAGCTCAGCCACTGCTGTTTGATCAGGAAGTGAGAGCCAAAGCTAAGTAACTCTCTAGAATTTACACAGATTGGCAATGAAGGAGTTTCAGTAGGTTGAAATGTTATGTTGAAGAGTGTTCAGAGGAGAATGGCCAGAATGTTTCAAGCTACAGTCACTCAAACAACCAGCCTTCACAACCACAGTGAGCAGAAAAACATATGAGGTTCCTGTTACAGCTTTGGTGAACTTGTACTGAGGGTCACTGTACTCCATTCTGATGTTTGACGAATGATTTGTGAACATTGACTGAAGCTCTTAAACCTTTATCTGCTTTTTTATTCTGCTGCAGTAAAATTGGACAATTGCATGAATGTGCAGGTGTACATGTGTTCCATGTACTACATTCATGTTACATTCATGTGCATGTAAAGGCAGACATCCCAAAACTTTAGGCAAAATAGTATACCTGTGGTCTTGCAAGAAGCACTGAGAGCTTACATGACATGGGGGAGGGGAAAACATAATTTCTCAGAGACCCAGAGGAAAAGACATGGTACTATCCATAACAGAAATTGGACTACTCTCCAAATGTTATAAATAACATCTGTACTTAGAAATAAAATAAAACCAATAAAAACAAATAAGATCTTTCTGTCCAGTTTAAGGTCAATCAGTGAGATTTTATGGTCATTTGTAAATTTTTCTATAGTCGCACAGTAGAAATTCTGGGTGTTTAGGAGAATGGCGTGGTGATGTGGGATGATATAATGTTTTATTTAAAATAAAGTTATTTAGGTAGTCAACAAAGAAACATAAATTACATAACAAAAAATGGGTAAAAATTATATTCTGGAGGTTTACATTGCTGGTCAAAATGACCCCAAGGACAAAACATGTTTGTAAATTTGAAGATAACAGGAAGATTAAGTTGTTTCCCAATCTGCACAATACTGTACTAAATTGTTTCAATTTACAATGTAATGAGCACAATCACAGCCAGGCAATTAAAGCGAACAGTGGAGAAAATGCACAGCACAATATATATTCTTCAACAAGCGGCTTGCAGTAACTACCCAAAAGGGCGAAATCCACAATTGTACACCCTGTGATGTAGTTTGTAGTTTGTGAAGTTTGTAAAATGAAAATCCCTTTCTACTTACAGTCACTGCCCACTTTAATAGGAACACCACTACACACTTGCTCATTATGCAGTTATCCAGTCTTTCAATCATACAGCAGCAGCACAAAGCATAAAATCCTGCAGATACAGGCAAAGAGCTTCAGTTATTAGAGTGGATAAAAATGTGATCTGTGACAAAACCGATTCATGGTTGTTAATACCAGATCGACTGGTCTGAGTTCAGAAACTGCTAATCTATAGAATTTTCAAATATAACAGTCCCTAGTGCTTACTTTCACTTCACTTTCAGTAACTGCTAGGTTGCAGATAGTATCAGTTCAATTCTAATCTATTTTATTTACATAGAACTTTTGATAATGGACTGTTACAATGCTGCTTTATAGAAATCTGGACATCATGACACCATATGCATTAATTTATGACCACAAAATTGCAACAGAGTGCAAATAGAAAACAACTAGTTTGCACACAACCAAAATGGCCACATACCAGCAAAAGTAGGACCCACTATGTGACTGAAATAAACACATGGAAACCACCCCTGTGATGATGACGGAAACCTCACAGCACCATTTGTCCCCATTTTGATGCTGAGCTTACAGCTTATTGTGATTACTGAGACCTGTATGTACTCCCCATGACTGCATGCCTTTCTTTTGGTTCGTCTAGTTTCCTCCCTCCTCCCAAAAATATGTCATTAGGTGGATTAGCTATAGGTGTGATTGACCGAGGTGTGAATGAAAGTGTGAATGGCGTCCCAAGGAGGAAATGGTCTTACACCCACTGAAACCTGGATACTGAAGAGTCCCACTATACTTGATATCCCACATGAACTAAATGCACATTCAGATATCTCACATTAACAAAATACACACAGATTTTTAAAAAAAAAAAAAACATTTTTTTTTACTTTTTAATAATAGTCTTCTTTTTTCCACAGATACAAAGCTGTAGATAGTTACAATATAGAGGATTATTAAGATTCCTAATGTTGAATGGTAGTAATTAGTATACTTGATGTGTTATTAGCTTGTGCATTAGAACAGTTTCATAACAATTAAGTTGTCTTGTTCCTGAAAGACACTGTGTGCGGTGTGAATGAAGGCGTGGTGGTGAACCCGCTGAAAAGTGCTGGATGAGACGCAATTGATTTCTTTGGCTATCTGCAAGCGGTAGCGTCATCACGTTTGATTCCCATTGGTCAAGTCTGCTGTCGGTTAATCTGATGACCAATAGATTTGTAAGGCACAGAAGAACCCGCCCACCGCCGGAGAAGACAAACTGGCCCGTGGAAGGGCTGAATAAATGAGCAATATTAACACAGGAGAATCGCACGACTTTGTAGGATTGTATCATTTAGAGACTCTAAATATCGTTATACTGGATTATAAGCGCACACGCTGTGACAGTAATGTGTTGGGGTAATATTGAGCTTGATAGTTATCTATTTATATAGGTATCTGTCTATCTAAATATATGAGTTGTGTTAGCGCGTTAGATGAGTGTTGTATGTGTTTAATGCGATCTCCTAACCACGCGTTAATAATCGACTAAACAAGTGGCTATGTGTGTCGCTGGGAAAACCACTTGGGCGTGAATTGGGAATACTGGGAAGCAGGATGTCTCGGTGGTGGAGGATAGTGCTGATTGCTGTAGTGTGGGGTGAGTGATCTGACTTTTATACACTGCTGTATGTTGAATTGAACTCACAGGTTTGTTTGTACATGTGTACAGGGATGGGTGTTTCACTGACGCACCACAATGTCTCATCCGTTTGATTAATCTGTCTGATTCACTTCAGCTCGTGTCTCGGTTACGAAATAACCTTAGCCAAAGCGTGTTCCCAGAGCCGTATAATCTTATGATAGAAACTAAACAGTCATCCACAACCAGATAGAGCAGTTCAGTACTGTGGGGAAATGTACTGTGATGCTTCACTCTAACCGTGCAGGTTATACGAGTTATAAATCAGATATGTTGTACACCAGCTATTTAAGCAAGTCCCATTAACATGCTTTTCTGTGTCACACGCCCCTAGTGGTCACATTGTGTTATGTCATGATCCGCTTAACAGCCTGACCATACCTGTATCATGATTGGCTGCAGGTTAGCGGATAAACTACACGGTGGGGTTGGTCAGCGTGTGGGTGGGGGGAAAAACCTGACACAACACTAGACACTTTGCATATTATCTCAGGCCCTTTCGATACACTCACGACCACCAGTCTAGTTTTTCAGGTTATGTGCGCTGCGTTTGCGTGTAACGCCTTGATCCAGATCTCATGTAATTACAGAAACAGGTTCAGTGTGATTTGTGCGCATGCGCAGACAGGCTCTGCGTTTCCAAATAAGGCGTAGCTGCTAATGACAGCGTGTGAGCAGAGCTGTGTGTACATTTGGTTTAATGTGAGTCATGGGTAAAGGGAAGTTTAGGAAATGGTTTAGGATATATTCACACATTTGAATCTTACCTTTTAATGAAATACAGGTGTGGGGATTTTATTGGATTACTTTCATTTAAAAAGGTTTAGCATTCCAGAAATGGCAGTAAGAAAGCTACAAGATTGGACAATATCCTGCATTTTGCTTATACTGCTATATATTGGTCATGTAAAGTATTAAAGTAAATTAGTGAATTATTGGTCTCGTTTAAACACTAACACAAATAGCATGTTGTGCAGCTCTCAGTCGGTCATAACCGGTTACCAGTGTGCTCTGAAGATGAGAACAGCACTAGTTACTACTTGCATAAAGCACTTTTGTTACAATGAACAGTTTGTGCTTGGTGTCTGGATTGGGCTGCCAAGTGGGGTGCTAAGGATCAGTAACAACTGTGTAAACAACTCCAGAGTCGAGAAACAGGCTAAAGGAAATTCATTTTGGCTACAGTCATAAATATACACTATTGCCAAAAGTTTTGGGACACCCCTCCAAATCATTGAATTGAGGTGCTAGGCTTGGCCCCTTAGTTCCAGTGAAAGGAACTCTTAATGTTTCAGCATACCAAGACATTATGGACAATTTCGTGCTCCCAACATTGTGGGAACAGTTTGGGGATGACCCCTTCCTGTTCCAACATGACTGTACACCAGGGCACAAAGCAAGGTCCATAAAGACATGGATGAGAGAGTTTGGTGTGGAGGAACTTGATTTGCCTGCTCAGAGTCCTGACCTCAACCCGATAGAACACCTTTGGGATGAATTAGAGTGGAGACTGAGAGCCATTCCAAAACTGTCTGCCTTTAGATGCACATGCATGTAATATGGAGTTCGCCTACCCGTTGCAGCTATAACAGCTTCAACTCTTCTGGGAAGGCTTTCCACAAGGTTTAGGTTTGTGTTTAAGGGAATTTTTGGCAATAAGTGCATTTATAAGGTCAGGCACTGATGTTGGACAAGAAGGCCTGGCTCGCAGTCTCCGCTCTAATGGTAGTTTGAATGGTTTGATAAAGGCCTAGTCCACAATGCCATGGTTAAGTTTAAAATGAGCTGCTTTTTTGTGATCTCACCATTTCCCCAGATGTTACCATCAGCAATGACATAATCTTTGCATAATTTTTTGCCACTTTAATTTTTGACGATTGAACTTAAAGCATGAACTTAAAATCTTTACAAGCCACAGAATTGCTTGTATTCTATACAAAGCAGAACAGTACAGTGGAGATCAAAATTAGAGAACAAGCTATAAACACCTGTTTTTTTTCTAAAAAAAAAATATTATTAATGTTCATCACTCAATATTTAAAGGAATATTAGTTGTGGATATACCACTGTTTTACTAGCATGTTTTATGAAATAACCAAGTCACTTCAACAAAAGGCATTATGTTGTGGGAAATACAGTGACCAAAATTAGAGGACAGTAACCACTGTTGCACGAAATAATCTTTCAGGGTTACAGCTGTGAAATATTCGTAGGAAGTGTAGAGGCCCTTGCTTCAGCTTACTTCAGCACATCTGCTGTTGCAGGACATCATTAGTTTCTCACACTGCTCTGGTGTGATCTTGGTATCTTGGTCCACTCTTCTACTAGTCTTTTCCACAGTTCAGTAACTGTAGTGGGTTCCTTTGCAATAACTTTGTTACCAAGTATTTTCCAGAGAGATTTTCAATAGGGTTTTTATCAGGACTCTGGGCTGGGCATTTCATTATTTTAATGTTTTTAGCTTCAAGGATCTGCTTTACCCTTTGTACAGTGTGACAGAGGGTATTGTTTCGCATAAATTTGTGTGCTGGTTGGGAGATGCTCGCAGGGACAGAGTCACATGTTGCAGAATAATAAACATTTGCATTGACTGTCATATAGCTGTATAAGAGGCCCGACTCTTGCTGCCGAAAACATTGCCCAAACAGTAAGTGACAGAGGAGATCTGGTCCAAAGTTCACTTTAGTGATGAGAGCAGGTTTCATTTATTTGGGTCCAATGGGAAATATGTTCAGCATCAAACTGGAGAAAGACTGAAACTGAAGTGCATAAAGAAGTCAGTGAAAGGTGGAGGAGGAAGTGTCATGGATTGGAGGATGTGTTCTGCAGAGAACCTGGGCCTCTTATGCCAAAAAAAAAACACTACAGTTACCAAACTGTCGAAACGACTGGAAGAAGAGTGGACCAAGATACCAAGATCACACCAGAGCAGTGTGAGAAACTTGTGATGTCCTGCAGCAGCAGATGTGCTGAAGTCAGCTGAAGCAAGGGCCTCTAAAGTTCCTACTAATTTTTGACAGCTTTAACCATAACCATTTTAGTTGTAATCTTTCGTGCTACACTGGTTACTGTTCTCTAATTTCAGTCACTTGTGTTCTCCACAAAATAAAGGTTTTGCCTCGGTTATTTTGTAAAACATTCTAGTAAAATGGTATACCTAGATATTCCTTTAAATTTTGGGCGATGAACATATAACAATATTTCAGGAAAAAATCAGGTGTTTATAAATTGTCTCCACTGTATAAAATGAAAATACCTCATACAGAAACAACATGGTTCCTCCATCTTGGAATTAGGGAGATTACATGACAATCAACAACATTATTAAAAAAGCAATGATTATGATTTTTTTCCATATTCCATTTGAAAAAAGCAAAATGTATAAGAAAAAGGTATTTTTCAGATTTGATCTTTTTAGTGTAAACGAGGCCTCAGTCTCAAACAGTAACTGATTCTGTTTTGTTAAAGTAACTGATTGTGTGATAAACCATGATGTTTTATTTCTATTCCCTTTTATAGTGAATATGCAAATGCTGCAATATCATTTTTATCTTTCTCTCTCTCTCTCTCTCTCTCTCTCTCTCTCTCTCTCTCTCACTCTCTCTCACACACACTGTGTTTCCGTTTTATTTTATTCTGACAGAGGTCCAGAGTGTTGTGTGCCGTGAGGTGACTCTTCCACCAGGTCCAATCTACCGTGTAGCAGGTTTCCCTCTGTCTCTGCCCTGCACTGTTTCGGGCTATGATGGTTCAAGAACACAGGACTTTGAATGGTTCTTATACCGTGAGACTGCCAAGGAAATGTCGATTGCGGTTGTGTCCACTAGAGATAGGGGCTTTCCCTATGCCATTTTCCAGGGTCGAGTGAATTCAGGCGAGGTTCGGGTGGAGAGAGACTCGGGTGATAAGGCCAGACTGGTGATTCAGAGACTTCAGCCAGAAGATCAGGGAAAATACGAGTGTTATACACCAAGCACAGATGTACAATTCCAAGGCACCTACAGTGCGTCTGTGGACGTCAAAGGTAGATTACATGGATACAAAATGGAACATTTCCTGTGCCATTTGTATTGCCTTTGTTATACAGTTTTTATATCTTATTTTATTTACTGCTTACAGTGATCACAGACACATTGCTGATAACCCACTCTCGCATTCTGAGTGGCCAGTCTGTCATAGAAGGCACAGCACTTCAGCTGACATGTGCTGCTTCTGTCGAGTCAGCGCAGCACACACATTTGTCTGTCACGTTCGGGATGCGAGGCAGCACAGGCTCTGGCTCTCTGGGCCACAATCTGAAGGAAATCATCTCCATCGACCGCGATCTGCATGTAACCCCAGGCCGGGGAGGATCTTATGAGAAGAGGTACAATAATGGTGAGATTTCTATGGAGAAGAGGAGTGGAGATGAAGGGAAGGACCTTTACATTCTGACGATAAGCGCACTGGCCTTGGAGGATTCTGGTTCTTATTTCTGTGAGGCAGCACAGTGGATCTTGGATCCATCAGGCCAGTGGGAACGCATTGCCCAAAGAACCCTGGAACTGGGAAACCTCTCAGTGCAACCACTTGGTGAGATATTGCAACACTTACCCTCTTGTTCTGATTTTCACTGAGAAATAATACTTTTTTCTAAATAATGCTCAGAAAACCCAAGCAGTTTGGTCTAAATACCTCTGCTGCTGTATATATTTAAAGCTGACTTTCCAATAAGAAATTAAGCAAAGCTTGCCACGGGGAATTGGCATCATGAGGTTTGCACTTTTTCCATTTTCTCAGTTTCAATACGATCCTGGTTTGAGTGCTGTGATATGGTACTGCTATACAGTAATGCATCCTGTCTGTAATTGGGTAATATCCCAAGTCTGTTCCAATACATGATTCATTTTCATTCAGATCAGTGTTTACTCTGATATTGATAGTTATTACCAGATTGGTGCCTCCCTAGATGTTATGACATTAGATTCTTAGTTTAGTTAGTGTCTTATAGCTAAAGTGTGCCTCTCTTACGGTAGAGTGTGACTGCATCTGCATACAAATCTAACGCTGCTTAGAACATTGCTTTTTAAAGTGGTTTTAATTTTTTTTAATTATTTGATTCTTTTAATTTTGTCACAGTGTGGGAAGCCACCAACATTATTAAAGTTATTATGTCAAAAGGAATGATTATAAAAATAGTTTCATTTGGTGGACAGTTTAGAACTGTACTGAGGAGGTCTATGAACAGTTAAAAGGGTCCATGGGTTAAAAGACAAGGTAGTTTAGTAAAATATTACTAATAATGTCAGTTTGAGAAAGTGTGATGCAGTTTATACAGCTTGCAAGTAACATTAAAGGCTAAAACAGTCAGATGGTGGAATTGTCATAAAATCATTGACAAGACATCTTTGTCATTTATACCAATATGGAATGCAGTTCGATTTTAGAATTATATTTAAATGTATTTGTATGCAACAAGGCAAACATTTAAATTGCAGGCTTTGCTGTGTATGCCTGTGTAATACTTGTTGTTTGCTGCAGCGGACACGCTGTCTGTGAGCACAGTGCCAGTGGGTGAGGTGGCACTGCAACCCGGGTCCCCTCTCAGTCTCACGTGTCTGGTGTCGGGAGCCGGTCCGTGGTATCGCTCAGCTCTGCTGGTGCAGTGGTTGCGGCGTGGGCCGGCAGGAGGGGTGGAAGTGGAGGTGGCCCGCATGAGCCCCAACGGAGTCGTGAGCTGGGGCGATGACATCAGTAGTGGAGGAGGTGGCAGCATGGAGAAGGGAGAAGAGGGGAGATTTTCTCTGAGACGCTTCTCTGCCCACCCTGCCGATGCTGGACAATACCGCTGCGCTGTGAGTGTATATGCTGGGCAGCTCAATCCAGCACCATCCAGCCCTGCTACAATCACACAGAGGTCTGAGGGTGTAGTGGTCAGCCTCAAAACTAAAGGTGAGTGGCTGAGTGCACAAATGTTGACCTGACCTTTGTACTGAAAATATTTGCTAATCTGAAAGAGTTATGGTTTTAATGTTATACTAGTATAGATAATGAACAAGTATTGTTCCTGTTAGGCATGGCTCATCATTTGAAATGTTACATTTAGGGACATTTAGTAAGAGCAACCTAACCTAGTAAAAATGAGAGAAAACATCTTCTATGCTTGTGTATAAATGTTTGCATAAGCAATAAAGACATTCTTGTCTGTATTTGCAAGTTTGTTGATAAATGGCAATCAGCCATAAATTACTGGCTATGTGAATGCCACAGCTGATTTGCATTTGGTAACACCCACAAAACTCCATGAAAAGATCAAGTTCAAAAAGAGTGGAAAGCACAAATGGCTACTAAAATAAAAATATTGCGTCTTAAGTGGAAGTTGAAATATTTGACTTGTGTCTTTAAGAACAGAAAATATTATTTCGCTGCATATCCAGCAGAGTCACAGCACCTAAAAAGGCCCATTTGATGTCGTCCTTCAGGCAGAAAAAGTGTAGTCCAAAAAAATAGTTACTTCAACTGGGGAGGCCAAATCATAACAAACTTGACCAAATACAGTGGCAAGCAAAGCCAACTTATAATTCAGCTTTTATCCTCCAAAACTATTATGCTCAAGAAATCAGTTCTGCTATTTTCACCACTTTTATTTTCTTTTCGTATGCAGTTTGGTTATTGAGGCCCATTGAGCTACATAAGAGCAACAATAAGAGCAATTATTAATTTTTTTTATATATACAGAAAATATTTACATTAGTTTATGCATAGTTATTGTCCTCAAAACTATTATATTGAGTTGTAAGGTTGTCAAAGCACTTCTCATGTCATTCCTCTGCCATAACATTACTCTAAAGACTGGTTGCAAGTGTGGAGATTAAAATGCTGGTTCTCCCTGTGTTGGTACAGCGGTGAGTGTGCTGGCAGCCATTGAGTTATCACGTCGTCCACTCCTGAAACGTGGGAGCACCGTCACCTTGCTCTGTAATGTCTCTGTGGTGACCACAGGCCCCACTCAGGTGGAAGTGCAATGGTGGCACAAGAAGCGGGAGCTACACGGGAAAGAAGACAAGACCCCCGAAAATGCCAAAGGCAGTATCCTTGCAACACTGACCTTTGATGGGATATCTCGTATCTTCAGTAATGGAAGTGAACTGAGCGTTGACCGCATTTCTGCTGGAACTTACAGACTACGGATCTTTTCAGCACACGAGGAGGACCAAGGGGATTACCATTGCCAGGCAGATGTATGGACCCAGGACCCCCATGGAGGCTGGTACAATACAGGTGCCAGTGCAGAGTCATCCATAGTACACGTTTATTTATATGCACTAGGTAAGTTTAAGGAAATGCAAATATTACATTAGTGTATTTGTTGTTACTATGAAGCCTTTATTAAAGGAAAAAGAAAGACTACTTTATAAAGATCTGTTGCTTGCATTTATTTTCTCTCTGTCCAGTTGCTGACCTTCTCCTTATACCACTGGTGGTTGGTGTCTCCTCTGCCCTGTTTGTGGGAGTGGTCATCATCTCCATGGTAACATGCTGCTTCATGAATCGACTTGCCAGGCAGCGCTCCAACTGCGCTAGGAAACCAGCTGGCAGGCCGATAAAAGAAAAATAAATATAACTAAAGAGTGTACTTGACTGAAGAATGAAGCATACTGACTTCTGCTGGCATGTTAGGCTCTGACTGGTCAATCGAATTATTAACTCACACATTCAAAGTGTGCCAACAGGTTCGTTCTTTTCTTCTAAGCCACAATTATCCTAATTGTGTTTGGTATAAACTTTAACCTGTCCAATATGCAGCATCCAAAACGTAAAGTGGCTTTTGTTTATTGGTTTGTTTGAAAGGATGGACCAATTTTGTGTGTTGTTTTTTGTTTGTTTGTTTGTTTGTTTATTTGGGTTTTTTGTTGTTGTTTTTTTTTTATAAATGTGATGTAATAAGTTTAACAAATCCTGGTTTTGGTACAAGAAATTATATTTCATGTTCCTATATAGCATGCCATAAATGTTTCACCATTATTTGTATGGTATTTATGAAACAATGAACAACTAAGCAAAATGTTGCACTGATCTTTGTAGTTAAAGATAAGCCATCACAGGTACTTACAAACTCAAAGCCCACACACAGTTCATGCACACTGTACTGTAATTAAGCAAAGCCTTGATGATAGGAATTAGTTTACAGTGGGTGGAATAAGCTAAACACTGTGTGTAGTGTCCCCATAATTTAGAAATCAGCTTGGAGCCACTGAATGAATAGAACCAGGCCACTACAGTAGTAGTAGTTATTCATACAGTGAATTAAACTAGCGGTGATACTACACACTGTAAAATAAATGTAATTACCCCAAAGAAACTTGACCACTTTATAAAGAGTGAAAATGCTGATAAATATGAATTGTATATTCTACTGCTGATAGGCTGATGGGTGCTTCCCTTATACTGCAATAAAGCAGTACTTGTATGCAACAGCACTCAAGCTGTCACTAGACACAGCTGGAAATACAGAGACTCTAATTGAAATGCTGTTGTAGAAACTGAACATCTGGGTCAAATCACACAAACCTTGAGTAGACTTCTCAGCCAAATCAACAGGACCAAATTGGGTCAAGGACCAAACTGACCCTTAATTTTTTATTTCCTTTTTTTTTTTTAAAAGCTGTATTTTGAACCTTTTATATTTTGCATATTTTCTGTTTTGGGGGGTTCTTGTGTTGCACTGATATTGAGCTGGTACTGTGAAATGGACTTTCTTTTAAAAATACATTTATGCTTTGTCTTGTAACTTGTATAAGGAGCACCATTCATTGTGTTCTCAAATACTTCCTTTCAGCATATTACGATTGCTTTTTTTTTTTTTTACATCTCATATAGGATTTAACCACAGTAATGAGAAAAAAAAATGTGGTTTGGGTCATGAGTACAGATAAAATGACAGAGGCATGTATCTGTAGCGCTTCTGTCCCTTTTTGGATAAATAATCTGATTGCTGTTTTTGTGATTTAGGAGATGAAGATCTCTGATCTTTTTGATTGTTAATACGGTGAACACATTTGGAAAAGTTAGTAAACACACATTGCTATTGCATGTTAAAGTGCTTTGCAGTGTTCGACTCACAAATCTGAAAGCGGATTTATCTTCTCACCCAGCTGGGCCATGTGACCATTTCAGGAAGATGAACACAACACTGGCTGCTTATTAATCCTTATGTTTACATTGCAGAGAGACTCTTCTCCCCCCACCAAATTTGTCACGCACTATTCTGGATTTGTCCAGCTGTTCCACTCAGCCTAGTGGCCATTTCATTTCCATTCTTATGCTAACCTTTGCTGGATGGTTCTGCAAGGTTTTCATGGACAGGCTTGAAATCTCTTAGCAAACCCATTTAAATATCAGGCTTCAGAAATACATAGTGTACCTAAAATCTCATAGGCACAAGTTAATTTACGATGTTTTTTATGCGGATTGTAACGATTAAACTTCCCTTTTTTTGTTTTTAAAGCTAATTTCTGTGTTTTTGTAAATTAATTAGATGTCCATAACCCGCTGTATTTTGTGAATGTTGACGGTGACCTGTGATTTTCATTGTCAGTGTCTGCTTGTACTGCATAATTGTGGTTTAGGGACATGAATAAGTAATAAAATCAAAAAAATAAAAGACTTATGGATTGGTGAATTAATTATTAAAGAAGTAACATACTGATTCAATAATACAACTCGAAGCATTTATAAATAACTGAGTGTCAGACTTGGTTAACGTGTATGGGCAAAACTGTTAGTAAAGAGCATAAACAAATTCTATTTTCCATGACCACAACCACACTTTTAATGTTTCTGTCTCACTCACCAAATGTTACATTCTTTCTGCGTAATTACAATAAATTATGCACCTTAATATTTCATATATGTACAGCCTATAAGCTCTATATCTATTCTATTTGTCCACATTTATCCCTTAGGTCGCTTTCAGGCAAGGCATTTTGGAGTATTACAATGGCTTAAGTACACAGGTTTCACATTGTGGCACAGATAGAACCAAGTCTAAGGACTGTTTGGGCCCCAGGAAGAAATTATCAAGAGGCCATCCTTACATTTTCCTCCTCTTTAGATGCCTATATAAAGTATCAGAAATCCACAAAACGTTTTGGAATTGAAACTATTTTTATAGCTTAATAGAAATATACTGTTCAACCCCAGAAAGATAGCAAGCTAAGATAGATATACTAAATTAAAAATATATGGAAATGTATGATGAGCCAGCTATAGAATAACTTTGAAAGTTTTACTATTACATTCGGCATGCTAGATGTAGTGCCAGAGCTTCCCAATTAGATAAACCATTGTTACATTTCGTAAAGTCTTGGGTTTTATGTCTCTGTATAATTTAAAAGACCAAGATATCCATACAATCTGAGCAACATGATAAACTATACCAACAAAGCTAGCTAAATAATTATTGTCACTTGTCCAGTTATTTTGTTATGAGTAATGTCCCTACTGTAATGTCTGTAATGTGTGTAACCTACTGAACCAGTGTTAATGTTTTCAATGATAGAGACTTAAAGCACTTTTGTATGTCGCTCTGGATAAGAGCGCCTGCCAAATGCCAGAAATGTAAATGTAAATGTCCCATCATAGTTCTGCTTCCTCTTTTCCACATCTTGTTTTCTCTTTCTTTGCTCGCTTCCAGATAGATAAGTTCACTTTATTCAAAATAAACTTCCACAATGTTCCACGTGCTAGAAAAGTTCTTTTTCTCAGTGTAATGTGTGGCAAATCATACAATCTACTGCAGAGCCTAGTACAGAATGTTAAGCCTGGTGACTGCAGTTATATTGAGCTGACTCTGACACTTCCCGGCACTATTACAATGCACATGGCTAGGAAAGATTAAGCTGTACTGGCAGGAAGTGCCTGTGGTTGTAAGAAAGGGAATAACACTTCCAAGCACATTGAAGACACATGTTAATGTATTTACTAATGAGCTTCACAGCATGAAGGATATTAGAGTGAAAATCTGCATTAAATCAGACAGTATGCCTAAAATGCCAGAAAACTAGACCAGTTTATGCTGTTAAGTTCAAATTTAAGGCCGAGCTGAACCAGATTTTCGAATCACAAGTGCTGAAACCAGGCAGTGTGTGTGTCTGGGCTGTACCTGGTGTCCCAGTTATTAAGTAAGGTGGAACGGTTTGTCTCAAAGAGACTTCAAAGTGACTGTGAATGCATTTTTAGCTTCTGAATGGTATCCACTTCCACTGATTGCTGACCTCTGCTCTGGTCTGTTTTGGTCAGAAATTCAGTACTTGCTTATTACTTACACAGAACAAGTACAGAGGAGAGATGACCATTTAAAGTCATACATGGTGAAAAGGAACAAGCTCACTGTTCAGTCTGGTTGCATTCTGGAGGGCCGTCAAGCTATAATATCTCCACCCCTAAGAATAACTGCACACAGGACACTGCAGAATAGTGAGAATAAAGGAGATTGCTTGCATTTACTTCTGGTGGCCAGGGTTAGATGCAGCAATTGAATAGAACATTACTCCTGTTTCTTGTCAGAAACAGAGAAACATGCCAGGTTTGCAGTATTCATGGGACTTCCCACGAGTTATGGCAAAGAATTCGGACAATAAATACACCGAACATGGGCTATAAGGGTAGCAGCAATACCTTTAGTGTAAATAAAATAATTTATATTTATGGCTTTATCTGTTCAGTGGCTTAGACAAGGAAAGCTATGATGCATCAGAGAAAGATGTGAAAAGAAAGCATATTATGAGATGCAACATACTTTGTCTTTGTCAGGCTTAAACCTGCAGCCATCATGTTTTCCGACTGACATTTAAACAGTACAACTTAATAGCCATTGCAATAATACTCACTTCCCAGGGATTCCTGATATTATAATCAGTTGTCTCTAGTCTAGTTCCCTCAGTGTCACTATACAAGCTTCCACCCTTCTAAGAAAGCTTTTTAGTAAACATTGGAAAATGGCTGTGAGGATCTGTGCCAAATTAGCCACAAGTGCACAAGAAGTTGGGCACTGATCTTGGCCAGGACATTGGGCCTGGTGCATAGCTGTCATTCCAATTTATCCCAAACTTAATAGGTACATGCCAACCTTGGCAAACCATGTATTCATGTCTTTATTTTGTACACATGGCATTGTCATGATGGAACTTGTTCGGGCCCCTTGGTTCCAGTGCAAAAAAATCTAAATATTCAGTATACACAAACATTCTAAAGTTTGAGAAAGACCTACAAATGGCTGTTTATACTTTTGACCATATAAGTATCATTTTTTATAAGTAAATGACGAGCAGTTATGAAAAGTATAACAGCTGAACAACCTTTTCAAGAGTTTGTGTCTATTTTTGGTTGTTTTGAGTTGTTCGAGCTACTTGTGAGTGATAATGGTCCACAGCTGTTTTCAGAAGAATTCCAGTTGTTTCCAAACACCAATGGAGTTAATCAGCAGCCTATTGCACAGCAAATAACAGCCTTGCTATATCCAGACAATGAAACAAGCTCTTCATTCATCTTAAGGCAATAGCTTTCTTAACCAACAACTCAACACATTTCTGTTGACATATAAAAACACTCCTCAAGCAACCACAAGGCTCACATGAGCCTCAGCCATGTTGAATAGACACAGCAAAGATCTAAGCTGTGAAGCTAAGCACAGGAACTTTGGTAAAAGTGAGTGCTCTCAGTTGGAACTTCTGCAAAAGGACAAAATCAATCCAAGCTATTGTTGTGTAGACTGGTACTACAAAGTTCAAACCCAAAATGATATGATCTGGAGAACACATGTAGAAAAATTACCGTTATTAATAAAACCCAACAATGATTTACTCCATGTGTGAACCCTTGACTCCTTACCAGATATCTACCTTAACCAGGATCTGATTGGAACAACTTCCTCTCCGTAAAAAATGGAGTACCACAAAATGCCAGAGAAGGTTATTTACCCAAGATCTGGGAGAACATGAAAATGCAGCAACATGGCTACATGCTAAAGAACAAGGAGGCTTTCATCATAATCTCCAGTAATGGATTTGGGAAACTAGTGTCTGAGTGTGCTGCTGGTGAAGAACCCAGATGTTCAGTCTTATGTCGCATATGCATGGATGATACTAGAATCATCAGGGTCTCCTGACAGTTAGGTGAACACTTTTCTATTCCATCACTCAGGAGCCACGATCTTGCATTTTGGTTGGATGCCAGGTGGTAGAATAAGCAGTAATGGTATTCAGATATGGACTTTTAAAATGAGATAAAGAAGTATAGCCATGTAGGCCCTGGGGGATAGCATTCCATAGTTTGTAAGCCATAGCACTAAAGGATCTGCACCCAACTGATGTTTGTCTGTACTACCAGCAAACCAGAACTGTGGTGTTAGAGTTTATTAGTAGAATTTATACAGGTATCCATCGTAACTCTAGGGTAATGGGTGTAATGTGTATGGAATGCTTTGTATGAGTAATTTAAGTACTCTAGCAGCTGAGTTTTAAATGTGTTGGAGTCTAATTACGGTTTTACCAGGAATACCAAAGAATAGAAAATTACAGTAATCTAAGCATGAGGTTATGAAAGCTTGAACCACGATTTCAGCATCTTCCAAACTAAGAATTGAATGGGTTGAATGTTGCTGTGACAAAAGAGATTTTCATGAGTGAATAAATCTGGGATTTCAGTGAAAGTGTACTATGTCAAATCACAGGTCTACCAAGCTGCCACTGCTGGGTCCCTGAGCAAGGCTCTTAACCCTCAGTTGCTCAGCTGTATAAAATGAGATAAATTGTAAGTTGCTCTGGATAAGAGTGTCTGCCAAATGACAGAAATGTAAATGTAAATGAATTGTGTTAATGATCATACCTAGATTATAAACATTTGTAGAGATCCCTAGGTTTCTGTTTACAAGATAAGAGCAAGAGCTGTGTTGCACCATGTACTCAGAAAAATCTGACTCTTACCTGCATAACAGTAGAGACTACCATGCTTACTAATGATCTTTACTTTGGATGTCTACCACAGTATTTTGTAAAAATGAAATTTTGCAATCAGGCTTTCAGCTTGAATTTTTTTTTATATTTAGCTTCTGTTGCTGTTAACACTCAAATAAAAAGTCCAAAGAGCTGCCAGTGCCAGTGACACAAGCTATCTTTTTGGCTGAAAAATTAAAACAAATCTATCACAGAGATAAGGTGCAGCAAAAAGATGTCTAAAACACACACTTGCTTTTCAGGGTTTACGCAATGTAATTAGCTGCAAATATACACTTTAGTAGAAAATACAAGCATGATACATGCATACAAATACCCAAAACATGCAAAACATTCTATTGGAAACTAACCAGAGACTAAATGGCTGATCAGTCACACAATTATGCTGTTCCTGGCAGAATTTAACTGATAAATGTTGATCCTATTCCTTGTTAGAAAGCTCTGATAACCTGTCTTCTAGGCAGTTTAAAGCTGTAAGCATTCTATTCATGACAACACATTGATTATGTCTTACTAGTAATTCTCAAAATCTTAAGAACTAATGAATATTAAATGGATCAGTGCAGTAGAAAGGAAGAAACAACAAGCCCATAAATAGCATTTCTTCACATGGATAGAAACACCTCTTGGAAAATGATGCTTTCAGGTCCTTCTCCCTTGTTTCATTACAACCACATTGAGTATGGCTTAGGGCTGTCATTGGGCAGTGATTACATTTCATTGTGGCACGACAGCAATACACAGATGAAAGTGAATTACAGGGAATTACATCATTTCGCCTTAATTCTTAAAAAAGCAATCCTGGGTTGATTGATTTCCACTGACTAGATCAAGTGATGTAAGAGCAAAGCAATGAAGGTTTTGCTTTTCTGTGTGGCACATTGTCTGCATGTCATATGTATGTCAAAATATTGTAAGAATCAATGGTTCTTGCCACTGGCCAGGTTAAGGATTACAATGAATTTTGGAAAAGTTCAGGCTTGTCCTGCTACAAAATGTGTTTTTTTTTTTTTCAGTGCCTTCTTTTACAGTACAAGAAGAGAATTTCGCTTTGGTTAAATATTATCACTAATCATTTAAAGCGTATGTGAATAATATCTGGTCACGTAATTCATTATCATTCTTATTTTAGGCATTTTATTATTTGTAGTAGAGCCACAAAGCACGTACAATTATTTACAATTAAAAAAATATACAAGCATGAGGACAAGTACTATGTCTCCTCATACATCACACTTATTAGAGATTTTGATGCAATATTTCAGAAGTACATATCAGTAAGCAACATGGTTAACAAGTTACAAGAAGCCAGAAGGTGAGGATGAAGAAGAACACTGATTAAACAGACAGATATGAGATGCTTCTTTTTGTTTCTCATTAAAAAAAAAAAATCTTTAAAGACATTAAACTGTCACGCTTTAACATATTGGGACTGTTTTTCAATCTTGATTTATGTATGTAACATGAATTATCTAGCAGGATAATAAATACATTATATGGCAAAATTTGTAAACACCTGACCATTGCATTCATATATGCTTAGTCTAACCTTCTGTTCTTTTATAATAACATGCTCTATGCAGGGAGTATCAGTGAGGTCAGGCACTAATTTGGGCAGTCCCAAAGATGTTCAGTGAGTTGATGTCAAGTGTCTGTACCAGAACAGTCTTGGGCCTTACTGTTCCAGTGAAGGGAAGTTGTATTGCTACAAAATACAGTGGCATCCTATGCAGTTATGTGTTTCCAACAAGGAAAGCTCATATATGGGTGTGATGGTCAGGTGTCTGCAAACCTTACTGTGCCATATAGTGTCAATTAATGAGGTGATGATGAGAGATGGATGATGAAGATGATGATAATGATGATGATGAAGATGTTGATCATGGGCTGTATATTGCCTTTTGCTCAGATAACACTGTAGAAATAGACTGTGGCAGCATTAAATAACATTAGATGTTATCCTTTATAATCACATGTCCAGGATCTTGGTGTCACTAACTCCCAGAACCCTGTCTGTATGTTGAAACAAAAAAAAACACAGAAAATGGTCATTGCTATATTAACATTATGTAAGATTTCAAATTCAATTTGCTCCTCCAGCACCATCAAGTGGACATAGCAGTACTGCTACTACTTTACAGTTATGAAGGAGCACACATCTGAGACAGAGCCAGTCTTACAGAGTTAGTTTTTACAACAACGTTTACTACAACAGACATAAAACATGCTAGTATAATCTAAAATTTGCCATAAGCTAACAATAAATTGTAGCAGTAAGTCAGGAAATGGTATTGTGTCACTTACCCCAGTACGTGGGCATTGAACCTGAGCGTTCCATTCTAGGCAGTATAAGCACACCTGTACACCTTGGCCAATGAATAGACACGTCCACATAATAACATTCCACACAGGACTCTTGCGCTTGTCATTGAGGATGAAGTTGAAAACCACTGTGATAGTAGACACGTTCTTTTTTTACTGATTATAAATGTATTAAAAAGCTGCACTTAAAGTACAAAAAAATTATGTAAGTCAGGCTTTCCACAAAACGTGTGTTAATCTATTACCTAACAGATATTGAAAACAGTTCTGTTGCCCTATATCAGGGCATTTGTGAGGTAATTTGTTGTGTTCTGTCTTACCTCCAATAATTGCGAACAGACAGAACATCACAGGGTAGAAAAAGCCAAAGCCCATAGTAAAAGTATATTCATGAACAAAAGCTGAAACTGCAAACACAGACAGCGTGGCTACTGAACGAAGACGAGGGCCTAAAAGCTGAGAAGAAGATTAACAGAATTTAGTGCTATGGACAACACGTATATAGAGATAATTATAGAAACAATTAAAATATGAAGTTTCTTACCCAGAGGAAGTCCTGGTAGGCATAATAATAGAGCCAGTCATGCACCACAACGTTCCAGGTGCGATAGTAGTTAGCAAAGGAGGTGGAGTTCCACCAGTCCTAATCACGGGAAAAAAGAGAAATTGTGATTTTTGTTTTCAATGAACTGTACACACTTAGATTTTTTGATATATGTGTGCTGGCCTGGGAAAACCCTTCACAAGGTGAAATTCTGACATTTAATTCAGGTTTTCCTGAAATAAACTTAAAATATATATATATACAGCATTATGAAGTAATTAGCCCAAAGTTCAATATGGAGAAGTTTGCATTTAAAAACTGTTAAACTGGCTGCTTACCTGTCATGTTGTTTAAATGTAAAAAGGAACATCTTTAAAATGCACATTTAAACAGTACATAAAAATATTTCTATTGTGTTTGGGTGAAAAGCATGGTATTGGTTTATTAAAGATTAGGTGTCAAAGTAAGAAACCTGATTTTTCATGCTTTTTGTCAGAAATCTTGCCAGAATTCAGGCACATCAGCATCAGATGGGTTTTCCCTGACTGGCAAACATGTGAAAAGTCTAATTGAAAAAGATTTCTCACTTTGTAAAACATCCGATCAGCAAAGCGTAGCATCTCAGCAAAGGCATTTAGCCAACAGTGCAGAAAAGCAAAAAAGGCCAGTAGGAGCATCAGCATTCCTGACAGAGACAGACAACACAAGCACATATATTTACATTAATATCAATATAGATATTCATCAATCTGTATGAAACAGCTGTTACGAGGACACACAGTTGACACACACACAGTCAAGGCATTTTTGTGCATGTGATCCACTACATATTGTTTAATATATTTATAGCCCTTCATAGCACATATAGCACTTGTACATACTGTAAAAATATTTAGAACTGCTAGACTGAATATTATGTTTATTCTGAAGTGTCACAAAGTAAAGGTACTGGTAATATGTCTCTGTTTAAAAAATATGGTAAAAGGTAGGTATGTTCATATACAGTTACCTCCAAAAGTAAGGCCAATACTTTTGTTTTCACTACACACTGAAGATATTTGGGTTTGGGGTTAAAAAAAATAATATGTATATATTTTCCCATACATGTGATTCAGCAGTGAAACATATACTTCCTTACATATAATCATGTATTCAGGTATTCAGCTCCACTGAAATATTCTATAATACTGAAGTGGGGGGAATCAATATAGTTTGCAAATAAATAAAAAAATAAAAAAATAAAATTGTGATTGCAATTGTGATTGGGGTATACAGAATACAGATAAGCAAAGACATATCACAGAAGACTTGCAGCTGTAACTGCAGCTGGTGGTATAGTTCTAGCAAGTATTGGCCCAGAGGACTGGGTACAAACAGTAAGAATCAATAAATGTCAGCTTTTTTTGTTTAATTAATCTTTGAAAATGCCATATTGTATAAATCCATTTGTACAAAATATTAAAATGAAGTACATTACAGTTTCAGATTGTAATACTATATAATCTTGTACTTTTACCTGTATAGAAGAAAGATAACAGGTGTGTGTGTGTGTGTGTGTGTGTGTGTGTGTGTGTGTGTGTGTGTGTGTGTGTAGGTCTGTGGTATATACCTGGTAAAGTCGAGTGAAACACAGCCAGGACCAGAGTGCGCCGGGTGAATGGCTGATTGTTCTTATTCATGTAGACAGGGATGCACAGACGTACCAGGATAAAGTAAAGGTAAAACAGACTTCCCAAAATCTACAGCAATATGGAGGGTTCAGTAAAACAATATATATATATTATTACAGAATTATCAATACATTCAGCAGTGATTTCAAGTGAATAGTATGATTAAAATCTGAAACTTGGTCACCATTGCAAAGTTCCTCCTCACATAGTTCCATCTGATGTAAGGGTTTCTAGGAATGAATACCTCAATTTTATGTTGGTTGTAACTTCGTCATGCTAGTTGTCTTTGCGAATAAGTTAGCAGATTGATCTAGTGATTAATAATTGATGGATATTTACCGTGGGTATGTCTCTCTGTAGATCAGAGTTGGGCAAAACAGGTAGTACAGATAGCTGTGAAGTGTAGGGAATCTGTCAACTTCGTCTGGAAATCACACAATTAAACAATTAGAGATTTATCACAGTTTAATCCAAGGCAGTATTTTCAGTACCCAGATTTTGGTATGGACATTATTTTAAGTAATGCATACATTCAAACATTCAATCAGGGTCATGGTGAAACCAGAGCCTATACTGGGAACACTGAATATAGTCAGAATACATAGTGGATCGGTCATCGTTCACACACTCATACATTCATTTAAAGTAGACAATTCAGCTAAATGGAATTAGAGGTTTTTGGGAGTAACCCCATGCAGACACAGGAAGAAAAGGTAAAATACTAAACAAACAGTAACCCAAGGTCATAACTGAACCTGAGACCCTGTAGCTGTGATGTGGCAATACTACCCACTGTGCCATGCTGCCTTCTATTCAAACAATGTATTTCAAATTGTTTCAGTAAGATTCCCAAAACATATCTAAACTATTTTTTTTTTGTTCTAAACCAACTAAATCATGCAGTGCTTGTTTTTTGGCATTTCAAAGCTGGGAAAAAGTAAACATTTGGTCCATCTAAGGGTCGCAGAGGACTGAATTGAAAAGCAGTGTTAGACGCTTTAGTAAGCAAGTTAAGTAGAGTTACCTTTCTTTGATTTGGCTCTGTGGACTGCCACCACCACCTCCCGAATAAAGGAATAGCTCTTCATCAGGAATCGTATCTGGAATAAAGCATTTAGAAAGTTTAATGTTTATCCTAGTCTTTAGCAAACAATGTTTTACTAATATAATTATTGAGTCACTCCTGAACATGTCACTATACACCTTTGTCATTTTTAAGCTGTGAACCTCCTGTTGTATCACGTCTCAACCATGTCTGCCACCATCTTGAGGCGACTTTTGTTTTGTGACATGGCATTTGTTTTGTGGCATTATCGTATTGGAAGTAGTCATAAAAAAGGGTACATTTTGGTCATGAAGGGATCCACATGGTCAGCAACAAAAATTAAATAGACTGTGGCATTCAAGCCATGATTGATTGGGATTAACAAACCATAAATGTGCCAAAAAAGCACACCACTACACCCTCTCCACCAGCCTGGACTGTTGACACAAGGCAGTCATCCTGTCGCCACCAATTTCTGACCCTACCATCTGTGTGACTCAGCAGAAACCAAGATTCATCAGACCAGGCTACATTTTTCCAGTAGTCAACTGTACACTTATGGTGAGCCTGTGCCCACTGCAGCCTCAGCTTTCTGTTCTTAGCTGACAGAAGTGGAATCTAATATGGTCTTCTGCTGTTGTAGGCCATCAGCCTCAAGGTTTGATGTTTAATGCACTCTGGGATGTTCTTCTGTTCACCACATCTGTACTGACTGGTTATCTGAACTTTTCTGCCAATTTGAACCAGAATAGACATGATCTGTTGACCTCTCTCATCAACCAGGTATTTTTCTCTGCAGATCTGCTACACTGGATGTTTTTTCTTTATTGTACCATTCTGAGTAAACTCTAGAGACTGTTGTGTGTGAAAATCCCATGAGATCAGCAGTTAAACAAATAGTGTTTGACACCAACAATCATGCCACAGTCAAACTAACCAAGACCGCATCTTTCCCCATTTTGATGGCCCATTTCTACATGATTTTATGCAGCCACATGATTATGCTGCCAAATGACTGGCTGATAAGATAATTGCATGAATGAGTAGGTGTGTAGCTGTTCCTAATAAACTGCCTGTGAGTGTACTTCTGATAATGTGATAAGTTTACCCTAGCAATAAACACTTAATTCCTGCCACCTTCATAGACCTCCGGACCTCTAGTGAATTAAACATTATCTTATACTTATCTCATTACTCATCGCTTATCTATTATCTTTCCTTTTCACTGTATGACTATGTACTATATTATCAATTCTCTCTATGCGTTTTTCCTTATCTCCTTTTCACGTTTGTGAACTCCACTGTAATCTCCTCGATTCTCTCTATAGTGTGTTTCTCTTCTAGCCTTTGACCCCCTTTTTGCTGATTAGACCAGTCGTTGTTGGAATTGCATTATGAACATGGCTATATTGTACTGCTTTCTTTGTCTAAACACATTTGTTAATTTATTATAAGTGCTTGCCTTACCTGTATGGCAACATTGTGTAAAACGGCTAATGTTAGAATGTTTGTCATTAACCTAATAACAACAGTAAATGGCGGACACTGACAGATAGTGAATTCACGGAGCATGAAGCAGGACCATGTGTTATTATCAGACTCAAGTCATGGTTTCTGGCTAACCATTTAAAAAGTGAGGTTCTGCAAACATCATCTGGGCTGAAAAATCCCAGAACTGAGTCACATATAAATGACAAATACTAATTACTATTGTATTATCTCAGTACCTGTTCAGGGATGATGATGAGCCGTGATGCTGGGGGCAACTGGTAGTGCAGGACTACATACACAGGAAAATATCCCAGCACAGTAATTTCTGCTGCCAGCAGCACCATAGTTGTTGCTATTGATATTGGCATCTTCCACTGGTAACTACTGTGCAATTCCCTCCACTGCTTCAGAATATAGTACGGTCCAAACAGGGTATAACAGAACATGATAAGCCATGCCCATATGACAGTGCCCAGCTGACCAAAGGCATAGAAGAACAAGTCAAAATCTAGAACCAACCTGAAATAAGGAAAGAATGTGTCAGATTCAATTAAAGAAAGTTTTACAATGACTCCTATTACAAACTCAATTTTTGTAATTAATAGATATAGAATAGGTATGGCCAACACACCTGCCCTGGTCAATGTAATCCACTGCCAATGTGCTGATGATGAAGAGGAAGAGAGCAGCAACAAACATGTGATAAATGGTTCGGATGTGACTGATCTCAAACAGCTCGCTAGAGAAATGTAAATTACATTTTAGAATATTTTCCTATAAATATTCTCTGCATTTCTGGTATACAGTAGTCATTTCTATTCGCACTTACTCAAGCATGGACTGTCTGGCCACAAAAACCTTTCCATCCTGCATTCTACGCCTGAAATCATAAAGATTCATTTAATGTATTTTTTTACATTGTAGTTGATATTACTGTAAAGATCTGAAAAAATAGTGGTGACATTTTACTATTATACCTCCTATCATTTCCATCAGTCTGTTGCTGTGTATTCTGAACTGCATTTGAATGCTCACTTTGGGAGAACGACTGCAGTGAGTCTGTAAGCACTTTGTCCAACACTTCACTCATCTGAGCTTTTACTTGCTCAATGACCTCTGCTTTTATCTTCTGTTTAAGGAAGAGTGATATATCAGCATGTCTTCTGATCACATAGTTTGTTTTAAAGCAGATAAGGGGCAACATGACCTGCAAGGCCATACAATAGCTCATAGATTTTTAAACTTCTCTTACCTCTACATGCCTTGTCCACTGTATCGTATCTTCTGAATTAAACTTGTCTGCAAATATACACATTTCTGCTCACTGACCAAAGCACTTCACCATAATAATATTATAGTTATGTTTTTATTTTAAACGATTGAAAGATGTGTGGAATTGATACCCACCCTGTCTGGCAGGCCTGTTCTCTGTGGGAGAAGGATTTCTATGAGATGCCAGGCCACTGGTGCGATTCACTACATTACTGCTTGTCTTGCTGGTTGCCATGGTTATTCTAGTTGCAGAATCTTTTACCTGGAATTAGTTAGACTTGAGTTGCATCTAGGCTGCAAACAGAAAAAAAACTTGCTGATATGTTTGCATTACCATCATACAAAGAGAAAAGCATATAACAGAAAGCTTTCCTGTGAAGTCTGTCAAAGTGCGTGTGTGTTAACCTAAGGTTACCTGTGATGTTATTCCATGGCATTGTCCTCAGTCACTGAGAGGTTATCACATAATGTAAACAATGTTTAGTATTAGTGTGTACTTAAGAGTGCACTGCTTGTGTACATTGTATACACTATATATCAATGCTGTAGATATGTCCTGACTGAGTGTGTGTCTGAGACAGCACAACATATTGATATATAAATAAGCAGAAGTGACAGTGTCAGCATTCCCTGATCCTGCAGTCTATGTGGGAATGTCTGACTGGTATGCTGTGATATTCCAGTTAAAGTGTTATTATTGTTGCAGTGATAATGTTTGATACCACATGAACATAAAAAATTGGAATAATGAGGTTCTGACCCACAACAGTGTCATACAAGTTTTGTTTTTTTTGTTTTTTTTTTACATTTGTTTTAGCAAAATTCTGTTCATTCATTCAATGATTAGTTCATTTATTTCATATCCTAGGAACACTGGAATGTGAGGCAGTGAGTTATTAATGTCTACAGGAAATTTAGCATAGCCAATCCATCTACCTCCTTTCTTTCTGGACAGTGGAAGGAAACCAGAGAACTTGGTGGAAAAACATGTGAACAACTGGGAGAATATCTGATCACGGATTAGATTTTTTATTATTTTGAATATTTATAGCATTTCCAAAAAAGAAGCTAGATTTAACCATATAATTGCAAGGTATAATGGTTTATTATAGTTTTAAAAGAATAGAGCACTTACTACTGACCTTTCATGTATTTCACCAAATGATACAAACACTACATGGTCAAACATTTTGGACACCTGACCATCACATTCATATGTGGTTCTTCCCCAAACTTTTACTACAAAGGATAGAATCGTACAGAATGTCTTTGTATACTGCAGCATTACCTTTTACCTTTCATGGAATCTAACAGGCGGTAACATGTTCCAGCATGACAATGTCTATGAAGACATGATTTGCCAAGTCTGGTGTGGAAGAACTCACAGCCTGCACAGAGCCTTGACCTTAACCCCATTGAACATCTCTTTGCCCCGAGATCAGTGCCCGATCTCACTAATGCTCAAGTGGGTGAATGACCACAAGTACACACAGAGATGCTCCGAAATCAAGTGGAAATCCTTCACAGATATGTAAAAGGTTATTATAAGAGCAACGGGAAACTAAATTAGAAATGGGATGTTCAAAAAGCAAAAATGCGTATGATGATCAAGTTTCCACACTCTGTAGGATATATAAAGAATTTGGGTGCATTCAAGATCTTCAAATGTGTAGTACAAGAATTTTAATACTGAGTTTCCCTTTTTAATAAACTATTGCCTGCAAGGAACATTTATTTATCTGTATCTACACATCCAGAAAAGAATTATTGAATCAATTAATTAATAACGACTGCATTTTGTGGAAAAAAAGATTGTTAACTTTCTTATAGTTGCTTAAAACTAGTTAGTAAAACATTATTACTGATCAACAAAGGACAATCTTTAAGATTTTAAGTTATTCAGCTAATTTCCTCTTAACTGTGTAATACGAAAAAGATATCTATAGAAAAATATTCAAAAATTCTTTTTAAGTCTTAAATCCAAGTGGTTTAGAAAGAGGCTTAAACTCACCTTTTACATGATCCTCTTGGTTAAACCTTCTGCATCTTTCCCTTGGTGCACCAGGATTATCTGGTGTGTTTGTGTGGGTGTGTGTGTCTGTGTGTCTTTCTTTTAGAATTCTGTCCTTTTGATTCCCTATCCTTGACTTTGTCCCATGTCCCAAGTCCACGTGATGGCTCAGCTATCTCTACTCTCTCAGCAGTATGTTCCCTCTTATTGATCTGTTTGGGAATCTAACCCCTATTTTACTAACCTTTGCTGCATACATTATACTCACTTTCAACAGAGTCTTGTGTTTTCTCACTTTTTCTGCTTCCCATTCTCTCTCTTTCTTATCCAACATTTAAAATTAATCAAGGCCTTATGAAATCAAGGGCTTGATTATATTATCTACAATTATCTGAATCTTCAGTAAAGGGAACAATGAAATAGCAGCATAATGTTCTCTGTTAAGAACATTATCTTCCAAAGGGAGAACTGCTCAAAAAGTCATAACAATCATACTGCACGATTGTTGAACGTTAGTGGCACTTGGCTTTGAATAAGTTTGAACTTTAGATCCATTTCCTGTCTTTATGGCACCTTTAATAGGCCAGTATGTGTCTATGGTATGCCTTATATAAAAATGGATTACAGTATTAACAAATCATCATACAAAAGAGAAAAAACAGTTAATAACACACATTAGCTATAGCAGTTAGTTTTCAAGAATAAGAATAACAAAAATGAATATTAATAATAACAATAACAATTATAATAATGGTTATAAAGAAGTATGACAAGTCTCTTGTATTTATAAGGCTTTTTATACCACCGCATTTCATCATCCTGTGTGTCTGTATTTTGTACAGCATGGTTCTGTATTTGGTCCTAGTCTGTGTTTTCATGTAATCCACCACAGTTTACTGATACAGTGTTATTCTCTCTGTCACATGGGCACCAGGTAGTGAAGTTATAGTTAATTATTGGATTATACAGTAACACAGCAGTGGTGAGACTGATAGTGCAGATAATAATGAGCTCATGTTCAGACACAAATAGGTTTGTAATTTTGTTTTTTCTAAAATCTTGTGTTAAGAATTATACATTTGACAACCCTAATGCAAGAGAAATGAATCAGAATCAATTCTATTTTCCATTGCTAAAAATAAATAACAGTTGAAAACATAGCATGTAGAGATGTATTTTTTATTGACACATTTTCCTGAGAAGTGCCATCTTATCTGCTACAGATGCATGCTACGCAGCATGCACTATATTTTAGTCACAAAAAAAGAAGAGAACACAAAAAGCCAAGTCAAAAAAATAGTAACCGTAAACCGATGGCCTGAATCCATATGATTTATGTTTGTTTACAAATCTCTACTGCATTACATTAGGCAATTTTGCCCAACTATTGTGTATTATGCTAAGTTAGCAAAATGTGTGTAATTTATATGCATGCACACCCTAGGCCTGGACAGTATTACTTGCTCCAGAAAATCCTGTAAAGCCTGACACTTCAATTAATCTCTGTCAAAATACAAGTTTATGTGACAAAAAGGACTCTTCTTTATGAATCAAAATGTGTTCAGTTCAATGTGACTTTCCAGGGTTCAGAGTAACCTAACTAAAACATATTTGTCTTAGCTTAGAGGCTTGTATTTAATTCCCTCTTTATCATCGGGATGTACAGTTAGGATTTCTGACCTTCCTATTTTTCTCATCCTAAGTGGCTGATTAGGAGAGAGCCACAGCTGCAAGTACAGAAGAAGGTACATAAGGCCCATACTGAGTAATGCCTGCTGAATCAGTAAATCTGTGTGTAAATCTGCTGATAGTTAAGCAACTACAGCCTGATCTACATAATCTATGGTGCCTATGCTATGACTTTTCATCTCAATATACGTAATTTCATCATACATAAATACGCACAACTGACATTTGATTACATTGCCATCTCACATCATAATGCCTTTCGATTTATTTATCACCCCAAGATCACTCGTACAGTATTTGTGTGTACTTTACAGTATATAGATCAAATGCTGAGCTGCAAAACACAATACAGCGCCATCTGCTGATGACATTAAAAGCTATATATTACGTATACAAAATATAGAAATGCAGTGACCGTTTCAGTGAAGGACCTTTTGCAGGCAACATGCACATATACAGAAAGGGACTTACATGTTATCTAGAGACAAGCATTCACGTTCTTAATGCTCTCATAGCAATACATTATAGCATATCTAAATGTCAGAACAAGATTCAGTATTAGATGGTATATTATCTACTGAATGCTATCAAGAGTGTTTTTTCAATTATATCTGTAATATCTGTGCTTCTGGTGTGTTTTGTGTACCTCAGTTGGTACATTTTCAAGATGAATTTAGCTGGTTGCTTGCTCCTGTTGGATAACCTGTTGTTGCTGTCTGATCTGGTCAGGAGGAACGCTGCAGTGCCCATCATTGCTACACATTGAACAGTCACTGAGAGGCACATTATGGCAGGAATCAGAGGTCATCAGAGGATTTTTTTTTTTATTAGAGCCACAGAAAAAATTCCAGTGGCAGAGAAGATTGGTAAGGTACAGGTAAGGTACAAAAACAGAAAGATATTAACATATTTTGTGTAAACATTTAAGGTATTCAAATCACATTTTAAGACCTACCTGTTGTCATTGATGTCCGTGGTATTCCCTGTGAATAAATACCAACACTGTAAATCTTATGCTGCTACAGATTAACCTATTAAATACAAAAGCTTTAATTAAATTAGTGTAATTAATCTGCAGTTTAAAACATAGAGGAGTTTACCATTGACAGTATTGAGCTTGTGAGTGCAGTTTAGTGATTCATTTGCTGTGCTCTGCCTGTCCTCAGGAACTCTGTACAAAATGCAAATGCACACACCATGTCAATCGAAATACTATGTATATTTGTATATACAACAGTATGTAACATATAAGCATAACTCACTTGTCTGTATGGTTTGATTTAGTCTTTATCTGAGGTTGAATGGTTCTCTGAAACAATGCATTGCTAAATTCAATTCTTGGATCACTAGTGCGCATGAACATGTGATTGATTTGTGAGTATGCAGGGTAGTTCCCTGGCCGAACAGGTTTGGCTGAGAAAAGAAAATATGAAAAATGTGAACAATATTATGATCCATGAACTCAAAGTGGAAAATATACACCTATATGGCCAAACGTTTGCACCTAACCATTCATACCTATATATAGGCTTACCATACCTATTCTGTTGCTACAGAATTGTCTACAATGCCTTTGTACGCTGTAGCTTTAAGATTTTTTCTTTACTAGACCTAACAGGCCCAAACCTGTTCCAGCATGATAAAGTCCCTGTCCACGAAGTGAGGTCTACTGCATGCCAGAACTCCTCGCCTAATTAATCTCATTAATGCTCTTGTAGCTGAATGGGCAGAAATTCCACCAGCTTCACTCCAAATTCTAGTGAAAAGATTTCCAAGAAGTGTAGAAGCCATTACAGCAGCAGAGGTGGAATAAATCTGGAATAATACGTTCAGCAAGCACATATGGGTGTGACTGGTCAGGTGTGCACATACCTCTGGCCATATAGTGTATGTCCCAATTCCAAAAAAAAGTGTTGTGCACAATTTTTATTTGTTGCTAGACTTCTTATTAAAAGATTCTTATTATTATAAACTACACATCTACATTGTAAGTTTTATATTTTTGAATTAAATGGCAGAGTTGCCATAGATGTATTATAATCAGTAAACCTGTGCAGTCATCTTGAGATATAGAGATTACTGTTGGTTATTTGATGTGAACTGACCAATCAATGCAGTATTAGGGCGATGGAAGAAGTTCTTCGTTCTCATGACCTCTCTAATGCGCTCAACTTCTTGCTGGTAACGGCGCCGGTCCTTCATGGCTCCCTCTTTGGCTTCTTTCAATGCACCCTCCAGTGCACGAACTCGCTCAGCTGTAGAGCGAAGACGCTTCTCCAGTTTTGGAAGTTCACAGCGCAGATCTGCATTATCACGTACCAGCTGAGAGACAGAGCACAAGAGAGGAAAATTAAAATCAATTCAGAGTACAACTGAAATAAGAAATAAGAATGATTTCAGAATGCATGTTCCTTGTTTGTTTAATACCACTCATTCTGACACACTGACCTGTTTGTGTACTTTCGTAAGCTGTTCCAAGTTGTTCTCAAGAAAGGAAATCTTCTGCTTCTGGGTGGAAAACCCTCCACTATCATCAAGTTCCATTTCAGAGCTCTGCAAAAACAACACCAGACAGAGAGATGTCTTGAATTTTCACAGGGTTTTCATGGCGCAGTCAGCATGAGGTATTTCACATTTCATTGTACTCACTCGTTTAACTCGAGTTGTAAGGTCTTGAACAAAAAGCTTTCTCAGGTTGTGCAAGCTCTGGAGTTCACAAGCCTTGGTAGTGAGAGTCATGGTTACGATCACTGCATGATTTATTTTTCAGGTTTATGTGCTAAGAGTGAAATACTTACAACAGTTTCTTCCAGCCTTTTCATGTCCTGCTTAGCCTGCTCATGGCGCTCATTGAGATATCTGCGCACAAAAATAACAATCCCACACACACTCCATCATAATATTTCACTACATTAATGCACAGCTATTTTACATTTGATGAAATTTAAAAATAGAAGGGAAATAAAGGGTTTGCACACTCCATTGAAAAATCCCTGAGCATATGTAACTTGTTAGGCCTTAATTGACTCATTAGGATTCAACATTCAGGTCAGGAATTGTCATTAAGAATAGCCAGCAAAGCAGAATAACTTCTCTAACTCTTTGAACCACTGAAAATGAATTTTACTGATGGCTACAAAGCCGAAGAAGGCTATAAATTATTCTAAAGCACTTCCAGCTCTCAATTCCCACTTGTCTCAAATGTCATAAAAGAAACTATGGAAGTCAAAGGAAGGGAACTCTCTAATATAAGTGCAGTGTGCTGGCCATTAAGGCAATTCAAAACCCCATATGAGCAAGGACCTGTACGAAGCTTTATCTGGCACAGGAGTTGATACACTGTTCCACTGGGCAGCACTACTGCACAAACATGATTGCATGGAGTCATCACAAAATCCAACATCTAGATAAGCCAGAACAGTTTGGAACCGTGTGCCGTGGAGTGATCAAGTTAAAGTAGAACTCTTTGGCCACAGTCACCAAAAATTTGTTTGGACAAAAAAAGAGCAGCATTAAATGGAAAGAACATTTTGCCAACTGCAAAATGTTCTTTAAGCATTGGAGGTGGATCTATTTTTCTTTGGGTTTTATGGCAACCACACAAGAAACATTGTGTGGGTGGAAGGAAGTACGGATTGCTGTAAACATCTGCATATTCTGAAAGCAAATCTGACACATTCAGTCAGAAAAAAAACGAGGCTGAAAAGAAACTGGATTCTACACCAAGACAATGTTCCAAAACATATCCCAAAATCCACCTTGAGAAAGAAAGTTATGGGAGCAGTCAGTTTTTATCTTTATACATGCAGGAGAGGACAGTCAGTTAGGTAGCTCATGGGACAAAGGAAGACACATTGATGAACATGTTCATCACTGCCTTGGCATTGACCATTTAAATGAAAAATTCAGACATACAGTAGCATGCACTGACAGCAGTGATGGATATGCTGATACAGGGTGCCCAGCTGATGTATTTAGACACAAATCTGAGCCAAATGTCAAAGCCTAAACAACTTGCCAGTCCTAAAAGTCCATGTCTGGCAAAGACTAATAAACATAGAAGCTGAGAAAGCAGCCCAAGTCACACTTTATATGCATATGGATAACATGGTAGCATATGGCTGAGGAACAAGATGATAGGTCTATAAGACCGCCTCAGCTAATCATAACTAGGCGATTTAACTCAAGCCTTTGCAGCATCCAAAAGTGAGGCTCTAAATTAGCTTTGACAGTTAAAACCTGTGTAATGACAAAGATGGCTGTGCACAGGAGATTCCATTTCAGTTTTATAGATTTGGAGCATTTATGTAGCAAAGAGTGGAATAGAATCCCATTATATACTGTAATTATGTATAGGAAAATATTCATTTTATAGAATCTTATTTTTCCACACAACACTAATGCATTATTTATAAAGTCATAATTTGGCCAAGTGAACTACATGAGCACTACAGGATCAAGTCAATTCTAAAACTTTACCATTTGGTTGTAGTATTTCTAACAGTAATTAAAGTGAGTAACCACAATCAAAGGGCATGTTAATTATACTAATAAATGTATAGAATTCAGCAAAAAAAAGTCCTGCAGACTTGTCAATTCTGAGTTGTAATTTGAGCAAAGGTTTAATTCTCTGGTCTTGTCCCTTCTACAAACTGTAAAGTTATAAATTATCTATCACATTCCTATATTTGTAGCTTCTAATCTGGTGGTGCAAATGCTAACCCTGACTTTATCTTTCAGCCCATCTTTCACAGTAGGTTGTGGCCTCTCATTAAGAACGCACAAGCACACTAATTTGCCACACCTGGAGGTCACTGTGATTGACCGAGTTCATTGGTAAGCCAATAAACAAGAATTTAAAAAAATTAAATACAGCAACATGGAGGTTTTCACATCCTGTTCCACCAAAGAACAAAGTTTCAATGTGCAGTGTTTGGTTTGCTGTTACATGTTTCTGTTTAGGCCTGTTCCTATCCAAACTAATTTAACATGATGTGGCAAGCCAATTTTCTTATTATAGTGTATGCAACTCTGGGTTCATTTTGCCTAGAGATTATTGGGAGTGTTACAAAGCTGAGCTCAAATGAAAACAAGGAAAGTAATGGCACAAATCCACAAGCTTGGCTTGAGGACACTGAAGGATACCAGTCTGATCAACCTGCTTCAACAGGTAATAATGGGCAGGTAGTCATATAGAGTCTTGCCAACTGTGTGATATTCTTCTTCTTTTTGTAACTGTGCATATTCTACTTAGTAGCATGGCATGAGTTGGTGGAGTCAAAGCTGAGGCACTTAAATCCCACTGTGTATTGTGGTGGTGATGCCATGACCCTGCGTGTTCAAGGAAGTATCATGCCCAACTTTATGATTGATGGAGGTGATTATTCTGATCTGGATGTCTAGCATGTCTAGATCATCAAATTGTCTCTACTGTATAATTAATAGAAAAAATATTAGTAGTGTACATATGGTATCCTAAAACAAGATTTTTATTCGGGTGATGGTCCAGTCCCACTAACTCGGATACCTGCCAACTGTGGACTCTCCATGACTCAAGGTGCCACAGATGCTGGCTTTACTGTAGATTATCAAGGCTGTCATGTTACCCAACAGGTATGTGTTTCTATATAGACAGATTACTTGTCTGTAAAAGTTGCTGCTATGATGATGCGACATGTAGTTCTTATGAGTTTGTTTTGGTGGAGATCGCTCCAAAACAATGTATGGAATGGATTCATTATGCAGCTATTAACTTATCCACTGTATAGAATATTTTCCTAATTAATGCATAGTTTTTCAAAAAGTGCTTTGATTACACTTGTGCCTAGTCTTACAATTAAATACAAAATGCAAACTGGATTCCTTATAAATGTATAAAGCTCAGCATATTTTGGTGGTGTCCATATGCTAACACCCCTACTAGACATGGTAAAAAAAATTGAATCAAGTGCCTTTGAGCAGAGATCATTAAATTGCACAGACCTCTAGAATTGGTGTTTTTTAAGCCATGTTTGGTCTTCCAATTTTTTTCAATTTTTTTTTTTTTTTTTTTAAATTTCCTTCCAGGGAGAAGGTCATGTTCTGCCACTGCGTCTGTGGGGAATGCCCATGAAAATGTCTTGTCCTTTGGCTATGTATACTCATCCTAATGTCTCGTGCCTTCCATCCCATATGGTGACCAAGTTGAACTGTAATTCTGCAGATGCTCTCAAACTAAAGGGTGAGCTTTTTTCTTGTCTACTGCCAGCAGGTTTTTAAGTTTGGCCCTGGATGGTCACAACATCGAGACTTCCCTTGCTCCAAAATATAGTTGCAGTTGGCTAGGTATTTGGTCCATGTCCATGCTATTTTTCTATCAGTTTACAACATGGTTCTTGCTTTGTTCCAGTGAATGGCAAATGGGACCCGTTAATATTGGCAAGCAGCACATGTGGCATCACTGTAGAGTCTGAGAGTGATGGAGTGGTGGTCACTGCTCCATACCAAAGCAGCTGCTGGCAAATTAAGGTAGTTATCCATGGCAGCTTAAAGTTTGCCTAATTGTTTGTTTCGATCCTCTAAATATCTATATTTTCCCCAGGGTGATGAAAGGTTTCTGTCCATACTGTATGGTAATGAGGAACTCATCCTTTCCTGCCCTGATTCCCATGATGCTCATCCCTATGGTCGTGTTGGAATTATGTCTTATGAGCCTAATTTAACCACTCCTACAGGTACTATAAGGACCACAAATATTTCAACAGTTACAACAGGCCCTGCCAGTAATCCAAAACAGCCTATGTCCTATCCTTTTGGTTACATGCATTATGGTTATGCTGGAGAAATCCCTGCAGGAATGAGTACTGCCAGATCAGTCACTATTAGCCCTACCACAAATTCCCCAGCTACTGTTTCTACTAGTACAACTGTAAATATGATGCATCCTTTCCCTGAGATGCATTATCAATTTGGCCCAATAATGTACCATCACAAACCCAAGCCTTATGGCTATCCTTGGGGGTTTCCTGCAAAAGCACGCACTACTGCCCCAACTACAATTACTTCCCAAACAACTGCCACAACATCTACCACTGTTGCTAGTAACCCCCAACAACCTCCATATGCTTTTAATCAGAAGCATTATCCATTTGGTATCATGCCATACCATCCTAAACCCATCCCTTATGGCTATCCTTGGGCTGTTCCTGCAAAAGCACCCACTACTGCCCCAACTACAGCTACTTCCCAAACAACTGCCACAACATCCACCACTGTTGCTAGTAACCCCAAACAACCTCCATATCCTTTTAATCAGGAGTATTATTCATTTGGTCCAATGATGTACCATCACAAACCCAAGCCTTATGGCTATCCTTGGGGGTTTCCTGCAAAAGCACCCACTACTGCCCCAACTACTTCCCAAACAACTGCCACAACATCCACTACTGTTGCTAGAAACCCCAGACAACCTCCATATCCTTTTAATCAGGAGTATTATTCATTTGGCCCAATGATGTACCATCACAAACCAAAGCCTAATGGCTATCCTTTGGCTATTCCTGCAAAAGCACCCACTACTGCCCCAACTACAACTACTTCCCAAACAACTGCCACATCTACCACTGTTGCTAGTAACCCCCGACAACCTCCATATCCCGTTTATTGGAAGCATTATCCATTTGGTATCATGCCATACCATTCTAAACCCATTCCTTATGGCTATCCTTGGGCTATTCCTGCAAAAGCACCCACTGCTGCCCCAACTACAACTACTTCCCAAACAACTGCCACATCTACCACTGTTGCTAGTAACCCCCAACAACCTCCACATGCTTTTAATCAGGAGTATTATCCATTTGGCCCAATGATGATCCATCCTAAACCCATTCCTAATGGCTATCCTTGTGTGTTTCCTGCAAAACCACCCACTACTCCCCCAACCATAATTGCTCCAACCACTAAAACTGCAACAACTGCCACAAAATCTAGTACAATTGTTAATAACCCACGACAAACTGTGAATTCTTTCAATCAGATGCATTATCCCCATGGCTCCCAGCCATACCATCGAAAACCTATGATTTATGGCTATCCTTGGGCTTTTCCAGCAAAAGTGCCTACTACTACACCTACTAAAACTACTCCAACCACTAAAATGGCAATAACTTTGCAAACAACTGCCACAACCCTGACTAGTGTTGTCAATGACCCTATCCAGTCTGGGAATCCTTTTAATCAGATGCATTTTCCATTTGGCCCCATGCACTGCCATCACAGGCCATCACATTATCTTGGCTATCCTTTGGCTTTTCCAGCAAAATTCTCCATTACTTCTCCATATATACTTGCTCCAACAACAAAAACTACAGCTGCAACAATTACAACACCCACAATTGTAGCCATTAACCCCCAGCACCCATATCCATTCAATCAGCTGTATTATCCATATGGCCCTATGCATTGCCATCATAGGCCCTCACATTCTTAGCTATCCTTTGGTTATTCCTGTAAAAGCTTCCACTACTGCTTCAAGTATACCTGCTCCAATGACTAAACTACAAATGCTCTAACTACTAAGACAGCAACAACTATCATGGTCCAACTAAACCAACAGCCTGTACATCCTTTAATTCTGATGCGTCATCCATTTGGCTCCATGTCATACCATCGAAAGCCCATGTCTTATGGCTATCCTTTGGATTTTCCTGTGAAGCACCCACTACTGCTCCAATGACTGAAACTGCAGCAACTGCCACAATGGCCGCTATCATGACCAATAACCCTCAACAGTCTGTGTATACCTCAACAGTCTAATGTATACATTAGTCCCATGGGTTACCAGTATAAAGCTTCTCATCCTCTTGGATAGCCTTGGGGGAATGGCTTTTCGAGCAAACGCACCAACTACTTCAATACAACTTCCCCTCAAATACATTATCCTTTTTTTGCCTATGCATTTTACAAATGTGATGCCTTAAAATGTCACCCTGGATGTATTATTACTACTGCAACTTCTCTTGTTGCAATAAAGCACTCAAAATCAGAAAGAAGTAATTTATCAAAGATTAACCTTAAGCAATACTACCAGTTGTACCAGTGATCTGCAAGCTTTATAAAAATGACCTAAACCAGCCACTGTTAATTAACCCATGTACTATATTAAATATTTCCTGTTGGTGGCATCACTGTGTAGCCTGTTCATTTTTAAATTGCTGTTCATACTGTCCATCTTGAATGGCCCCTCTTGGTTATTTACTTTTAGCAATAAATTAAGCAAACTGACACTGAAGTGGTATGCTGTTTCACTAAGAAATTTTCAGGTAAAAAAAGAGAGTACAATGGTGGTAGAGATGCTGTACCTGTTATATTGATGTCTCTTAAAAGAAGTCACCAGCATTGATTTGTTTTAACTATTTATTCTTTGGAACTTCTGTACTAGTCCCTCTAAATGAACAATAATGCATTGGAATAAATCCTATAAAATAAATAATGTGGTGTTGCTGGAACTGTCTGCACTGCATATGGGTGTAGATTTGGTTTGAACATTGAAGTGTGACTGGGAATGCTTCCTTGTGTGTTTGATGCATTTAGACACAACAGTCTAAATAAATGCACTGAATATAACTGATTTAAAAATATACACATTATTTATTGAGATTTTAGCATGCCACTGTAATGCAGCCAGTGCAGCTTGCTAGGGGGAGCTGTACAGTTTTACAAAAATAATGCATACCCTCCAGCTTATCATATTTGAGCATTCAAACACATTGTGGTGGAAAAAAGATTCAAGCAGGGTTATGTGGCCTGCAAATCAGGATAGGTCCTGTTGTGTTATAGCAAGTATGAACTGTTCACTTGTCAGTTTCTCTTTTTATTTTAAAGTTAATGAGACAAGCAAGATCAGTTTGTTTGGTTATCAAGAAACTGAAAATTGTAAATTCCTCTTTCCTTAAGACACTTCCATGGTACACTGCCACCTGAGAATCCTTTCATAAATCTTACACAAATGTCTCGTAAGGGAAAACTTCATGATGATGATGATCAGTTTTTTTTAATTAGCTTTGGCCCTGCCTTACAAGTCCCTGATATTGATATACACACAATGCATAATTTGTCACAACAGGAAATAGTAGTTGTGCTGTTATAAATTATATCTTTTTTTAATAAAAAGATCTTCACATTTGAGAATTCACTAGTGCTGTGGGTTAAATGTTGCATTTGAGATTTTTGTTGAAAATGAGAGAGCCAGAGTTAGGTAATTCTCTGCTGTTTTCCTGTTTCAAGTAAAGTTGTTTGAAACCCATCTAAAGTTACTGTCCAATCTAGTCTGCTATCAAATCATTATCCAGGATGAATATAGCTATAGCTATGGTCAGTCAACATCTACTGTAAATTCTGTTACTGCAGTGACAGTCTGGAAGCACCAGTAAGTCTTTTTATACTGACTGATTCTTCTCAATTATGTTTATTTGTGCGCGTATATGTAAATCCATTATTCTACGTATTTGTATGTAAAAACTCACTTGAGCTCTTCCAGCCGGGCGCTCTTCTCACACTCTCGACTTTTCAGGCTAGCAAACTCTGCATGCAATTGTTGTAATTCCACAACCAGCCTCTGATTTTCACTAGAAAGAGGGAGAGAAAGAGCGTGTACAGGTTAAAATCTACAGACATGATGGGATGGAAAAGTAAAGAAGAGGGCATAATACTGTTAACACTGACTCTGTGAGCTCATCAATTATCTTCTGCTTGTTGTTGATGTCATCACGTAGGCGTACAAGTTGTTTGTGCTGTGATTCAAGATGATTGCCTCTGTGCTGTTTCACATAAAAACATTACCTTTTACATTAATATTATTTCAGCAAGCAGGAGAATGACATTTTTGTGCCATTTGCATGACTACATAACAGTTTAGGGCTACTACTACTTATTAATAATATATACATGTCTATCCAAGTATTATATGTTGACCTTAGGTTCCCCAGACTCCTCATTGTCTTGCTGGTTTTCTTGGCTCTCTGTAAATAAAGAAGCTGTTATTGAACCCATTCAGAAACATGCAGGCTCTTATAAAACATATTGCATATCCCTGGGTAGTGATATACAGGCTCTTTGCTACCTTTCAATATAACTGTGGTAGTTTATTTCATGAATATTTTTTTAGGTGCTTTTTTTTTTTTTTTTTTTTTTTTTTTTTTTACTTTTTTACAGCAGTTCCCTTTATAGGTTGCCACACAGATCATCTGAGCCATCTGATTCTAGACCATCAGGGAGCCCATTATATGCTTTTTAAGTACTGTTCTTTTTTTAAACTAAATT
Source organism: Hemibagrus wyckioides (assembly GCF_019097595.1). NCBI lineage: Eukaryota > Metazoa > Chordata > Actinopteri > Siluriformes > Bagridae > Hemibagrus > Hemibagrus wyckioides. The sequence goes on along the minus strand of NC_080720.1, from coordinate 18,749,402 downwards.
AATTAAATTGTAAATTGATATTTACTTAAACAAACATGTTCAAGTTTGTGTTTAGTGTATTTAGTATCCCTTTAATGCATCCATTTCCTTGCCATGGTCTTGTATGTGTTCGTTCGGTAGTGTTTACTCAGGCTTGCCTGCGTTGTTTAATCTTGCAATCTCGGTCAAAAGACAGTCGCAGTTCTCCTCCAACTGCCTCTTCTTCAGCTCCATATTCTGCATGTACTCAGTCAGGGAGCGGATCTTTGCCTCATGCTATACATGCATGCCAAAAACACAGTGAACAGTACAGAGAATGTTTTGATACTGTGAGTGTGCATTTATGTCTTCTCACCTGTGATATGAGCAGTTGGCAAGATGACAATTCTCTCCCAGTCTCCTCCATTTTGCGTTGGCTGTCTGTCTGCAAGTTCTCTAGTTGCCTACAGCGGTTTACTAGGGATTTCAGCTCTGATTTCACCTTACTAATGTAAACGCACACCACAGCATATTCTCCCTCTAACACACCAGAGAGATCATTTGGCTATGGAGACCAAATAAAATAGTCAAAGGAGTGGGAGAAAAGCAATATATGAATATAAAGGATGGAACAGATGTGCATGAAAGACTGAAATTAAACAGATATTGAGTGAGAAAATCACTAATGATGTATTTACATACCAGTCTGATTTCTCCACTCCCTAAGATGATGCTGAAGTCACTCAGGTCCTTCAGCAGGGTATTTAGAACCTCAGTGATGCGTTTCCTCTGCTGAATATTTATTTCCTGCAGCTGTGAGAATTCAGTCTCCAGGCACATCAAATCTGTCTGAAGTATAAATTACCGCCAGCCATGTTAAAATGGAATGAATTCAAGTCTCTACTAAAGATCCTCATCAAACAGTAGTCATAAAGACAAGGTTCACCATTTTCTGGGCAAGCTCTTGGGTGAGCAACTTGTTCTCCATACTCTTGTCTTCTGCCTCATGACTCTTCTGGTCATAGCTCAGAGCCAATTCTTCCAGAGCCTGCAAAACTTCCTTAACTTCTGCTTTAGCACTCTCGCTCTCAGCCTGAAGGTGGCCCAGCTCACACTGGATCCGCTCATTGTCTGCACGTGATGATGCCAAAAACTACATGCAGGCAAAATAATGAACAAATAGTCATAATATATATTGCCAAAGGCACATTTAAAAAAGTGAATACTAAGAAAAATGAAAAGACTTGGGGGAAGAAACCCAAGAATATCTGAGAACAGAGATCACAATAAAACAAGATTCTCCACCTCCTCCTGATCCAGCATCTGCTTCTTCAGTTTTTCGACCAGCTGACTTTGCAAGTTAATCTCATCGTCCTGCAATCAGGAAGAGGGTCGGGGCAAAAATGAAAGTTAGATGACACAAAAAACTGATGCCAGATTTCTTACCCAGTTACATTTGGAAGAACTAAAATTGAAGTGTCAATACAGAAGACTTATAGGTGATATAGAAATATAGGTAAAAGCAACACAGAGACGTTTATTGGCTAGCACAGGCTGGCAATTCATCTGTTTTTGGAATTCCTTATGCACACAACGTTTTCACGTTCACAATGTCTTAACTCAATTCTTGTTCACCACATTATTATGAATTGCTATATTCTAAGGACAAAGGCTACTTGATCACAGACCCCTGAATGGCTGGTTCATTATGCATCATATATTTTTCTTTCCTAGTGAGAAGATGCACTGTTATTTTGTTAAGAATTTCACCATACAGCTGTATGTGCCCAAACCATACCTACCTTGTCATCTAGCTGTTTGTAAAGTTTACATAGCTCCTCCTCTGTAACTGTGAGGTGAACTGAGGTTGGACCAGTGCTGCTCTCATCTAAAGCAGCATCTTCACAAAGCTCAGATTCCACAACACACACACTGTCCACTTCAGGGACTGCCTCACCTGCAAAAAAAATTTCACCATTTTGTGACCATTTTCCAATATCCTCAACCCAAGATCAAACAGCCTTAGTCAGCCATTTCCCAGCCCTTGTTAGTATTTTTAATGTTAGAAAGTGAACAGAGACCATATGCTTTTTTCTTTCATCTTTATCCCCTCTCCCGGGCACTAATGCCAAAATCTGTAATCAAAATTAAAAGAAAAGCATATGTCCAGTCTAACAACAGCTCTAAGCCCTTTTTAGGGTACACACGCATCCTGTTTCAGTGCAGACAGGGTCTTACCAAACATACAGAGGCAATATAAATAAAGTTTGACTGTGTCTATTATAAACAGGTAATCTTTCTAAAGGCTTTACCATTACGCCAGCGATTAAGTTCAGCCTCCAGTCTTTTGATGGTTTCCTTCAGAATCTTGTTCTTTTCCTTCTCCTTCTCATACTTCCTCCTGTACTGCTCTGCTGTCAGCTCCAGGTTTACTGATGCTGTATTCCTTATGGTTTTAGCACTGAGAAATGTAGGTGGGGTAAAGAGTGTATGCTTAAAACTACCTGCAAATTAGGGTCATGGTTTATAATAAGAGTACTAGAGACTAACAGAACTAAACATCTGTTATAATCTGCTTGACTATACAGTATTTACTGTATAATATAATAAAGCTCAGTCCTTTTATGGTACTCAGTCCTGGTATGTTACCGTTGTCCAAACATGAGTGTAGATTTAGTCTCAGCCTCATTGTATGAGGAAGGCGAACAGCAGATAAACATGGTGGTTCTGCAGTTTCCACCTAATGAGTCCTGGAGAATTCGGGTCATTTTACTGTCTCTGTAAGGCACATGGGTCTTCTGCAGACAGAAAGATCAAAATGAGCAAATCTGTAATTAATTATTGAAAGTATATTTTATATATATTTTAAGTATATTTTGTTTCTGCCCACAGTGGTAAAAACTGAACATGGATATTTTGATTTATTGACTCTGTTTTAGTTGCTGAGCTCACCGTTCCCTCAGCCAGTGCAGATATCACATTGCCCAGTGCAGAAAGAGATTTGTTGATATTTTTGGCCTCATCTAGGACAGACCCTTCTGCACCTGTCTTGCTCACCTTGGAGAAAGAGAGAAAGAGCAAGAGGTGTAAGATAAATTTGTCTGTAAGCATGTGTTTCTTAAAATAAGTACAGTCATGTGAAAATGAAAGTACACCCCCTATCAATTCTTTGTTTTTGATTATCAGGACCAAATCATTTGATCATTTGATTTTGTGACAACAAAAACACAACACATTTCAATATTATTTTTTCCCAAAAGGTAAACCAACAATCAGATATCATGCAGGAAAAGATAAGTACACCCCTTCTAACTTTTACAATCATTAAGAATGTAATAAGCAGCTAGCTGTTAATAATGTTAAAGTTGTTAATAATTTTAATAATTTACAAGATTAATAATTTACAAAGAACTGTGGCTACATCTATAAAAGCAGCCTATTTGGCAGTTTGGTGGGGTATTCAAGTGTGTGTTTACTGTGTGTCTGCATCATGTGAAGAAGAAAAGACATGCAATGATTTCAGAGAAGCGATTGTTGCTCATCATTCTTGAAGGGGTTATAAGGCCATCTCCAAAAAATTTGAAATTCACTATTCTGTAGTGAAAATTAATATTTACAAATGGAGTTAGTGTCCCAGCAACTTCAGTCCAAGATGAGAGCATTTAATGCTTAGAGATATTAAAAAAGCAGGAGTTACATCATGTGACCAACAGGCTTCTCTAAGTGCATTAAATGTTTACATTTATGACAGATGTTTCCATTTCATGGAAGGGTCGCTCGGAAACAAGAATGTGGTACTGTGACAATTTCCTCTGACTGATATAAACAAAAGATTCTTATCTTGCAAAAAAGTGAAGTCAAGATGTTTCATCAAAAGTCATTATGGTAAAATTTTTATGGTAAAATGTGCCCCCTTAAGAAGAGGGTTACATTTTGGTGAGTATTTATTGACTCAAAGTGCAAACATGGCCAATTGTTTTTGAAAGTATATAGAAATGTGGTGTTCATAAATTATATCTTGTAAAATGTTTAACTTTTAACATTTTCAAACTTATTGATATCCTGGGTGGAAGTGCACAATGGCAAGTCTGTTCTGCTAAGCCATATTGGAATTGGATGATAGACACACGTTTAAATATCTTGTGACATAAAATACACATATTACAGAGTATAGAAGAACTGGTGCCCTATTCTGCTGGGTCTGTGTGTGGTGAAGATGCCAACAACTACAAGCCCACCCATAAAACTTCTAAAACTAGAAGTATAAAACTAGAGCTTCGCTTTGCAGCATGATCGAAGTAAGAACAGCAGCTGACAAAGGATTCAACAAATCAGCTCTGCAGAGAGGAGAAAAGGAGCATCCTTGCACTGGATCACAGAGTAGGGGAGCTGGCAGCAGGCCTGAGCCAAAGAGGGCAGAAAAATGCAAAGCCTGATGGAGCTTATTAAAGCTGAATTGCTCGCCAAAACAGGCCCTGAGGTACTTTTATTGGCTGGATTTCAAACTGAGGCCTACCTTGGTGGAGAGCGCTCATAGCCTACAAACAAAGGATTCGGAAAGTCAGCCTGTAACCCCAGAAGATGGTATAATTGCTGCAAGGTTGGCTTGACAAATGTAAAGCTGATCCTTCAACCAATGCAACTGATTGATCCATAGTCTGGTAAAGCAGTCCAAGTAAGAGCTGTTATATTCTATAGTGGACCAGTTTAGGAACTCATATGTGTTTCAAAGGTCAAGAAAGTTTGTCCTGGTATGTGAGTATACATAGTCAAAGCACTAAATGCAACCAGCAGAGACCCCACTGGCCTAACTAGTGATAAAAGCAGAAAAGCATTGCAAGCAAACACAACCTAAATATAAAAGAGCTGACACATTGGTGTGAAAAACATATGATATGCTTGACAGTGTGAGTTATATTGCTAACCCCGTGAAGCTCTTGGCCATCAAGGAAGTAATATATATGGCTATACGTTTTAAGGTGGCTTGGGAAATCTCTTGTTCAACTGAAAATAAATGACAAAGCAAGTTTGTGTTGCGCAATTGGTTTTGCCATTGGCTGGTCTGTTTGTCCATGGGGGCAATAAATGATTGCTTCTTTCTGTCTGAGAAACAAACACATGAAGCAGCAGCTTGTCTTTGAGCACTTGACACATACAGCATTGGCACTGTTTAATACTGTGCCTGTTATTGTCTGGAGAGATTCAACTTACATCATACAGCCTCCATTACTTCTGAAGAAAACCACCCTGGTGGTCCACAACTAAAGGAAATACCGAAAGGTTCTAGGGCAGGGGTCTCCAACATATCACTCCCACTTCTAAGTAGCTCTCCTAAAGTTTCATAGAATATGTACAAAATTGATCAAATCAAATAAACTCAATAAACCTCCGTCCCTTTCTGGTGTTGTACTAAAATCTGTGCATGCACATCAATCGATTTTAGCTAGCACCAAAAATCTACAAGCACAAATTGCAGTAGTTTGGATACAGGATAAAAAACACATGGCAGATCCTTTTAACTTGAAAGCTGCTGGGGATTTGACAGCAATAGGAATAAAGCTACGATGCTGCCAAGTAAAACCAGTGAATGAATCTGTCCTGCTGCAGGAAGATGCAGGACGAGTGTGCTCTAGACAATTCTTATTAGTTCAGGTGGTGTTTCAGAGTAAAGTACTGTTTAATATTTCCCATTGCAATAGCATATGAATACCATGAAATACTGTTAATCACATAAAATCCAATACAATTTCAGGTTTCTGTTTTCAAAATTAATATTAACTTCAATATCAAAGTTGTTCCCTTTTTTATGAAAAGAGTCTTTTCCAGTCTTGCTGAGGCCATGAGGGTATGTGCCTTGGGACTTAAATAACAGTTTGCTGATAAATAACAGAATCCATGTGAATGTGAATAAATGAAACCTGACAATAGTTAACTTGATTCAACAACAATGTGAATTTAAAATGATTTATTTCAAAATATGATGTTCGATATTGACATTTTTTCACACAAAAATAGCTTATTTAGTTGGTTTGGTTTAAGGCAATAAGCTGTGTAAATAAATAAATACTAATAATATAACACGAGTAGCTCTTGGCCACCTTAATTTTGTCAGTAGCCCTCAGACAAAAAAAAAGAAAGTTGGAGACCCCTGTTATAGGGATTCATTTCTTTTCAAACAAAAAAAGGTAAAGAGTCAAGCAACTATTCTATATTCAAAGATTTTCACTTTTATCTTCTGGAAATTTCGTACCACTGGTGATGGAAATAGATTTAGTTGCATTTGCTGACTTTTTGGGACTTTTTTGTTTTAATATTCCGGGACACTTGGTTTTAATAGTATGATTTAAGCCACAGCCAATATTTGTCACATCTCCATTACAGCACAGTGATTTTTTTTTTTTTAACATATTCTGGCTGGTTAGGAAACTAGGGTTAGCAGAGACAGTTACGGGTCTTCCTTAAGGGCTTAATAACTACAGCAAATATAACCACTGAGCCTCCACTACCCTGCTATGGATTGCTACAGTTTTCAGATCATACATCCATCTTCACTAACCACTTTATCCTAGTCAGGGTCATGGAGAATCCGGAACATATCCTGATCAAAAGGCGAGAGAATTCATTCTGGGTGGGACACGCCATTCACACTCTCATTCACCTCAGGGCAATTTAGCCAATCCAATTATCAGCGTGTTTGTCGATAGTGGGAGTGGAAGGAAACCAAAAGCAAACCCACATGATCACAGGAAGAAAATGCAGAAAAAGTCCCCAGTGACAGTAACAGTGAGATGTTCAGGATTACTGCCAGTTCTGATTTATTATGTATGTTTTGATGACGTTAACTTGGATCCAAATTGCATACAACACAAACCCACAAAAAAAATGTTTCTCACATACAATATTTACTTACCAATTAATCTCCCAGAAATATGTAAGGCGATTAAACAGTTTCAGGACTTACAGGCCTAGTAAATCGTCTAGTAAAAATGTATCTAATCAACTGGACTAATAAAGCTAGTAGCAGTCCACTCTGACACAAACAGTGATGTAAACACAAACATTGGCCTCACCTTTTCACTCCCAGCTAAGTCCACCAGGTAGAGCTTGCCACTGAGTTTCTGCTCTGTCTCCACATGTTCTTGTTTGATATTTATGAGGAAGATGCTATGACTCCTGGAGCTGTGTTCATTCATATCTAAAGAAGTAAATGACTAAGGTTACTGACATCTAAAATGGCCCAATGAGAAAAACTAACATTACATATTATAAGATTTTATCTGGGTTAAAATGAAATGGCAGACAAAATATTATAAAAGTATGGTTATGAATTCTTGAATGAAGTTTGTTAAAGTGCAAAACTCACTGGTTACAGCTACATGGCGGTTAGATTTCCCTTCATCAATTACATCCATCATTTCCTCAGGACTGGAGACAAAGCGTTCGGTACATCCCTGTCTCACGCACACATACACCCCAACAGTGATACAAGTAAGTCTTAATTTTTGTGTGATACATCAGTGACATACATTTATGCCAGTCAGAATTTTAGCCAGTACGGTGCCAGTGAGTTGAAGACATACTTCCTCATATGTGTATCTCATAGTTCAAACCTAGTATTTTATCTACCCTCCTTCCTCTACACCACACAGGATTTCATATATTTGTGTTTGTGTGATAGAGTGGAGCACAAAAGCCTGTATATTCTTAGAATAAAATGAAGAAAATATATTCCATGTGAACTGACATTTAGTCAGTAAGCTTTCTCAAATTCCTCTGTAATCACAAAAATCTCAACATCTAAAGATATCACTTCAAACATTTGAATGCGATTAAAAGTTTCCTTCTGAATATGGTACTGATATGATCTGATGCCTTGTCTTTATAACTGTCTAAACTCTCTTTGCATTTCTTCTGATCTTCCTTGCATGTCTGTATTTGTGCTGTCAAATTCCATAGTTTAAACAAGTCTAGGGATGTATTTGTGGATAATTGTAAAATGTACCGGTACATTTTTTATTGTTAAGCCAAGTACAATGCTTGTATTTTTTCTCAGGTGTCCCTAGTATCTGACTCAATTCAGCACCCAACCCAGTCTTTAATCAAACATGAACAGGCAGCTTTTCAGCTATCACTCTGTTCTATCTTACCTTGACATATGGGACCTTGTTCTTGTCTTCATGCACTGACAGGTTGGTCTTACTCACTGAGAGAGAGAGAAGGAGGGGCAGAGAGAGTTATTTACAGAATATACCATTAAATACAGCAAAATATGTTAAGTAAAGTACAACAGATGGAAAGAAATTGAAGAAGGTTCACCTCTTAATAAATAAACATAATTCAGAACAGGCAGAAAAATAAATAGTCTAGAGAGTAGCAGAATACATTCTCTCAGCCCAATCTAGATTTTTACTATTTAATATATAGCACAGATAAATCTACACCATCTGTCACACAAAAACTGATCAAACTGTGTTTTGCATGAGTCAGGAAAGATCAGCCTCACTTGCTGTCTAAGCATCTGTGTGATAAAGAATTCAAATGAGTGACTGCATTCTGCTACACCACATCATGCCAACTAATCACAATAATAACAACTCTTTCCCTCAAGTCTCTCTCTCTCTCTCTATCTATTTTACTGATGTTTATGTTTAATCTGTTTCTTTCTTTCTCACCATCAAGCAGGTCTCTAATTTTATCCATGTAGATTTCAAAATAAGAAACCTGCGTAAAAGAAGAGGAAAGAAAGGTTTTGTGGGATGCATGAATAGCTTTAGATCAATGCTGTATGTAGCATTGCTAATAATGCCACATAGCACATTCTTTATAGCTAAATCATGAACATTATTTAGAAAAAGTCGAAATGGATATGTTATTGTTGCCTTGATGTGAAATTCCAAGTTTTCATCCATGGCAAAGATGTAGTTGAAGATGTCATCAGTGATCCTTGGAATAATGCCCATGTTGTCAGGATCATGGAGCTTTCCCTGATCAAAAGCAAGAGATCTCAGCCATGGTGAGAGCTAAAAACTAATAAATATGTTGATAAATTCTGGTCGTCTTTACCTCCATGGTGTGGGTTTTGCCAGAGGATGTTTGTCCGTATGCAAAGATGGTACCATTGTATCCATCCAGCACATCTGAAGTGAGGGAGAAAAGACAGAAATATACAGATTTTACTTATGTTTTTAAGTATTTATGTACTGTATTCATCGATTTCTAAATAAAACTAACATTCACATACCAAGTACTACTGTCAAGAATTTGCTATCAGAATTAGAAAATGTACTTCTTAGGTGCATCTCATATAAAGTGCCCTCAATCTCAGTATGACATAAAATAATAACAGCATTTATTTCTGTGGATTTTCTGATGTGTCTTTTACAATCAACAAAATAGTTTTTACAGAATATGAAATGTTTTCTAGGCGGATATTGCAGCAAATACAATACATACATGCTGTAAATTACATACACCTTAGCTAAAGACATTCATGTTGCTATAAATTTCATGTTTATGTAGAGTTAGGATATTTATTTTGTTTCCATGTCATTTATTTTGCATACACATTTCCTGCTTCAACTTGCATAAAGTGCTTTAGGTAGCCTTCCACAAGCTACTCACATTACTTTGCTGGAAATGTTCTTGGTCACAGCTTTAGGATGGTAACCTCAAAATGTTCACTTTGTTGTCCTGAAGCCAAAGTGTAACAACTGTGGAGGTATTCTTAAGATCACTGTCCTGCTGGAAGACCCAGATACAACCAAGTGTTTTTGCTTCTGTGTCCTAGATAATCCTCAACCCATAATATGATGCTATCACCCTGTGCTTCACAGTTAAGATGGTGTTCTTCAGATTAAAAATTCCATGCCTTTTTTTCCAAACATAGTGCTTCTTCAAGTGTTTCTTCCTTGCATGACATTTCACACCATGGTGATGTAGATCTCTCTTAACGGTGGTTGTACATATGTTGGTACCTGATGTTTGTTCATCCCTGGGAGTTAATTTGTTCTTCCTTTCTGGATGTTGCAGTGTGTTTGTGGTCCCAAGATTTTTTAATTAGCATACAGTTGTTTGTACAGATGCTCATGGTACTTTCAGTTGTTTGAAAATTGTTCCTAAGGATGATCTGGACTTGTGTAGGTCCATTTTTTTTACTAGAGTTTTCAAGGATGGAATCAAGGAAAGAAAAAAACTGGCTTTAATGGAAAAAACTGAGAATATCTGTAGGCTAGGTGTACATAAATATTTGGCCTCCACTGTATATAGAAGAGCAATGGCAAAAATTCAACCATAGCTGGTAGATTATTTTAAATATATTAATTAATTTATGGTAGCTGACTGTGACTTGTTTGTTTGATGTTATCTGTATGCTTTATGATGTCAGATAAAAATAATAAATACATATTTTTAAACATACTATACATTACTCGAATTTTCTGTAAACAATTTACTACTATTTATATGGAAAGAAACCATCTTGGCTGATGAAAGGACTGCTTTTCTGTACTGCTGTTGTGAATGTGCAGTGCAGTTGGTGTGTGTGTGTGAGTGTGTGAGAGAGAGTGTGGTGGGGGGAGCTAGGTTTTAAGCATAAGCCTGTCACAGTGCAGGAGAGTGGATTGGAGATAAATTGAACAGCAGACAAAAAGGGAACAATCAAAGAAATACAGCTGAGAAATGGGGGAGCAAACCAATAGCAATACTTATCTTCACTGTCCAGATGGTTAACGTGCACACACATACACACTCAAATTGACTTAAATTCTCTCTATCCAGTCTGTTCCCTTCCTTTCCTTTGCCCTTGCTTTAAAGAGGCCCCATTTTATTCTTACTCAGTGCAGTGCAGCAAGTACAATGGTTTATAATACATGCAGATCCGACATCCCAAGCCTCTTGGATTCATTAAAATGTCTTTTCTATTTTAAACTCCTCAAATTACTTTTAAGTAAAGCACCCCTGGATTAACAGAAATGGAAAGCTGATGATTTGGTTTTTATGCTTTAATTCACAAAAGGTTATATAATATAATATTTTAAATATGTACTTTGCAGTTAAAAGCAATTAACAGATAGCAGATTGCTGTTAAATTTTTCAGTACTAGAATTACCTACTCATTCACTTTCAGTAAAGGTGCTGTGCTGCTCATGGTGATCCTGGATCTGTAGCCTATCCCAGGAACATCCTAAACCAGATGTTACCTGTATGAGATGTTCCCAGTTATTACACACACACTCACCTTTAACAATTTGTTTGGCACAGCTGTTGTAGATCTGATCTTGTGTGGTATTAGTGGGAAAGACTCGGTCAAATACAAAAGACTTTCCCTGCAATAAAGAGCAAAGTAGAGAAAGAGAGGGATGAAAAAATGATGGATAAATAAAATCTAGTTCATTGTTTTGATAGCAATTTTATTGTAAGGTGGCCTGGACCGCTGGGGGGTGTGGGGGTATTTGTTTGGTTCAGAGGGTCAGTTTGAGCTGTTTATTGTGAAGAGGCAATTGTATACAATTGTGTATGACCCTTTCTGTGCAATAGAAAAAAGCAATAAAAAATAAATCATTAAAAAAGATAAATAAAATCTACTTTATTAGGTACACATACACAAATGCACATTTGTGCAGTTATTTAATCAGCAAATCATGTGGCAGCAATGCAATAAATGCAAAAAAAACTTGCAAACACAAGTAGAGAGCTTCAATTAATGTTCATGTCAAACATCAGAATGGGGAGAAATGTCATCTTGGTGACTTTAACCATGGCATGGTTGCTGGTTTTAGTATGTGGTATCAGAAACTTTTAATCTCCTGGAAATTCCACACACAACAGTATTTACAAGAATCTGAGTCTTTCACCAAAACTGGACAGCTTAAAACTGGAAAAAGCCAGAAAATGTTTTTTTGTTTTTTTTTTCTTTTGAATTTTTTTTTATTTCTTTTCAAATCTTCATTTGTCCAGTTTAGATGAGTCTGTGCCTCAGATTTTTTTCTTGGCAGACAGGAGTGGACACTAATGTGGTCCTCTGCTGTTTAATTCATTCACCTCAATGTTGTTTTGTGCATACTGAAATAGGTTTCAAAGAATGATTATTTGAGTTACTATATCCTTCCTGCCAACTTCAACCAGTCTGGCCAATCTTCTATAATCTCTCTAATCAACAAATCGTTTCCACTCAAAGAACTGTCTTTTTTGTTGTTGTTGTTGTTGTTGTTGTTGTGATATAGACACTAAATGGATATTGATACAGAAACAACAGAACAATAAGTCAATTAAAATATTTTGCAGTGTGCACCATTTTGCACAATCAGCCCACTAAAAACTACAGAACAACATACCATTACTGTAAACATTTAGTATGAATGCTGTTAACATTAACTACTGTAACAACCTTATATCTCTACTGCCAGTAAAAAAAAATTACTGTGAATTTAAGCATTGTGTTAGATATAATACTAGTGGAGGAAATTGATTCAGTGATGTTTTCTCCCCTGCTTAACAGGTAATTCAATTATTTCTTCCATAATCTGGTGGGAAGCTAGCGGGTGATAGTAATCCAACATATCCTCATTGTGGATTTAGTATCATTTCCTATTTGTTTAGCAGGACTCAGGAATTGTTTGTGTTTCTTTGTGTTTTTGTATTTCAAACTCAGTGACAGATGAAAGTGAATCATTGGGGTATCTGCACAATAAGGAAAACAATGATTGCCGTCTCTGCATTTTTAATAGAAGGAAGCACATTTTAAATTTGCCAGTCCATTGCACCGCACCATTCACAAATACATTCAGAAAATCATTCACACCTACTAATGATATAGTGTACCAAGTCCATTTGCCTGCATGTTTTTGGCCAGGACAACCATCATGAACACAGGGAGAAAGTGTAAAATTACTGGGGTTGTGAGTCAGAAACATTAATACATTAATATATATAATATATATGGAAAACACTGCCTTTATGACTTGTATGGTTCTGTCTGGCATTATAATCAGTATTGTTTACAATTATTATATATAGTCTCTCTCTCTATCTCTCTCTCTCACACACACACACACACACACACACACACACAGTCCTTTCATCATCTGTTTCACACTCATTAATTAGTCCCTCTACTTCCTTCTCCACAGGGAGAGACCTGAGCCCTCACTACAGAAACAACACCAGACCTAAGCTCTTTCTCGGTCTCTCTAAGCATAACAACTCATGACAGATGCATCTTCACTGCACAGCAAGCTTCTGTAGTTAAAACAGAGGATATTTACAGATAAATGACCTAGGGAAACCTGACTATATACAGTATACCAGACATAATGTGTTAGACAGTATCTGGGCATACTGAGAGTCACGCTAATCTAAATATACCGTTTAAACTATCAAGGGACAGACACAAACAAACACACATATGCATAAACAATGTTACTATATTTATAAGGACCTTCCACTGATATATGGGATGAAATTAATGCACATTTGCTCCCCACAAAGCCATAAAAACATATCCCTTCAAAACCCTTCTTGACCAGAACTAGCTTCAAGAAGGAATACACCAAGATTTTTGCTGTTGCCACTTACCAGAACAAAATACATGTAGGTTATCTCTCTTCAGAAGTAGACCATGCTGTGGTATTAAATATTAAACCCATACTGCAAGTGTGTGGGTATGAGGAGCAAAGATATAGAGTAGAAAATGTACTAGAAAGTAATGGGTTTTATTCTGAGATTGAAAAACTCAGAAAAATTAAGAGATGGCCAAGAGAGTGAAGAAAACGAAAGAAGAAAGGAGGAAAATGAAAGGAAAATGAAAACAAGATAAGAAAAATAATAAAAGAGCATGCAAGACAAAATTAAAGTAGGTAGGAATTGGGCTTCAAACAGATCCTGAGCACACACATACACATATGCACACGCAAGCATGGATTGACCTTAACCTAGAAAAAGCAGTCCAGTTCTGAGTTCAATTCTTATGTACAAACACAAACCATCTGAGATTGTAGGTATATTACACCACAGAGAACAGGGGTTTTAATCAAAAAGGGAACCAGTCCTTTCCCACATGAGTGGTAGAGAAGATTCTGTTTTCTTTTAAAAGAAAAAAAAAAATAATAATAAATAACATCAGAAGAGAATAAAGTATTAAGGATATAAGCTACAAATAGACTACAAATATACATAAATCTGTAAATCTACATAACACAATACACATACCTAATAAGTAACCAGTGATCTTATAATGCAATGCATAATACCAGTTTTAAATGTTATGATTTAAAACTGTGCTTTCACATAGTAGATATCATTCATTTACCTTAGTAAACACTTTATCCTGGTCACGGTGGATCCATAGTCCACTCAGGAAACACTTGGCACTGAGTCAGAAATATACCCTGAATGGGACAGGGCAGTATGTTGCAATTTAGAGTCACCAATTCACCTACTAGTTTTGTTCGAGGGGAAATGAGAGAACACAGGCAAAACCTTAGGGAGAACATGCAAATTTTTGCCCAGACACTAAGCCCAGGAGAGACCCTGGACTTGTGAGGCAACATCACAACCTGCTGTGCCACAGTGATATACAACATGACATGAACCAAATTGGTTGGACTTGCTCTACATGCCACAGCTTGTCATCATTCAGGCAAAGTTTTTTGCAGCACCAGAATGCCCAAATGCCCAGTATGTGTGGTTTGGACTGGACCATGCTGCAGTAATGTTTCCCTATCTGATTAGCTTCCAGGTAAAATCATCCAATTTAGCCTTAAAGACTCATTGAAGAACATTTTTTAAGAGTGTAGCATTCAGCTGCAGAACAGAAAGGCAGCATTCTGTCTAAAGCATGAATAAAGCCTCTCTCTCATATTCTCCCTGTCTCACATTCTCAGAACACAATATTCTTTTCTCAGGATAACGTTCTTAAAAAAATGCTATTTGTACTTATCTCCTTCTGTCTCCCTTCTGTATTATTAAAGATCGTGTTTGATTAGATTATTCATTTCCACCAAGAAGAGACTTCACACAGAATGCCCTGCTCCCATTTTTCTTTTGATAACAGTTCTGTTGTTCTGTGGATATTGTGTACACTTTTTATGTCTGTATGTAGGGTATAATGCAATCTCTATTTGTATCTATATCTGTTTAGTGTTCAAAATATTCTTATCTGTTTTTATATTCACGTTTATACAGGAAATGGTGTGGCTTTTGGGTTTTTTTAAATAAGCTAAAATTATCACTCTGCCCTGGAAACACTGGAAAATGTACTTGTTTTTATTTTTTTTTTTTTTTTAATGTTTACTTTATTCAACTCCTATATTAGATGCCCTGTGTTACTTTCTATCTCCTGTCTAATGTATTTGGCTAAGCAAACTATGTTTCAAAACAGAAATGTCTTTCCCAAATATACAACTGACAACATTAGTCATCTAATAATATTTTTAAGATTTATTTTTATTCTAAGGTTTATAGGACACCTGAGCATCACACCCATGTGTGGTTTTCGAGTCAGTTTCAGATTTAGACAATTTTTCTGTGATATTTTTTGGGAAGACTTACCACTAGATTTTGGAGAAATAGTGAGATCAGGAACTGATGTTGGATGATGAGGCTTCGGGTTCTTCCACTTCCTCCCAATGGTGTTAAGTGAGGTTGAGCTCAAAGCTCTGCAGACCAGACATGCTTGAGCAGATTTCGGTTCTTAGTTCCAGTGAAGGGGAACTGTAATGCTACAGCACACAAAGGCAGTCTAGACAATTGTGTGCTTCAGTCTTTGTGGCAACAGTTGGAGGAAGACCCACATATGGGTGTGACTGTCAGGCATCCACAAACATTTGGCCATATATTGTTGATGATATAAATTAATTAAATTATTATATTACACACAACATGTCATCTTCATTGACTACACGCAGCAGCAGCTCTATAAATAAAAGCAAACATTGCAGAATTGCAATTTGCAGATTGCAGAATTAGACTGCAAATTAAAAATGCACACCACAATTAACTTGTTGCCCACAAAATGAAAAAAATATAATGAAAAAGGTTTTGGCATGGCAATGGGAATTCTTTTCTTTACACTGAAATATCAAAAGATGAACAGATGTCTAGATGTTTAAGACTTGAGTATGGAACTTTCGGTAGCAGACCAAACAATTTTTAGGTGAGCAAAAAAAAAACCTGAAACAGATAGATACTTTAAGCCAGAAACCCACTGATATCACCAAACCTTTGCCTTAAATGTATTGCAAAAACAAAAGAATTTGCCTTGATGTTCCAAAACTTTTGGAGGGGACTGAATATATGTATTTAAGACAGAATGTGAGAGAAAGACAGATATGAAGAAAAAGCATAACTGTAAAGTGTTGCTGTTCCTTTATTTTTTCTCTTCATTTTATTTAAGTCTCTTTGCCTGAAGCACATTCAATCTGTGATTGCTTTCATAATATAATAAGGGGAAAGACAGAATGAAGAATCTTGATAGATAGAAGGATGGACAGACAGATGGGTGAAAACAGCAGTCACATATGCTCAACGTCAAACCCAAATGATTCATTCTTGGTCTGACTCACACACCAACCAATGTTTATAAGAAGGGGAGGATGGAGAAGGCAGAGAAAACCCGTACCCCACTGGGACTGACACCTTCTCTTTGCTGTGAGAAAAAAACAGACAACTCGTTCAGCCTAATGCTCCCGTCAGAACCACAAATGGCTAGAAACATCTCAGCGAGCACTGTAAAAGAGCTGATCTAAGATTAGATGATCAGTGTACACATATAAATCTAATTATAAGGTGCAGAACCGAACAGGAAAACAACCAGTGAGACAGATGTGTCTACTATAATCAGAAAAATAGATAGTATAACCTGTTTGGAAGCTTTATTTTTTTATTACTAGCTTGTTATTTATTTTGCTGAGTATTGAGTGCTTTCTGTGCTCTACATGTTCTTAAGGAACCAGATTTAATCTAATCGGACAGCCATGTCGATTTCCCCTCGTTAAGAGAATTTATTTAGCATGAGTGGGTGTACCATAAATCATGTAGCTGCATTTAAGACAGAAATAGATTGAAGCAAGGAAAAGAGAAAAAATCATTAACATCAGGAGTGCAAATGTCTGACCCCATTATTCTGTTTGATCATGATCCTTTATGAATTATTCATCCTATGTAGAAATTTTAAATTGATTTTAATTCTGGTACAATTCAGCAACTTATACAGTAGTGGAATATCTAAAATAGTCTGGGCTTATAATAGGCTTTAGATATCAGTTTTGAATATCCCACAGGGCACTGATTCAATTTTACGAAACAATTAAGGCCCTATTACTATTAACCACACTGTGGTTGCTGTCTGAGGCCCTCAGTCACACACTGCTGCCCCCGTGATCAAAAATCTGTGTGTGTGTGTGTGTGTGCGTGTGCATAAAGCAGCTAGCAGCTGCTCCCACTGTGTAAATTTTATTTAGCCAAAATTTTACAAGACCCACATTGAGTGTTTAGTGTTAATTATTAAGATGATTGTTGCCATAGGCTATCACAATTGCTTTATTGAATTCCTGTGACTTTGAAGCATAGCACATATCTTTAAATGTGTGAAAATACTATTATGACTCATTAACTGTACCTGGACACATTTATGGCAAACTTTATTACCAGAAACAAGCACCCTATACAAAGTATTTTGCATGTCCATATTCCCAGGGAGAATTTTTCAGCCTTCCAGAATACCCACAAAACATTCACACATTTTGTGACAGAGAGTCAAATGAATGCATCCTTATACATTCTGGCACATTTTGTGCTTGTCTTGTGTTTAGGAAAAAACTTGGCTGGTTGAGGATTTCCAGTCTTGCTCAGCCTTGAGGCATGATTTGATGGTGGCCTAATTTAACATGGCCTGATTTATACATGTAATAAAATGCTCAATAAACATTTAAGCTATTTTTTTTAAAAGAAAACCAGACAACATTTGGCACATGCCAGTCAATATACTAGTGCACTAATAGTTAAATGATGGTCAGTTACACAGTGTTTTTAATATATTCATAGTTTTATTACAGATTGGTTGTAACTTCTTAAGAAAGATGTTAAGGACAGGTGAGAGACTCTGCGTCATTCTTTAATTAAAAAAGAAAAATGTTAAAAATCCTCACAATAAATGGAGAGTCAGTATGAACGCAACTTACCCCCACGATGACAGTGTCATCTCCCTGAAATACGGGGAGAAATTTGTCTCCACGAAGGATTTCATACTGGTTCAATGGACGAAAACGGCACAGCACCTTGATGTTGCATTCTGCACCGGCTTCAGTCATTGTGTGATGTGCAAAGAGTTTTAAAGGCGATCGTTTTCCAGTGACGGTCCCCTTGCGTTAACAGGCGCGGAAAAAACGATCGCAGACACTAGTCTTAAAGCAGATGAGTAGACTGTTGGGATTAAATAGTCGAAACACTCAGTCACCGTTTGAGTTGGCTGAATGACAGATGCGCAGTTTCGCACCTTCCCTTGAGCTGTGCAGTATCCAAAACAGGGAATGCGTCTCTATGCTCTATGCATAAAAAAAAAAATTCCGCACCAGAAAACCTATGAGCCAAACTGATTTTGATTATCATTAGATGTCGGAAATGTTTAGGAATGATTGAATGTCCTGATAGTTTTGATCTTTTGCCTACTCCATGCGCAACCGGAGAAGGCAGGTGTGCAGTATGATGCTGCGTACTCGGCACTGCTTGAAAATAGCAAGGGGGCGTGGCTTGGGTTCTGATGCCGTGACAACGAAGTGTAGCTCGCATCAGTACCACTGAGCTCGCAATCAAAAAATATAAAGCAACTTAAATGCAGCTTACTACACAATTACTGACCAACTGACCAATTATAACACATTAAAAAGCTAATAGCCTATAGTCCATCCCTTCAGACATTTAATAGACGTACATATACGAAAATACCAAAAATTATAGAGTAACTACATTGTCGTCTTCAAATAGTTTAATTATATACACAGCATCTGTTATGATGAGCGAAATATGTCACAGAACCAATTATTTAATACTTAAGAAGAGAGACATGGGGAGTCATAATGAGCTCCCGTTTATCCTCGGGATACTGTTCTCGCGAGACTTTGTGAGTTCCATTGTTGCCAGATCCGTTGTTTCGTGTCTACCTTTTAGATTAGATTAGATGAAACTTTGTCATCGTTCAAAGTACATGTACAAAGCCAATGAAATGCATTTAGCATCTAACCAGAAGTGCATAGCGGTATATTTACAATAATTTAAGGATAATATACAGCTTTGGGGGTGATATATACAGGGGGGAGTGGATGATCTATGTACAAGTACTTCTTTTTTAACTGTTCATTTATTTGATCATCTTCAGTAACTGCTTTTTCTGGTCAGGGTCACAGTAGCTACAGAGTCTGTCCACAAAAGGGATGCCATCATTACAGGACACCATACACACACCAAGGGCGATATTTATCTTAGCCAGTCCACTTTTTATGGTGTGAGACAACACCTATATATATATATATATATATATATATATATATATATATATATATATATATATATATATATATATATATACAATCCCACTTGAGGTGGTCTCCTGTTGCTTTGAATGTCATCTCTGTACGGTGCTGTATGGAATGATTATGTGTAAATGAATTAATCTACTCAGTATTTCTCAACATTAATTTACTCATTATTATTTGAGACCATGTAGGGCAACTGAAGAAATAGTATATTTAAAACAGTATATATGATAAAGTACATTTCTGCTCATGATGGACTTTAAACGCAATATGGAGTTTTAGTGACTTTACTGTTTTCGTTTATTTGTCCGAAACCTGGCAACCTTTCCGCTGGTTTCACGCCTGACGTTTGCGGTGTGTTGTCAGCAGCTTTGTAAGGCACCGAGGCGGCTGGCTTGTGGTGCGCGTTCGCTTCTTTTCAAACTGGAAATTATCTAGCACAAATAATATAAAACACAGATACTTGGAATTCTGTTGTACTTATTTTTGTGGCAATATGGCCGACCCGAAGTACGCCACCCTGCCGGGCATCGTAAGTCTCTGTAATTCATATTGCATGGCTAGCGACCGTCAGAAGCTAGTTAGCTAAACAGTATCCCTTTAGCGCCTAAAAGCTTTGTAGCTAAACTAGCTACCTGTAATATTATGCGGTTCGCATTTTCTTTCTTTACTATTATTTTTAACCAAACGCGCTCTTATAACAGCATATCGTTTTGGAGATTATTTAACAGGTATTATTTTTCTAAAGGCTAATACAGTTAACTAGATAATTAGCCGAGTGAACTGGTAAACACTACACCCCAAAAACAGCCGGCTAATGTCAATGATCAGATCATCATCAGCTGTAAATATAAACAAGATAGCTAGCTAGACAAGTGATGGAGCAATCCCATCGTTTACCTGTATTGTGTTTCAGTGAAATGTACATGAACATGTTTACAGCCAGATATGTAGCGTGAGATGTTGATGTAAGACATTAGCTAGCTAGCGTGAAGAGTCATTTTAATCGTTATTTTATCGCACTAGCTTGATGGAGAATGGCGTTAGCATAGGCACCTTTAAGTTTACGAACAAAAACAACAACAATGCAATAAAATCCCTAAGTTAATGTAAGTTTTTATTATTTAGTGAATGTGTGTCCGGTTCTCCATCCATTTTGTAGACGCGTCTCTTCTTTAAAGGGCGTCGGCCTCCGGTACAGTGTCCAGTACACAGCCAGTTACAGTCATGCGCTTCATGCTCAGCGTTTTCTCCTGCAGTAAGACGTGTGTATTCCGGAGCCGTGTCCAGACAATGTGTGTGTTTATCCTGAAGAGACATGAGGAAAGTTTGTGCTTTAATAGAGTGCACTCTTGTGTCCACAGGCCTCGAACGAGCCGGATGTGTATGAGACCAGCGACCTGCCCGAGGACGACCAGGCGCAGTTTGAGTCGGTGAGTTACTACACACACACACACACACACACACACACACATGCATGCACTTTACACACTGCAAATTTTTTTGTTTTGTCTGTGTGATGTCAGTATCCTGGCCAATGACTGTATCCATACAGAAGAAAAGTTTGTATTCTCATACAACAGAATTAAACAGTTATTCATTTTATTAGGTATGAACTGGTCATTGGTAACTTATTGTAGGCTGTTTTTTTGTTGCAGTTTCTCTCTTTCTCTTTCTATCTCTCTCTCTGTCTCTCTCTCGCTCTCTGTCTGTCTGTCCGCCCGCCCGCCTGTCCGTCCCCATTTCTTTCTTTCTCTCGCTCTCTCTCTGAACTAGCGTTCAGTAGGGAACTAGTTCACTTGAACCTGGGCAGATGCACATTGCTCAGACAGGTTACATTGATTTGTCTAATTGCTGTGATCTTATCTGCCCGAACAAACCATATCAAAGGGCAAAAAACACTAGAGTTAGATTTAAATGACTATACACTGCAGCTGTACCTGATCTCAGCATCCAGTCCAGTTGTGGGAGCTGAGAGATGGGAATGACTTTATGGCATTTTATATAAAGATATTAATAGTGAAAAGTGTGTCTTAACTCTACCTGATGTTTTAAACTATCTTCATGTCAAGAGAGTCATAGAATGAATGAATCTGTTTTTTTTTTCAAGCTGTTTTCTGTTTTTGCCTGTATTTCTTTATTTTGTTGTGATTCATTTCCTTTTTTTTGGATACCTTGTTTTAGATACCTTGATAAAATGAAGTTGTTTCTTTGCTTTTATATTCAAGACCTGTGGGGGAATGCAAACTTTTGCATTCTGTATATACAGTCTTGAACCTTGGCCTTTTCAGATGAGTCTTGTTATGAATTTCTACTGACTGATTACAAAAAGCAGAAAAAAAGTTGAGCAAAATAATGTAAGACAACTGTGTCACATCAAAAGTTCACCACTTTGCTGTTCATATTTTGATTACATGTGCATGTCAGATAAACATTATTGACCTCAAGGGGAAATTAGAGCAATTACAATGTAATGTAGTAAACACAACAAATTATTACAAAGTGTTTTATCAGTTTTGTTTTTAAGATTTTTGAACGTTTGTATTAAATCTGTGCTAATTACTCACACACTATTAACATAATAGTGCTTTACTTTCCTTGTCACAACACCTTCCCTCCCTGTTATGATCCACTTCGGACACTAGTTTGTGCAAGTAAGATGTCCTCCTTTTTCTCCTGCAATTACTGCATGGATTGGAATCTTACTCCCTCTCTCCTTGGTTCTAATCAGGAACATTTATATCCTAGAGCTGTGGGACCTTATGATTTTTTTTTTTTCTTTTTTGTTATTTGGAATCTGTCTTGATTTGATTCATTTTTTTAATGTAAGCATGGGATAAAATTGAACCGTCAATGGACTGGACTGGAGGACATCCCATAGAGCCACCAAGAACATTTTCTAGCCATAACAATTTAGATTGAGCATCCTAAATTTCAGACCAAATGCTTTATACAGAGCATGAAATAGAGAGTGCTTGTATGCACATGTATTGCTTTAATGGACTGTCGCTCCTTTTCCACCAACACAGTTCTGCTGTCAATCTTGCTTCTCGTGTTGGTTTCCAGCGGTTCAAGCACCAATGCGTTACACAATCAAATGTGAAGTGGTTTAATTATAAGAGAAACTATGGAGGTTGTGCAAGTTTTGCTTATGTCTTTGAGAATTTAATTCACCTTCCATAATAAAACGATTTAGTGCCACAAAAACCCATCAATAATCACTATATACAACAATTCTGTGATGATTACAGATGATTAAAGATTTTTTTCCCGGGATGGACAAATCATAAGTCCATTGGCTAACTCGCCAGGCAAGTAAAAGCCCCATTGTACTGCCAAGTCCCAAGTTTCAGGTGCCTAGAAACTAATTGAAGAGGTTAAAAAGTTCTAGCTAAGGTAAAGTTAAATCATTTATTAGCTACTTCAGTGGAAACAAATGCATCATTATCCACTTCTAATGTAGCCTAATGTTTTCAGCCTTGACAAAAGGTCAGCAAGTCATTGATACAGGTTTTTGGCTATGAGCTGTGTTCTCTCCTCACAATGCTTATAAACATTATGTCTACAGCATCTATATTTTCTCTTGACAGGTGACTGTGTCTAGCAAGCCGAAGAGTAACAAAATGGCTTTGCATTAAATTTCATGTTCCTGTCCTGTCAAAAAGATCATCAGTCATCATCCATGCATGCTAATTAATTTGCCTTAATGATAACCTTTCCCCTGTCAGATAGATTATGTCTCAAGCTGATGTGTGTAGTGAGGCAGGCTTTGGGATTTCAGAATCATGATCTTTTGTTTTAACATCAAGGTGTGTTGCATCATCCTGAAGCCCAAATGGAAAGTTTAGTTTTGTTAAAGTTTGTCAGCCAACTATGTATAACTTATAACTTATAGCCCAGATATTAAACATGATTGTGCCGGATGCCTGAGCTTGAGATTTGTCCAACCCTGTGGGTTTTTTGTTTGTTTGTTTTTTAATATTCTTTAAGTGTAGAGTTGATCAAAGTTTTGCAGCCATTTGCAACATAGCTCTCAGTCTAATTTGCTGTAAATCCTTCTGAAATGTTTTTTTTTTCCTTCCAGCTTTGTTTCATAATATTAATTTTCAGTTTTCAGCACTCTTCTAACACAATGTTTCCCAACCCTCCCATAATGGTATTTATAGAGCAGTCATTTGAATTCAAGCCCTATCAGTGACCCTGGACAAAACATAATGCTGAACTTCAGCATCTGATGCACCTTGTGTTTTGTTTGAGCCCAGTAATGTGCAATGTTTTCACTCTGGAACTGGGCCAGTTGTTCTGGCAGAAAACTGTGGTGGAAAAGTGAGAACAAGTTCCAGATTAGGCACCAGCAGGAACCTTGAGAACCTTGTCAGCAGAAAAGGGAAGAAGTAACTGCTGTGTACCTCCAGTGTGAGCTCCATATGTGTGAAACACCTGCTGTTTCTCTGATCTGAAGGAGAAGGTGCTTTAATCCTTTCATCCTTCACCTTCAGGCTGAGACAGAAACGCTCTTGCACAGCTGTCTGAATCTCTTGTCGCCTAACCTACATCGACCACAACATGCGACCCCTGCTTTCCTGTTCTAACTCAGTCCAGCCTGTGACTTGCCGTGTTTGTCTAAAAAATTTGCCCAAACGTAAACACAGCTTTGCTCTGAGAAGTTGGTGGAATGCTTGTCCTATGGCCTTGTGGGGTAGGGAACAAGAGAAAGATTGAATGAATAGATCGCACAAGGGAAGCTTACAACAACCAGCCCTCTTATTTTGCCACCAGCTCCTGTTGTGCATGTCATGTGATAACCACATTAATATGTGTCTCTTTCTTTCTCTCTTGCTCTTTCTCTCTTTTTCTCTCTCTCTCTCACTCTCACTATTCTTTGTGTCTTGCTTCTCCTTTATTTCCCCTCTAACTCTCTTTGGGAACCCAAGGAGCTGGTAAGAGCTTACGTGATTCCCCCTAACATCTAACATCACTTCTCCCATCTAATCAAAATCATCCCCTTGTCTGTTTTAAGTGGTGTTGTGTTTGACTGAGTGTTTGCATTATTGTGCATCTTCCTGTAAATCTAATACTCTTTACGAATCCAGTGCTAACTAGGTGGCATAGCACATAAGCGCTGCTTTACCTTGGAACTGACTTGGAAAGCTAAAACCACAACCTGTCTGAACAGCAACACCATTCCAGTAGCTCCTCAGTGATTTTTCCCTGAGCCACCTGAAGTGTGTATGGGTGTGATTTTTAATTGCTGCCTTTAGTGGATGAATAAAACTGGATTCAGTAATTTATGTAAATAACAAACTAATAAACTAAGTTAATAAAATTGGCCACATCATGTCTTGGTCAAATTGTGTGTGTGTGTGTGTGTGTGAATAACATTGAATTTGAAGTAAAAATCAACATATCAATCCTATGTGATTAATGTTTTTAGATCATTTTCACCTGGCAAATTGATCATGTTTGCAGTTCTATAGTGAATCTAAGGCTTAGTGTACACTAGGCTAGTGTGATATAATGATATCATCCCTATATAATATTAAACTGCCATGATATCCAGTAATGTTTATTGCTGAGTACACTTATATTATCAGACCTGCAGCATACTACCTATTTTGTGCAAGAGTGCCATAAAACCTCTAGATCACTCTTACCTGTGTTTATCACTCAAAAATATGCCTAATGCATCTATTTCTCTCCAGTAAAAAGAGAGATTTAGTTGATATATAAATCTTGTATGATTTCACTATCTCACACGCCAAGTACACATTTATTTATTTATTTATTTTTGTTTGCAGTACTTTAATAATCAGCACTGTGACCTTTCTGCCTTAATTTTCTAAAAACGATGCATGTTCAAATTGTTTGAAAAAACCTGTATGTCTTATACTATATGTTATGTTCTTTGGGCCTTTTTTACATCTGTCATTAAAAAGCAAACTGCCTGTGGAAGAATTTTAATTGAACCTAAACCAGAAATAGTGTAGTTTAAAACCTCATAAAATCTACTAAGATATAACCAGAACAGATATAATTTATAGATAAGAGATATAATTTAAATGATAGGTGTAACTGCAAGCAGGTGTTAGTGCTTTTAGCATTTAAATACCGTTTTAATCTCAGATGTAAAAAGCAGCCTCGGATGTTCCCGCTTGTAAAACAGCTGTTAACATGTTTTCCTCCTCCCTCTAACAGGAAGAGTTGTGCAGTGACAGTGTGGAGAGGATTGTTGTCAATCCCAACGCTGCCTACGACAAGTTCAAAGACAAGCGTGTCAGTACTAAGGGCCTTGGTGAGTACAGTGACTGCTGGATGATCGTTTCTAATTTGTTACGTGAAATGTTTCGTGCATGTGTTCCTCGTCTGCCTGTTTACAGATTTCTCCGACCGCATTAGCCAGAATCGCAGAGTCGGCTATGAGTCTGGAGACTATGAGCTTGTGAGTTCTCCCTCAGGATCACTTTTAGGCATATACCAGCCGAAGTGTTTGGTTTAATGAGTCACTCCAACTTTCTGTCTGTCCCTCTCTAGCTGGGTGAAGGATGTGGGGTTAAGGAGACTCCGCAGCAAAAGTACCAGCGGCTTGTTAATGAGATTCAGGAGCTCACAGAGGAAGTGGAACAAATTCAGGTTAGGGATCAGTACACGCAGAGACACACATCCTCTTTTTTTCCTATAGCAAAATGTTTAGTCATTTTGTTACAAATACTCCATGAACCATGTTATTAAAAGCAGAAATCTTAACTGCTTATTTTTTAAGAATAGAAATGATGGTGTCAACCAAAGGATAGCAGTAGCACAACTCCTCTTAATTGCTGGCATTTGTATTCTGCTTTAAGCCCTGAAAAGCATTTGGAAGTGCATGGGTACACATGGTTTAATGTTTGAGGCACCAGCATTCATTCATTTGTTTTGATTTGTTTTAATTCACTGCTTTATTAGTTAACATGGACATGTCTGCTCTAGCTTAAAAATGATTAACTGTGCCCCTGTGATCATATAAAGTTTGTTACTCTAAAGAAGCACGGCACACATCATGCACACAAATATCAACATGGCTGTACCTTTTTAAACAGCAGCAGTAAAAATCTTCACGCAGTTTGTTTTTACAGACACCAGAGAGCATAAAACTACCGTAAAACTACAGGGCTGAATATTTAGCTGACATACAGCAAAGCTTTTCATCTGCATTTTTTTATTAGTTCTTTTCATTATTTCTCTGTATCATGTCTTTTAAACAAGAACATTTGTGCCAACACCACCAACAGAGCATTTAGATTTAGTTAAAAATGAGACCTGATTAAGTAATTTTTATATCTGTGTTATAGAATTCAGCAGAAGGCACGTGTATATGCCAGATCCAGAGGAGCATGTTATGTCAGTGACCTTTGCAACAGTGAATAATTATGTTGAAAAATATAGCTACTGCTTTCACTGAATATTGAACAGATGCCTGTTTTAAACATTACATCTTTTATAAAGTCTGTAGTTTCATTTTACAGGATACTGCAGCTGTGACTCAGTCAGTTTTTCAAGTGCTAAACAGGCAGCCAAGGATTTTAGTATCTAGAGTAATAACCAGCTTTTCAGAGATTTCTCCTTCCATCATTATCAGCATAATTTTATCACATTATATGTCCTCTGATATGCTTTGGAAGGTGTTCAAATACCCCGAATAAACAGTATCTATTAGGTTTGGTGACTGGACTTGTGATATAATCTGGAAAAGTCCTTTGGATGAGTTGTGAAACATCAACATTGTGTTCCTTGACTGGGTCTTTCTGAACATATAGCTCCTTAATTGATTGTTGGAAAGGTTGGAGTGCTTAACATTTATCAACACTGTGTGTGTTTTTCCCCCAGACCAGTACTAAAGAGAGCAGTGCAGAAGAGCGCCTAACACCAGTGGTTCTGGCACAGCAGGCAGCCCAGCTCAAACAGCAGCTGGTGTCGGCCCATCTGGACTCATTGTTGGGCCCAAATGCTCACATCAACTTGGCCGACCCAGACGGAGCCCTTGCCAAGTAAGGAAAAGTAGAGATGGGTCTGTAATGAGACTAAGGCTCGGAGTGGATGACACATTTTTCTGCTGATATTGGATCGATGATCTCTGTGCAGTGTGTCCTTTCAGCCAGTGCTGCAGGATGAGCTAAACTATTCCCGAAATAAAGATATGCTTAACAACCATGTAAATAGTACAGAGTGTTCCTGAAGTGTTAGGAAGAGAGAGAGAGAGAGAGAGAGAGAGAAAAAATGGAGTGCATGAAATGGTGACACAATTTGTATTTTGTTATTGTGTGTGTATTAGGCGGTTGATGACTCAGCTGGAGGTGGCACGGGGTATTCGCAGCAGTACCGGGGGAGAGGGG
This sequence comes from Hemibagrus wyckioides, assembly GCF_019097595.1. Classification (NCBI taxonomy): domain Eukaryota; kingdom Metazoa; phylum Chordata; class Actinopteri; order Siluriformes; family Bagridae; genus Hemibagrus; species Hemibagrus wyckioides. The sequence continues at coordinate 18,721,549 of NC_080720.1, read as the reverse complement.
AAATCAGCAGCACCCAAAGGCCCAGATGGAGTTGTGATGTATGAACTCCACAGCCGACCTGAACACGAGAAGTTCACAGAGTCTGCCAAGGTAAAATGAATTTCTTCTAAGTTTAGTTTCATCACTTACTTGGGACAAAGATGTTGTAACAGTTACTGATTGTTTCCCCCGTCTATTTATCGATAGATAGCAGAATTGGAGAGGAGGTTGGCAGACCTGGAGACTGCAGTAGGTCCTGGATTAGATAAGCCGGTGCGTAATTTGCTTGGTCCACCACTTTCTCATAGTCCCGACTCAGATTAAACATGGGTTTGTAATAATCATCCAGCTCAGCTGAGTTAAATCTAGGAACAACTTTGTGTGTGAATTAAATTGAGTGTGGTGCCTGGGAAATGCCTCCATGTGCTATTGTCTGGATTTATTACTAGGCTTTCCTGAGCTGAAGTATATTCTTCCGTTGCATGTATTTCAGCCATAACTGAAGTTATAACATTTGGTCTACAAGTGAAAATTGTGTTTAAAATTGGGGATATTTTGACAGCAACGCCTGTTTAGAAACTGAGTTGATCAGGCTTACTTACTGTTCTCTGAGGCACCTAGACTGACATCCATTGTGTGACTTAACTCTTAAAATCTTGGCCTCATTTCCTAATCTGATCTTTGAGGGACAGCCTAGGCAAGATTGAAAAATAAATAACAATAATTGTTTTGGGGAAATATGTTTATGGTAAGCTTACAGTTTTATGCAAAGGTTTGGGCACCCCTGAAAATAATCATAATTTCAATTTATAATCTGCTGGGTTTTCGAAGTAGCAACTTCATTTGGATATAATTTATAGCTTATGAAAACAGCAACATTTCAGTTCTGAAATAACATTTATTTAATCAACAGATATAACGCAATGTAAATCATAACAAAAACAGACAGGTGCAAAAATTTGGGCACCCCAATGAAATAATGACATCAATATTTAGTAGAGCCACATTTTGCTGAAATAACAGCCTGTAGACGCTTCTTATAGCCAGTGATAAGTCCTTGAATTCTGCCTGCAGGTATTTTGCAAAATATCTCCAGTTCAGACAGGTTTGATGGCTGGCGAGCGTGGACAGCCCTTTTCAAATCAATCCATAGATTTTCGATGATGTTTAAGTCTGGGGACTGGGATGGCCATTGTAGAACATTGTATTTGTGTCTGTGCATGAATTCCTTGGTAGATTTGGAACAATGCTTTGGGTCATTGTCCTGCTGAAACAACCAACCCCGGCGTAACTTCAACTTCTTGACCGATTCTTGAACGTTGTTCTTGAGAATCTGCTGATACTGGGTGGAATCCATGTGACCCTCAACTTTGACAAGGTTTCCAGTACCTGTGCTTGCCACACAGCTCCACCAAATTTCACAGTAGGGAGCAGGTTCTTCTCCTGGAATGCTGTGTTCTTTTTCCGCCATGCAAAGCGCCTCTGGTTGTGACCAGATAACTCAGTCTTGGTTTCATCTGTCCAGAGGACATTATTCCAAAACAATTCTGGCTTGTCCAGATGAGCGTTTGCATACCTTAAACGACTCTGCTTGTTAGCAATACACAGAAAAGGCTTTTTCCGCATCACCCTTCCACTGAGCTTGTGCTTCCTTGTGCAGAGTTCGCTGGACTGTAGAATGCTGTACAATGACATTGTCAGCAGCAAGATGTTCTTGGAGTTCTTTGGAGGTCGTTTGTGGTTTGACCGTGACCATTCTAACCATTCTTCGACTTTGCCTTTCTGATATCTTTCTTGGTCTGCCACATCTTTCTTTCACGAGAACTATTCCTGTGGCCTTCCATTTCCTAACTATATTTCTAACTGCGGAGACAGAGACTTTAAACCTTTGTGACAACTTTTTGTAATCTTCTCCTAATTTATGTTGATGAATTATCCTAGTTTTTAGGTCATTAGATTCTTTTGAGGTTCCCATGTTGCTACCTTTCCATAGAGATGAAGGAAAAGCACAACTACCAATCAGCTACCTTAAATATCTTTTTTCATGATTGGTTTTACCTGGGGGTTTTTTTTCCTTTCTATTGCAATCAGTTAGTATAAAGTGTTAAGTGACTACATGTATTCAAATCCATACCAATGAGAGGGTGGCCAGACTTTTGCACAGCCTATTTTTCACTTTCAGTTTTATTTTACACAACACAGTACTGCTCCACTGAGAATTTCTGTCTGAAAAACATCACATTATTCAGCCTTCTCTAAAAAAAAAATAATGGCATATCACTACAATCTTTTTTTTTTTTTTTTTGTAGAAAAAGAGCACATTATTATAAAGCCATAGAGGGGTGCCCAAACTTTTGCATAAAACTGTATATCCGTATGCAGTTGTGGTTGCCAAGTTGTGGTTATGACCGTATCAGAATGTGAAGTTGTGACTGTTTGTTAGGGCTGGCTAGTTTGTGGTGGCCACTGTAACAGTCTTGGTTGTGTGTATTGCAGGGTCCTCTCAGTGCTGGACTCCAGGGAGCCAGTCTAATGGTGAGTCTTCATAATATCACATGTGTGCTAATGTGCATGACTACTTGTCTGTTCCACTTCACGTTCTTGTTTCTGTCCCTGTAGGATACTATGGAGCTGCTGCAGGCTCGAGTTAGTGCTCTGGATGCTGCCACTCTGGACCAGGTTGAAGCCAGACTGCAGGTGACCATGCCTTCTAGTATTAAGCTTTCCTACTGACAATAAACAACAGAGAGAAAGTTCCAGTGCCAGTTAAAGTAACACCAAATTACTACAGCAGATCACAGCATGACAATCATGATCTGTTTTGTGTATTATACATTAGAATGCCGATTTTTAGGCAAATGTTAACCGTGATTTGAATCATTTTATGTGTATGCTCCAGGATCTAAGAGAAAGTGTTCCTTTTTTACTTGCAGAGTGTTTTGGGGAAGATGAATGAAATAGCAAAACACAAGGCAGCAATTGAAGATGCTGAAACACAAAACAAGGTGAGCTTACAATCTCTCATCGTTTGCTTGTGAAATTGTCTGCTAAAATGTATCAAAATTTAATTTTAGTGTTTTGGGCCCTGAATGTAGTAACTAGAATATTACCCTGTCTGTGTGCTGCATATAATGAATGGTCATCTGCAACTATAATAATAATAATAATAATAATAATGATAATAATAATAATAATAATAATAATAATTTATTTATAGTTGCCTTTCTAGTCAAGGTCACCATACAAATTCAAGTAATAAATAATAAAATAGCAGTAATAACAATAAAACAATATTACAAAAATAACTTTTTGTGACTTTATTTGCTAGTGTGAATGCAGGGTAATCTGTGTAGAGAAAAAGCCACAGCAATCTGAATAGTTTGTAATATTTTTCTACCAAAGAGGGCAAAATTTCAAGCTTCTTGCATCCTGTAGGTCTAATACATAGTATATCATGAAGTACACCGTTGCATATGCTCAGAAATGTTCATATTTATATTGCCAGACATCTATAAATGATATAATGACAATGTTCAACAGAGGGAAATTATTAATGCAGCACTGATTTATGTAAGCGGTGCAAATATTTCAGTGGCTCAGAAGTAAAGCATTCTGTATCCTGTGCTCAGTTTGTTTGTCCACTTCTATGTGAATGTACACAAACGACTATTTCTTTGTACGCGATCGTAATGGACACCTTGTAACTGTTGTTTCATATTTACTGTTTATGTTTAGAGTGGACTTTAAGTGTTTTAGGGTTTTTGTTGTTAAATTATGTTCTTGTTGCTGGTTGGGTTTGTGCTTCATGTAGGTGGCACAGCTGTATGATATGGTGCAGAAGTGGGATGCCATGGCAACCTCTCTCCCTCAGGTGGTCCAGAGACTGATCGCTGTTAAAGAGCTACATGAGCAAGGTAACCTCTCTCTCTTTTGGGTTCTCTGTGGTGCCATTTGAGCAATTATTTTCACAGGGGGCTTGGGTTTCTGTCATGGATTAAAAATATCGATTTTTGGATGCTTTAAGATTCTTTCTCTAAAAGTCATGATCAGATTTCAGTACTGGTTAAAGTTTTTCTTTTCCCCTGGGCTTGTTGTTTAATCAATCATGCTGCACCTCTACAGCTTACAGACCCATGAAGTGTGTTTGCTTTTAAGCTGTATAAATATAAAATGATAAACATGATGGGGCATGCTGTTTATAGGAATATAAGCAACAATTTTGGGTGTTGATTAATTTCCAATAACAGCTCATGCTGAAATATTTTATTTCTCTTATACCACAACAATTTGCTATTTATTTCAAATTTTAAGTTGTTATTGGACATGGCATCTTTATGGCTTTTTATCAATTTATTTCTCTCACCCTTCTCTCTCTCCAGCCTCGTTCTGTACTTCTCTTGAAGTTGATTAGACATAAAAAAAAAATGCAGCTCGTCTCTCTCCTGTGGCAAAAACCATTATAAAGCTCTGATATTAAATTTCCCCTCACTGAATGTTTCATAACATCAGTAATTATCCTATGTTAAAAAAAATGTTTTAAATTCATTTATGCCACATACACTATATTGCCAAAAGTATTCGCTCACCTGCCTTGACTCGCATATGAATTTAAGTGACATCCCATTCCTAATCCATAGGGTTCAATATGACGTTGGTCCACCCTTTGCAGCTATAACAGCTACAACTCTTCTGGGAAGGCTGTCCACAAGGTTTAGGAGTGTGTTTATGGGAATTTTTGACCATTCTTCCAGAAGCGCATTTGTGAGGTCACACACTGATGTTGGACGAGAAGGCCTGGCTCTCAGTCTCCGCTCTAATTCATCCCAAAGGTGTTCTATCGGGTTGAGGTCAGGACTCTGTGCAGGCCAGTCAAGTTCATCCACACCAGACTCTGTCATCCATGTCTTTATGGACCTTGCTTTGTGCACTGGTGCACAGTCATGTTGGAAGAGGAAGGGGCCAGCTCCAAACTGTTCCCACAAAGTTGGGAGCATGGAATTGTCCAAAATGTCTTGGTATGCTGAAGCATTCAGAGTTCCTTTCACTGGAACTAAGGGGCCAAGCCCAGCTCCTGAAAAACAACCCCACACCATAATCCCCCCTCCACCAAACTTTACACTTGGCACAATGCAGTCAGACAAGTACCGTTCTCCTGGCAACCGCCAAACCCAGACTGGTCCATCAGATTGCCAGATGGAGAAGCGCAATTCGTCACTCCAGAGAACGCGTCTCCACTGCTCTAGAGTCCAGTGGCGGCGTGCTTTACACCACTGCATTTGACGCTTTGCATTGCACTTGGTGATGTATGGCTTGGATGCAGCTGCTCGGCCATGAAAACCCATTCCATGAAGCTCTCTGCGCACTGTTCTTGAGCTAATCTGAAGGCCACATGAAGTTTGGAGGTCTGTAGCGATTGACTCTGCAGAAAGTTGGAGACCTCTTCGCACTATGCGCCTCAGCATCCGCTGACCCCGCTCCGTCAGTTTACGTGGCCTACCACTTCGTGGCTGAGTTGCTGTCGTTCCCAAACACTTCCACGTTCTTATAATACAGCTGACAGTTGACTGTGGAATATTTAGGAGCAAGGAAATTTCATGACTGGATTTGTTGCACAGGTGGCATCCTATCACAGTTCCACACTGGAATTCACTGAGCTCCTGAGAGCGACCCATTCTTTCACAAATGTTTGTAAAAACAGTCTGCATGCCTAGGTGCTTGATTTTATACACCTGTGGCCATGGAAGTGATTGGAACACCTGATTCTGATTATTTGGATGGGTGAGCGAATACTTTTGGCAATATAGTGTATGTCCCGGTGTATGAGAGGTTACTATGGAAACAATAACATGTTAAAAAGAGCACATTAATTATAAGCCTGTAATTTGAATTACCCAGGACATAAACAAATGATTTCTTGGTAAAGTGGGCATGATGATGTATATGGAATAGGAAAATAGATGGAAGTAAGAGGTGGAAATAGCACACATTTGCATCTCTCGCATGCCAGTGATATTGTTGGTGTTTAGTCTGAATGGGTTTGTGGGGTAAATTGACATGCTGGCATGAGACCACTACATTCTACGCATTTGGCTCGTGTTAAACTGCTAGTGTGACTTTTGTCTGACTTGTTTGTGAAACGAAGTGCTTTCATGTTTCTAAGCAATATGTGTGTGTGTGTTTCCTCAGCCATGCAATTTGGGCAGCTGCTGGCCCATCTGGACACCACACAACAAATGATCAACAACTCACTGAAGGACAACAGGACACTGCTCACACAGGTACTTGCAGCTTTACTCTTTTTTCTTTGTACTGGTACAGTTGCTCACATACAGCTTCTCTGTTTTTATATGCCTTTATTCTGTCTCTATGTTCAGGTGCAGCAGACAATGAAAGAGAATTTGGTTTCTGTAGAAGAGAACTTTGCTGCATTGGACCAGAGGATGAAGAAAATCTCCAAATAAGATTTTTGTTCTCAAATGAGCAATCGAGCGAGGGAGATTGAGGGATGTGGAAAAGGATCATTTCATACATTTTAAATCCGTGCTTTGCTCCTTCCTTTAAACTTTTTCCTTACCGGAGAACGTCGGAAATAAAGTTTAAAACAAAGTTGTAGTTGAAGGTTATGACCAAATGCCATTTTACACTACAAAAATCTAGTGACCTTTACCCCTCTACTCTTCCTGTCTCTAGAGATAGATATGTATCTCAGTCACTTGGCTATATTCCACACCCAACTGCTAATGAGGTTTCTTTAAAAAAAAAAAAAAAAAAAAAAAATATTCCAGCTTGATGATTTTCCTACCATCTTAACATTTTAGCTTGAAAGACTGAAACTAAGTGTCGTGTGGTAATCTAGTCACTGGGTAAGAAGTGTCCACTTGTCTAAACATAAATTCACTTTTCAGTGACCACTCCATGAATTAAATGTACACGAGAGCCACTGCCTCTTGGCCAACGTTTATGAGAGGATGTTTGCTCATTGAGTCAGAAATCATACTGTATTTATACATCTGAGAGTATCTTTAACTAATCACTCTCAGTTGCTTGTAACTGTTATTGTATTATGACCAAGATGAACTGGCACAGGTTACTCTGCTTTTGTCATATGCATAAACTTTAAAATATTGTCTTTCTCCAACTGTGAGAATAAATTGAACATGCTTTGAGAGGGTGTTGCTCTGTTCTTTTTTCTCCCCACTTGTATAACTACAGAGCAGTCCAAGAAATAGACACACACAACTGACAGAAGATACAGGTAAACATTTTAATTTGTTAAATAAAAGTTGACTCCCATAAAAACAAAGAAATGCTACTGCTCACAAAGTATTCTCTTTACAAAACCAACGTAAATATGGGAAAGGAAAGGGGTTTTTTTTTTTTTTTTTTTAGAGGAGGAAATACTTTACAAATTGATCATTTTTTTCCTAAAAAAGTGTACAAAATAAAATACTAAAACTGTACATATTTACATAAATTCATTAGTAAAATTGCATAATCATCCTCATTATTACTTTAAACCATTAATTTAATATTTTGTGCCTATGTTGAAGTGGCAGTTGGTGTCAGAGGCAACGGAATGGGCGAGTTACAGCTCTGACTATACATGCAGAATCTGCCACAGCTCACAGTATTGGACTCCGGCCCCCGCAACTTACACACATATACAGTACATACTTTCCTTACACTTGTGTGAGGAAGGAGATTCTACTCATGAGGTTATGTAGGTCATCACATAAGCAATGACAAAGTTAAGCCTGTAAATAATTGGTTTCAGTCAAAGTTTTCATGGAACATTTATATCCCAGAATGACTCCAGCATGATACATGGCAGGTAGGAAAGGAATTAAGAGGGAATGCAGTAACAATAATTGGCAGATAGAGGGCGTTACAGACCCATATTTAATATAGACGGTAAAACAGGAGGGGACAGATCCTACGCAGTAGTGTTGGCTAGCCGACTCCATCGCTTGTTTTGTTCTCGTCACTGTGGCTAGACATATGTAACAGAACAAGGGGTCAAATCCATGAGAGAGAGAGAGGGAAAGAATGATGAAAGAAGGAGGAGGTGTGACAGGAAACTAGACTTTTAAGGTGGAGTGCGTTCTGCAGGACAACACAGTGCTGCACACTGTGGGTTTGCCATATTGACAGTGCTGGTGTTGGTGTGTAAAGTACAGTAGGATAAGGGCTTCTATTAGAACGTCTATCTGACCACACGCCGCCTTTTCCCTCTTGCTGGCCTCTGCAGTGCTATCTGCATCACACAAGACGCACGGGATTAGAAATGAATTACAATATACACCTGCTATAGTCAGGCGGAATGAACTCTGACTTTGATAAAGATTTGTACAAGAGCGTTAAATTGGGTACAACGTGTTTCTGGGATGTTTGTGTGTTGGGCTCACTGTAGCTGCAGGCTCCTCTATGATGCGCTCAATATCTCCATGAAACTCTGGCCCTCTCTGCAGCCTAGTGCAAACAGATGGCAAGGAATTGGCTTTGGCTTAATTAAAGATCAAGTAGACAGATTTTTGCTCATTGACTGAAATACTTACGTTTGTTTTCGTTTTCTTCCCCTCCTGGCTCCTGTACGAATTTCTAAAGCCTGTAACAGGATGGAAAAAAAAAAAAATCTAATCCTGGTTATAAAAAGACTGACATGCATAATCTATACTGAATATTCAGTGAATAACCTTTCAACCATTTTGGTCATGGGGATCCTATCCCAGGGGACTTGGGGGCATAAGGCAAGGTGCCAGTCCATAGCAGGACACACTCACGCACACATTCACACACTACAAATATTTTAAAGATACCAATCAGCCATAGCACGTCTTTAGATTCCGTGAAGAACTCAAACTACCTGGAGGAAACCTCTGAAGCACAGGGAGAACATGCAAAAACCAAAAACTGCTAAATCACTAAAAACTGCAAATACGACAATAAGCACTTTGTTTACATTTGTTTTTAAAGAGATTTTGAAAGAAAAACTTTTTTAATCTAAAAGCAGTTTACTTTGATAAGCAGGTAAATATGAGGCACAAGCACTTTTCTGAGCGCTCCATACCACTTAAGTATAATTAGAAAATTGACTGCAATGCCTTAAAGGAGCAGTTTGTTATTTTTACTACCTGCTGACTGAGAGGTAAACTACAATGAAAACACTGAAAAGTGTGTGCAACACTTGTTAGAATCAGCAGCGACTCGACCAACAAAACGATTTATCCATGCTTGGATTTCTTGCTACAGGCATGTTTCAAAGATACCAAAGCCAGAGATCTGGTACGTCTCAACCAAGCCATATATTCCTTAGTGCATGATGTTTCATCATTGGGCTTCTTCCTGAGAACATCAAGGTTTCCTTACAACAAATTCCATCCTGCACTTCCAAGGCATCAGGGAGGGGGCACTGGGCAACAACAGGCCACATAATGCATTAGTATGAAAGACTAACACCAAGACAATTAAAACATTTTCCCCACTTTTCCTTGGTGAGGTACTTTGGAATCCATCATCACCTTGTGTAAGTATCTACTTCTTTGTCCAATTACACGTCAAAGCATTTTCTTTTCACCAGTAAATGCAATGAGCATCAGTAAATGCAAACCAGGTGTGCATTGGCATTTATCAACATATGCACAAATATTATAATATTTGCTAAAAAGGCAATAAATGAGGCCAGGCATAAAAACCAAATACTGAAAAAAAAACTTTTCAAACAAGTTATTTAGTACTATTAGGCTAGTATTATTATTGTACTTTTAACACTGATAAGTGCACCTTTAATGCTTGGAGAGCTTGTAAGAAAAGACCAAAAATTTATTCTTACAGAAATACTCACCCTTCCTTGCTCTGTGTCCACATTACCCATGGTATCATCCACTGGGTCAATGCTGACTCTCTCTCTGGGGCTTAAGTATCCTGGTGCCTGTCTTCGTTCTTCTTCACCATCTTCATCTCTTCTCGCTCCTGAAACTATACCATTGCTATAGACACACAGCTTGGCTGAGCCATCAGTCTTTGCCTCTTCCATGAATGTGAGATGAAGGGGGGCATCTGGTGGGTGAGACACTGCAGGTTTACAGGGTGGAGTGGTGGGCGGGTCTTCACTGAGTTTGGGTGTGCCTCGGGCTGGAGACTGGGCCGCTTCCATGCTGAGGCGGGACAGGTCAGGATTGTGTACTGAGCATGCTCGCCGAGGACTGAGAGAGGGTGCAAGCTCTGGGTATGAGAGTGGGGTAGAGTCACTCCCTCCCTCTGAGCCACGCCCACTCACCTGCAGGAAGGAAGTGTAAATAGTATCCATAAAGGAGCCATATGGGTCAATGAGCCCTGGTTCAGCCCCTGCTGGCTCTTCCCTCTGCTGTGTAGGTGGCTGTAGGTGGCCAGGATTAAGCAGGGAATCCTGGCACAGCTGGGAAGCGGGGAGCTCTTCTTGTGCAGGCGTGGTCTCATGTACTGCCAGTGGTTTCTCACCCATTAGTGTTGGACCCATAGACAGCTAAAAGAAGTGAAAGAGCATAACTACATCATATGAATGATTTGCATTACGGAATAAACATATATTCCTGAAATATGTGTACAGAACCTTTCTGAAAAATATTCACACAGAAATGGCACAGACAGTCAAGATGATAATCAAGGGTGAGATTAGAAGGAACACAATGTTGTGCCTGTACATATTCCTGGAATATTTTTATTGTACAAATTTTGTACAGTGTTTTGTGTGTGTGTACACTCCAATATAACTTTCAACATTTGGTACTTTTTACAACATGAAATGGACTTGCTTTAGGCCCATAATACTGAAGTGTAACCTCAAACGTCAAAAACCCAATTACATCCATTTTAATTGCAGAATATAAAAAGCTTTAGATGGCAGGGTAGGGGAGAGAATCAGTTCTTTGAATCATGTTTGGAATACTGTGTTACCTGCAGGCACGTTAGTGGGTTAAGCGCAGCCTGGTTCTGTGGCAGTGGCATTCCCAGTGACGGAGCCTGGGACAGCAACAAAGGCCCTGCTGCTAGTAAACCATGTAGACTATTAATGTTCCCCAAAGCTGCCAGGTCACCTTTACAAAGAATAAGAAACAAGTTTATATATACAAGCAGACACTTGTTTTTACAAAGCAAATTTGGCTCGGTATACTGGGCTCTTCCAGTTATGCTCTTAGGCAGGTTTAAAACAGTGGATAATCACAATGTAGGTGGCAATAAACTGCTCCTGAATGTAACAGACTATTTAGAAATTGTAAATCATAGTGAGCGGAACACACCTAATGATTTCAGTGCTCAAACAGATAGGGTTCGTTTTTTGACCATTTTCTTATTATAGTGTAGAAAGGAAAACACTCCTCAGTGTTCTGTCAGCAGGTGAGATTTTCAATCAATATCTTTTTCACTTTTTCTCTGAACTAAAGCTGGCCTGAAACAGCAAAAGGCAACTAAAAATTAATTCCACAAAAGCTTTAAACAAAAAATAACATGTGGCAATTAATTTTAAGTATTATTTTGGTAACAAATTGAAGGTTCTAATATTGATATCGGAACTTCTAAAGACATGACAATCCTAGGATTTGAACTATTTAGTCAATCAGCACATTAGAACCTTTTTCATTAATAGGTGATTATGGTCATTATTCTGGATCAGCCCTGACACCCAGCCTTAGCAGTATGGACCTTGCTATGTGCTTATGGTCCATCACTGAACCCGGTTTCTAGAAACAGTTTACAGGCTGCTTATAGCCGCAAAACAGAGAATGCCCATATTAAAAGACATAAGAAATGGCAGAGGGCTAGCAGCATGTACATATACATATTTGAGGGAATCTCCCCTGCAGGCGAACTGTACAACAATCATGTCATAACTATAATCCAAGGCATGGCACAAACACACAGTAAACATTGCATCTATACAAGCATACAACATAATGGAAGAGGAATGCTTAGCTTAGAGCAGTTTTAACTTTACTTACTCAGGACCCCTTGAGGCAGGATTGTGGGAAGAAATTGAGGTGTCTGGCTGTTGGTTTTCTCCTGCTCAGTCAGTGAGTCACATGTTTCCTGTCCAGTGACTGGTACCAGTGGGGTACAGGACACAGAGGTAGAAACCAGTGCAGGACTGGAAATAGTCCCCTACATCATGCAAAAACACACACACACACAACATCTTGAGCCGTCTTTCATATACCAACTCAAAATGTTTGGCCGGCAATATAATCTCTGAGTTAAGCGCTTCTAAGAGACTCTCCTCATGCCAGATAAATTTCTACTTTCTGAACTCAAATGATTTCAATTCAAATTTATTATGGCACATTGTGTATATTAGCTATTCACAGCAAGTGAAATGGATTTGAAACTAAATAAGCACTTATATATTCATACACTTCTACTTTTTATGTATTAGAATTGTATGCAATGTAGGCAATGTATTAGGAAATACTATTCATCTATACATTCGCTTGTAGAATATCAGCATACCAGAGCCCTTGATGTGGTTATGCTACCAATTGCACAATATAGGCAATTTATTTTTAGGTTTTAATAAAAAGAAAAATCTCACGTTGCATATTCTTTTCTGTTTTTTGTGTTGACGCTCACAAAAAAACAAATATTACCACCTGAAATATTTAGCTGATATTCAGTAAAGCTTTTATTTGGTGTTTAATATTTCTTTTCTTTATTTTTATGTCTGTCATGCACAAATACTTGCTGTACTTAAATCATGCAACAGTAAAAATGTTTCTGACTCCTGTACTTGTTAATAAAATACCTGTTCATTAAATCCTAAAAAAAAAAAAAAAAAAACAGACATGGTCAGCTGGTGTGAGTACCTGAGTATGAGGTGGGGGGGATGGTGTGTGGTTGGGAAGGGTTTCAGCCTGTGCAAGAGCTGCAGCCAGCAGTGCAGGGTTCAGGGACAGGAAGGCAGGAGGAGGAGGGGGAGGAGTGAGCTGGGCAGAGAGCAAAAGCGACTGGCCATCTGCAGGTGGCGCTAGAGCCTGGAGAGCATCTAGGAGTCCTGGCCCCATCAAGACAGAGTCCAGCAGAGCTGGGGTCTTCTCTAGAGAAACCCCTTCCCCAAATACCTGCTGCAGAGGAGGGAGGTCTATATTGAGTCCTGGCAATGGGAGCATGGCAGCTGGGTTCTGCCCAAGAAGCAAAGATGCCATGAGCAGTGCCTGCAGCCCAGGGTTCTTTTCACCAGCCTCAAGCCCTGGAGCTACACCCGGAGCCAGTGGAGGCCCTGGAGCAGGAGGATTTAATAGACTAACAAGATTAAGAGGGAGGTCCCCCTGAGGTCCCAGTGCAGAAGGCAGAACATTGAGTGGAGAAGCCTGGTTGAGGAGGTTGTTTGCTCCTTGTGGTGTTTGGGTGCCTCCGGTTGTGGGAGCCTGAGTGCCCGTCCAGAGCCCGAGAGGCAGAGAACCTAAGAAAGGGGGAAGAAGCGAAGGCAGGGCTGCATTGGAGGAGAGAAGTTGGAGGAGCTGTTCTTGCGTCATGAAGGGAAAAGACTCAGCCAGCTGCAAGGTGCTTGCATGGTCAGCCGCAGAGTTCGGGAGATCGGCCGAAGAGGTGCCAGGTGCATGAGCTAGGGAGAGGTTAGATTCAGGATCACAGCTAGAAAGTAGCTTAGTCTCCAAATTCTGCTGCTCTTCTGATATTACAGGACCTGAAGAGAGAAAAGTCACACTTGTTTAGCTTAATAGGAAATGGCTAGTTCATTTTAGATGTTTATTTTTGAGGCTAGAAGTAGTTGGACAGCCTAAAAGAAATAATTCAATAAATATTATTGATTTATTTTCTGAAAACTAAAATCTTACCCTCACTGTCTGCAGCCTGGTTTTGGTCTGGCTGGTTTGTTTGGTAAATGTTATGATCAGGTCCCATATCCCCTAGTTTGGATCCACAGGTTTTGTCTGATATGGTGGAAGCAGACAGGCAGGCATCTGAGGACATCTGGCTCATCACACCAAGGGTATGGCTGGTAATGGGAGGTTCATTTCCTGCACTGGTGCTTGTGTTAGGCAGGCTTAAGTTCAAAACCGCATTATTTGCTGTTGTTTTGAGGTTTACTGCGACTCCTTCCGTGTCTTCACACGTCAGAGAAAGGGGCTGAGCAGATGTCAGCTGGGAAAGAGGATCCAAAGCGGGCACCAGGGTTTGGGGCTGAGACTGTTTCATGTGGATGTGTGTTTGTGGTCCAAGCTGGCTGTCATACTGAGGCATTTGAGAGGTCACCAAAGGTGGTGAAGAAGGGGGCACAATTGTGTTCCTGCTGTGTGATATCGTTGGTGGAGTGTTGTTCTGGGCACTCTGCATACTGAGGAGCTGGAGCAGGGCAGAGAGAGGCTGGGATGAAGCAGGGGGTGAGGACAGAGGAAGGGAATTTGAAAGAGCCATTCTCTTTCCCTCCTCCAATTCCGTCTGCCTTAGTACACTATTAGGCACAGAAGTGGTGGAAGGAGGAGCGCCAGATAAGCGTGCAGGCTGGAGGTGGTTTTCTGAGTGAGCGACAGGAGGAGGAGAGCTAGAGGACGATAAAGAAGGGTAAGGGACAATAGGGGAGGAAGCAACCAGGTCTCCCACAGTTCGAGTTATCTGAGATTCTTTCAGCATGCTAAGAACAGTGGGTGAGCGACGCTGGCGTTTGCGGCGTAATATTTTTTCAGACTGAGCAGGGTTGGACACAGGGAGAGAGGGGGAATGAGGAAGCAAAAAAGCTGTCAAAGATTGGGTTGGGGCTGTAGGGGTGTTGAGGCTGCTATTTAAAGTGCTAATTAATACCTTGGACTGCTGCTCCTTGTCCAGGGCTGGGAGAGGAAGGGCACCTGTTTCTGCAGCCCTAGACTGGCTCTGGTTTTTCTGGCTGGCCAACTGGGCTTTGGCAGCTGCAGAAAGGAGGCTGCTAGCTGGGAAAGAGTTGCTGATGTGCTGCTGGCTCTTCTGCTGACACAGGATCTGACCCAAAGGGAGACCAATCAGTCCCGGGGCAGAACCTAGCATTGGTCCATTCCTCTTATCACAGGAATTATTCTGGGCTGGCTGTGGATTCTGCAGAGTTTCAAGTTTGTTTTTGCTGCTGAATGTGTGGTGTTGTTGGGTAGCGTCAGGGTTGGTGGTGCTGCAGTCTTTGTAGTGCTGCAAAATGCCCTCCAGGCGACTGCGTGGGCTGGCCGGTGGTACGGAGTGTTTGGGTGAAGAGCAAGGTTGGGCGGGAGGCAAAGGAGAAGGGGAAGGTTTAACCCCCTGAGCGAGCATGGATCCTGGAGCTCCCTCAGAGAGAGAGGAGGTGGTGGAGTGACAAGATCGCTGATGAGGGGAGAAAGAGTCCTGAGCATGAGAAGGGGATGAACATAGAGAAAGAGGAGGAGAAGATTTCACAACCGTTCCCTGTAGATGAGGCTGTCCTGCCCTGGCAATCACAGGTGAAGATGAAGAGGGTGATGAAGCAAATGTTATGGGAAGGGATGAGTCCGTCTGGTACGTGTGGGCTGTGTCTAGTTTTGTAGTGCTGGGAGAGGTTGGCTTATGAGGTGCTCTTTGGAGAATGGTTTGGGTTAGGGCAGGATGAGGGCTCCACTGGTGTTTCCCAAAAGCAGCTACACTGGGCCCTGGGGACTGGGGAGATGTCTTCTTTAAAGGTGAGCTTGGATCAGAAGTCAGTATGGAGGTGGTGTGAGATATAGATCCATTCTGAAGAAGAGGCGAGGGCAAAGGAAAGCTGCCACTGCTGCTGGGTCTGGCCTGGTTGAGTGTCAGCTGGGTCGTGTAAGTGCGCTGGGCTACATCTCCTCTAACCACTATTGACCCCCTCTTGTCTTTTCCATCCACTGAGCACACACCACTCCCTAAAAGCAAAAACACATGTTACCATATGAAACAATGAACTACAGTTGAGGGCAGGGATTTCAAAACAAGTATTCGTATGACTCAGAACAGAAACAAAAAGGCATACAACTACAAACAGATGATGTTTCAACTAGAACAGAATATGCTTCTTCACTGTGAAACTGATCACAATTGCAATGTCATGATGGGTTTGCCCAATCAGAGATCCCAGACACAACAAGTACTAATATGCACATTAAAACAATACTTTAGATAGTGGACATTAACAGCATATATTGCAAAACAAAGATATATAACAAAAACAGCTAATGTATACATAGGGCTAGATTAGTTTACCTGAGCCATGAGCTGGTAACGGTATTTGGGAAGCCTGCATACTCCGACATAGAGCAGCCATGGCGACTACTTTCCTCCGATGGTTGCACAGTTTGGTCATATCTTCTTCCACCTTCCCTGACTGATGACTCTGAGCATGAACCCCTGCACTAGGGTCAAAGTTGAACACCTGCAGGGAAAATGAGTTCTTTAAGGAATCATGCCCTTTTTATTGCATTATGAGCTTTTCAAGCTATCTCTGCTGCACTGATTAGAGAACAAGGAGATAGAGCTCCCACGGCCTGTCTTTATACAAGCACAAACACCACAAGCTAAAAATTATGAATTATTATGTTTTTAAAACAAAAATATCAGAAATATGAAAATACTTTGTAGGACATGCAGCAAGACTATGTAAAAACACTTAATAATAACAACAACAACAATAATAACATGGCCAATCACTTAAGATAATAGGGAAATAACATCAACAAAATAAATAATAAGCATTTCCTATTGTCTCTTTTTCTTAGAGATGAAGAAAGCTAACGGTTAATTTTTACAACTAAACAGGAATCTCACCTTATGAAGGACAAGTGGGCATTCCAATCCACACTTACATGTGCCATCTGTTAACAGATACAACCTCACCTCTTCCACAGAACACAGAACTGTACCACTTGGGCTGTATATGAGAGAGAGAGAGAGAGACAGAGAGATTGAGTGAGAGAGTGAGTATTTAATGCTTAGCTCACAATGTCTTTTTTACAGCTCAGTGAATGTGTTTGAATGTGTGCGACTGAAGTTTGCCTTGGAGAACAGTCACACCCCTCTGTGCGTAATCACAGCTGCCTTGCCTGCCATTGGACTTCAGTCAATCCCACAAACTCTTTCAGAACAAAGCCACATATTTCCCCACTACTACTATTACCCTTCCATTTGAATATTGACATTAAAGCTACATTTTGCATAATTTTTGGTTTACAAATAAAGATTATTCAATAAATAGAGAGAAAAACACTTCTTTTCACTATACTGTAATAGTAATCGGAACTGACAGGAAATTTGTACATTCATATGTTATACGTCTGATGCCATCACACCCCCATCATTAGACGGTTATTAAAAAATAAATTAAAAAAATAAATAAATAATGAAAAAAAGGAGCAGGAGCGAGAGCATAAACAAACCAAACAGAACTGAGAAAGTTTTGTATATTATACTGTAGCAGGGGAATGGTTTCAGGACTGCCAGTGTTTTTTTTTTTGTTTGTTTTTTTTGAGAATAAATACACAGAGAACAAAGACTGCATACAAAAAAAAAAAACTAAATGACCAGGTATTGTTTTAATTTTAACCTACTAGCTATGGTTAGCATCTAGCTGTGTCTTAGAGTCACAGATGTACACTGAACCTTAGAGCAAGCGTGTAGATAATGTAAAATGTGGTGCATGCAGCGTGCTGTAAAACTGTACTTCGATTCTGCTGTAAACTACAGCTTATATTTTAGCTAGAGAGTCAACATTAGTAATTTTACACTGTGGAATCTGTAATGCATGGGTACAGTTGCTGGATGAATCTTAACACTAAAATCTAACTTAATATCTACATTGTTAACTATTGTAACTATTGCACTATAACACAGTCGATACTATGTAGTACAGTATGTATACTACAAACGATCATGAGTAAACTTTTGACCAGGTGATGAACCAAACATGGAGGAAACTTGAAACGGTGAAACGTTACCTAATGTACGCCACAGCCCCATCCTCCACTTTTCTCTGCCAACCAACAGGGACCTGAGCGGTGAGTGTCGGACCACCATCTTTTTTTCCTGCTGCCTTCTCACTGCCCCCAGTCATTTTTGGCTCACACTCATCCAGCTCCTGTAAATGCAAACACACAGGTCAAAGACAAATTAAATCTATTTCAGTGATAAACAAAACACAAATGTACAAACATCTTTGATTAACATGTTCAGCTGCCAATTTGAGGACACTCAACATAATAAAGTCTCAGTCCAGCACCCTTTAAATCTACACCAAAGATTGCACCTGACCATCACATCCATGTGTGTGCCTTTATGAAACTGTTGCCACAAAGTTGGAAGCACATAATTACATGGGATGTCTTTGTATGTGGTAGAGTTACAATTTCCCTTTTCTGGAACTGCATGACAAGGCCCCTGTGTACAATTCAAGATCAATAAAGACATGATATGCCAAGTCTCCACCCCACTGAACATGTTTGGGATGTACTGAAGCACTGACTGTGCCCCAGGCCTCCTCACCTGACATCAGTGCCCGAGTTTACTAATACTCTGGTGGCTGAATGAGCACAAATTTCTACAAACGAACAACAAAATCAAATAAAAATTCTTCACAGAAGAGTAGAGGTTATTATGCCAGGGAGTAAATCTGAAATGGGATGATTAACAAGCACATATCAGGGCTTAAATTTCTGCACAGGGTTGCAAATAATTTATTCCTTCTCACCTTTACAACACAAGAAATTCCTGCACAAGTATATTCACTCATCTCAAATTAAACGATTAAATTAATCCACAGACACAAACAAATAAAATCCTTCTATTTTTCTTTCAGAATTTAATTCCACAACCAGCGCTGCACCACCATTCTGTACTATAAGCCTTGGCCTGTTTTATATCGTCATTGTCACATATTGTGCGCATGTGATTCACTCTAGCATTTAAAATCAGAATTCATAATGTCTTCAATATGCATTTTATCGAAAAATAAATATCAGAAAGTATGTTAAAAAAAAACACAGTACTGCTTGCTGAAATTCATTATCTCATGTAATCACCCAATCCATACTTTGACCATGGTAAGACGCCAATAGTGTACATATTCTACGCATTATATTTTCCTTAAAGTATTGTTAGTGTATGTCAGAGGAAATCTAATTTTCTAAAGATTATTTGTAAATTTAATTTTAACGTAATTTCCTCAATTTAATAAAAGACATATGAAAACAAATTATTTCTTTAGAAAGGCAAAACTTTCCTTATTCATTTGGTGCATAAAAATTAAAGCAACTCGAAATAATGAAGTGACATAATATTTTTTATCGAAATCATAATTCATTCATTAGTTAATAAAAGTTCATTAAAAGTATACTTCATTAAATTTAAGTGCACGGGTGGATGTAGTGTAGAGTGATGCTGATTGTGTTTGAACATGTGACCGTGCCTTTCTCCCAGTTTTCCATTGTTATCCAAACTGCCCAGCTGCAGGGAGAAGAGGAATTACTAAAAACTGCTTACTTACTTGCAGAAAATGAACTGGCCAATTCAAAATGTTTCAAAAGTCTTAAAGATGAATAGGAGGAAACAGACAAAAGTCGTAAATCACAGAATAAGTAAGAATAAAAATGTGACTTGAAGTGAAACAACATGAAAGATAAAAATTAAAGACATTAATATTGTTTAAACAGAGTTCTGAATGTTAATTTGAGAGTGAGCATGGCAAATTTTGCATAAATTTTGGCAAAGAACTGAAAAGACAGCTCATACATAATTGTCTTGTAGACATAAACATAGATTAATTTAAACAAATGTTATTCCCCCTCCAAAGTCTATAAATCCCCCATGTGATGCATGTAAAAGGAGAATTCCAAACAGTTTAAAAAACGAAATTCAGGTCCTGCATGTACATGTGATGGTCAGGTGTCCATACACTTTTTGTCATGTATCTCACTGATACAATGTGTGCATTAATTCTTCTGACATCAGAACAGTACACTTACAATACAGTACAATTACAGTATACAATACCTTTTCATCTTTATTTAGCCTGGGTCAGCACCATCCATGAAATCCACCCAAGTGAAGACATCCTAAGTAGTCTTGCCAGCGCTCAACACAACTGATCTCAGATCCGGCCAAAACAGGCAGACCTCTCTTCTCTTCTATTTATCCCCAGTGGACTCTCTTGGCTTGGAAAAACTTCTCTCAACACTTACAATCTGAAATGAAAGTAATAATAGCACTCTTAGTTCACCACACTTGATAGATCACAGTTTTGAGGGAGGCTTAATACAAAAAAAAAGCAATTAAAAAGTCACTGATTAGCCATTGATTAGATCAGTGGTTCTCAGTGGAGAAGCATAGCCAAAGGGTGGGTGAGTTATTTATTACATTTTTTTGGCACAAGCAAATCACAATCCAGCATTATGAAAGATATGTTATTTATTAAGTTTTTTTTATTTGACTTTAGTTTACTTTAAGTGAATGGATTTAATCAAAGCCTAAATAAAAAAGTAGCCCTAGAAATAAAGCAATTGAACATTTTGTCCTTAAAGTTGATGTGTTAGAAGCAGGAAAAAACTGGCAAGCGTAATGATTTGAGCAAGTTTAACAAGGGCCAAATTGTGATGTCTAGACAACTGGATCAGAGCATATCTAAATCTGCAGCTCTTGTGGGGTGTTCCCGGTCTACAGTGGTCAGTATCTATCAAAAGTGGTCCAAAGAAGGAACAGTGGTGAACTGGCGACAGGGTCATGGGCGGCCAAGGCTCACTGATGCACGCGGAGTGAAGGCTGGCCCGTGTGATCTGATCCTATAGACGAGCTACTGTTGCTCAAATTACTGAAGAAGAAGATGCTGGTTCTGATAGAAAGGTGTCAGAATACACAGTGCATGACGGATCAGCAAAATTGGGAACGACACAATACTAGGCCTGTGGTCATAACGTTATGCCATATCAGTGTATATTTATAAAATTGTTTGTTTTTTTCCCGGCTCTCCAGCCCCAAATAATTCAGAAACCATGCACTTTATATATATGAATGGATCGAAAATGTTTTGGAGCCAGAGACTTTGGCTAAAAAAAATTGAATTTACAGACCTGTGTGTTGAAAAACAGAAAGAGGAGAGAGCTGTAGTGGAGGACAGGGTTGAGTAGAAAGCTGGAGGAAAAGCATGGCAAAACCAAGGTGTGAAATGTGTCAACAAATGTCCTCTGTTTGAAGTACATACTGGAGAGGCTCTCCAAACAGTACAGTGCAAATAACAGAAAGTGGGATTAATTCATATACCAAGGGTCAATGACTATAAACCCAAAGAAAAAGTGCATTTAATAATCTGATCATGAAATCAGACACAAGCTGCTATATGTAAAGACAAGTTTCAAACTTTCCCATCAGTCCATTTCCATAATGTAATAATTATTACATTATTATTATTATTATTATTGTCTCAATGTTAAATACAATTGTGTAAAAGTGAACTATGAGGAAAAAAAACAAAACATGTCTGACTCTACATCTCTAACCTACAGCGTGTCATGACAGAAGGAAAGTAAACAAGTTAAGGAGTGAGGACAAACGGCGAAAAAATAACAACTTAGTTATTTCACATTATTTAAACCTATGGGGTCTTGAGAATAAACCGATCCTTGTCGATTGTTTGCAGAAGCTGAAATAAACCATGATTAGACTGATTAGACGAATAATAATGAGAGGATCAGTCCGTTTAAAGCAGCCGGCTAACAGCTAGCTAGCAGCGCCTACATATTACTACTTAGCTAACTAGCTAGCTAGCTTCGCAGGCTATGAAGAAACGATTCGACTATCCCCAAAAATGTTGTATAATATGGACATTTTAGGCTTTGACAAAGAAAGCAAAATATTAAAAGATGCGATTTAGGCGGATTTGTGAGCAATGTGGTGGATTTGGTGTGCACAGAACGTTAGACAGACTGCGTTAGCTCGCTTGGCTGGTTTAGCCACATACCTCCTGTGTTTACGAAGTTTGCTGCTTGTTAGCCGCGTTGCAAAGCGAGAGGAGAGAGATAGCGGAGCCTTTCGGGCAGCCTTTAGCTTCAAGTGCTGCTGCTGTGAGCACCTCGGACGGCACAACACTATTTTCCAGGCACTTTCCTACCTCTTCTGCCTTTGCGCCATCCGTCCGTCCTGCCTAAAAACAAAGAGCAATAACGCTAGCTGGGTTTTATTGCGCTCGGTGCATTGTCGCCCAAATTGATCTTAAATTTCGAGTGGATCTCAGTCGGTGGCGGACAAGCCGATTGTTTCATTCAAAGCGTCAATATCGCTTGAAGCTTTTTAAGCACGTGAAAACGAATTAAGGTTTTGCTGTGCTTCAGGTAATGCCCTGTTCCCATTAATCCCAGTTTCAAGTTCCTATTTTCTCCAGGATTTCGTGCCAAAAAAATCATGGAGTTTCCTTCGGACCTGCGCACTGGCTTCTTTCGGCCTAGGGAATTCCATACCCACAATGCACCGGCGCTAAAGGGAGCGTCTGGACTCGACAGAAGCGGGCTGAGCTCCAAATCGCCTTTTATTCCCTTTATAAGAGCACTATGAAGTGTGTCAGAGATTTGGTCTTTACCCTCCTGCGTAGTACAGTGTACGTAAAATCTAGAGCTATTTGTAACTCAGCCCCTGTGACTGGACCGAAGTGGAAGACGCGTTTCTCGTTTAATAACAAAATAGCAATACTGACATGATACGTGGAGTCTGAAATAAACATGGTGATATTTTCTTCCAAGTTATTTTATATGGTTTACATATAAACCATAAATAAATCTAGGGTTTGTTTGGTTTTTTTTAAGCTAAACTTCGATAGAACACAGTCCATTAAAATACAAGATTGGTATATTAAAAGTATTCCAGTTTATTAAATAAATATATTCCTATTAAGTGAATATAAAATGGGAAAAGAAAACCATAGCCTTGTTGAAGTTCCAAGTATTTGAGCTAACTGGACTTATTTATGATGTGTCTAATTTCCTCCACGTGGCCACGAGTGGTTAAAACAAAGCACAGTCTGTTATACTGTACTCCATAATACAGTACTGCTGTCACCTTATCGTCATCGAGGTATTTTATATATATATATATATATATAATACCTCGATGACGATAAGGTGACAGCAGTACTGTATTATGGAGTACAATATATATATATATATATATATATATATATATATATATATATATATATATATATATATATATATATATATATATATATATATATATATATATATATATATATATATATATATATATATATATATATATATATATATATATATATGATATATGCCACAGCTTCGATCCTTCACTTAGTATAATACTTATAATATGCGCTTATACTAATACTAATTAGGGTACTATGGCTAAATACGTAATAAAATAATTATTCTAAAGCGCCGTAGTACAAAGGTTAAATATGTAGTAAATATAATGAATCTAAAGCAATATATAATAAAAACATTCTGGAGTCAGGGTTAAATGTTAAATGTGTAATAAAACAGATACTACAATACATGGTATTATAGAAGTTTAACATTTTAATGATGTACCATGAAAAACTACAGTAAACAGCATCATCGGCTGATTATCAGCCCTCTCTCGTCAAATTACTCTCTCGTGTTTAAACCCATAGGAAAAGATGCCGCTTTTAGGGGATGAATAAGATAAGAGCAACTTCACTGAACGCCTAGGAATTTTGGTGCCAACTTGCTCAGTGCAATACATATATTCAAGAATAAGGTTGGTTTAAAATATGTCAATCTCAAATAAGTCATAATAATAAAAATATTCTATATATAGTTGAATAACAGACACCGGAGGTCGAAGAATAGCAAAATCTTTCGCTCATCCTCGTGTGCAGCCTAAATAAGCACATCTTAGGCTGGGGGTTAGTGAGTTCATTTAATGAACATTTGACAGTCCAAGTTTGCATAACCGACCAAAACACCGAATACACACTGATGTAAAAAAAATATATATAAAAATAAATACTGAGGACGACGAGTGTGTCTTTGAAACATCGCGAGCGGAGTGGACAGAGCAGCTCGGCCACGCTTTTACAGCTCTGTGAAAGTAAACACAACTTTTGGGAATAAAAGCTTGAGCTGCCAATAGAATCGCGCGCGTGCAGGTGACAGCCATTAGCGGCGGGGAGAGAGCGCGAGACTACACAGCAACAGCCGCGCGGCAGTGACGTGTTCGCGGCGCGCTGCTCGCGAGCGGCGCGCGCCTCCTGGAAACAGAAGTTGAGCTTTCTATTCGCTAAGCGTGCGCGCGGCCCACTTGCGCTGTTGCTAGGCAATACGCTGCACGCTTCTGCACCGTGCATGTTAAAGTGCTCAACTCCTGTGCTCAGGAGAGTTTCTGAATACTAACGAGATGAGCCCCGGGTGACATCAGATGGCCACAAGTTACGGGTCATTCTCGTGTCCACACCCATATGGCGCGGTAAAAAAAAAAAAAAAAAAAAAAAAAGCAGCACAGCAACAGAAACAAAGTTACACCTGTACTCTCCGCTGTCACACACACTGAACGACGGATGCTGTTCATGAGTAAAGTGTAAACAGTGTAGATCTGCATGTCGCACTGAGCTCGATACCCTGAAAGAATGATAATTCTATCGGAATAATTACAATTTTAATATCAGGTCCTTCGGCTAGAAATATGTTCAGTAGTTTGATCATTTATCTTTACACACACACACACACATCAAGAGGCGCATCATGACCAACATGCCGGCTGCGTGCCAGGACAATAACAACATGCATCAACCTAGCAGCCTTTTATAATGACGGAAAACCATATTATACTATTTGAACACAGAGAGAAAACCAGTGATTAATGTATGGCTTCTTGTAGCGCTTCAAAACGCTACAGTATGAGATGTCAATGAATCTTTAGGCAAGCCCAAGAGGAGAGCTGTTTATTTATTTCTTCTTATTGTATACTATGGTTGTTTCAAGTAGTAACTAATATTGGACATTGAAGTCCGACACTTGGAGTATTATCTGTACAACTGGGATCGGGGACAAAAAACACTGCAATAAAAGCGACTTAACGTCTAAAGGATATTATATAGCTACGCTTTATGAGTGTTTTGCGAACGCAAGCAAAATCGATAAATTTTCTCACGTCCTTATAAGGTATTTTGTCTGGGTTTTCTTTTTAATACAAGGCTGTTTAATAAAACATGCTCGGGCTCTGCTAGTCTTATCTCCGACTAGAAACCGGTTGCCAACGATTGCATCATTCCTTTCATGTGACTCCCTTACGCCCCAAATTCGTCCTGGCTGCCTTATGACTGCATCACATCTTTCCGTTCACACGAACTCGCTCACTGAGAGACAACTAGCATGGAGCCTTAGTCCCGCCTTTTGCACTCTAGAGCTGCTCTGATTAGATGTCTCTAAGCAAAAGAGTTTTATCCTTCGCCCAGGATTGTGTGGTTTGCCCGACAGTCTGCGCTCAGCTCCACCGCTGTGTGTTAGGGTGAAGCTGAAGCGCTTCCTCTGGAGTTTGGTTGCACTTTAGCCTCCTATATAAACAGCCCCGGGAGTTTCCGAAATTCATACTCGGTGACTTCAACTGAACAATGGTTAACATGAACTATCACCAATCTCAACAAAAATATATACACAACCCGAGTCCAAGACAGTCGAGAAAACGGCATAATAAAAGGAAAAGGGTAAGTTTCCGTTTTGTGTCTTGTTTCCTTCCAGCAGGTCCGAGTCGGTGTAAGTTTGGGGCTCCGCCGCTCCCGGTGCGAACTTGAGTTTTTCCCTTTAGAAGAGCGGAGTGCTCCTGTGTTTTGGCAGCGATCCCGCAGCTGTTTTTGGACAGCAGTTGTTCTCACTTCTTATTTGTCGGGGCTTTCTATTAACCATCTCTTATTTCTCACTGAACAGACAAAGGATTTTGGAAACTTTTTTTTTCTTTCCGTTTTCTTGTTTTATTCCCTAACTTGCCCGTGTTTGGTTTAAAGGGCAAGTTTGTTTTCAGTTTTAGGGAATTTAGCCTACGTCACTGTCGGATCCAAATCTGATCATTTCTTAATTTTATATCCTTTTTTTATTTTTTAATTCACTTTTAGACACTATACATTAAATTACAACGTTATAACGGAACGATATATTCGGGTTATCTTTTCTTTTTCTTTCTTATATCAATACTATAACACTTTTATTCTAATGTAGTTAGGGTTTATTTACTGTTATTATTAATAATCTAATTTCCTTCCGTAAGTCATGTGTCCTGCTCATACAGTGACCGCTGAGTTGTCTTTCTTTTGTTTCTCCGTCCTGTACTTTGACTCCATGACGTAACTGGCTGCCTTTCAGTTTATTTAACAGGGTCATTATTATAACCTTTATAAATGTTATTGTGCCAGTTACAACCTCTAACACTCATTTAGTTAGCCGTCTTTTTTTTCTTTTTTTTTTTAAGTATTGACCATTTAAGAAGCTTGTTATCGTAACTCTTAATTCAACAATCACACCCAAATTAGATGGTGGGAACTACTTGAGCAGGGCTTTGGGCTTTTCTGATGGCTGTGTGTCATATCGCCCGTGATTTAAGATAAAAAACAACTAAAAGTTGAACTTCACGGATAAATAGGCCTCCATAGTTATATGATGGACGCACGGGGTTTAACGCTGCTCTTCTGGAAAAAAAAAGGCTGGGGAGGGAAAAAATAATAATAACAGGAACTTGATATCTGGCAATAAAAGTTAAAAACGGTAAAAACAATACAACAAAACAATGCATCCATTACGAAAAGTGTCCGAGTCTAGTATAGTAACTCTTGAGTACCAGTGAGGACGGTGAGCTTTCGGACCTGATGATCGTCCCTGACCTCGGGCTGGACCAGGGGGCGCCAGTGACCACAGCAGCGCTAGTGTTTACATAAAGAGTCAGTGACCTGAATTAACACTCATTACCGCTAATCACTCAGTAAAACACCTTCGTTTAATTTCAGCATATTTTACATCTTTGACTCATCACCTTTTCTCTCCTGCTTGTTTATAACTTCAGTTTGTTTAAAAATATAGAAATTTTGCCCTGAAAAGTTTTATCTGTAAAAGTAATTTAAAAAAAAAACATTTCTGTGCGCGATTAATTTATTCAGATTGATAAGAAGGCTGGTTTTTCGTTATTCATGTTTAATAATCAGTATCTTGGTTGATACTTTCAGTGTTTGTATACAGTAATGTGCGCGACAATAACTTGTTTAATGATTATTTTTCAGAATTACTGGGACACAATATCGCCGACAACTCACAACCACACTTGATTAAGAAGAAACGCTTTTAAGGTAAAGCCCACGTTTTGATTTACTTGTGTTTTCATTTGTATTGGACATGTTTAATCTGCCATAGATCTATACAGCTTTATTCTTTACTGCATGTTTTTGTTGGTGTATTGTCGTGCTACTTCGATTTAGAATATTACAGTAATGATTACTTTTTAATGTCTGGCATGTGCATGCAGATCGCTGTAGTCTACACTGCTCTGAAGTTGAATGGTCTGGTTGGACTTGTGATCTTTGTAGTAGTAACTCCTTCTGGCCACTAAGTGTCCTTAGACAACTAAATATTTTCATTTGTCAATATCTGGCCACTTTAGTTTTGAGACTTTTTTTGTACTCACTGTAGTACTTCTTGCCCAGTACTGTGTGTGCTTTTTTTGGTGAATAAGGTCTGAGACTTTTTTGACATAAAAAAAAAAAAAAAAAAAAAAAAAAAAACCCCACTTAATTAATTTCTGGGCCAGGTCTGGTGTGCTGGGTGTAGGAGCGTGTTGAGTCGTCGTGTCTGTGCGTAGCAGCTGATTGGTTGAGATGACTGCGGAGTGGATGTACCCCCCCGGCGTGGCGCCGCTGTGTGGTGCAGAGTTGGAGGCGTGGTATGAAGACTTGCAAGATATATTGGGATCCGATGCAGGTGGGGCCAAGCACACACGCCCCCCGCCCTGCGCCGAGGTCAGTCACGCCGAAAGCAACGGCTGCCGTCTCTTGTACCGTCTCTCGCACCTCCAATGTTACGCCCTCCCTCCTCCTCCTTTCTATGCTCTGTAAAGGCATTTGATGTTTTTGACAAATTGATTTTCTTAAGTGATTGAAGCCTATTTATTTGTTAATTAATATTCTCTGCTAATTTAGCTATTGAGTCACTTTGTCTCTTCTTTATCTCCCACATGCAGAAAGAGCCGGAGTTCCTGGATGTCTTGGAGAGCTGCTCACTCACCTGGCTGACGGAGGGGCAGGTGTGGGGGGAGGGGGTGCAGCGTGTGATGGAGGAGCCTTCACCATCTCCGCTGCTCCTCAGCCAGCCACCGGCACAGGAGGAGCAGCGTGGTGCACGAGAGACGGCAAGCTCTGGTGCAGGAGACCTTCTGCCCCCTGAGTTCTTCGAGCTGCTGAGTGAAGGAGGAGTTGGCCTGGTGGAAACGGGGGCAGTTATGGTCACCAATGGCTACCACCACCACCACCCCCCGAACCCTCCGCCTGCCTCCCCATCAGTTAGCGAGGAAGAGCTGCCCACCGTCCCAAACTCGTCCCCGTCCTGCTCCTCATCCTCCTCATCCTCGTTGTCGCCTTCCCTCAACTGCTCACCTTCCTCCTCCCCTCCTCTCTCCCCTCCACCAGCCCCTGCCTCTTCACGTCTGGGCAAGAGGAAGAAAGGGAGTGCACTTACCTCACCTTTCTCAGGGAAGAAGAGCAGAAAGGAGCGGGAACAGGAGAATGAGAGGAAGGTGCAGGAGCTGACCGACCAGAACGAGAGGCTTAAAGCTGAGATTGAGCGACTTGGCGAGGAGGTTCAGAGGACACGCCGCGCGCTCATCGAGAGGCTCGTCAACACCAGGAAGTGAGGGGTTACGGGAAGGAAGTGGGGTAGACAGAGAGAAAGGTTGGAAAGAAAGAAGGAACAGGTAGAAGAATTAAATGGTAACCATGAAATGCACATATGGAGACAAGAGAGGAAAAGGCATGTGGAAACTGGGGAAGGAAGAGAGTGATTTTATTTTTTTAAAGGGTCTTCCCCAAGAATGAAGGCTAGCGAGAGAAAGTGTGATTAAGTCTGACTTAACTATAGAACTAGAAAGACCCCAGGTTTAGAGTTATTACTATAAGATTCAGCATCAGTAATCAGGCACCTTATTGTTAATTTAATACACGGTTTCCTACACAAGAAGCAGACTGTAGGTGTATTGTATTTTTCCTAATGCAGTATCCATCACATGTTGCTTTTGTACTAGACTGTAGAAATAGGATGTAGAAATCTTGACGTGGTAACAGACTCCCGGGGTGGGTGTAACTGGCAAATACTTCTTACCAACCTTTAGAAATGAAAACAATTATTTGTCCGTTTACCCTTAAAACAGATTTGCAAGACATGTAAAATGGTTTTATGCAAGGATTCTCTGTGCATTTCATTGTAATCCAGTTATAGAGGTAGATCAATATTGTCTTATCATGACAAAAGGGCTTAAACAAATGTTATGGTAGAATTAGCTCAGGACTGATATATATTATTTTTTCGTTTTTAAAAGAGAGACTGCATCTGCAAAAAATTTTTTTTTTTCTGAAGCTCAGCTTAAGCCATGGCCTTTAAGCGTGGATGGATAGGGGTAGGGGAAATGTGGTGGGTCTAGTAGTCATTATGTATCACTTTCGTAATTTAGCCATTTAGATTATGCAGTTCAAGCTGATCCATGCTTATTTTTCTATTGTATCTTCCTATCTAATCACTCATTATATATATCATTATTCACACTGTAGTATTGTGTAATAAGTAAAATATGCATGCTATATTGTATTTGTATAGTCAAAGGTGATAGAATCTCTTTTTTTTGTCTTTACTGTATTGTATACCTTTTACTAATAAAAATTTGAACAAAGAATTATTTGAACAGTATGTGTTTTTAATGAGCAGTGGATTTGATATTTGCAAGGAATATGAAGAGGAATGATTTAAAAAAAAAATCATCAGGTAATGAATGCATATTCTTCACATAACAAAAAAGAAAAGAAAAGAAAGACCAGCTCTACAACCCTTTTTACTGAATGATGAAATAATTGCTCTACTGCCAAAACCTTGCCTTACTACATTAGCAGTTTTATTGTTGTACAGTGTTTATTCTGATGTTCAACATGGTGGCCTTGGCAGCAAGTTGGTTCTGGTTATATTTTCATTCACAATGATTCTTAAAAAAAAAAAAAAATCCCTGCACTATGTACCTTCATCTGGTACACCCAAACGGTGGTCTCCTTCACTTCTGCTCCTCTTTTCGTCACTTCTTTCCTTGCTGAGGGGAACAAACATATATAAACTGTAAGAAATATAATAAACGAATAATATAGTATTACGACTAATAATACCACGATTGTTAAACAAGTCTAAATAACAGACTTCAAGAAACTCAAGAGCACCGTTTCCAACCATGCAGTTATTACTTATACACTACATATTATTAATGCAATAACTTGTGAAGTACTTGCATTGTATAGAATTGTTTAAAAAAAAATAAAGCATGAAAAATACAGTGATCAGGAACAGCCAGCTGTCTGGCTTTCTTATTATCTGCTGGACTTACACTGGTAATAGGTTCTGCGGCATTGGGAGGGTTGGTCCCTGTTGTGCTTGTCTTGTTACTGGGACCCTGGCCGAGAAAAAAATTAGCCATGCTTT
Source organism: Hemibagrus wyckioides (assembly GCF_019097595.1). Lineage (NCBI taxonomy): Eukaryota > Metazoa > Chordata > Actinopteri > Siluriformes > Bagridae > Hemibagrus > Hemibagrus wyckioides. The sequence goes on along the minus strand of NC_080720.1, from coordinate 18,690,914 downwards.
TATTAAGGTATGAAAATGTCATGTTTGAAAATTTTTTTTTAAACAGTTTAAAACGTTTGCCAAAAACAGCATTATGTGAAAGTTCTATTACTAACCTTAGTTACCACATTGGACATTGACACAACACAGATTTTACCGTTAACACTCCACAAGCAAAGCTAATGTAATCAAACTTGCATTAAAATGACGGGGTTAAAATGCATCCACGCGAAATAAATCGGCGATGTTAATAAATGCTGATAATTAAATGAAGTCAGGTCTCTCTGCGTGACTGTATATTTATTCTGCAAAATTAATCCCCCAAAACAATAATTTTTACATTAGCTCATGATGCACAGAGTAGATGTATTTTATACAATCATGCAAGTGTTTAATATACTTTAATAATAATAACTGTTATTATACTTGAATATTAATTGTGGCTGAAATTCATGATCAGTTAACGATAACAAATTACACAAGTGCAAGGAAACTCGGACAAATCTGATCAATTAACAAAAAATAATCCACAAACATGCAGACATTCGTCTCCTATATAACGTGATGTAATCATTCCACCCTCTTATTCTTATGAAAAAGGCCACTTTGAATAAATGGCAGTTTGTTAAAAAAATCTTTTCAATTAACTTTCTTTTTGCTCCAGCATGCCCACAGGCAAACAATTCTGAACTGAAAAAATAACCCCAAAACCCTAAACTAAAACACCACACTGCTTGGCAGAAGTGGGCTTTGATCTGGAGGTGCTAGATCAATTTCATACTTAAGGCATCAGTGGAGGTGCACAAAAGCATGCAACGGTTTCCCTCAGATCTACCTTTCCCGTAGGGGTCTCCTCCTCTGGCTGAAAAGAAGGTTTCAGTAAGAAAAGGAAGACAGGACAGAAAGACTACATTAGCTCTGACTGGAATGTGGCTGCTCGAGGTCTAGCTCTGAATTTATAAACAACACAGAGAATAAGTAAATGTAAATATTCTGCGTTTTTTTATTGTAATCATGTTTTCTTGATGGTGCAGCAATTCCTGAATGGCGCTTAAAATATCGCCCCCATCTTGCATTTCGAAAAATGTTGCAACAGGTGTGATTGGAGCTTGTTATTTTACTCTGGAATGATGTAATATCCAGACACCTCATCCAACTTATGAACCGGTCACTGTGTCACGTTTCATCAAACCAAACTGTTAATTATGTCTGACCTCAAAAGAAAAAGGCGTTTATCGAAATGATTTGCTGGTCTGTGATTTTCAATCAAATCTTTGGTACGCATTTACAAACCTGTTGTCCTCCAAATTTCTTTCTCAGTATCTCAATTTGCTCAGTCTCCAGCTTCTGGAACAAAGGTTTGACCTGATAGGTGAAAAATAAAATGCTTTAAAATGTAATAATAATAATAATAATAATAATAATAATAATAATAAAATTCCAACTGCAAAATTAAATATAGATTTTATCACTAACTGAATTTGATACATCAAAGCTGCTGTAGTTAAACATTTATTACAGAATAATTACCGTGCCGATTTGGTGGCCGGTCGGGAGGCTGCGGAGGAAACATCCCTCAGCACCCAGCATAGCACTGGCACAATTATCTGGAGCTTGCAGCTGGGCACGGATGGTCTGACTGACTGTGGGCATATACGGCTCCAACACTGCCGACAGGAGACACGCCACGTTCACCGACACGCCGGTTACTGTGCCTGCGCGTTTCCTACAGAACATACACAAATATTATGACCTCGGAGTAACTCTGCTGTAAAAAATAAATTGTAGAAAGAGTATCTGTATTAAATGGAAAGGGTGTTGAAAATGATTTGTAAACTTCCTCTAATTTAAAAAGGTGAGTATTAATTGTATTTGAATCGAACCCATGCATTTTCACTCACTAAGTGACCGAGACTACAGTCACATTGATGCTTATTCACATTTACTTGCCTGTCCTCTTCTCCTCCTTTGATCTTCTTCCAGGGTTCATTGCTCTGAATATACTGGTTGCCATGACGGGAGATGTTGAGAATGCACTTCAGTGCATCACGAATCCTGAGCAAAAGAAATCCCCACAATAAAATAAAATCACCAAACATACATTTATTACATACATTTATTCATACACATATATATATATATATATATATATATATACATACATACATACATACATACACACAATGACATTATATGTAACTTGTTAAGTTTTAAGATTTATTTTTCATCTCTGATCTTTTGTAGTTAACGTTCTATCTCAAATCTATTAGAAATACTGTGGCGCTTTTCTGAATAAAACATTACCTAAATGACTGAAACCTAGCCGTATATGTTGCATCTGCATTATATCTGAACCAGTAAATAATTAATTATGAATACATTTTTAAATGCATAATTGCAATAACATTTCTAAGTAAATAGTATAGTAAATTGTAAATTATTTTTGTCATCTAAATTATAAGATATAATTAGTAAATCTAAATAAATGTTAAAAATGTAAATTTTCTTTAGTTAATTCCATTATTTAAGTCACAATTACATCATTAAGTCTTTAAAATGTTATACGACCACTGCTATATTACTCCAATGTACATACAAACTATATCCTGTTCATTGCATAAGGATTTCTCCCCAGTTGTCAGGAGCAACTAACACATAATTAAAAATACATCTTCTAACAGAATGTTGGCTGTGATGTAGAACCCAAGTGTACAATTTATCCTCATACATTACATTTGTTAAGGCTGCTTTTCAAACATATTCATTAATAGCTGATGTTATCAAATGAAGCTTACATACATCATTAAATACAAAGTTAGGGTATCTTCCTTTTACAATGTTTATGAAGATTTAACAACAAAAATTAAGTGATTGATTATAGATGATGTTTTGGTTTGTCCAATTGATTATAGATGATGTTTTGGTTTGTCCAATTGGTCATTTGACAGCAATGAGCAGATCATTTGTGCCTCGTTCTTTAAATGTATTCAAATAGTTACTGGTTTCTGCAGCGTTCTGCAAAAATAAGAAAGGTCATAGTGGCTTTTAGCCAGAAGAATGCATTTTTTACTTTCATTGTTTTATAGACAAGTATAAAACTGGTATTATGAAAAGCAGGTAAATTAAAATGAATTACAGAAACAAATCATGAGAGATCTGTTCAAAAGAAACTAAAAGACTTTTACACTGAAGGCATTTCTGACCTGACTTTGTCCAGCAACTGGATGTACTGCTTAAGCTCCCAGGACACCTGAGCAATGAGACGCTTGTCTTCATCCTGCAGTACAATCTCCGGCACACAGCCATTAAAGAACTTACTCACAAACATGCCTGCCCTAAGAGACAGAGAGAAAGAAAGGCAGAGACAAGAAAACAGATCTGGTCAATAAAAATCCTGTACGTTTACTGAGCCGTGCAGAAGAGTGTAAACGTGTAATGCAGTCTTCAATAAGCTTGTTTATCTGTGTAGATGAGTGTGTGACCTGTTTGTTTATTGAAACAGGCAATTAGGGAACAAAGTGGGAGTGTTTGTGGTCTATATACCTGTTGATAAAATTGCCCAGGTTATTGAGCAGTTCGGAGTTGTTCTTCAGAGCCAGGTCAGCCCAAGAGAAAGAGGAATCCTGGCCCTCAGGTCTCACGTAAGTGAGGTAGAAACGCCAAACATCGGATGGAATGCCGGTGTCTTTAGCCATGTCTCCAAACACTCCCACACCACGGCTCTTTGAGAACTTTGTATCCTCGTAGTTCAAGTATTCTAAGTTTGAATAAAAAAAAACCCAAATTAAACAAACTAATATTTTGTAACTCAAAAAGCTCAATCCAAGCTTAGTCCAACTTGATTTACCAAATACAATGTATTTATAAAACCATGCCACTGATTTAAATCTTATCATTACAATACATTTTTTGTTATAAGACAAACCATTCTAAAATCTAAAATCTGATTGGCTGAGCTTTGTTTGAAAGCACTATAAACGCACATTAATCAAATTCATTAATATTGCTCCAAATAAAATATTTCTCTGAACAACAGTAATCCATTTATTGTCCTCATCTTTGTCCAATATGTTCCTTAGCAAAGCTTACTGCTATTAGGCTACATTGCTTTTCAGAAGAAATGTTTACTGCAAATATAATTTAGATAATGATTCTTCATGTCGTATCTAAGAACACACTTACTCATGATAAATCACTGTACTGCACAGGCTCTCATGGCTTATTGCATTATTACACACCCAGCTGCACCTTATATCTAGTTGAATGACCAAAATCAGCTGGACAGTTTTCAGGGGAGTTGTTGTGCATCACCTGTAGCGATGAGATGGTTGACGAGCGTGTAGTTGTCCTGTGCGCCGAGCAGAGAGCATGGGAAAACCACACTGTGGAATGGAACGTTGTCTTTTGCCATGAAGTTGTACAGCTCCACCTGCAGGATAAGTCAGAGAGACACAATTATTTTTTTGGTATATAGATATAATAATTATTTGCTATTCCAATAACTATAATTGAAAATAAAAATAAGGAACTTGAATATTTTAAATATTGGCATAAAATTACTTAATTAGATTATACTTCTATCTTTATCTCTTTATCTAAACTGCCCTGCTTATATGTAGATGCATTCATTTATTAACCTGAACAAGGCTAATCTTAACTGATCTCATTATACTATAAAATTTCTGAACTATGTTTTCCACAGATTTTTACACACACAGGCATATACACAATACACCCAGAGAGTGAACTTGTATTAAGTGATACATGTATTACTTCTTAAATTAAACAGGATCAAAAGGCAGCATAATCTCACTCGAATTATTTCACATACCATTCATCATCTCCAAGCTTGTATATTCTCATTGCAAAACTAGTCCTTTTTTAAAAACCCTTGCAAAATACCAGCACAGATATCAGGAAACCTGTCTTGGCATTGTGTCCTTTTGCACATCACTACCACGAAGAAAGACCCATTGCAACCCTTGTGTAAATTTTACTCTTCTTCCTTTAGGTTTTGTGCAGATATAAAATGTACATTTACTTTTGTAAACATTTAATTTTGTTAAAATGTGCCTCTTGCTTGTTGCTCAGCTACTATATAGGGGTGTAGGTGATAACGTGTTTGAAGGGTTGAGATCTGGCACCTGTTGTGGGTTCTTCCACCATTTCTCCCATTCACTGGTGTAGTTGGCAGTTATGGAGAGGTAGCCGATGGGGGCATCAAACCAGACATAAAACACCTTTAATGAAAGAGGGACATCAGCATGTAAATCAGGTGTCCACAAAATAAGGTCCAAGCATTTGTGACTGTATTTAGAGCACTTGTCTTACCTTCTCACTATATTCAGGGAGTGGTACAGGTGTCCCCCACTTCAGATCTCGTGTGATGCAGCGTGGCTTCAGACCATCTCTTATCCATGAGCGGGTGATCTGCTTAGCATTAGCGGTCCAGTCACCAGTATTAAAAGTCTTCTCCAGCCATGCCTCCAAGTCTCCTTCCAGCTAATAAATGCACACACTCAGTGTTAGTGTAAAAAATACATGGACATGTATTATTTTATAAGTAAATACATAGTTGTTACCTTGGGCAGGTCGAGAAACAAGTGCTTAGATGTGCGAATCACAGGAGTCTGTCCACACACCTTACACAGAGGATCCTATGGGAAGGTCAAAAAAAAAAAAAAAAAAAAAAAAAGACCCCGAATCTCTAAGGTTATAATCCACTTTTGGAATAAGGACACGCAGTATCATCTTCATAGAAAGTATGTCAGTTATGTTTACATGTGAACTGGAAGGCAGCAATAACTTAACATTCAGGAATATACCATTTCATGGAATCAGACTGAAGATGACTACCTGTAAGATTTCTAGTTACCATGCAGAGGTGTTGCTGAAATGGGTTTTTTAATTGTACCTTGAGCTCCACGGCGTTAATGAGTCGGCCACACTTGTCACACTGGTCCCCTCTGGCTTCGGGATATTTGCAGTTAGGACACACACCCTCCACAAAGCGGTCAGCTAGGAAGCGCTGGCAATTCTCACAGCGCAGCTGCTCCACTATGTCCTCTTGCAGAAATCCTCGCTCATATAAACGAAAGAATATGTTCTGTGAAATTCTGAGAGAAAGAATGAAAGAGAAAGAGAGAAAATATGTATAAGCAAAAAAAAAAGGAGCTCAATATTTTATTAATTTTATGTCATAGGGATTTGGTGCTGTTGGAACTGTTGGAACAGTTTTTTGTGTCAATAAAGTTTCAGTCAGATCTTCAATATTAGAAAATAATGACTAATCTGTTAGTGTCAAGAGGTCACATGATGTGCCTCTGAAACAAGTCAAGCATGTTACTTACTCCATTAAACTTCTGCTTATGTAACATCACAGAACTGTGTTGTGCCACTCTGAAACCCCCTTAAACACACTTAATTCAGCACATCATCCATTTCTGAAACCCTTCCGAACTCACGCATGCATTTCATCATCTTACTCTGTCTGTTGTTGAGTGGTGGTGCGGCCGAAGTAATCAAAGTCGATCTGGAACCACTTGTAGATGGCACTGTGGACTGCAAAGTACTTGTCGCATATCTGTTGGGGTGTTAGACCCTCCTCAAGAGCCTTGTTCTCTGTTGCAGTGCCATACTCGTCTGTCCCGCACAAATACAGCAGGTTCCAGCCACGCAAACGGCCATATCTGCAGCGAGAGACAGATAGTGAGACATACCTTATTGAAGTATTAAATTTTGGTTAAACACAACTGAAAAAGCAGGATTTTACCATGTGTGCAAGCTTTATTGTTACATGTTCACAATTTAGCTTAAAAGATTTCTATAGATACTTTCAGTGCAAATAACAACAAAATATTTAAATAATAAAAATATTAAACAATATTTCAACTGCAGGGCAACCAGGTGGAAAGACAGGTCCGCCTACTGTAGTTTTCCCATTAGTGCTTCATAATGAGGGCAAACAAAATGAGTAAAAGCAGAGCAGAGGGTCATGTTACCTGGAGAACACATCAGCGCTGAGCACGCAACCGATGATGTTGCCAAGGTGAGGCACGTTGTTTACATACGGCAGTGCACTGGTGACCAGCACATTACGCTTGCCTTCCTTAGGTAACCTGAGTAAATCACAAATATCACATTATAAACATCACAGCTACACAGTACAACTACAATTAAAAACAGATTAGCAAAAATACATGATTTCTGCATGAATGTGATTTATATTATGACATCAATCTAAAAATGTGGGTTACATTTATTTATGACAAATGTTTACGTGGCATTATAAAAAAGCCATCCATTCAGTAGACCAAGTAAAAATGTGTAAAAAAAAAAACAACAAAAATTTTCCAAGACTACTTCTTTTATTTATTATATAATACTTAATATATGCTTCTTCCTAGAAATAAAATCATACAAATCAAGCAAAATGATCTGTCAGTAGAATGATAATTACATCTTCTTAATAATCTCATATTTGCTTTCTAATAATCAGATAAACTACTCAATTTGTCTATAGTCAAGTTAGATTTATTATAAAATAATTAATCATATAGTTGGCCAGCTCCAGTAAACTACAGAAATATTGACAGCCTTGGTAGAGCAGGGTAAAAATGATACCATATCTTTCTGCGTATCTAGCTCAATCTCACACTTAAAATGAGAAGTAAACTTTTAATTAAAAAAGGTGGCAGTATTTCTGGAGCAGAATGTAGGTACAATTCTTTAATGCAGGGCTTCAATCTGCCAAGATATGATATGTTGCATTCGGTTTTAAAAACACCAGATATAACTCATGTTCAAACCCCGTAAACATTGTTGTTTGTAAAGTGATGAGGTGATTCTAGCCCCCTGATCACTGCTGTAAGATAAAAGTGTGTTTAGGGCTGAGAAAGTGGGAGATCTGAAAATATTTTTTCCCCCTACAACGCTGTGAACTCCTTACACATTATTACACATTATTACATTACTCAAGAATTTAATCTTCCACTCTGTGTGTGTTACGTTGGAGAAGATTATAATCTTACACAGGGTGTTGCCTTTTTATGGTCTCGTCACACTCTGGCAGTCCTTTACTCCAAGCCTGAGCAGCTACCTCGATCTCTTCCTCGGTCATCACATGCTCAGTGTCTTCAGTCTAAAAGACAACGATTAGGGTCACGTTTTTTAATTAGTTAAAAAACAAAAAACACAAAGAGAATATTGTGCTATCATCTTATCACTGACTAGCCAAGCTGTGTCTGTCATAACAGTGTTATTACAGCTGTATTACATTCTGCTCAAATTATTGTCGTCTTCTCATGCAAAGATGCAGAAATATGACAACAAGCAACAAATGAAAAAACATTTGTGAAACATATCAGTAATAATAATATATTTACTAAAATACTAGATTTATTTTCAGAATACCTCAGCTAGAAAATAGGTCCTTTAACCTTTTCTGTGTCACAAGCAAATGAAATGAAAAGCATACATCAGTCTTTCTCACCCCAGCAGCTGGATATAGGATGAACTTATTATAGCTTACTATTTATGGCAGTGAAGCACTCCTCTTATGGTTAAGAAGTATCAAATGGGACGGATTATAACAATGTATTATAATACTGATAATATATTAGAATTGTCAGACACCTGAGGAACTGATTTAGTATTGTTTACTGCTTTTGTTAAGAGCTGGCGATGGTGTATTTTTAAAAGTGAACATGCATAGCAATGAACAGCTGACTGGATTTCACCCTGCTGCGATGTTATCTTATTCTGCTTTTACAATAGCCACAGAATGCCACTGCACTCGAAAAACAGGGTCACATTTTCTTACATTTCCTCTTTTCTGTACTAAATGAAAGAAGATTATGTACCTCACTGGGCAGGTTCTCCCTTCGCTGTGCATGTGGCACTGGTTGCTTTTGAAGGAAGTTCTTCAGGCCATTAAGCTCCTTCCCTGGCAGAATCTTCTGTACTGCTTTAGTGCATGCTGGCAGCTGACTTACACGCTCAAACCAGCCTCGAACAGAATGCAGCTCACCTGAAAACAGAAAAATGCACCCCGAAAGAGATCATTATTTTGGTAGTATAGCACATTGACTTAAGCAGGCACACATTAATAAATAACAGCTGCTTCTCTCACCAGCTTCCAAAGCTGAGTCAGACAGAACGGGGTACAGTGCTGCCCACAAGACGATGTCTGCCACTTCGACTGTCTCCTGAAACAGACAGGACTGCCTGGTGAAACAGCTTGCATTGTGTAGAAAATAGGGAAGATTTTATCGATGCAAGTCTCTTTACTATGAAGTCGCCAGTAAACATTCCCACTACTGGTTGCCATAGTAATACTGTTGATCAGTGGGTGGCGCAACTAGCATTACAAATCAGTTTTCGTGCAACTAGAATGAAACATTCTGGAGGGAGATTTGCGATTATGTCTAAAATGTACTAGTGTATCATTTCATACAAGATGAAGGAGAAGCAGTGTGTGTGTACCAGTAGTAACTGAAGCGCAGAAATTTGCATAGATGTACGTGTGCTTACACAATAGAATGTTATGCAGACAACAAGATCAGAGCTTAATCCAAACCTAGTCTACAAGATCCACGATGCAGTCAGCTCTGCTAAGTCAAGGTTTAAATACTTACTGCAGTTAGGAACTGTCTGGGTTTCCCACTCAGACATTGCTCCAGCCAGCTCAGAGGGTTTTTCAGCAGCGTGCCGGCCTCGCTCCTCTTCCCCTGAAGCACGGCCACATGGAGGGCCTGAAGCAGCACAGGCTACACAAACACACAATTGACCATCAGTCAACAAACTTCAATATAATGTTATAATAATATATATATACATATTATATATATATACATATTATATATATATATATATATATATATATATATATATATATATATATATATATATATATATATATATATATATATATAAAATATTGATACAAGATGTTTATATATAAGATATTTTAGGCTGTCAAAAGTTGTTTTGACAAATCAGTTTCAATTTCAGTCAAAGCATCCTAGCAAGTATCCTTGATTTGTATAACAGATAGAGTGTGAATCATGTTACTTCTATTGCAACGTATATCACAGTCTACATTTTTGTGCAAATTGTCAGAATCTCAAAAACACTGACCACGTTTTGATTCAGAAAAAAAAAAAAAAGATTCAGTGCCTGGTAGGTGGGGTCACATTAGAAAAGAAAAACTGCATAGCAACAAGCAGCTGACTGGATTTCAGCCTGTTGTTGTGTTATCTTGGTCTGCTTTCACACTAGGCATTTTTCTTCTTAAACCACAGCTCATGTGTTGTATGAAATCCTATGGGAATTGTGCGCACAGGAATGCTTCAGTCATCAAAAAGCACTGTTTTTAGTCATAGCAGACTAGACCGCTTACTGATTTAAAAAAAAAAAAACAGATGAAAAAACTACTTTAACCTTGCAATCAGTTCACATATTGAGTTGCAAGTAAATAAAATAAACAGGACTGACAGACTGTCAGTTACTGCTAGTGAGGGAATATAAGGGACGGGATACAAACAAGGCTTACATACACAGCTCCTTATTGATTTTCTTCCTCCAATGCTTGTAAAGGTAAATAACTTCTCCATCACTAGTTAAACCTATCATTACACCGATCAGCCATAACATTATGACCACTGAGAGGTGAAGTGAACAACACTGATTATCTCCTCATCATGGCACCTGTTAGTTGGTGGGATATATTTGGCAGCAAGTGAACATTTTGTCCTCAAAGTTGATGTGTTAGAAGCAGAAAAAATGGGCAAGCATAAGGATTTGAGTGAGTTTGACAAGGTCCAAATTGTGATGGCTAGACGACTGGATCAGAGCATCTCCAAAACTGCAGCTCTTGTACGGGGTTCCTGGTCTGCAGTGGTCAGTATCTATCAAAAGTGGTCCAAGGAAGAAACAGTGGTGAACCAGAGACAGGGTGATCAGATCCAACAGCCGTGCTACTGTTGCTCAAACCGCTGAAGAAGTTAATGCTGGTTCTGATAGAAAGGTGTCAGAATACACTGTGCATGACGGGTCAGGGCCGTTTTGGCAGCAAAAGGGGGGACCAACACAATATTAAGCAGGTGATCATAATGTTATGCCTGATCAGTGTATTTAATATTTAATACTATTAATAGAATACTATCTAGGACTGATTAGATCAGTGAGGTTTAAATTCTAGAAAAACACAAAAAGTGCTCCAGCTTACTCATTTTCTGAAAACAAAATACACTCTAATTTCTGTTTACTCAATATCTACTTTTATTTTGATAAACTTAAAAAAATAAAAATAAAAAAAATAAGATTGTATCTTTTTATTATCTCTAAAATATACTTCTTTGCTGCAATAAATGTCAGAAAGTAGGCAAGGACTCTTGCACAATATTTTCATAGCAAATACTCCACATAAATTTCCACAAAGTCTGTATTTTTGGTCTTTTCTAGGGTTATACTAGAAATAGTCATGGGCTTAATGTATTAATAATACCATTGTTCGGTGGTACCTACAAAAATAATGAGTTTCCTGTGAAACTGCATCTGTTTAGCTGGTGTATTGTTTTCTTTTTCGTTCATTAAATGTATGCAAACCCAGGAAAAGCTTAATAGTGTTATGATTTATTAGGAAAATATATTCAAGCATGAATTTTTTGTTATACACTAGCCCACCTCATCTAATAATATGTACACTTTGAGAAGCTTGGAGTGTAATATATATAAGCCCTGAAATGAGATCCACACATGTTACTGAAAATAAGGTAACAGTCAATACGGTCATTGCTCCTTGGTAGCAGATCCTGACCTGCAATTCTGTTGCTTCCCATTCCAATAACTGCCTGCTGGCATCAGTGATCTCTTTTCCACCAACCTCGAACAGATATCTGTGGAGATATGAACATGTAAGGCTTCCACATCAACAGGGCAGAAATGAAAGTTTTAGTAGGGAATACTCACTGGCAGATGGCATTAGCACTGAAAAGTTGCTGGCCGCTGGGAAGCAGCACAGCAGGGAGGACTGGGCGACTCAGAAAGGACACCACGCTTTCTGGAAAAACACACACGTACACTCAGATAGAAAGTAAACATAAACTGTTTATATATGTTAATAACCTACCATAACCTGATTGCTGTGTCTTTATCAAATAGACCACCATTTTGTAGGTGTACAATTACCGAAACCCATCTGTATCCGACCCCTTAACTCTAACAGAAAACTTAAAACAAAAAACACAAAGAGAATATTGTGCTATCATCTTATCACTGACTAGCCAAGCTATGTCTCTGTCATAACAGTGTTATTACAGCTGTATTACATTCTGCTCAAATTATTGTTGTCTTTTCATGCAAAGATGCAGAAATATGACAACAAGCAACAAATTAAAAAACATTTGAAAAACATATGAGTAATAGTAATATATTTACTAAAATACTGGATTTATTTTCAGAATTTTATAGAAACTCTAGCGACTATTATTCAGGTTTGTCTGTTCTTTTACAGAAATACCTCAGCTAGAAAATAGGTCCTTTAACCTTTTCTGTGTCACAAGCAAATGAAATGAAAAGCATACATCAGTCTTTCTCACCCCAGCAGCTGGATATAGGATGAACTTATTATAGCTTACTATTTATGGCAGTGAAGCACTCCTCTTATGGTTAAGAAGTATCAAATGGGATGGATTATAACAATGTATTATAATACTGATAATATATTAGAATTGTCAGACACCTGAGGAACTGATTTAGTATTGTTTACTGCTTTTGCTAAGAGCTGGCGATGGTGTATTTTTAAAAGTGAACATGCATAGCAATGAACAGCTGACTGGATTTCACCCTGCTGTGATGTTATCTTATTCTGCTTTTACAATAGCCACAGAATGCCACTGCACTCGAAAAACAGGGTCACATTTTCAATGTGATTACAATGAAATGCAAAGCATACATCAATGAAATGAAAAGCATACATCAGTCTTTCTCAGCCTAGCAGCTGATGTATTATAATACTGATAATATATTAGAATTGTCAGACACCTGAGGAACTGATTTGGTATTGTTTACTGCTTTTGTTTAGAGCTGGTGATGGTGTATTTTTAAAAGTGAAAGTGCATAGCAATGAACAGCTGACTGGATTTCACCCTGCTGCGATGTTATCTTATTCTGCTTTTACAATAGCCACAGAATGCCACTGCACTCCAAAAGCAGTATTTTTCTTTCTGTTTACCAAGTCGGAAAAAAAAGAATGGCCAGACTGGTTTGAGCTTACAGAAAGGCTACAGTAACACAGATAAGCACTCTGTGAAATTGTGTTGAGCAGAAAAGCATCTCAGAACGCATATCCCGTTGAACCTTGAGGTGGACGTGCTGCAACAGCCACGCCAGATCAGAACATCATGATAGTCCAACATGACAGTCATCTCTAAATGGTTTCAGTGGACTTCCCAGTAATCAGATCTGAACGAAATAGATCACGTTTGGACTGAGGTATGACCGAAGATTTGCAGCATGAAAGATCATCTGGAAAATGCAGGAACTGTACAATGCAGTCAGGTCAACAAAAACCAGAATCTCAAATTGCTAGTGGAATCTATATTATGAAGAATTGAGGCAAATTTGTTTTGAAAACAAACCCAATATATGTTTAGTGCTCCTTAAAAGTGCTTGATGAGTGTAACTCATCTTCCCCTTCTCTTGGGTTTCTGCATCACAGCTGCTACAATGCAGGGCAAATAACTTCATCACCAGACTTTAACCATTATATAATCACGTGTATATTGATGGTTTGCATGTTTAATACTTTTTTAATGATGATAATTCATTTAAATACAGATCAGCTGTCAGAATGATCACACACTCATTCATACTTTCAGATTTCTATAGCAAGTCCTGCAGCTATTATTCTTCACTCAAGAGGCTGATAACAAACCTTTTTTTCACAGAAAATACCTAATGTTTTAACATTTTGGAAGTGAATTTGACAGAAAGTAACATTAACAGACTTTCTCACCCTCATGGCTGAGCAGCTGCACGTCACATTTCACTCCGGTGTGCTCGAGCGCCGCTAACACTTTCACACACTGCGGACTGCCTTCACTTACAAACAGCTTCATCTGGACCTTTCGTCTGTTCTCCTGCTGTCAGCCTAAAGGAAAGACCATATAACGTGAAATCTCTGAAACACAAACATAAAACATTCCACTTGAACCGGCTTTTATACCTTTATTATCTGATGCAACTTGGCACAGTGTAACTGCAACTCGGCAAGCTGTAGTTTTTATGGGTCTGCTGCGCCGTGTACATAGATCTACACAGGTTGTCAATTGGACTACAATACCCAGAAAACAATGCACGCTGTCGTAAAAAGCATCGCACTTCCTGCGTTTCTATCATTGGTTGCGGCGTTTCCACGTGCCAATGAAAGTTGAGCAACTTTAAAATGAACATAGATTAATAAAGATATTCAAACGTAATGTTCATCTATGTAAACAATTATAACATATAATATATTTGTGTTACAATTCCGTTGAACGATTACCCAGCCTTAGATATAATCTCCAGAAGCCGCTGGAGTGACTGTAGGCTTAACGTCACGTTCAATTTCGAAGCCATTGTCTGACTCCCTATGTAGTGTTCATGTGTAGGGAAGAGACGGTTAATTGGGACGTTATGTAAAATCAGCTCAGAGCCAGGTCACGTGACCGGGGCCAGCTAGGCTCGCGCCCGGGGCAGAGTGTAAACGCTGGAAAGGAGCGGAGTTTGAGTTGTGAATAAAGATGCTCGGCTGATTTTAGACTATTTGGATTACAAATCCCGAATGCACCTGCAAAAGGTGAGACAAATACAATTGGTTTATAGGTTTTTAAATAATTCGGATACTTTGAGCGCTTAATTGATTTCGGATCGTTTTTGAAAATTTTAATTTTAATGTAATTTATTGATGTCTTGGCTGTATGTCAATCCTACACACAGAGCATGTGGCGATTTTGTAAAATTGTTAAACACATAAATAAAATGAACCGAGATGTTATTTGATGCGCACTTGGGGAACTTTTTAATTCATTCATACGGCTTAAATTCAGATTATTCAGCACACCGCAGACGGAAGGCAGAGCAGATGACAGTTTACAGTCTCTACAGGTAGCAATATTTTTAGCCTGGTCATTTGACCCCCTGCAGATCACAATAAGCTCACAGGAAAGATTTCCGAAAGCCACTGTTTTTTTTATTATTTCTTTTTTTTGCCTACAGACCCGTGTTGAGATGAAAAATGATATATGTAGTTTTTTTTTTTCGTTTTTATTGTTCAGCGGTCATCTGGCTCTGCCGTGACAAATTGTCCTACCTAGGTTTGTGCGCATGCGCACCTCACTTTGGCAAACAATCGTTTGCTCCTTCACCAATCTTGTTGCAATATTTTTATTTTGTATGTTTTTTTTGTATTTTATAATCCTTATAATCTATAACGAATAAATAATGTCGAAATATACCTGTAGTTTCATGCAGGAAGCATTTTCCTACAAGTTATGCTCTCATAAGAGAATGCACTCTCAGAAACAAAGAATACTAAACTGTACCATCTTTTGAGACTGGGGTAGTGGCTTCAAGGGTAAATCTTTTGCATCTATAACATATATACACTGATCAGGCATAACATTATGAGCAGTAAGAGGTGAAGTGAATAAGACTGATGATCTCATCATGGCACCTGTTAGTGGGTGGGATATATTAGGCAGCAAGTGAACATTTTGTCCTCAAAGTTGATGTGTTAGAAGCAGGAAAAATGGACAAGCATAAGGATTTGAGCGAGATTGACAAGGGCCAAATTGTGATGGCTAGACCACTGGATCAGAGCATCTCCAAACTGCAGCTCTTGTGGGGTGTTCCCGGTCTGCAGTGGTCAGTATCTATCAAAAGTGGTCCAAGGAAGAAACAGTGGTGAACTGGAGACAGGGTCATGGGTGACCAAAGCTCACTGATGCACGTGGGGAGTGAAGGCTGGCCCGTGTGGTTCTATCCAACAGACAAGCTACTGATGCTAAAATTACTGAAGAAGTTAATGCTGGGTCTGATAGAAAGGTATCAGAATATACAGTGCAAAAGGGGGACCAACACAATATGAGGCAGGTGGTCATAATGTTATGCCTGATCTGTATATATAATTTTATATATATATATATATACAAAAATATACACACACACATATATATATATATATATATATATACACACACACACACATGTTGTGGGAGATGCTTTAGGAAGCATGGGGTGAAATCTCATCAGATTATCTTGACAGCTACAATGCCCAGGCTGTAATTACTGCAAAAGGTGTTTTTTTGATGAAGGAAAAGTTTGAAAACATTCGTCATTTCCATCAAAATCAACTCTGACATGTCAGCATGTCCTGTTCTTTTGCTATATTTTCTAGCAATATATATATATATATATATATATATATATATATATATATATATATATATATATATATATATATATATTACTTATGCACGATATTGCGTACATTTAAAATGATTGTGTACACCGTTCCAGGTAAAAAAAATACAAGAAATGGTACAGTGTAGTACCCTTGAGAGGGTGTGGTTTTATTTTTTGGCCAGGGTAATAAATTAGAGCACAACACCAATGTCCTGAACCTGCATGACATTATAGAGATGATCAAAATATCAGTTTCGGATTAATTTCCCATGCAGGCCAAAAAAATGTGTGCTTTTGCAATTTACGACTTTAAATGAAATCAGTACAGAAAGCAGGAAGCATGATATTGTAAAACCGATGCAGTGCCTTCTTTAAGGTCCCTCTGAACGTAATGCATATATACTACAGCACTAAACAGCAGGCTAGGTCTAAATACCACATTTCTCATACAGCACAATATTTCATAGGTTTTTCTAGCACACATTTTTGGACGTTACTGATGTAATGTTGTGGAAAAAGGATGTGGTTGTCATTGTTTCACATTTACAGCTCAGTATGTTTAATCCCACAAACCCCAGTGCTCTTAGAAGTGAAGGAAAAAACCTGTTTACGAACTGTCTGCTTTTTTGTTTTACCCTTAAGCCTATATACAAGTGACGCTTCTGGTATTTTTCTATAAACCTTTCACAAAGTGTGGCAGCTCTTCTCAATTTAATACAGCCACATAATGTGTCATAATGTATATGACGTTCTTAGCACTGATATCAGACATTATTAAAGCAAGTTTTGTTATGCGTGTTACGATTAGCACACCAGAACATAAGTTAAGTCTAGTAATAATTGTAGATGATGCAAAAAAAAGGTGTATTATACATTGTGTTTCCAGAGAAACAGTGCATTTTGGACAAAAGCCTTTCATCATCTGTGCAAGCAAAGTGCTTGTGTAGCTGTAGGGTATGAATCATGCGAAAGCAACATTTTGCTTGCGCAGCTAATGAAGGACTTTTGTCTGAAAGACCCCGTTTCTCTGGAAGCAAATGTCACAACTCATGCATTTTATAAAAAAAAAAAGAATAGCCTTTTTTTGTTCACTGTGCCTGTGTTGTTTGATACACAGATTTATCAAATCAACACTGAACATTACAATATGCTGTATTGTTCTTTGTGTCTAGTTCCTCTCAAGACTAGGGAGTGTTTTTCTTGCTAGCTGTTGTCTCTTGCCTGCTCGGTAGGGATCTAAATTCACATCTATCTTTCTTTAAAGACATTTTATGACACGAAAAATATATATAATAATAATATAATTTTATAATATATAATATTATAAAATATAATCCAATTAAAAGCATTTCTCTAAAAAGCAATGTATGACCCGAGACCAAAAGAAGTTCATTGAATTCACTGGACTTTTTTTTCTTTCCCATGCACTTTTTTTTTGGCTATTAAGTGGTGTTTTTTCTTTTCTTGGTTTCAGTTTGAATGTGTTTATGCTGTCATACAGTTTGTTCATGTGCACTGCTTGTAACGGTTAGTGGAAATGAAAGCCTGTGCTTTGTAAAAGAGTTACATTCAGAGCAAACTTTCTCCCATTATAGGCTTGTAAACTTTGCACATATACACAAATGTCTTACACTACGGAACTGCAGATGCTCAGGCATTACTGCACAGAATCCTTTTTCTAGTTATTTGCTCTCAATTCATTATGTTGTATGGTTTCTTGTTTTTTATTTATTCAGTCTGAATATATTATCTACCTTACAATGCTTTTTATACTTTTTTTTTCTTATTTCCTGTGTTACATTTCTCATTCTAGGGCTATAAACTCACTTACCTCTTTAATATGAATCGTGTTGATTGTTTAGCTGTACTTGTATCCACTTGTATCCAATATCCACTGGCATGGTCAAAATCACATTTTTGTCACCCATTCTTCGGTGGACATTATACAAAGCTCTTGACCTGTGTCTGCATGATTTTCTACACTGTGCCCCTTCCACATAATTGACTGATTGGATAACTGTATAAATGTGTTTGTATTATTTATTACACTCCTGCTGTTGATTTCATATTTTGCATTTTGTAAAGGTGCATTGGGATGCTTTTTATAGCTGGTTCTGTAAGTTGTTGTTGATCTTTCGACCGCTCCCTACGTGTTTAAGGGGTCGCCACAGCGGACCAACAGCGCAGGTTTTACGCAGGATGCCCTTCCTGACGCAACCCTCCAATTTTATCCGGGCTTGGGACCGGCACTGCATCCAGTGTCTGGGGTTTGGGCACTGGCTGGGAATTGAACCCGGGCCTTCCACATGGTAGGCGATAAACCTACCACCGAAAGCTGGTTCTGTAAGTGTAGTTGAAAAAACACACACTTACAGCCCCAGGGTCTGTGTGTAGGTGTTTGCTAGTTATAGACCTCTTTATGTCTAGTTAATCACATATATTTACACACGCCATATTTCCCTCATGACTGTCTGGCAGGCAAGCTTTTTTATTGTCAGTACATGTCATTTTGTCAGTATGTAGGCAAAAAGAATGTCTATTTACATGTCTCTCTCTATCTGGATCGGTAGTGGAAGTTGGATGTGCATCAGGCCTCATCTGTGTGTTCAAAACTGTAATAGAAAAATCACACTGACATATGTCTCCTTCCTCCACACAGAGCATGACAGGGCATGAGTGATAAAAGCATGTTTTAGAAGAGTAGGACAGAATACCATGTTTTTGTTGCAGCGTCTCGACCACAAGCACGCAAAGTAGAACACGAACATGTGACTGGTCTATATTGATAGACCTGTAGCCATAAAAGCCATAAAGCTTATAGGAAAGAAGTGGCATGTTACGCTAAAGAGTTTCATAATGACGTTTGCTTTGTGAAACCTGGTTAGACTGCATGGCTGCTTAGGAAATAATGCCAGCTCTGTCAGTGTGTTATTGGAAACCACTCTGCTCCACTGATTTACTCTTCTTTCTGATATTGTCCATTACTATGAACTAGACCAATAGAATTCTTTCAGATCTCTGTGGGCAATGCTCATTGGTGTCTGCGGGAGAAAGAATAATATTGCCCCGTGTGATGCAAAAATTGTTGCATTTTTCAAGTGGCACCACACGTTCAAATACTGTACAGTGAAAGTTGATTAGCTATTCGTGCTGTTGAAGTCTGGCGTCATGTACTCATGAGGAATTTTTGCAGGATATTTCATGGATATCAGAGTATTTCATAGGCTTGCCACAGTCAGACAAGTGTTTTGTGAATTGTGCAAGACTGAAACTTTTTACTGTAACTTCAGCGTTATGAGGTGACTTGTTAGCATTGCCCTAGCCTGGTTATCATGGAAAACAGATCAGAATCTGTCAAAATCCCCTTTAATGGTTTAACAGTTATCTGTTTTTTCTTTAACGATAAGGTAAGGAAAATCTGTGATATACTTAAAAGCTACCTTTTCTTACAGCAAACAACAGTGACCTTGCTACTAACTTTGCTACTTATTTAGCTTAATTTATTGACCGTAAGAGCTTGAGTGTTTACTTCTTGGAAAAATATTTCCACTAGACATAATCAGAAAGTATACACATTCATGTTATTCCCTTTCGTTCGTTTGTTCTTTCTTTCTTTCTTTCTTTCTTTCTTTCTTTCTTTCTTTCTTTCTTTCTTTCTTTCTTTCTTTCTTGTGAAAAAAGTTAATTCTTAGCTAGTGTTTTAAGAAAATAAATGCTAAGAAATCATATCTGTCCACATTATCATGGGTTTTTCATCATCGTGGTATCTGTCATTGGCTTTAGTATACGTGTATACAACTGTGTACCAAAGGGCTGTTGATTTTCTCAAATTTTCTTCGGATTAATCAGAAGGCGTTGATTATTATCAGCAGTTCAGATGGTTGTGTTGGCTGTAATTACATCCCAGGTTTATTTACGTGATCATTCAACCACCTTCACGTTTTAATGTTAAGAGGCTTGCTGATGTCCCACATTAACAGATATGTTAAAAAATGTGTGTCATTTCTGTGAGTTTTTCTCTGAGGACACATGTATATAGTGTTTTCAGGGGTTGCCTCCAGTGTTATTGCTCTTGTAAATAAGAGGTAAAGCTGTAATTTTGAAGTTTTCTGTTATGGCAAAATCTTCAGTATAATTTGGTTCTGTTTATTTAACTCTTAGACAAGGTGAGAAAACATCTGTTTATAACATAAGTGACAACAGGAGTGATGCATTTTGCACATCGCTAACTGTAACTATACAGCATGCGGATAAACAACATGGCGGCTTCTTTAATAAATAAAATATTGTAAACATTGGAAAATTGCTATTGAACATATATTACAAGTTAATTATGTAATATTTGCATAAAAAATATATGTAATATGTGCTATTACGCTCTAGCTCTATTGTAATATGATCTTATCAGTTTTGTCTATAATGCAATAACATGTCTGGAGTAACAAACCTTATCATGAACACCATCGGTCTCTGTTTGTATGCTTCATTTTGGCTCAGTTCATAAAACCTGTCATCTGTGCTATCATCCATAAAGGAGAAGCAAGAAAGATATTTCAGATATATTAGTTCAAGCATTGAATATAGTTAAGAGTTGAATTAAGGATGAAAACTGCACATGTAATGTATAGCTTTTAGACTTATTTTTATTATTATTTTTCATTATTATTATTAAAAGCTCTTTTTAAATAGAGCTTTTTTATTTGGCCATTTATCTGGATGTTTGTTGAAACAGTTCTTCTCGAGCAGTCAATATTGGGAGAGTTGATTGTGTGCTTGGCTAATTGAACAGGAGAGTGGCTTTAGGTCAGAGTACAGTAATTCATTATCATCTATTGGATTGGCCAATGAATCGATTGGCCTTTGTTGCAGTGCTGCTTTTTGTTCTGGGGATCTTGCCACATTGTGAATATGACTTCATACTACTCTTCATGCTCAGATAAGGCAGGAGGAAAATATGAAACGCTACTTAGAGATGATACTGACTTTTAAATTTCTTGATATAATTCCTGTTCTAGTTTACGTATAGGTAGAGAAAGTAATAAAAATCATTAAATGTATAATTTAGAAAAACCACTTACCCAGATTGAATCTGAAGTTTTATTTCAATCAAAGAGTGTGTTTGCGTTTTCTTGTTTTAAGGCTACTTAAAACAAGCGACTACAGCACGTTTCCTAAACAGCAGCCTCTGCTGAATGTGCACCGACCTGGAATGACTTATTAGCGTAATAAATGTCAGTCTCGTGGCAACTGATTCGACTGTGTACAAAGAAACAGGGAGCTGACTTTGTAACAGAAAGAAATCGTGCATAGCTGTGTGTAAAGTCTATGCATCTCAGGTTAATCTCCTCTCAGAATCTAAGGGTAACTGAGCGAGCTCTGGCTTACATGGCTGATCCAGGGCCATTCAGCCTGTATTAGTGAATGCGAGATATGGAAACACACACATCTGACCACTGACTTATTCTAAGCTGTTTCGCTGTTACGTAGCAGCTTGTTATTTCATAACATTTTATAAGAACTTCATTACATAAAACCCACATGGCACCTTAAAGACCCTTAATTTATCCAGAATTACATAATAAAACATCTTAAATCGAATAGGTTCAGCATTATTTCATCCTAATCTCTATCTGCTGTATCTGTACTGTGCGGATATTGAATAACAATTTCAATGTGTTTCCTAGTATTTATAAGAAAAAATACCCTAAATACAAGCTGCTCTTGCACACAGTGCAAGCCTTTGTTCTCTTCCTGGTTTCATTAGTGTTTGACCAAAGCCAGGTTCATATCTACCAAGCCAGTCTTGTTTAGTTTATGCCTTCATGACAAACAACTTATGTCAGTTTTCCCAAAGCAAGAACAGTTAATCCATGATTACATTCACTTCAGAAGACAAATGTGTTTATGATTTTTTTTTTTATTTATTTTACTTAGAAGAAATTAGTTTCTTCACATATCCCAGCTCTTTAGGGCATTGGGGATTGAGCAGAGGGTTAGCCATGACACAGTGCCACAGAAGCAAAGGGCCCAGCAGTAGCAGCCATTCTTACTTGAATCCCTAGCCTTCTAATCAGTAACCCACAGCCTTAATCATTGAGCCAGCACTTCCCCTTACTCTTTTTTTTTTACCACATTCATGAAGCTTTGGGCTCATCTGTGTAGTGTTTACCTGCTAAGAAGTACATTCATCATCTTCATGATGAAATTTGATAAATGTTGCACTTTATTGGCCCCAAAGTGCCAATACATTTTTGCATTATGGCTGTCAATAATATTCCTACACACATGTGCATCACTTTCTTTTAAATCACCTTACAAATCTTTTCCTTACATCCCAACTCTCATCATATTACCTTTTAAAGGTGATTTTAACAAGAATGCTTGATGGTTACCGGGCTCAAGGACTTACTGTAAGTAAAACTATGGGAAACTGTAAAATTCATGAGAATGTGTACAAAGCTGAATGTAAAAATGAAAGGTCTGATACAAAAATATACTCTAACATCCAGTCAGCTACAGGTGTAAAAATCCAGACAGTCAATGCTGTGAAGGATTCCAATCAATAATTCCCTTGACACACTTTTAAATTTACTTTTGCCAAGCTTTGATTTCTAACCATGCAGTATTCTATAAATGTTTTATCAAGAGAAAAAAAAAAAAAATCCGGAGGAAAAAAAAAATTGGATCTGGGATCTGGCATCCCTCCCATTCTCTAATTTTTTTGCCCTTCACTGTTGGCACACAGGTGGCATGCAGCACCTCCCTGACTTGTCATTGCTGCTCAGTGAAGGCAAATACCTGCTGGTGCCTGCGTGGCTGGTTTGCATATATGTGAAGATAGGACTGAGAGTGCAAAAGAGTCCTCACCACTAAAAATCCTTTACCGAATGGCAATGTAGTGAATAAATTCAATAAAGCTTATGGAAAGATCTGCAATTCTGAGTTGGACTTTGGTGATCTTGCATGTGGTTTCCTGTTTTCTCCACTTCACTTCAAAGCTTCTCTTCACTTCCTGTAGAGACACAAGCATATTCATTAAATAGAGCGATTTGAAAGAGATACAGTAGAAACGAGGCGGTTTTATTATTTTAAATAAACATTGGTTGTGCGCTCGTTTGTTATTGTGTTGATTTGAATCAAAATACAGATGCTACCTCACAGCTGCATGAAATGTTTTGTGTGACTTTATGTACCCGATATGTGTGTCGCTGGGTTTAATGGGGAGTGCACGTGTGTTCCATATGCTGAGAAGGTGGTTTTTAACATAAACCACACTAAGCATCACTCAAGCACACTACACTGCAGTGAGGATTAAGAATCCTGCTTTGGCACACACACGCACACACACACACCCACACGCACGCACACACACACACACGCGCACACACCCTTACATATGCAGGAAGTCAAGCTGTGGCCTTGTTTACCTCTAGACTAGCAAGCTGTTCTTGCATTTTTTACGCTGTTCTCAGTACATTTATGAGAGGAGGGAAATTCAGGAGACGCTTCAGTTATCAGTCAATACTGCAAATGTTCGTCTTTTTTCTCTTGGCTCTATTGTTGGCATCAGCATATGTTGTAAAAGATATCATCAGTTTATAAGAAAACAAGCTACGTATAACGTTTAGCAGGTGGCTGAACTAATCATTAGATTAAATGCTGATTAAATCAGATTTGTGTACTAGCTGTGTAGAGCTGTTCACACTGGGTATACTGGGTATATATATATTTATATATATATATATAAATATATATATAAATATATATATATATATATATATATATATATATATATATATATATATATATAAATTATTTTCAGTTAATTAAAAGAATAATGTTGGATGTAGGGTATATTTCAAGGTGCTTCTAGTTTAGCTCATCATCTGGGTCTGGTCCTAAAAAAAAAGATATCAGTGTAAATATATTTAGGGCCAGGAGGAAGCAGAAAACAGTTCTAGGAATTAGTAAGAACCACATACCTACTTCTCCCTCTTTCTGCTAAGTTGTTTCTCATTTTCAGTTGAATTTTTAGCTATATAAGGCCATAGCAGTCGCAGATTGATCCATTGATTAGGATATAAAATGCCCTAGTGACACGGATACAAGCCTAATCAGGTTTGTAATCAGATACTGACTGTCTATTTGTCAGTCACGCACCTGATCTTCAAACCAGCGAAGAGAGCTCAGACACTCAGATTACAGCTGACATTTCCTCAAATGTTTGATTGAAAGTGGTTAATAAAAAAACGTCTAAAAATACGTGAATAAAGTTCAAAGAAGCAGTATAGTGACGGCAATGAGGCTCGTAGTTATACTCGTAGGCTGTGAATGGATGATATTCCCATCCTAATCCTGATTCTTTATACTTTACCTATATCCAATTGTAAAAATTCAGTAAAGAAAAAGTACATTAAATTACAAATATAAGGGTAGCTGGTGCGACTAATCGTGAAACTAGAATGGAATTTTTAAATGCAGTTTTCCTCCATTTTCACTTTTGGGGATAATCAGAATTTAAATTGATAAAACTTTACTAAAGGATACATATTTCAATTTAGAAAAATTACAGTGGGGCCCAAACATCTGAGACCATATTAAAATTTTGTAATTTTTTCATTTAAAAAATGAAATAGTTCAAAATCCATAAACTAATTTATTATATATATTTAAAACTAAGAAAGAATTTTTAGCATTGTAATATTTAACATTCAAGATGTGCTATTTCTAAGTCCCTTTTTTTAATTAAGGCAAGTTCATAATCCTGACCATATTAACTGCATTGTACAAAAGGTCAGATTTTCCTCAGGTCTAATCTCTTCTGTTGAAGCATCTGTTCAGAAGATACTGTTGAATTTCATCTAAAATGGATCATAAGGTTTTACACAAACTTGTAGAGTCCGTGTCAGCTCGAGTGTACACTGCTACACTGCAAAACGTGGAGAAAATGAATAGTAAAAAATTCTGAAATACATGTAAATATTTCAAATATTCTGCTTTTCACTTGTTGTTGTCAGCAATATAATTTGTAATGAAAATTGTTGTATTAAATTAGAAAAAAATGCGAAATAGAAGTATTTTCACTAGTTGTCTGAGGCTTTTGGAATCCACTGTATATAGTAAAAAAAATGTTCAGGTTTGGTCATGTGGAGGCTTTTGCAATGGCCAGCACACATATTGTCAATTCGAAGGTGATTTTCCTAAAATAAGTCAGCTTCTTATTATTCTTTCTCCTCTAAAATGACTGATGCAGGCTACATCATATGCTGTACAGACATGAAAGTTGGTCAGGCAGTAGTTATGCGTCCCGCTACTGAGGTAATGGTAGTGCAATAGCATAGTCTTTTATATTTTGTTCCACATTGTTCGAAGTTGTGTAGTGAAAATTGTTTCCTTGTCTGATTTCAAAACAGCCAAGAAGAATGAAGTAACATTTACCTCTGCCAACTTATTTGGAAAGCTAATTTAGTTAGTACTTTAAATACACTGTTGAGAAATAGTCCTGATGCTTCTTTCTTTTGATATCATGATGTCAGAATACTCTGTGTCTAACTCTCAATAATTTTCGTTTCATTACATGTCCCATGCAGAGTGTATTTCCACATTGTGTTTCTGGGATTGGTTCCAGATCCAGTTATAAACAGAGTTCTAAACAATATGTCTGCCACACACCAATAAATCCTAGCTGGCTAGCGATTGGTTTACGTAAACCATTTCATGGATTGATGCAAACCATAAAAGACATGTTCAGGACACGATTCTGTGTGGTCATGTATGGGTTGTGCTGTAACAATAGTTTCTCAGGAAATGCCTGTTCAATTGAGCTGAAATTTTGTTTTATTGGTTCATTGGAAAAAGATTTCCAATGATGACTTCATTAATTGAAAAGCCTGGGTGACCATCTACTTCTGGCAGGCGTTTGGACTTGATTACCATTACGCTATCACAAAATGATCTGCCCCTACAAGAACTGGCAAATGAGGAATGCAGCTGATGTTTTTAAAATGGAAAACAATGCTGTTGTAACT
The DNA here is from genome assembly GCF_019097595.1 of Hemibagrus wyckioides. NCBI lineage: Eukaryota > Metazoa > Chordata > Actinopteri > Siluriformes > Bagridae > Hemibagrus > Hemibagrus wyckioides. Next base: position 18,664,461 of record NC_080720.1, on the reverse strand, counting down.
TCTTTCATTTATTACCACACAGCTTGAAATTTCTGTTCAGGTCAAGATTTTAAGGAGGCTGACCAAGAGCCTGGGGTCATGATCATCAATATTGGATGCTGTAACATTCAAATAACATTTTTTTTACAAACTGCTTATTCAGTGCAGTTGAGATTTGCTTTACCGCTAATCTGCAAGTGGATTTGTAATGGCAATTGAAAAAATCTCCGTCATCAGCCAATAGTTTTTAGCTGTCATTACACGATCACTAAAACCTTGCTTATCTCTGGCCTTTATAATGTTCTGTGTGATGAATGTGGGCATTACATGTATGAAAGCTTATTGGATTACAGTTTACATATACATTTACAGCATTTGGTATCATATTTTTTAATCCAGAGCGATTTACAGAAGCTTTTTGTAGTCTCATTTTACACAACACTACAGGGTGTCCCAAAATTCTCCATACATAGGGGAGATATAAGTCTTCCAAAATGTTTCATAATTAGTTTCCATACATACATATTTATATAAGAAGAACTTATTAGGATCAGGAAGCTCTTGCGATGAACACACACTGTCTTATTGTAAGTACATTATGAGAGTGAGAGACAATGCCATGTGTGATACAAAGAAATGGCAATCATGTAGAGGATGTTTTGTAAATAAATTTCCATTCTGCTAAAATGTGATCATTTCCCAATAGAATGGAGACTTTTGGAACATGCTGTAGTACAAACAGGTCAAAATCTAAGAATGATATGAAGCTAAAACCCTGTTAGTGATAAACTAGTATAGCGAATAAACACTACAATCCGTCTTTTATTGATCTTGAACAAGTGGATTGTAGATTTTTATTCACCTTATGGACTTTTTTGGTGTGGAGAGAATACTGAAAATGTTGAACTGAATAGAACGGAGCATGAGAGGATACCATCAGCATATGTGCAGTTTACAGTGTATATTGGACATGGAAAATGTTGTGTTTGTGTATGTATGTATGTAATAGTGTGTTTGTGTGTGTATGTATGTGTGTGTGTGGCTCTTCTGGCATGTGCTAATCTCTTTTCCCACCATTTGTTTCAGAGCATGCCACAATGGGCATCACACTGTCTTCCCCCGGTTTCCAACAGTGCTAGCTGCTACTGTGGCATCAGCCCTTTCACCTGGTGCCACTGAGAAACATGTTGTCAGGCAGCTGGTACCGGAGCATGTCCAGCCCCACCCACAGCCTTCCAGTGGGCAGGGGCTCATTGACGCCTGGCCTTGTGGTTGTGGAAGCCCAGTATGACTACTCGTATCGCGGGGCAGATGGACGAACTATCTCCATACACGACGGTGAGCGCTTTCTTTTGCTGAAAAAGACAAATTCTGACTGGTGGCAGGTGCGGAGACTTGGAGTTGGGAAGAAAGCCAAACCATTGTATGTTCCCGCCACTTATGTCACCGAGGTGCAAGTCAACGCACTGCATTCATCACAGAGCAGCAGCCAAACAGCAACCCCTCCACAACACTCCTGGCTGGTGGCTCGCAGCTCACACAACCCCTGCTCACAGATGCAATGCTCAGGTAAAGTGTGTGTGTGTGTGTATCTGTGTGTCTGTGTGTGTATACATTAGTTTGTGCGTCTGTTTGAATGCTCTAAGTGTCTTGGAAGGGATATGGAGGATGTGGGATGTGATGGAGGGTGTGTGTTTGTCAAGGGTGTATTTTTTGTGTATTTAGTTTGTAACAAATTGTAGTATACAAACACATTAACTGTAGCTCCAAGTTTGTCGGACAAGAGGTCTGTATCAATGCTTCATAAGTGAGGAATAACACTTAATGGAATGTGCTGAAAATAATGATGCGTCCTGACATTAAGTTTGTTTTCCAATATTCCAGTAACAGAAGTGGTTTATTCCTCTTAAACCACAGCAGTGTGTCAATGATTCTTTTTCATTAATAAATGACACAACACACTTTTATTTTGTAGTTACATTAAATGGTGGAAACATACTCGTTCCACAGGACAGTTGTTGCCTTAGCAGCTTCTCCATTTTTCTCTCTCTTGAAGACACTATAAATGCTGCTTGTCATGTTACCAAGGAACCTAAAAGCCAGCATCTCCTTGTGGAATACTAAATACATATATTTAATACACTATAACTCCTGTGTAAATTACTATAGAAACGATATAGAAAATGTATCTTATTTCTAATTAATCAAAATCCTGTATTCATCAGGAGTATTCATGTATATCATATATGATTTCAATAATGCATAAAAGTATATTAGATACAGAATCTGGCCAAGCCCCGACCATCACACCCATATGTGCGTCTACGCCAAAGCTTCTTTAAAGCACAGAATCATGTAGTCAGTTTATCCTTCACTGCAACTAAGGGGTCTATCCTTAACATGTTCCAGCATGACACTGTCCCTGTGCAGAAAGTGAGGTCTGTGAAGACATGGTTTTTCCATGATAGAGTAGAAGAACTTCTGTGTCCTGCACAGAATTGGAATTGGCCTCCTTAATGCCTGATCTCACTAATGGGAAATTGTCAACCACCATAATTTAGAATTTTAAAGGCTTTCTAGAAGAGTGGAAATGATAATAACAGCAATGGAGGGGACTAAATTAAGAATGTGATGTTTAACAAGGACATGTGGGTGTGATGGCCATGTGTCCCCAAACTTTTGCTAAAATTACTGCTATGGTGGTAGAAGAAAAAATAAGTAGAGAAGCTCAAAACTTTACTCAATACTTTATTTTAATAAAAAATTTAAATATGTTTTAATGTATGCATTATATGATTTAAAAGGCAGCCTCCATGACTTAAATCATTAAATTATTTGCTTGCTAACTAGTTCATAATAAAGTTAATGTACAGTTTTAACTACATGAAAGAAAGATATCATTCATTCATCTTAAACAAGTGCTTCATCCTGGTCATGGTCATGAAGATACTCTTTTTTACTTTTAGGAATTGAAAAGCGATTAATGAAATAATATATTAGGCAATAAAATAAACACATCCTGTTATCGGGACCATTATAACTGTGACAGTAAAGCCGAAAAAAATGAAATGTACAACTATAACGTGATCACAAGTACAATGTTTTTAAAATAGTATTTGAGTGAAGGATATGCAGTACTCTACATCTCTGGTCGAAAGCCCTTCATTTCCTTTGGCCTCTACATTCAGTTCTAGTACACAGGATATTTATCTTGTCTGTGGTTTGGTTTTGGTCTACACTGGCTTCATCAAACCTTTATTTTTGGGGAAGAGAGTGTTTGATTAACACCAGAATATGCACGAAATGTCATGAATTTACCTTATCGAGAGTTTGCGCTTTCATTAGTAGAGGGAAGTGATGTAAGTTAAACATAAAGCATGGCTTTTGTTTAACCTACATCAGAACAAATTGTCATGCAGTCAGCAACCAGTGAGAATCAGTAGGCTTGGACACCACACTCAGAGCTTGCTGATTTGAATACCACCCAGCGCACACAGGGATGTTTACGTAGCACCATTCTGATGCTGGCTGTAGTGTCGTGTTGTTGTGAAAAATACTCTTTACCACATGGAAATCTAGTAATACTGGTAAATTTTTAATATTTGGTGTATTTAGGAGTAGGTCTAATGGGTTATGGTGTTGTTTTATATGTCTGTTTTATCTGAGTGTTGCATTCTACTTTGACTTTAGTTGTTTATCTGTCTTCTTCCTCGTTAGCACCTACTAAAGAATTCTGTCATTCCATGGAGGACCTGAACAGTAACAGTGCTTTTAAGAACACGTGCATAGGAAATGTGTCACCAGGGAGACATTTTGCCAAATCGTCCATCTCAACAACCGCCTCAGGTCACCTCAAGGTCCCGGGGTCTTTAATACCACGCAGCAAGAGCTCCAGTTACCTGCCTCAGAACCCGTATGGGGAACTGCACATTACCAGGCCGAGTCCATCCAGCTCCCCTAAGTCCTTTAGCCAGTGGGATATGGCAAGCACCACTTGCAAACAGACAGGTGGAAACATCCAGGTGATATACACACACACTCACACACACACACAGACACACATGCACATGTTTATGTATAGATAAAACAATATTCTGTGCCACATTTTCACCAGTGCATTAGTAAAGTTGCTTTCAAACCCCTTGTGCAAAATGCCATCTTTGTGGCATATTTTAATCGACTGTGATAGTTTCAATTCCTCATGGACACTTATTTTATTCAGTTGAATCAGATGAAAAGATTTTTAATAAATTGAGATGAGATTTTTTTGGGGCTTTGTGTGAAGCTGGACTACTTTCTAAGGTATTCTGTGAATTAATTATTATGAGATAACTGGAATCAAGCACAGAAACCCTTTGACTCAATAGTGGCTCATGGAACTGACTTGTAACTCTCTCACTCCTGTATTTACTCACTCATTCATTTTCTCATTCACTCACATTTAGAAGATTTTCCACTAGAGGAGCTAATGGTAACGTGGCGTATATTAAGGCCACTAGCTATGATGGAAGCACTGTGTCCATTAAGCTTCCATGTTAATAAATGTGGCTTTACTGTAATGAGATGACTTTCTTTCTATTAGAGATGGCACTGATCAGTATGTGGCTGATACCAGCAAAAAGTTGTGGATCGGATATTGGCGAAAATATTTGAACAGACTGGAATTAGATTTAGAAAATAAATTCACGTTGGGGACTGGGACATATCAAGAGGGTTGACTTTTTACTTTTGTATGGATTGCTATTAGTTACACTTTATTTTTACAATGTAAGTTATTTATGTGTGAAAGAGTTCTGTGAAAACTGTGAAGTTTTTCTGTTTAGAAAAAAAAAAACATTTTAAAGCGTAGTTGTTTTTATAGAAAGCTGTATCAGTTGGGTATCAGTATCAGTTGATGCTTAAGGTTTCAGTATTGGTATCGAAAAAGAAAAAGTGGTATCATGAAATCTCTCTGTCTCTTACTTCAAATCATGTTTTGTAATGCTGCAGTACTTAACTGATTTGTGTTTCATGTCTTTCACTTGGTCACCAGTACTCTAATGAAAGTACAAGGATGTTACTCAACCTTGAAATGTCATTTAAATAATGGAGTAGCATGAATAGCAACTATAAATGATTAGAAGAAAAGTTAGACATATTTCTTTTCAGTAATAAGCAACCGTCCAAACATCATCTACAATGCTGCAATATTCATTACCCAAATTCTGTCTTCTGTTCAAGCCTCTAAGAGGATTATCTAACTAGTGATAGATGTCTCTATCTTGCTACCATTAGCAGGTTGTATTCATTCAGTTAATGTGCAGTGCTGTAATAACACAACAGTATTCATTAAACATAGATATCAACTCATCTCACATGAGCATCCATTTCAGGTCTAGCAAGATAATAGGAGCAAACCATCAATAAGATTTTATTCTGAAAATTATTGCAGCAATGGCTTGCGGTAAAAGCTTTAAACATAAGCCCTTTGTGTGTTCTTTTTCAGCATTGAATAGATTGGTTTTCCTTAATATTCTATGTATTGTGTTATATATTTATATATATATTTACCAGAGGCCAAATAATTTGTGGAGTTTGTGTCTGTTGTGGGGTGCTTCTGTTCAGCTTTGAATTTCTTTGACATGTCACACTCCATAGTTGTCCTTATCGGCTCATATGAAAGTAGATATTCAGGGTATAAGAATCTGCTGTTTAATATAAGTATTACTGTTTTTATCTATATACCGTAGAAAAGATTTGTTAGTATTTTTTCACTCAGAGGTTTATATCTTCAAAGTCAATGGTGATAATAAACCCATTTCTTCTCTCTGGTATTGAATTTGAAGGAGTTGTCTTCAATCACTAAAATTCAGAGCAAGGTTATCCCAACAGAGGTAAAAGCATCTCAGCCTGAAAATCCAGTCCTGACTAATTTTATATCAGACTTGTAGCGATAAAATTATTTATTTGTTTATACTGTTTAAAAATGTCTGATAAGCCGATTTCCATTCTGCTAGCGTACTGGCAAAAAAAATAGTATGAAGCTTACCGAACTGCTCACATGAGCCTGTTCTTTTCCACATATACTGTACATGCATATACATATAATACCTACATCATGTCTCTATGTAATCTGAGATTCCAGATACCTTCAGGTCACAAGTTTCCATGACAATTTATAAAACAAACACAACCACTAGTTTGCATTGTGCTCCTTATACACATACACACACACACTCACATGCACAAACACCCTTAGGGCCTTTGGTTAATGCATGGCATCTTTTTTAGAATACATAAAGGGAAGTGAGAATCTCAATGTCGTTTTTGCAGTCCGTAATTCGTCATTCTGATGCCACACGCCGGTGTGTGTGTGTACATATATATATATATATATATATATATATTTGATTTACAATTTGATTATTTATTTAAGAACATGTATTGCTTTTTATCCATTTTTAGTTCCATTTAATGTTCAGCAACATCTGTAAAACAAGTTAGTTCCTGTTATAACATATAAATAGCTATAAATAGTTATTCCCCCACCCATCTTTTTTTGATGACGTTCATAAGACAAAAAAGGAGGCCAAAGAGGAGGCAAAGCGGAAGGCCAAAGAGGAGGTATATGGACGTAATAAATGAGGATATGAAGCTAGTTGGTGCAAGTGTTGACGATGCAGGTGGATAGGTGGAGAGAGATGATTTGCTGTGGTGGCCCCTGAACGGAGAAGCCGAAAGAAGAAGAAGAAGATGAAGTTCGTAATACAAAAGTTTGTCATGTTTCTGAGAAAGTGAAGGTGACGACGGTGTTTTTATACAGCACTGACACTGGAGACATCTTTCATAAATATTAATTAAAAGTCTCCTCACAGAAAAGCTCTGAATGTCTATACACATTTAAAAAAAATACATTTGTGTGGCGTGTCTGCAGTTATAGTCCTGCACAATACTTGTTAAGGTCAAGGACAATTGTAAGAGCTGTGCTGAAAATTAATCACCAGATCAGATTCACGCATTCAACAGCACTGTGGTATAATAGTAGGTCTGTACTGCAGGCAGGCATATATTTTTATCTAGAGTGGATTTCATTATTTGTGGTCAATGTGTAGATGGAAGGCAGTGTTCACACTTAAACACACGCACGCACACATTAGTACAAAGAAAGAACAAAGATGATGCTATTTGAAAAGACTTCATCAGTGGTTTCCCATCCATAACAGACTGGGAAGTGACGTACGACTGATATATTTCCAGATGTTAAATATGTGTACAGAAACTTTAAAATGCCTACTTCAGGCAAATGGTGTTGAGATAGAGGAAGTGTTCTACAGCAATACGTGCACCCAGTATTCTGGCACATGGCTTTATTAGTTCGAGTTGTGTTGAAAAAAATCTGTTTAACACAAAGTGCAAGGAAATATTGTGTTACACCACATGGCCAGAAGTATGTAGATACCTGATGATCCCATTCCAGATTGAGTTCCTATTAGCTGTTATAATGACCTCAAGCCTTTAGGGAAGGCTTATCACTAGATTTAGTTTTGTGGCTGGGGGGATTTGTGCTTATTCAACCACAAGAGTATTAGTAAAGACAGGCACTGATGTCATGTGAGGAGGCGTGGGGAGCAGAGTCGATATTCCACTTAATCCTGAAAGTGATCAGTGGGGTTGAGTTCACGGCTCTGTGCAGGACACTCGAGATGTTTCACTACAATGTCTGGGCTAGCACTATTCTGACGACTCACATTCGACAGTGATGCTCAGGTGTCCACGTATTTTTAACATGATAAACAAGAACAGTAGTTGAAAATGTGGAAATATATTTAATCATACTGTACATTTACATCCACATTCACATGCATTTAGTCAGTTAATTGTCATATCTGTAAGTGTATCTTCTGCTGTTTCTGCTACTGATAATATTCAAGAGCAGCCACCTGGTGGTGAGTGACTGTTATATGTTTTCCGACCCTTACTACATTAGAGTTACTTCAGTACAAGGCCTCACCTTTTGACCTCTTTATGCAAATAATCTAACCATGGACTAATGCTAATACATTACAGTCAGCGAGCGAGTTTAACATGCTGAAGTAATTGGATTGCCTGTGAAAATGAACAAATCTTCAATCAAAGACTAAAGTGTCTCTGTCTTGGATAGGGTTTAATGGTCTCTCACTGTTTTTCAGCATCATCCTTTTGTTCTATGTTTTGTTCTCTATCTGTTTTTAAATGTATCTCACTACACATACTGTATATTTTTGTTACCATATTTGTGATGAAATAGATATATATTAATTCCTTAACTTTAACTATTAACAGTAAAGAAAACTGAAGAAATCATTTTCATCATAAAAACCTAAGTGACGAAAAAAATGAAACATCATAGTTCCTGTTATTACTTAATAACATACGTATAACTGCTAGAAACAGCTGTTCCTTCAACTGCACAGCTTTTATTCTCTCTCTGCTGAAGTTAATAAGTCAGAAAGTGCAGCTTTTCATGTTAATGAGAAACTCCAAACTCCTCTGTTCAGATGAAAAATTTGCAGAAAAGTATAACATCAGCAATTGCAAATGTCTTTTTAATCTGTTAAATGTGGAGTGTCCATACAAGTTCATGTGGACTAATTTTAAAGAACTTCTAAAAAAAATATATATATATATATAGATTTTGAACATAATATAAATCTGTCAGATCCGTTCTGTTATAGAAAATGAATCCACACTTTTGTTATTTTATCAACACTGTGGTAGAAATATACAGCTCTGGAAAAAAAATAAGAGACCACTGCAAAATAATCAGTTTCTTCTGTTTTTTTCTTCCAGGTGCATGTATTGGTGAGATGAACAGTTTTGTTTCATTTTTTGTGAACTGCTGACAATGTTTCTCCTAAATTCAAAATATAACTATTGTTATTTAGAGTCTATATTTAAAGGAAATAACACAAAAAATAACCCAAGATCATGCAGTATTTGCAGAGCTTTAATAACTCAAATAAAACAAAATACAAATAATTTGTAAACAAACTGTGTTAATGCTTTGGCTAAATAACATTAAGAAATCAGTATTTGGTGGAATAACCCCGATTTGCATGCGTTTTGGCTCCATGCTCTCCACCAGTTTTTCACATTGCTGTTGGGGAACTTTATACCACTCTTTTTGCAAAAAAGCAAACAGCTCAGCTTTGCTTGATGGTTTGTGACCATCCATCTTCCTCTTGATGACATTCCAGAGGTTTTCAATAGAATTCAAATCTGGAGATTGGGCAGTGGTCTCTTATTTTTTTCCAGAGCTGTATTTATACCTTTAAATTCTTGAGAGGATGCTTAGTAATGTTGTGCAGAGTATTATGATTGCATACAATTTACAAATTACAAGGATGCTTTTTTAAAATCAAATCTTCATCCGCCTTTCTTATTCAGGCCTACATCTCGCAAAGTTCATTGCCAGACATGCAGAAGAAGCAGTGGACAGAAGTCCCGAGCCCAGTCCCAGGCCAGAAGCCGTTGCAGATGCTGCAGCTGTGGGAACAGTATCAAGACCCTGCCTCCGGTCGCTTTTACTACGTCAACAGTGTTACGAAGGAGCGGTCATGGAAACCTCCACGTAGAGCTCGCCGTGGTGATAACATACAAAATATGGTAAACAGGCACTTACTGTTCATTTTGTGCATTAAAATTGAAACCTGTTATCTTGGGTTCGATTTAATTTCTTAAATTTCACCTAAGACACAGTGATCACAAGGCATGTTATGGCATTGGTAACATTTCCAGGTTTCACACTGTTTCATATCACATGCTCTTGTCATCTCATTTTTAGGCCAATGTTACACAGTTTGAGACTGCCCCATGTGACTCGAACTGCCTGTCATTTCCCCTGTACAACTCAGGAAGCAGGGTAAAGAAACTGTTTGCATGTGGCTGTGTCTATGGGTCTGTGGGTCTAGTCCCCCAAGGTGATATTGTGATGTGTCAATATGTCTATATTTCATTCCGGTTATGTTTAAACAAGCAGAACATATTCAAGTAACTCCTGTAGCATGCCAGAAGCTGGACTGTAACTGAAACTCAGTTTGATGGGTTTGTTTCTATAACTCACTGAAAATGGACAGGTGATGCCTAGCAAAAAAAGAACAACAGGTGATTTTTTTCTTCAAATGTCCATTGAGCCTCAGATAGCCTCAGATTCCTGTTCTTGGCTGACATGGAAGCTGATGCGGTCTTCTGCTGTTGAGGCTCATCCACCTCATGGTTTGCTGTGCATGCATTCTGAGATGCTTTTGTTGCTCTTTTTTTCTCCCCATGGTTGTAAACAGTGCTTCAATGTAAAAAGTCACTTCCTGTTATAGACTTCCTGTCAGCTCAGACCAGACCAGTCCTTCATATTAGATCTCTTCTCATCAACATGGTGTTTCGGCATGCAGACCCTTCACTTCTCTGAGTTTTTCTGTTGTGTGTAAAAATCCCAGTAGATCAGCAGTTTCTGAAATATTCAAACCAGCCTATCTGGTACCACCAAGCATGCCACAGTTAATGTCACAGAGATTACACTTTGTCTCCATTCTGATGTTTAATGTGAACATTAACTGAAGCTCTTGATCTGTATCAGCATAATGTTATGCACTGTGCTGCTGTCACATGATTGGCTCATAAGATAACTGCATGAGTGTACAGGAGTATCTACTAAGGTGGACAGTGAGTGTAGATTACAGAATAATAATAATAATAATAATAATAATAAAACATAAGTATTCACATTGCTAAGCAAGCTCTAAATTAGTTATTTTAGAAGGACACATGATTAGAGAATTAAAAAGTATATTGCTGTTTTGCTTCTAGTCGAATAACAGAGACATGCTGGGCTTTTTTTTAGGAACCTTTCAAATTAATTACAGTCTACTAGGTGATTTTTTTTATTTAGATCACGGATTAGAAATTCAGATTTTGGGCCGAAATGAAGACCTTTATCCGGTCAGTATGTTTGACGCCTTTGCTCTAAATAGTTCACTGGTTTCCAAAACATATCCTGTGATGGTTTTATTAAGCATACCTTTGTTTCATTTTCCTCACTCTACTGACGACACATTAACCTGTTCAGACATACATGAGGAAGGCTTGAAACTCCTCCTATTAAGACAGATGTCATAATGATTTAGTAATAATTCACAAACAAAATGCAGCGTGCTTGTTTCCTCCTTAACTATAAGCTTTAATGTGACCTCGGAGAGCTAAATTAAAATTTGAAAATTGGACAAGGGCATCTGTGCTACTGAAAATGACAACCGCACAGACAGTTTTAATGACTAATGATTTTGAAAGGAATAATGACATTGAAGAGATTTAGAGTGGTCTAAGCTGTGCTGTGGCTGTGTGGTCTTCTGAATTTAGTTGTGAAAGGTTCTGTGTACGAATTGCACAAATAAACTGACCTGACTGACTGTAGATTTTAGAATGAAGGTAAAATGAAATGATTGTATAAGCAGGAAGCAGATATGTTTAGCAAAAAAGTACAGTCCCTTACTTTTAGCTAGACACACACACAATGATGGCAGATTGCCTGAGGATGAATGTGCAGATTAGAGCAGAAGGCAGAGTCAAATTAAAAAGGGGATTACGCTTTCAGTTATTTATTTATTTTCCTTAGATTGCTTTTTGTGTAGCTAATCCTTCTAGTGTAAAGACCTCTGATCTAAAGCTGGTGGCCAGAACAACTTTCTATACTGGTTACTGAATGGACACACACACTTGCTAATGGTGTAATCAAGTCATGTTGGAAAGATCGTATTTATGATATGTACATATTGCGACCTCATAATTATGAGTGGGAACTTGTTGGAGTTGAGGGCAGAATCAATGGCTGCAACATCTGTAGTTGACAGTACAGTCTTGGTGGACCTTCGACCTGTGATTTGAACTTCCACATCCCATATTATGTATCACAAGCTTTGTATTTCAAACATGATAGCATTATACATAATGCTTAATACATAATGATTGATGTAAAGTTGTTTCCAGTTTGCCAACTTCTTACATTGATTTAAAACATAAACATGCAAAAGATGCCTGATGCTCATTCTTTATTCTTCATTTTGTAGTAGACTTAAAAATCTTTATTGTATTTTTTTTTTGTTTGTTTTTGATGTTATTTAAGAGAAAGTATTTTGCTCTGACCAAACTGACCTGACATTATAACGGTGACTTCACAACTCGTAAACATAATCTTCTCAGGAGGACTTGAATACACAGTAACAGTGTTCAGATTGCTGCAAAATGCCACATAATGTTTCTGTGGTAAGAGTTGAATTGTGGGCGAGAGTGGGTTTAAAATGACTGTGACACACTTAACCCATGCTTCAGTTCCTTGTTCTATTGTGTGTGTGTGTGTGTGTGTGTGCGTGAGAGAGAGAGAGAGAGAGAGAGACACACAAACACATAGAGACAGAGAAATATTTAACATGCTGATTATGCCACCTTCCTTTGAAAATTGAGGAAGTTCATAAATGGAGAGCAAAATGGGCTGGAGCTGTGCCTCAGATGGGGTGAGTGTGCCATGAGAGATAGTTTTCCCGAAACTAAAAAAAACTAGCAGACTGTCCCCTGGATTAAGCAGAGCTGGAATTTGCTGGATTATAATTTTGTAGGCAGATTGACGAGTTCTGCCGCTGTAAGTTGGGTGCGATTTTCTTTTTTACCGAACAGGAAGAACCTCAACTCTGACAGTTATTTCAGCTGACATACAGGAACTACCACACAGCAGCCTCTCTTGAGAATTGTCATGCTACAGCAGATGGTTGAAATTATGTAGAACCTGACAAGGTTTTAGCACACATTTAGAAATAACTGGCACACTGAAACCTTACACAGAGATGATACAGGTTTGTGAATTTAGTGTTCTTTTTATCTTTTGTGTTTGTGTGGTGTGTGTAGACCATCAGATCTGATAAAGCAGCATGATACTTATGACTGCCTCCATTTTTTTGTGTCACTGTTCATAAACATGGAAGCGTTTCAGCTTGGCCGTGTCTCTGTGCTGCTGGAGAGTGGAGTGTATGTATGTCATGTATATAAAGTTAGTCATAAAGTCAGGGGATTTCCATACTCAAAATTTCTCTCTGTCATTTGTGCTCATTTTCCTGTTTCTCTCTCTCTCTCTCTCTCTCTTGCCCTCCCTCTCTCCCTCCTTCCCTCCCTCCCTCCCTCTCTGTACTCTCTCAGCTCTCCACTAACCTGACCCACAGTACCCAGGATGCAAATGCGCGACAGCTGATTCAGGTGAGGCATTCGACTTTAACACTATTTGTCATAGATTCTTTTTTACAGCTTATTCAGAAAACGTGGGCTCAGTGCAGACCCAAGAGCAGATGTAGCAGTAACTCTGGAGGGGTTTCAAGTTTGTAGTTACAAAAGCCGTTACTGAAAGCTCTCGTCTTGCGAAACGCTTGGATGCTGTTGACAAGTAGTGCACTTTGGTGTGTGAATTTCTGGTGCTAAATAAGAGCTTCCTGTCTGCCTGGGGGTGGGTTGTAGTAATCCAGATCAAATTGGCTGATCTCTAGTCAGTGTGGCACTTTAATACTGAACCTTTCTAATAAGCTGATTTTGCTCAGAGTGAACTGAGTTTGCTAATTGAATTGAATAGAATTAATAAAACAAGAAAGTATGGATTGGAACATGTGTGTATGAGTATAACTCATGTAACTAAGTAGAACTGATTTGCATTTTACAGACCATGCAGCGTGCAGCCTCATCAGACACGCTTAGTTCCTCCTCCTTTACTACTGATGTTCAGAGCACAGAGGGCAGAGCAGACATCACCCAATCCCAATCCACGATTCTGTCTCCACAAACAGCCAGGATCTCTTCAAACGGCAAGGTAACTTTCACATAGTGGTGTGAATCTTGACATATCACACAATCTAATTTCCTTTACAGTGCAAAGATGCAGTTAATGCAGCACAAAATAATTCTGGATGCATCTCTATAAATATGCATGTGTTTGTCATAGCTGACACTAACGTCTTTTATTGTCCTTCAAAAGTCAGAGTGTCAAATGGTGTTGGAGTCACCGAACAGTTCTCCGGACAGTGATGGAATGACACCGGTGAGTCTCTCTCTCGCTCTGTCGCTCTCTCTCGCACTCTCTCGCTCTCTCTCTCTCTCTCTCTCTCTCTTGCACTCTCTCGCTCTCTCTCTCTCTCTCTCTCTCTCTCTCTCTCTTTTTCTCTCTCACACACACATACACACACACTCAAAATCGATCCACCTGTTACACAGAGCATTACAAATAAGTATATTAAAAGAACTTTAAGGAATTGTCCATAGATTCATAAACAAAAATGTAATGTTTTCACAAGCAAGCGTATTTTTGCCTAAAAAAGAGAAATACATTTTAACAGGTCATTCTTAAATATTAAAAACACGGAAAAGATATATAACTTATAGACACGTTTGATAATGATTATGTAATGATCTGCTGAATTTAAAACGAGCAGGGTATCAGTTCTGTACAAAATACTGCAACTTTAAGTTACACTACACCTATAAGGCAACATTTCTTACATAGGTTACTTTTCATTTTTCAGTTGCTATGCAGTGGTCTAAATTTGGACCATAATAACGAAGAAAGCCCTTTGTTATGCTTCCTCAACTGAGCGCTTGGAGCCATTATGAATTCTGTCTGTCCGAGATTCACAAACATTTTTATAAGATTTGTACAGAGTTATCATTGCAACCCGCAGATAAAATGATTCGATTTTGGAATTCATCTAAACAGGGTCAAGGTCACGGCAAGGTCATAGAAACAAGAAGAGACTAGAATTGTAACAGAGGCATCCATGTCGACACAGTTGGCATCGAGCTGTACTTGTTTCTCATATCTTTAATCATGTGACCTCTAAATGAAAAACAAAAACTTTAGAATCTCCATATTCTGTAATTTCTCTGTGATATTCATGTTATAATCTACACCTCTAACAATGATCAGTGGCTGGGAAGTGAGTCACATCCGCACTTCCGTCACACGCTAAAGACAAACAGCCCAAATCTTTCCTTTTCTCACAAAGATGTTTCTTGTTATCTGATGATACAGCCAGTTCTTCTAATAGAACTGATATTTATAAACGTGGATTTTGACCATATTAAGCACTCTTTGACAAATTCACATTTGGCCCAGGGGCTGGACTTTGGACAACCCTGTTCTAAAACATCATAATCAGAGTCTAGCGGTTGTTATGGTCAACGGAAGAGACAGAACACCTCAGTGTTATATAAAAGCAGAGTTTTTATAGGACTGGTGCACTGTGATTAGCTCACCTTTACAGTACAAATGCTTGGACTGAAAGCATTGCATGACTATACATTTTCCTATATAGGAACAGCTCCTCGTTTTCAGCTATTCCTGTATGATAGCGTACTGTTCATGTAAGAGCCCCAGGTGAGTGTTAGTAACGAAGTAAAATTATATGTGAAAGCAAGCCTACGATTATGAGCCGTACTTCCGAAATGAGTAACCAGAATCGATCCTGAGTGTGGGCCGAGTGTGAAAGTACTTCATAGTACTACTTATTAATAGTTTCACAGCAGATCAAGACAAAATAAAAGGAGGAAAATTTCAAAAACTAGTTTAAAATTTTCTGTACTCAGAGTTCACAACTCCTCAGAGTCTCAGAGCCAGCCATTTAAATACTGTATCAGAAGTGAAGCAGGCAGCAGTGCTGCCTCGTAGCTCCAGGGTCCCCGGTTTGATCCTGAGCTTGGGGTATTGTCTGTGTGGAGTTTCATATGTTCTCCTTATGTCTCTCTGGATTGCTACATTCTCTGGGTTCCTCCAAGCTTTTGAGTCCCTCAAGTCCATGAACAGAAGAGTAAAAAAGATTACTGAAGATGAATGAATCAGTGAATCAGTGCTTGGTGACTTTTGCGATGCAGTGATGCTTACAATGCTAGCAGTTTTCTCCATTTCTAGTAATATGATGTGGATGTAGTGGTATGATGTGTTAACACAATGTTATAATATGCAAATGAGAGGTAGACCTAGTTATGTTTAGACATAGTTATGATAAAGTCTTAAATTAATGGCCATGTCCATCAAATAATGAAGGTTAATTTAAAAAATGTAACAGAGTTTGGTGACATTGACAAAGAGCTAATGTCTTCTCTTTCCTGATCATCAAAAGCTGAAACATCTTTAATTCTTCACTGATCTTTCAGTTAGTTATCTTGAATATTCTTCCGTAAACACTGTGAATTTATTTATAACTAATAGTGAAACTAACAGGGAACGTTTGTAGGAAGTGGAATATAAACTTGTGAAATAAATAGAAATTTTATTGGTGGCATGATACACGATCATACACAGTACATCATGCAGTTAAATGCTTTTTTCGACTGTGCGTGTCATAAATAGATCAAATAGTTTAAAAAATAGACTAGGATCGCAATAAAATATATGTATACAAATACAGTATGACTGATATGAATATGATGAAATGAATACAGTATGACTATTACTGTGAATACAGTGCAGATGTGTTTAATTCTACTGCAAAATATGCAATATTTGCTATCCAAAACTCATATTAAGGAAGTGGGTGTTGTGTAGAAGTGCAGAAAAGTTCTGTGTTGTCTTGGTTGGGGCCTGGATGACCTGCGGGGGAAGCAACTCCTCCTCATTCTCGCTGTGTTGGCCTTTAAGGAGTGAAAGAACATCACTGACTGCAGTATAAGTTTGAGTCTGGGTAGTTTAAGGCCGTCGTGTCACCCTGGTTAATTTCTAGTGCTATTTAAACTAGAAGTGCCTTCCATTAAATAAAAGAGACAGAAAAGAAACAATAATGGCTTTATTTCAATAATATACAAATTAGATGGCCAGACTGAAATAAAGGTCTCGCTGAGATGATATTGAGATTTGTAGTCACATTAATTGAGTGATAGCTTTTTATGAAGTATACATCAAATACTACTAATAAAAAAGTGTTTATTACATTGATGAGCGCATATGATTGTTTATTGCCTACAGCATCAGAATGTGTGAACTCTAGAGAGTGGGGATCATCTGCAGCAGAGTGAAGGATATCTAAAAGTATTTACACCAATAAGCCATACACCTGCCTTATATTGTGAAGGTCTCCCTTGTGCCAACAAAACACCTCTGAAGTGTTGAGGCCTGGACTCCACATGTCCTCAGATGGTGTGCTGTGGTATCTAAAACTAAAATGTTAGCAGCGAATACTTTAAGTCCTGTGAGGTATGAGGTGGAACCTCCATGGATCGGACTTGTCTGTCGAACACATCTCACAGATTCTCGATAGGATTGAGATCTGGGGAATTTGGAGGCCAAGTGAACATTTGAACTGTTCATCAAACCATTCCTGAACAGTTTTTTGTAGTGTGACAGGGTGAATTATCCTGCTGAAAGAGGTCACTGCCACTAGGGAATATTGTTGGCATGATGGGGTGTACTTGGTCTGAAACAGTATTTAGCTAGGTGGTACTTGTCAATAACATTCATATGAATGATAGGTCCAAAGGTTTCCCAGCAGAATATTGCTAAGAGCATCACACTGCCTCTGCAGAATTGACATTAGCTCTTCTGTAGGATCGTACCAGACAGGCCGGCCTTCGCTCCCCAGATGCATCAGGGTGCCTTGATTGCCAATGATCAATGATCGCCGGTTTACTGGATGTCCTTCCTTGGACCACTTTTGGTATGTCCACTGCATACTGGGAACACCACACAAGACCTGCTGTTTTGGAGATGCTCTGACGCAGTCATCTAGCCATCACAATTTGGCTCTTGTCAAAGTCACTCAGGTCCTAACACTTGCCCATTTTTCCTGCTTCCAACACAGCAACTTGGAAAACTGACTATTCACTTGCTGCTTAATATATCCCACCGCTTGACAGGTGTCATTGTAACAAGATAATCATGTTATTCACCTTACCTGTCGGTGGTTTTAATGCCATGGCTGATCGTGTGTAGTTCATAATATTATATTCATATACAGAAAATAATGTTCAAAATGTTCCACAATCTGCAGTCTGCTGTGTGTCAGGGTCAGCTAGGGTGCATCATCAAATGGGACCAAGATACAATTTTAATATATTTAATGACTAAATCTTTCTCACACACCATCCAGCCAACACTTCAGCTATAGCTCAGAACAGGTTGATATAAAATCCTGCCTTGCTGTCAGGCAGAATGAAATGTCATAATAAATGTTTGATGCTTTTAAGAACAGTGTTGAGTGGAGATGGTGCCCTCTTGGAATATGTCTTCTAATGGATTTCTGGCAGTATATTTTCATAAGAAAAATAAATCTTTCTATAAATTCTTTATTAATCATGGAAATGAATTACATAAGGGATAAAACATGACAGCACATGTTGTCATCACCTTAAGGTTTAATATTTTCCAATAAGCATGTCCTGTACTGTCCTAATTCTCTTATACCTCAGAAATTTGCCAGTTGCAACCGATTAAATAATGGCACATTATACGTTTTATTTGTTTATAGTATTATGTCTTATCTTGTGGAACATCCAGGAAGCAAGCTAGTTCTGTTTACATTATAGCAGCGATAAACCTTTCCTTCCCTTTGCAGCTTCTCCTTTTCGCTTTCTCTTGATGTTAATTAGGTAGAAAGTGTATCTTGACATGCTTCTCACTTTAAGGCCATGTCCATTTCCCATGTCAGAAAACCTACAGCTTTACTGACTGATACAACACTCTGACAGCAAATTCAACTCCAAACTGTTAAGTAAATGTCTCCTCAAAGGAAACCTCACATGACAACAGCTACACATTTTAGCCTGTGTGTGTGTGTGTGTGTATGTGTGTGTATGTGTGTGTGCTCTTAAATTTTTTAGAATTTCTATAATGCTCTCTCTTTTTGTGTGTGTGTGAGAGAGAGAGAGAGAGAGAGAAGCATGATAGAAATTCTAACAAAATATAAGTACTGCATTAATATAAACTTGAGATTGGTTTATAGCTGACACTGCTGTCAGAGCGTGATTGTTATAGAATATTAATTAAGAAGTTCTGGCCAGAGAATTAAACTGTGCCGTGATATAATCAAGAATAATATATAATATAATAATATATAATAACATCCACATAGGAAAAATGAATCAAAAGAGTTACATTCAGGTATAGAGCTCCTCAGGTGCAAATGCAAATTTATGCAGATTATACTATTGTGTGTGTGTGTGTGTGTGTGTGTGCACTGCCCATGTTATTGCTAAACTGCTGCTGACATCTGTCTTCTTATGCAGGAGCTTGAAAAAGCAGGTCTGCTCAACAAAACCAAGATAGCAGAAGGAGGTCGGAAGCTGAGGTAGGTTTATCTTAAGGTACATGTTTTCACACACCAGCTTATATGCTACCTCTTCAATCCTAGAGTAACCATGTACATAATGTCCAAGGAGTAATGATGGTTCAATTTAAAGATGAACGATGTTCACAGACCTTTTTTTAAATACTTCTCTAGTGTCTTTTCTCTCCTGATCATCCAAAACTTGAGCTCTTGAATATTTTTTCAGTTATTCATTTTGAATATCATTCATTGACCGTTATGAATAAATCTGTAAGTAATACAGGGAAGGTTTGTAGTTACAAGAAAAAGAAAAATAATATAAGTTTGGTTCCTGGTAGGCCATGGTATCACCCTGCTTAACTTCTCGCTAAATGTAATTTAAACCTGTGTAAAACTGGCTTCACGCTTCTGTTGCAGAAAGTCACACATCATGTAGAATTCTTTGCCCACATGTAGAAATCTGCTGTCTGAGAACATATAATGTGACATGCTCACTTTTACAGTCAATGTTGCAACTAAACCAATAACAAAGATCTAACGCCGTGTGCAAAACTTTTTTATTAAAATCTCACAGTGACCACTGCTATGATATCCCATATAAAAAGCCTCCAGTAAGAGGAGAGCATTGGATAAAGCAAAACTAACAGGTCTATTGTTAGAGAATCTTGGAGAACACGTTATCGCTTGATCTGTTATAGAATCGGTCAAGATTTTATTGGACTCATCTCATGCAGTGTGACAAGTAATAATCTTAAAAGGACACTGTAAAAAAGTGGCTTAAGCTAGACAGCAGATGTTTTAACACACAACTGAAATACAGAGGGACAAAATGATTGTTAAACTTTAAATATTTACAATTCAGCACATTTTATGACATTGTCTGACAAAACTTTGTGCAATACTGAAAGTTAGACACCTGACTAATAGATGATGTTGAACATAATTTTGAGTGTTTGTGTGGCCTGCAGGAAAAACTGGAACCCCTCGTGGGTAGTGTTGGTGGGGAACAGTCTTATGTTCTTCAAAGATCCTAAAACCCAAAATTCTGATAGCTGGGTAAGAAAACCTTCATCCTACATGTATTTGAAAATGATCCTGAAATCCTGAATTACTGACCTGCATGTAAGGGCTCTTGTTTATCATCGCAAACTCAGTCGAATACTCAATGTATGTGTTGTCTATGCCTGTTCCTGTGGGTGTAGAAACCGGGGAACAGCTGTCCAGAGAGCAGTGTGGATCTAAGAGGAGCTCAGCTGCAGTGGGCCAATGAGCTGTCCAGTAAGAAGAATGTCTTCAAGGTAAGGAAAAAGATTACAAAAAATTGGTTAAAAATGACTAGATGAATAGTAGAATATTAAAGCTTGCCAGCATGAGCATACAGGTTCTGTGCAAATGTGAACATGTTCAGCTAGGCGATGCTATTGTACCACTGAGTTCCTCATTATTGTTCTCTTTCAAAGCTATAAATAGGATAACATATATTCTTTGTATGTTTGTGTGTGTGTGTGTGTGTGTAGTTGAGGACTGTTACAGGAAATGAATTTTTGCTGCAGTCAGACACTGACTCTGTAATTAGAGAGTGGTACAGCACAATACTGAAAGTTATTGACAGACTTGTAAGTCCATTTTTATCATTAATATATATTTTAATATTACTATATACTTAATATCTGTGTTGCCTAAGTGGATTTGGTGTGTGTGTGCATTTTGTAGGATAAGGAGAATCCTCTGGATAATGTATTGCAGTATTCTTTGAGAAGAACAGGCTCCTTGGATTTGTTGGACCATAGTGGTGATGAAGAGGAGAACCGTTCAGGACACAAGCCCTCGCGTTAGTTTACAAACACACACTGCTTTGTAAATAGATTATGGAGGATTAGGACTGAGACAGATCATACTATATATAAATATTGCTAGTTATTTGTCGTAATTAATACATTACAATTAATACTAAGTGATACTGTCAGTTTTGTAGTAACATTTCTCAGTAAAAAATCTCTCTTTCTCTCCTATTCAATTCAGTCCCACGCTCCATCTCCAATTTGGAGACTTCAGAGCGGAAGCGAGTGAAGAGTCGATTAAGGAAGCTCATTCTGAAAAGGCCACCAATCCAGGCATTACAGGAAAAAGGCCTCATCAAAGGTGAGATATATATACAACGTGTGTGACAGTTTCAGAGAGACAGTTATTTAGCGGATATTTAAAGCAATGATGTGTAAAAGGTATTGTTATAAAACTTTTTTTTTTTTTTAAATATGCCTTAAATACAGTGTATTGAATCAGTATCAGACATTCTAGACCTCCAAACATGAACTAAAAAACATGTTTAAAAAAATATTTGTAGGTCAGTAAAGAAAGGAACATATTACAATGTAGCTCACTTTACAGACTTCCCATACCTCGAGCACTACTGATACAGTTGCTTCATGTCTAACCACATTAGTATAGAAGCACAAAATAAAACAGTAAATCATTTAAGATTTATGAATAAATTTATGAGAGTTAATAACACTACATCAATCTAGATAGATAGATGGATAGATAGATAGATAGATAGATAGATAGATAGATAGATAGATAGATAGATAGATAGATAGATAGATAGATAGATAGATAGATAGATAGATATTATCTATCTATATAGATAGATTCCCAAAGGGAAATTTAAAATAAAAATAAAAAAATTTATATCTATCTCTCACCTTTACATGTGTGTCTTATACACTACAGTTCCTCACAGGTTTAACCATCTCTTCATGTTGCATGTTATTTTTGAGTGGTAAAGATAGGATGTAATTGATGTGTGTGTGGGTTATTTTTTTCAGACCAGGTATTTGGCTGTAGTTTAGAGCTGCTGTGTGAGAGGGAGAAGAACACAGTGCCACGCTTTGTCAGAAACTGCACTGAAACCGTAGAGAAGAAAGGTAAGCCTTAGATAGGTTGAAATATCAGTGATACTGAATCACTGCCTCTTATTAGAGGTGTACCGCAAATATCTATACCCTGTACAAACGCAGACTCTCAAAAAAATCTATACATACTTTCCCAGACCTATCCCCTTAATGCTCTACAAATGTTCTACTTACCTAATGTCTGATATATTGCTTCCCCTTTTCTTTTCTCTTTCCTCTTTTGCACCACAACCTTCGAATTTGCATTAAAACATTACCTGCTACTTTTCCATTGTTTGCTATTAGCAACAAACACAAATCTGAGGTTAAGTCTAGTGATGGTGCACAATGCATTTTATGCCACATTCTCATTAATGAATTAGAATTTTCAAAGCAAAGTTTTTACCAGACAGGTTAGGGTACCAGGTACCCGAGTGACCCGTATAGTGTGAAGTGTCGGATTTGTACTAAACCTACTAAATATACCAACCTGGGGTATATGGGTGAAGCAAGAAATTGTCACATATTCATTTTGATAATGTCTTTGGCTGAAATTCACTCCACTGGACAGTACGCAAAAACCTTTAGCGTTAGTGTAGTAATTCATCCAGTGTTTATTTCTCTTTTTAACTCTTTGTCCTTCGGTTGTTTTTGAGGCATTTATTCAATTTTATACAAGAATTAATTTATACAAGATTTTGTGATCCAGGTAAATCTGGAACCTTTGAGCTGTTATGAATCCCAAATACCTTTTCTATTCAGTTTGTTTCTCGCTATATAAGGTATAACATAATGGCATGTGCTCAGTAGATGCTTTGTAAAGAAGACCAGAAGAAGTATCATGCATATTTACTGTATGTGAAATAACAGTGTGATTTTATCGTGTAAAAAAAAAATCAAATCAACTACATTTTCTGTAGATACTTATCGTGTGCGCCCATCACAGGTCACGAATCTGTATATAAAATACTATCACAAGTACCTTGATGCAGTGGGAAATCAACAGGATAGTTCTGGAGATGGATTCATAAAAGCACTATTTGCCCCTGTCACTATTCCCCTTGATGTGATACGTCTGATATCATTACCACCTATGGTTAAACATGCATACTGCCCACTGTGTATGTTTGTGTGTATGTGTGTTTTCAGGCTTAGAGACAGATGGTATTTACAGAGTCAGTGGAAATCTGGCTGTAATCCAGAAACTACGCTTTGCTGTCAATCATGGTAAGATGCACACAGATTATACTGATGAATTACTGTAATAAGAAAAAAAAACAACTCAAGAGATGTTTTGTGTTCAGGTGAAATCTGTTATGAAATCTGATATAATCATTTGAAGAAGAGCATGTACACCATATATAACATATGCAATCAGGTGCTAACAGGTGGTTTGTCACTCCTGTCCATTCTTCCAGAGCGAGCCGTGTCTACAGATGGACGTTATCTCTTTCCAGAGGATTTAGTGCCAGGTAGCACGTCCAATCAGCAGGAATGAAAATCCTTGCTTGCTTCCACTCTAAAGCTAGCTTTGCTTTCTCTGTGTTGTCTGGGATTCTGCCTCCATGTTGCACAACAGCTGCTTATACACAAAAGGCTTAAATCAACAGTTTAGCCTGTAATATTGCAGTCCTTAATAATAATTTACAATAGGGGACCAGATAGCGTTAAATCAGTCACATTAAGCGGTGTATATTTTCATTGGGTTTTTTGTTTTTTAAAGCACTTGGGTTAAGCTTGTAGTTTTGGTTCTAGGACCTGTCTGAGGTTCTAGTTTCTAATCTAATCTGATCTGCTAAATGAATTTAGAAATTAAGTGAAAATTGTCTTGTGGATTACAAGGTGAATTGTTATTATGTATTAAGACATACATACCAGCCTGATAAAGGCTCTAATTCATCCCACTTTATGAATTTCTAATCTGTATTCTAAACAAACACTGATTTGAGAAGAGTCTCTTATTCCACTAGGGGGCAAATTGGGGGTAAAAAAATCCAGGCTCATAAACTCATCGACTGACAAAATGTGTTAAAGGAATGTCCTTTATTATAGCAAGCTAAAAATTGACATACAATTCAGGTTAAGTACTTTTCCAGAATTATTCTGTAATAATAATAATAATAATTATTATTATAATAATCATTATAGGTAAGGAATTATTTATTTTGTAGCTGATGTATGATCAGTCTGTTTGCACATTCAGAATGAAACCTTCAAATAATGCTGATAAATTCACAGCTTTAAGTGGAGTTGGGGACGTGTTATTGTTGATGTTGAAGTTTCTGGTCACTAAGCTGATTATATTTGGTCTGGCACACCTGCCATGTTGTTTCCATGTGTTTGACAGTGCTGCTGTTAAGGAAGTTTGTGACTGACACCTTGTGGCCAGTGCCACTGCACACACAGCTTATTAAGGCATGCATGCTGCTCTGTTGATTTATTTTTTATTTGCTTATGCTTCGCTGACTGAGAGAAAGATGAGATGATGTATTTCTATAGTTTTAGTGCTCTGGATATACAGACATTTCAAACTATCAAAACTGTGTGACAAAATATTAGAAGCTGTTTTTGCCTTTGAGCAATTTGCTCTTGTCTCATTCCAGAAAGCTCTCTGCTGTGATAAATATGAGCATATGTTTTTCTGCTTTCTCCATCCATGCAACACCCCTAAATCATTTTTTTTTATCTCTCTATCTTTCGCTGTTCCACTTTTTATCCACTCCCAAACTCATCTTTTTTTCATTGTGACTCAGTGGACCATGTGGACCTGGAAGACCCACAGTGGGAAGACATCCATGTGATAACAGGAGCCCTGAAACTCTTCTTTAGAGAGCTTCCTGAACCACTTGTACCTTATGGAATCTTTCAAGACGTTGTCGAAGCTGTCAGTAAGTGAAAGAAAGAGAGACATGGATGGATGGATGGTTGGATGGATGATGTTCAATAGTATGTAGTATAGACTTTTTGGGGAGAATTAAAAAGCCTATATGAGAAACTGAGGATACTTTTATGTTGTGTGTTTTGTTATGATATTTGTTATAGCAGCATTTTCTGGATTTTACTAAAATTCATATGCTAATCCTTGTGCTACAACTCAGCCCAAAAAAACCCCCCAAAATCCTACCCCCAGTGTTTGATTGACAGGGCTAGCTTGTTGACTGTGAAAATGCAAATGTGAACAGGATTGCAGAGGTGTTTTATTTTTGGCTGAGTGGTAGCATGGAGAAGTGCAATCGCAAATGGATGGCATGTTGTCCGTTTTTCACTATGTTGGAATGATACCAATTAAGACACTGACACTGAAATGTCAAGCAGACTTTGCACTTGTGCTTTCATTTTGGCAGCTAGTGTGGAAGAATGTATGTTTTGCGATTAATATACACTGATCAGGCATAACATTATGACCACTTACAGGCGGCGTGAATAACACTAATTATCTCCTCATCATTGCACCTGTTAGTAGGTGGGATGTATTAGTAAACATTTTGTCCTCAAAGTTGATGTGTTACAAGCAGGAAAAATGGGTAAGTGTAAGGATTTGAGCGAGTTTGTGATGGCTAGACAACTGGATCAGAGCATCTCCAAAACTGTGGGGTGTTCCCGGTCTGCAGTGGTCAGTATCTATCAAAAATGGTCCAAGGAAGGAACAGTGGTGAACTGGAGACATGGTCATGGGTGGCCAAGGCGCATTCATGTGGGGAGTGAAGGCTGGCCCGTGTGATCAGATCCAACAGACAAGCTACTGTTGCTCAAATTGCTGAAGACGTTAATGCTGGTTCTGATAGAAAGGTGTCAGAACACATAGTGCATGAAGGGTCAGGGCTGTTTTGGCAGCAAAAGGGGGACCAACACAATATTAGGAAGCTGGTCATAAAGTTATGCCTGGGCAGTCTATGTCAAATTATGCTGTTACAAATACATGTTTGAGTGAATGTGTCTAGATTAGCAGATGAATTTGAATAAAGTTAAACCTATATGGAAATAAGAACTATATCAAGCCTACTAATATTACTAAGAATATTTACTGAAAATGTTGTCATAATGCAATTTCTATTGTTGCTTAATATATGTGTACATTTTTAGAGCTGCCTGATTACATGGAAAAAGTGGAACGTCTGAAATTGCTAATTGTCAACATGCCTTCGCCGAACCACGATACCATGAGGCACATGTTCCGGCATCTTAAGCAGTATGTAATGTAGTCTTATTCACAATGTAGAAGAGTAACATAAGCACACCTAAACCAGAAACTTGCATTTATATTTTTAGATTTGTTTCTAACTATTTATACACTATTTTCTATATAAGCTGTAATTTTTTTTAATGTTTTTTTCTAGTAGTACTATTTTCAGCCACAAGAGGGGGTAGAGAGCTGACATTGTTTAACAGGCTAAGCCACTCGGGCTTATCAGTTAAAGCATTAGTGTGGCTTTATACTGTTGAAGAGAGAGAGAGTGTGTATGTGAGGGAGAGAGTTTATATATATATATATATATATATATATATATATATATATATATATATATATATATATATTTATAACCTCACCTGAGCTATACTCCCTTCCTTTACTACTTATATACTTATCATTCATGTGCATCCTTTCCTTTCATCTATTTTTTCTTCATTTTATGAGACCTGTGTGTCATCTGATAGAAGGAACACCACCACCAGTGCCATCAGTTCTGGAACCTCTCTTCCCTTTCCCCCTTTTTCTTTTTTAATGTGGAAGTTTTGAGCAATTGCTGGCTGGATCTGTGGTTAAGTGGGAATGGCATTTTTCAAGAGAAAAAAAAAGCCTCATACTAGAGGTTTAACCCTTCTTTTGCCCCGTGTCCTTGTTGCACTCTCTCTCTCTCTCTCTCTCTCTCTCTCACTCACCAGTATCTCTCACACAGTATTTCGTTTTCTCTCTCTTTATTGCAGGGTGATGGAGCGCTCAGATAGTAATCGGATGACAATGCAGAACATCGGGATCGTCTTTGGGCCGACTCTGATGCGTCCGCAGAATGACTGTGCGAACATGGCCATTAACATGGTTTATCAGAACCAGGCAGTAGAACTCATTCTCAATGAATATGACCAGATCTTTGGATCTGACTCATCCAGATCTCTCTGACATGGTGTGAAGAAAGCCGGACAGCAGCAGAACCTGCTCACTGTGAACCAGAGGAATCCAAAAGGCATGGAAGACGAGCTAAATATGATCCATGCAACTATTCATTAAACTGCATTGATGCCACAAATTCCATCCTGGTGGATGATGGATGGATGAATGGTTGGATGGAAGCGCTTGAGCAACAATCAGCCAAACTGGCCTTTAGTGGGCACAAAGTCACACAAAAAAACATGTGTTTTCAAATTGAATCAAGAGGCTTATTTTATGTTCGTTAGTGTGTGTGTGTGTGTATGTGTGTCATTGTGATGTCTTCTCGCAACTGTTTTTCATTGTATTGTTTGTAGTGACTTTGGGAAAAACCACACATTTTGCGTTGGCAAAAAAAGACATTAGCCTCCATGAACTAAATTCTATAAAATAAAATCAGCAATAGTCACCCAATACGCATAAACAAGAAGACAGTTCTGAAGTCTAACCTGTTATTCAACTGCGTTTGAGTCATTTCGTTTCTTTTTTAACAATCCAAATTGCTATGTAATCTCCTTTTCCATTGTTCCAGCAGTATGGCTGTGGTGTGTGCATGTGTCTGTGTGTGTGTGTGTGTTTTGCGTGACAGATAGAAGGGTAGAAGTATGTTCCGTATTTTGCTCGTTGATTCGGTGGAGCTTTTTGCCACTATTGGTCCAAATCTCTGTTTTTAATAACAGAACAAAAGAAGAGCTAAAAATGCATTATGTTTAAAAAATGTGGAGTTAACCCCCCACAACCCCCCATCAGCACCAGGGCTTTGGTAATTTTATATTGACTGTGGCTTGGCAAGAGACAAGAAGAAGTGAGAGGGGAAGAAAAAGAACACGGAGAGCATATGGATTTTAATGTTAGAGTTTATATATTTATTCATTTTTTATTTTCTTATTATTGCTATGCGCAGCATGAAGGAAGGGGGAGATTACTGAAGTAGTATAAGTGGAGAAATGAAATGAAGTTTTACGCTATTTTTGTTACTTTGGAGTATTTTGTTGGATATTTAATGGACTGTTGTCCTGCTCTTAATACTGTTGCCCTTGTATTTCTGTGCCATCTTTTTTTTTTTTTTTTTTTAAAGAACCTCCTTTCTCACTGGAAAAAAACCTTCATAACCAATCTGTTTAATTCCAGCGGCTCATAAATGCGGTCTTACCCTGCATTGTTTGAAGATTTTCTATGCCCGTCATACACCGGAGTCAAGTCCTGTTTAAATGTGTTTTGATATCTTAAAACAGCGATTTGAAACATTGCTGGAAATCTTCTGCTACGAAGCCGTGCACCTTTTTCCTTAAAGGCAGTTCACAAGACAGATATAGTTTTAACAGAGGAGAGGTGGTTGGTTGGAGGGAAGGAAAAAGCTTGTCATTGCTTTCATTGCAGTTTGCCTCACAGGCAGCAGAGGACAATTGCAATTTGCTCCCTTAACTGTTTAATTGAATCATGTGTGTTGGAAATAGAAAAAAAACCCGGCAAACTTCAAACAGAAGCCTTATTTTAACCACTGCAGAAAGTACATGTTCATACTGAATATGAATCCATCAATATTATTTTATTTGTTGTGCCAAATGTTTTACCCAGTGACCTTTGACCGATCCCCAAGATTTGTGAGACAATTTCCATTCTTACTTTGTAAATATATATATATATATATATATATATATATATATATATATATATATATATATATTGTCCCTAAATTGTACGTTAAGTAAGATTACACTTGTACTATAATATTTCTTCCTTTTTTTTCTTTTTTTTTATCAAGTAACTGCAGGTTTTGGACTGCAGGTGTTTGGTCTCTTCTGAATACTATTTTTATGTTGCAAACCTGGTTAACTGCTGGTCTACCATTTCTCTACCATTCCTCTAGGTCCTGTAAGCTACTTCGAGCAAAATATTTGACAATAAATGCTAATTGAGGAAATCGGAGACTACTATGTTTATAATGATAAACATTATTTATCAGAAAGGCTTTAGAGAATGGTATTGAAAAATGGATTTTGGTTTGAATTTATATGGACATTAGTGATTTAATGCCCATAATGAGAACAATCCCATTCTACATGTATGATTACACATTTACTGGCTAAAATTTTAAAGGTTATGATGAAGCACCGTTAGATTTTTTTTCCACAGCATTCAATCTTTTGGGGTAAACTGAGTGAGTATGGCATTCTGTTGCACATATGATTATATTCTTCACCTTTGGTCTCATCAGAGCATAATTTATTCTACATGTTTTAGGAGATGGGTGTATGTTTCTGCTTTTTGCAATGTCAATATTAGATGTTTTTTGGATAACAAAAATAGTCAGTCTTGCCATCTTGCCTCTCTACCCCATCGCTGAGACATATGAAGAATTCGGGAGATTGTTGTCACATGTAGGGAGCAATAAGTATTTGCCAGAAATTGCTGCAATTCTTTTAATGTTGCTGTAGGCCTCTTGGCAGCTTCCCTGACCGGTTTTCTTGGCCTTCTCATCATTTTTAGAGGGACATCCTGTTCTTAGAAATGTGACTGTTGTGCTGTTTTTTGAGTATTGTATTTACACTGTTACTTGCTATATCCAATGCCAACGGAATTTTTTATAACCCTCACCTGATTGATATTTTTCAACAGTCAGATGCTATACTTGCTTTGTAAGCTCTGTGTGTATCATGGTGTTTCTAGTTAGGTGTTACCAAGAAGACATCAGGAAAATCCAATAGAACAAGCTGTACTTCAGTTGGAGTCACTTAAATTGATGGTAGGTGTATATATACACTTAGTATTTAACATGAGCTTGAATGTTATTGATTGATTCGCAATACTGACACATTCCCAGTTATAAAAGGGTACAATCACCCCCCCCCACCCCCCAATTTACTCACTCTAACAATTAAACAGATTTAATTTATAATTGGCTCCAATTAGATTATACACACAGGCTTGATTGCTGGCAGTCAAATATGAAATAGGATCAAATGTGCTCAACACGCAGCACATTCCATGATCGAAAGAAATTCTGGAAAAGCTGAAAAGATTATTGAAGTATTTCAGTGTGGTAATGGTTACAAAGCCAGTTCTAAGGCTCAGAGAGTCACAGTGAGACCCATTAGCTCCAAATGGAGAAAACTTGGAGCAGTGGTGAATCTACCTAGAAGTGCTAGACTACCAAAATTCCTCCAAAAGCATATTGATGACTCACCCGGGAAGTCACATAAGCACCAGACAATCATTAAAGGACTTGCAGGCCTCATTCCCTTCAGTTAAGGTCATTCATGATTTTAGCATTAGAAAGAAATTAGACAAAAACGCATCCATAGGAGAGTTAAAAAATCAAAACAAAATAAAATAAAATTTAAAAAAATACAGCTAATCAATAGGAACAAAAGAGCCCATCTCACATATGGCAAATAAACACCTTGATGACCCCAAGCCTTTCTAATAATATTCTGCTGAAGCTTGTTGACTGATGAATTGAAAGTGGAACTATTTGGATGACGTTCTATGCCTCTTTAAAAGCTCAGCATTCCACAGTAAAAACATCATACCAGCAGTCGAACATGGTGGTGGCAGTGTGATGGTAGGGAATACTTTGCTACTTCATGTTCAGGGCAATGTGCCATAAATGATGGCACTGAATTCTGTACCTGAACAATCCTGGAATATGTCTGATGATTATTCCATAATATGATCCTAAAGAGCAAGACTTCCTCTGAAGGGTTCTGAGGGCAATTAAAGCTGGTTAAATATTCTGTGTTACTCATCATCAGATCCCAATTCCACAAAAACCATAACAATCAGGGAAAGAGAACACAGACTATAAGATATGACCTGTGTGTACTGTGGAGGACATAGTCTATAACCTGCCCTGACCAACTGAATGCAATCTAATGGGAACTTGAGTGAGTATTGTACTACATCAACATCAACAACTCCATTATTAAAGGACTGGCTAAGAAATGATTTCTCATGTTAAGCAGGAAAGCCATGCCTCTTTAGACATTACCCCAGTCTACTAAAAAATTTGGTAGATACATTTAGAAAGAACAAGACTGGCCAATTATTACTGTGTAGATCATGGGACTGTGCCATAAAATAGTTCCATACTAAATCTTCAGTAGCCACTTGAACCAATCCCAAAAATTAGACACAAGATACATGTAAAAGGCTTGTGTCCTTACTGAAATCAAGCTATGGAGTGTGAAGAATCATTAAAACTGCAGAGAAGGGTAAATGGATGACAATTTTTCTAACCACTAGGGGGTGATGTGAGTGCTCGGTCATGAGTAATGGGTGTTGCTAACACCATCTTTGTCTGTCAAGTCTTTGGTGATAAAGTGCTCAGAGACATGTTTGATCAAGATGTCATTGTTCAAAGTGATAATATTTTTTATATTTATTTGGCTGATAAACCGTTGACTGTGTCTACCCTGTATGTCTTGTCCTCTTTTGATTACTCCAGAATGGATTTTATGTCAAGGCGGAAACATTTCTAGTCTACATTCTTATTCATAAGATATAATCTTAATAGATATGGTGTGAGTATAGATCAGACTAAAGTGTAAGCAGTGAGAAATAGCCACAACCTAGAGATACAATTATAGATTTACAGAATAATGTGGATTTAAAACAATTTTGATGTTTAAGGATTTAGAATGATAGCTCTGATATCATTACATGTTAAAACTCATTAGCCACTTCCTCTGCATTTAACTATGTAAAGAAAGTAGGAGGCAGCAAGTCCTCCTCTAACCCAGTTCTAGTCACACTGAATTACAAAAAACACTTGCTCTGGAAAAAAAATGATTTTGGTGGCCTAGATTAGTCAGGTATAACTCAATCTGCATGCAGATTTATTCTTGTATAGCCAGTTCAGTTAATTCAGCTCTCTAGCAGCACCAGTCTCATTATAATACAGACTTCCTGACAGATATACACAACATTTTAGCTGGTTATTGATCTTTTTACAAGGCTTTGTCAGTTCATTTCTGTAGCTAAATTTCCTACTGCACTTAAAACAGCCAAAGGTCTATCCGAAAAAGTTTTAGATTCTACAGAACTTTTGAAGATAGTTTATCTTACATATATGGAAGGCTCACTCTATAAATATCAGTCTCACATGGTGCTTCGACCTCAGTTTAGCAGACAAGGGGTTATCTTTGATGGGCAGAGTATGGCTGAAACCAGGTCATCTGCAGTGCTTACCACTGACTGTCCAGTGTGTGTTCAGTTTCTCGTTCTCATTACTTCATTTGTCAGGTCGACCAGGCAGCTAATAGATGGCCGAGTGTAAAGAGGTTCTGAAACCGCTCATTTAAATACCCCTCATTTTCCTAGTGGGGTTGTGAAGGCAACAGTCTGATATGGTCAGCACAGACTGCTCTATCCCTGACCAGCAAATTCAACTGCTGGTCATCCCAGGTGATTCATCCCCAGGTCAGGATCTTGCGATATCGTTACACAACACTCTGATCTCCCATATGGCCAGTGCTTGCAATCTTGAATAACTATGGACAATCAACTGTCCTATTTCTTGCATGTGGCTAATTTGACATGCTCATTTCTGTTTCTTCTCTACAACAGGCTACTCAGGTGCTTTGTTCTGCTTGTCATTTTGAGACCCGACTACTGCAACTCTCTACCTCTAAATGCATTTCGTCTTCTGCAAATGATCCAAAATGCAGCTGCGCGACTTGTTTTCAACCTGCTTCCAAGTTCTCACAACTCCACCGCACTGCTGTGCTCCCTCCACTGGCTTCTGGTAGCTACACGCATCAGATTCAAAACAATGATGCTTGCCTAAAAGCCAAAAATGGACCGTCAGCCTCTTACCTCAAATCTCTTATCATTTCTCACACTGCACCATGCTCCCTCCAATCTACTAGCACTGCTAGACTGTTCCCACCATCTCTCAGGGTAAGTGGTAGGTATACATCTAGACTCTTCTCTGTTCTGGCACCGAGGTGGTGGAATGAACTTCACCTAGATGTCCGACCAGCTGAATGGTTGTCTTCAAATGATGAGTGAAGACCTGCCTCTGCCTGAAGTACTTAAACTAGCACTTACTTTTCCCTGTTTGTATTATGTATTAAAAATAAATTGTGCTATAATTCCTCCCAACAGTAGGCTGATGAAATCCTAAGTCTGTAAACTAGTAAACCAATGTTTATGTATGCTCTGAATAAGGGTGTTTGGCAAATGTTATAAATGTACATGTAAATTCCTCTTTCTCCTACGTAATCCCCAGGTTCCAAAGCCAATTTGTAGACATAATTTCTCCAGCATATCTAGGGGATGTGCCTGATACAGCTCTACCAGGAAATGATCAGAGTGCATCCTTGTAACGTGCTCAAACCACTTCGATTTTTCACTCTGAAACTCCCTGAGATATAAACTTCAGTACCATATCATGGAAAGAAGGTCCAGCAACATAATTCCTTTGTCTCTACCTATGAGTGAATATAACAATGTAGCCTGCTAAGTAAACTGAACTTCACCAAAAGAGACTGGTGACAGTGACTGTAACACTGCGACCTGCACCAAGTCAGCCTCACCTTCTTTTTTTCTAACACTCATGAATAAGATCCCAGTATACTTAAACTCTTTCACCAGGGTGAAGCAAATTCTTACCCCTCACCTGAGGGGAGTAATCTACATTTTCTATGTCTATTTCTGAGTGAAGTAATTTTAAACAATTGTACACTGCTTACTGAACTCTGTACATAGATTACTCTGTTATGAATCCAAGATGAACACAGAGGTCTTCCAGTGTCAAATCAGTTTCCTTTTTTATATTAATCTATGTAGATATGCAGTATTTGGGACAGCCCAAAGTCCGGATCTGACTCAGAATTGTTAACAAGGGACCTCACTGCTCATCAGGGAATGCAGATGATTCATTCTGTTATCTTAAACAAATGTTGCTAGTATATAGATGATCAAAAAGTGATGTATATACCTGAAATTGTAAATATTTTAAAGATACTTCTCTCAGTTATAAAAAGAAAAATGATTTATTCTAGACATAATAGGTTCACACTGACCACTGTGTCTATTAAACACCTGAGAATTGATATGTACAACTTTATTAGACTGTAAGTAAATGTATGCACATTGAAATAATTCTATACAATGGTACAAAAGCCTAACAAATTTTGTATAAAAGCAACACTGATGCACATAAGACATAATATTTAAATAGATTAAAGAGATATACATTTAGCAACATGTACATGTTGACAGATAAACAATGATTTCAGTTAAACAGAAATAAAACAGGATAAAGCTGGAACCAAACCTGGAAAAAAGCACTATTGTGTACTTGGGCAGTTGAATGCTACAGGTGCTGTGCATTGATCTGTTGATCTGAACCTTCGCATAGTTAATCTACACATTAGCAAACCTCAGTAATGTCATATTTCTCACTCTCTGCGGTCTCATGCAGCAATGCAGTATGCAACAACAATATGTTTAGTTTTCCTATGTAGCAAGTTTTTCAGAGATCAACAGCCTATGTTTCTGTCTCTGTCACAAGAGACACAATGCTTTCAGACAGACAGCCTGACATCAGAGAGTGCTAATACTTTTGGATTTGTTTTGTTATGAATCCTGAAATTAATGAATGTTCATGGTCAACATATTACTGTTTTTCACAGTACAGATCAATCTACCAATCTTTATTTTAGAATATCCTTGATGTTTATATAAGATAATTATGATGGTGAAAACCCTATGCCCTGAATCAGCCCTCTCGTATTTGCTGGCTGTGTTAAATGGATTTCAAGGAAATGGGTCAGAAATGAAACAAATAAGTGAATGTATGGTTGTGTACCTGGATTAACCCCAAAACATTTTCTGGTATAACCTATGATTGAGCATTCTGAAACTGCTAATGTGAAGACATAGTGGCTCCAGTTATTATACTTTTTGTGTTTTCGTTAACCTGTATACCTATCTGATAATACCGTTGGTAAAAAAAACAAATGCTTTAAAGAACACAGTATTCAGTGAGCACCAAATATACAGTTTAGTTATTGTTACGTAGCCCTTGTGCGTTGTGTATGTCACTGTATTAATAGCAACGGTGTTTATGCATGTTGCATGATTTTTGTGAATCAGCATAGATCCAAAGGCACAAGGCAGACCTTTAAGCACTTCAGGCATTCAAATTCTGTTCTGTACAAAACTGTCTTTGTGTTTTTATACATTTTTTGGCAAATTAGCTTAAATTTTCTCTGTCCAGAGCATTCATACTGGCTCTTGATTCATGTCTCTTTGTTCCTCATCATGCTCCTCTTTGATCTCTCTGCTGTGATGATCATTTTTTATGTCCTGTCCTCCAACCTCCTTTTTTTTCTTCTTACAATCTTCAGTTGACTCTTCCATGTGTTTACTTCTGTCCTCTATTGCCAGTCTTCTTTCCACCCTTCTCTTGTGCCCATGATTACTAAACGAGTTTTCTTCCTCCTCCTCCTCATCCTCCTCGTCCTCCTCCTCTTCTGCTCTGTATCCTAGTGGAGCCATGTCCATGCTGGAATCGCTGAGGAACGTGGCTGTTTCCTCCAGCATGAGAGGATTGTCTCTTGTCTCAGGATGAAGTTTGGTGTGTGGGTTTGTGTAAAGAGCTGTTTCTCCCAAAATCTGCTCCTCTCCCTGAGCATCTGGGTCATTGTCTCGGCCACAGAAAGCATAGCGGTGATTCATGTGCTGTGAGTAGGAGCCTGAGTGTGAGAAACGCTTGCCACATTTATCACACTGATATGGCTTTTCTCCAGAGTGAAGCCGGCTGTGCTCGATCAGGTGGTGCTTGTGTTTAAATGCTTTCTTACAGATCTGGCACTCATGTGGCCGCTTTCCTAAAAAGACAGAAAGAAAAGACAGTTAGCTGAAAGGCTCTTGTATTTTTGCAATTAAATAGACCAGTCATATAATCTGGTTTATACCACAACGCTGTTAAATTCTCAAATATGATTGGTCAGAAGATGTTTTCTGTAATAACACAGCCTTCATGTGTTTACACCGATCAGGCATAAGATTATGACCACCTGCTGATTGATTGATTGATTGTTGTGTTGGTCCCCGTTTTGCTGCCAAAACAGCCCTGACCTATCGAGGCATGGACTCTCTGAAGATCTCTGAAGGGGTGCTGTGGTATCTGGCACCAAGATGTTAGCAGCAGATCTTTTAAGTCCTGTAAGTTGTGAGGTGGAGCCTCCATGGACATGACTTAAAAGATACTTATATGACTTAAAGGATACTTTTGATCGATACTGACCACTGCAGACCAGGAACACCCCACAAGAGCTGCAGTTTTGTAGATGCTCTGATCCAGTGGTCTAGCCATCACAATTTGTCCCTTTGTCAAACTCGCTCAAATCCTTACGCTTGCCCATTTTTCCTGCGTCTAACACATCAACTTTGAGGATAAAATGTTCACTTGCTGCCTAATATATCCCACCCACTAACAGGTGCCATGATGAGGAGATCATCAGTGTTATTCACTTCACCTCTCAGTGCTCATAATGTTATTGCTGATCGGTGTACATTAATGCACACTTTTAAATGAATTTTCATTTCTGTTGTAACAGCTAAATCACAGGAACCTGCATAGCAGACTCCTCATATAAACAGATTTTTTAAAAAATCCTGTGTAACAGTTGATATTGTGTCTGTGGGGAGAAAATTTATTTTGCATTTTTGAAAAGAGTCTCAATAACGTTGACTTACATATTCTTATGATAATTTTTTCTGACACATGAAATACTACATGATGACAGAGGGCTATGTAGTTTGTTTTTTTTGTCTTAAAAGAGATTTATTCTTAAAGAGAGAAAGAAGGAGAGGAAAGCTGTTTTAACATTTAATAACTTAAGTAACAACAGACAAAAACTAACATGTTTTTGTGGACATTCCACAACATTTAAACATATACAAAGTATGAGATGTTTTTAATAAATTAAAAAAGGATTGGCAACGTAGTATAAGAGGAATAACTCAATTCAGGCTGTGTGTTTTTCTTTAAGAAAAAAAAAATCATTTTGGGGTGACCCCACCCTGTCATATTATTTCAATTATTTTCTCATAAGAGCACATCCTGTTGTGTTTTATTCGTTAAGCAATAATATACACCGATCTCTACAATATAGTTTGACAAATGATGAAAAGTATAGTAAATATAGTAACTCTCTCTCTCTCTCTCTCTCTCTCTCTCTATCTATCTATGTGCTTTGAACATACTGCAGTTCTTCTATCACAATATATGTCTGGTATGAATAAATTCATGCCTGTTTGCTGCTTAATTCATAAAAATCCTGGCCCATTTCCTAGAAAACACATGAAGATATGGCGTCAGTACCTGTGTGTTCATATTTATGACGCAGCAAAGAGCTGCTCTTCTGGAAGCTTTTGTCACAGATGTCACAAGCGTATAATCCTTCCTCTGTCTTCCTAAGTCTCTTTCTTCCTGGACCATGGTCTCCGTCTAGACCCTCCTCCATCAGAGCGAGGTAGTCCAGACATCCTCGAGCTCTAGCATCGCCCTTAAAGACAGATATTCGTTTTGTTAATCGGGGTCTTTGACGAAGCCCCCCGATAAATAATAATATGTGATCAAAAAAGTGTATCCTATGTGTTTCATTTGTGAAGTCACTTTATGAGTGTGAAATTTGAAAATGTGTAGCTATGTGTAAACAGGCTTGCATTTTCTCTGCCCTTTAAGCATGTTGGGGCTGGAATTCCCCTCTGAGTAATATGCTTGTTTACAGCACAAATGGGGGAAACAAATGCATCAAGTGCAACCTACAACAGCCTAAAAGACAGCTAATGAAGGCCTGTTATGATTCTTTTTCTTTTTGTGGCACTATAGTTAGGCCTTTATCTTCATGAGGTACACTTGAATAAGCGACCCTGAGTTGAAATGAAAGTACAAATTGCTTATATTGTCGAAAAGCTGTGGAAGGGGCTGTGGGTGGGTGTCAGTATAGGTTTTAATATGGGTTTTAATGAGAATGATTCTGCAAAATATTCTTAAAATATATGTGATAGGGTAGCT
This sequence comes from Hemibagrus wyckioides, assembly GCF_019097595.1. Taxonomy (NCBI): domain Eukaryota; kingdom Metazoa; phylum Chordata; class Actinopteri; order Siluriformes; family Bagridae; genus Hemibagrus; species Hemibagrus wyckioides. The sequence goes on along the minus strand of NC_080720.1, from coordinate 18,626,115 downwards.
AAAGCAGGCCCCAAATTTAGGACATGTTTTTGTTCTTTTCCATGCAGCTGATAATCAAAGAATGAGATTACTACTGGCCACATGATGCTTGGGGTCAGATTGAGTTACTGATTCAACATGTGTTCTCACCATGACATTTATCTCCTGATGCATTCTTTTCAGCATGGTCTCAGTCTCTGTCTCCATCATATATGCTATAGGGGAGAGAAACCCAGGGCTGGGTGCTGGTGGTGTTAGAGGAAGTGATGTCAGGCCATTATGCCCTATTGCTGGAAGACCACTTGACATGATGGGATTAAAAAAGGGGTAGTTATTGAAAACTGCGCTTCCGAATAAAGGTCTATAGGCCCCGCCTGCTTCGTGATGGGATAGGGGGCTTAACCTTCTGCTCATATGCTCCACATCCCTGTGGTCTGGCTGTGGTGAGCTGCCGTTGCAGCCTGCTGCAGGCTCTGAGCCTTTACGTACTTTGGGAATGGAGAGGTCTAGGGGTTCGCTCTGAGAACCCTCTGATCTGGGTGATGGTCTGTGTTGAAAAGGCTGGCATGGTGATGAGCCTGATGGAGAGCTAAAGCCTGGACGTCGCTGCTCCTGTAGTGAGGGCGAGGTCGGGCTCATGACGCTGGAGTTTCCAGGACTGTCTGTCTTTCTGTTTGGCCAGTAGGCAGGTGCAGGGTCAGAGCGGAAGTGTAAAGGTGACTGCAGTGGCACGAGGAGCTGCTGTGGAAGTGAATGCCAGGATGTCCGCTGTGGAGAAGAAAGCGCTCTGGTCATTCCGTTAGGGGTGGTGGGAGTTTTCTGTGTGTCGTTCTGGGAGACACGTGAAAAGTTGAGTGGTGCTCCATCTTTGATGCACTGCATCTGTGCGGCGTCCTGCTCATCTTTTCCCTTGCACAGATATCTCTCGTGGTGCTTTAGGACAACTTCATTTGGAAACAGCTGGAAGCACCGCTGACATGATATCACACTGACAGGCACATCACTTTTCACCTCTCTTCTTTCTGTCTTGTCTTCTTCCTTTTCCTGCCTGCTTCCTAGCTGCTCGTCCTTCCCCACTTCCTTTTGGAGCATTTCCTGCAGGAGCTGTTCAAATTTGCCACCAGAATGCAGTAAGGGCAAAAGTGTAGTCCCTTTAAACACCCCCATCCTCATGGCTGTAACAGAATCCCACGGTCTGCTTAGATCCGAAGTTCGGAGGGCAGAAGCAATTGATTCCTGTCCCTGATTGGCTAGCTGCTCTGTGAAGCAATGACTCAGTGGGGCATATGGAGAGCTCTTTCCTCTGTTACCATTCCTGCTTCCAACTACAGGAGGTGATGTTGGGGAGGGGAAGAGGTAAGCAGGGTGAGAGTGGCCATTGAAATATGTGCCGTTCCCTGATCCGCCTCCACTGAGACATTTTTTGCTGCTCAGGTGTGAGCTGTAGGAGCCTGAGTGACTGAAGCGTTTCTTACAGTTAGAGCACTCGTAGGGCTTCTCACCTAAAATGACAGAACAATATTCACTACAGGTTTTCTGCATGTCTGTAGAAATGTTATGGCAATTCTAAATGCTAGCTCATTAATACACACAGCTGATTTTATATAGCTGCACCAAATAACTTTGTTTTGCACTGTGCTTTAATGATGTTCATAAAAGGTCAAGTCATCATTATGATTCTTCCTTATTTAACCACTGCAGACGTCACATCCCTGAGTCATATTTTAGTCACATTTTATTGGTTAGGGTGCAAAAACTGTTAGTCAGCTAGTTACATTCTCAGCACAGAGATATCAAAGTTACAGCAGATGAAGAGAAAAGAAAGAAGGCTAGATTCGCTGTTTTAAAGTGAGATGTGAAAGTTTCGCTACTATAAGCATATTTTTAATCATATTCGTTGGAAATCTCATGATTTTTTTTCCCCTTATGCATATTAAAGTTATCAACATGGCACAATTGTTTGACTGGTTGATGAGAGTCTTAAATAATTAAAGACTTAAACAATATCTTAATATAATTTATAGACACTAATGTCTGGAATCTAACAAAATGCATGAGCACTCCACTCTTGTCATTTTAATTCTACAAATGATTTTATTAGCAAACATGTAGCCTTTCTTATCATCTCATCTTGTGCAACATATTACTATGATTTTTTTTTCTTAAAGCGATAGAGTAATTAGTCACAGTTTCACTAGCTATTATAACACAATTGTGTGTGTATTTGTATTGAGATTTTTTGTTGATTATGTGAATTAGAAAGCACATTATTCTTACCACTATGAATGCGTAAATGCTCCTTAAGATGATGTTTGTATTTAAAAGCTTTTCCACACTGTGTACATTTAAACTTCCGGTTTTCCATGTTAGGGTCAGACACAGAATTCTGTAAGACACACATCAGAAAATCAAATAAAACTGAACTGTCCATCAATTGTGATAAATATTTCAATATCTTTATGTTGTACTCAGTTGAAGACATGTATCACAGCACGAGTTCCCACCTTCTCTTTAACCTGGGCGTGTAGTGCCATGTGCCGCTCCATCTGTGCCCTGTATGGAGTGCTGTAGCCACAGAGTGGACACACACTGTGTCCTCTGTCCCTCTCCTGGCACAGCTTCATGTGTTCCCTGAGATAGGTGCCCTGCTGATATGACTGCTGGCAAAATGGACACACCTGCATTTCTGTCCCTGTAGGATCAGGACTCCCAGGATCTGTTAATCAAGAAAGATTATCCTGATTATCCAATAATCCTGCTTTTAGTTATCTGGATTATTGCTGTTATTTTTTTTTATTTGTAAATAAAACACATACTTTTCTCCTAGTTACAAAATGCCCTAATTCCTTGAAGAATTCATTTGGAATAAAAAAGATAGCTGGTTTTAATATATCATTGTGACTACCATGGCTTGGTATTAATTCTAGCCATTAAGGTCATTTTTTTAGGCCAGAAATATATAAAGTACAAATTATCAACTTTAACATAACAGTAGTAATCTTGACAAAGCCATAACTTATTAGTTGGGTTATGAAATTGTCCTTATCAAATTATCTTATTTATTTGTTTATTTATTTATTTTCTTATTTTTCAGTTTTGCTTCAAGACTACTATAAAAATATTAACATACAATAATTCATTTTGTGTCTGCATGCAGTTTTCAGTCTTGTTCTTTTTCTCATATTGTTTTCATTTTACTAACAACCCCCCTCCTTTTTGTACACTGCGTTTCCTAATCAATTTCTCATTTCCTTCTTCACGCCATTTGATACTTGCAAGCTGTCGAGCTGTCCTGATTTGACCTGACCTTTTTACACTAACTGGTCACATTTGGCCTAGCTAAATGTCGGTGAGGTCAGACTAAACAGCAGGAAAGCACAGTTTGCAGAAACCAGCAAGAGAACAGTCGGGCCGAAAGAAAAACAAACAAACAAACAAACAAAATATATATATATTTATATATATAAATATATATAAAGGAGATATGCTACACACATACATCTGCATGTGTCTGGTAAATTAACAATTCCCACCACCATAACAACATTGAAAGCCAACAGAGACTTCAGTATCTCCATTTGTTCCCCTCTCATAAAGATCTCCTCTTGGATTTCAGTAGATATTATGCTCAGATATACCAAGATTAAAATATAATTTAAATACACTACATGTTTTTCAAGATGTACATCTCTGTGAGAGATGTACAGTTTACATCAGGTACACCGTCATGTTTAAGTATACCTGGAGGAAATTCTAGTGTACCTAGTTGATTATATATAGCATAGTATACTTGAAGTACACATGATTAGGTATTCAGGTATTTTTAAATGTAGTAATACAGACATAAAAGTATTTATTTCTATAAATTTACTTAACACCGTATTTGGCAAAAGAAAAAAAAAATCCCTATTGCACAGATATCATTTTAAGTCAATTTTAGTGTGCAGTAAAAATCATTCAAATGTTTGTCTGAATAGAAATGTGCACCATCCTGAATTATACAGCAATCTGTATCTTGAGCAAGTCTGAATCTTGGTAATGACAATCCTGAAGCATTAAAGACAGTTCTCTATACGTGTGAACTTTTTCTAATTTTTTTCTAACCTTTTCCCTCAGGTGACTCCTGAACACCCGGTGACAAAGTGGACGGTGTGTCGTCCTGCACGCTTGCCATGTGGTAGGAAGCGATGGAGCCGTTGTGTTGCTGGCTGTTGCGCGAGTCAGGAAGGTGGGACACTTTTCTCAGCTGCATGAGGAAGTCATATCGAGTCCAGTCCTCCTCTACCCGGGCATCTTTCTGTGCTGAGAGATCAGAGGCAGGGTGTGCTGATGTTAGATCAACATCTGTCTTGCTGACTAATGTCATAATTACTTCAGAAAGAAAATGATGCTGCTAATTTGCAACATGCTTCTACTGTCTGTGTTGTAATGATAACCCAAATCTTGTGGTTATACGAGCCGTCTGCACTTTACAGCTGCAGAAAAAAATTAAATATTTACACACATGCATTTGTTTGTCCTGTGGTGTTCAATTTTACGAGTTCATACCATTTCTCAGTTTCGCCCCAAATATAGATGAATGTTACAGAAATACACATCACGTGTAAATAATCACATGATTCACAAAAATTCTTTCTTCTTTCCTGTCTTTTTGTTAAAGACAATTTAAAATAAAATAAGACTTGTCGTGGGAATTTAAAGAGCTCTGTAATGGGAATGATGAGAGCTGAAATGAGGAAAATGTTTCTGAAATTCTCCCACGAGACCAATAAGATCCAGAGAGCCAAAAAAAACCTCTCAAATAATAATATATAAAGAAAGCAAGGACAAATGCCAGCACTGCGCTGTGACTTTGAGGAGGACTTTACAAATGTTTGCAGATGTTGGCATCATATTTCCAGCTTTCTTTACTGCAGCCAGAGAAGAGGCAGAGCACCTAACTGCTGTGCAGGCGCTCCTTTTCTTCACTGGAGAGAGAGAAACCCAGTATGCAACGATTGTTTCTAGATGAGCTGCATAAGTCTTTCTTCTTTATGAATATAAAAGGAAAGCTGTACTTACTTAATTTAGACTTTAGAATGGGAACCTCATCTAGTTTGATATGAAGACCCTTTGTCATGCATGATGTGACAACTTTTTGAAAATAACCTTTGGTACTTGTGTTATCTAAATGCTAGCAAGAAGTTTCAATTTCCGTCCACAGCTTGGTTATTTATCATCTCTAATATCTCGTAGGTGTTGGAAATTGCTGAAGTCAGGCAACTGGTTTGGAGTCACAACTCCTGCAATGATTACAATCATTGCTTAATACATCATAACTAAACACAGTAGGTAGCTGTAAATGCATATGCAAAAGAAAATGATTCCTATCATATAAATGAATGTTAAGTCAGCCAGGATAAATAATCAGCTGGATACGCACTGTCAGGTACGTTACGTTTCTATTCTGTACAGCCTGAATCTGTAAAGTCTCTGTTCACTTTTATTGCTGACAGATGTTATAGCCTAAAGTCTGTTAAATTCACATGTAAGTTCGGCAAAAGACTGAGGCCTGTTTGTCATTTTTGACATTCAAAGAACGTCCTGATCTCAATTTCCTAAACCTGGTCAATGCCTGTTGATTTTGTAAAGAATTGACAGGGGTAAAGAGTTTTCATCTCTGAACAAATCTGGTCATGTAATCATAGCTACTTACTGTATGCGCTGGTCTCTGTCTCTCCAGTTGTACTTGGGAGGGTCGTGTTCTCGGCCTCGTCCCAGTGCTCCAGCGAGGGGCTCAGACTGTGGCCGCGGGTGGAGCGAGCAGGACTTCCAGCCTCTGTGCCCTCGCTGGGTGTCAGACTCATCTTATCTTGTTCATGTCTTTCATCCTGCACATCCGCCCCCCATGCACACCCCTCATCTTCACCCTCAGAGCCCAGAGAGCACTCTGGCGAGAGAGAGAGAAACCTTTTAAAGAAATATCTTTAGTATATATTTTAGTGACAAACCATGATGTTCATGATTTTTGGGTTCCTTATAATGTGTTACATTATGTCTAACGGGAAATGCATAACTGTAGGAAAGACTCAGTTCACCCCATGTTTTATTTTGGACTAGTCTCACTGTATTTATTGTTAACCAATCACCAGTCATTTGGAGCTGTTAATAATAATAATAATAATAATAATAATAATAATAATAATAATATAAACACTGTTTATACTGATTTGTATCGACTAAGAAGGTGAGACAGGAAATTGTTTACTGTGTGAATGATGTCGATATAAAGTTTAATATCTTTAATGCACAAATATATTCAGCATAATGAAACGTAAAACAGTATGAAAATGGTGTTGAAATTATAAAAATGATAAAAATTAAAAAATAATTAAAAAATAATGATAACAAGGATCCTTTCATAATTTCAATTTATTCTTGTTTATCTGGCAACTCCAGTACATAATAACTACTTACTTAGGACTAAATCAGAAATGAGGAACAGGAAATTCAGTGGAAGAAACAGATGCTTATGGTGCATTTATATACTGCAGAAACTTGACTAATTACTAAACGTGGCTAATTATAACTGTTTTCAGGTGCTTAGGACTAAAGTGCTAAAAATGAATTAAAGGATGTTTTATTATTTGTAAGGAGTATGTTATAGCACTGAGGAAACTGCAAATAGATAGAATGATTCAGTCGTATCGTTTTTGTCCTATTTTAATAGATCTTCTTTTTATTTACAGTTGACTAGCTTCAGTGGAATAATGTTTAGTGAGACGTCTATGTCTGTATCTGTGGGAGAAGTAACACTGTATCAGCTGGTAGTGGCTTTCCGAAAATGAGACTGATGATCCAGCATGTTTACAAAAAGAGCAGCCTTATCTCCCTGGCCTATGATTAGTTTAGAAATGACTTTGCTTTTGCTTTGCATTTCAAGCAATAATGAAAATCGAAACAAATTTTATATATATATATATATATATATATATATATATATATATATATATATGTGTGTGTGTGTGTGTGTGTGTGTGTGTGTGTGTGTATACACATAAATGACGATAAATAGTTGTTTCATATTTTCCCCTCGTCTTTGTTCTTTTAGGTCCATAACTTCCACCATTAATATTACAAGATGTAATACAATTCATTTACTCACAGTAGTCTATTAACCCACTAAATACAGGAAAGGTAAACTAATAGGAAAATTCATGTATTCATAAAAGTGAGAACTGAAATTTGGTATGGATTAATTACATAAACCTTTTGTGCATTTTGGTCTTTATGTTTTACAACATTAGATTTAATAAAGAGATACAAACTGTGTGTGTGTGGGTGTGTGTGTGTGTGTGTGTGTACAATTGAGCTGACTCCCTTCTGCCTAATTAGTTAAAGTATAAACCTATTGGCATCATGTGGCAGGAAACTGCAGTTTCAGTTCGACTGTGATGGAAATAACAATGAAGTGTTAACTGTATGTATGTGTGTGTGTGTGTGTGTGTGTGTGTGTGTGTGTAAGGGAGAAAGAGTGTGAGTTGGCATGTAAAGTTCTAGTGTTGCTCATCCATGAGTAATGCACCCTTATGACCAGGTGAAATACACACACACACACACACACACACACACACACACAGAGTACACAATTTGATCGTTTCTTTTATGACTGTACAGAGCAGAAACACAATAATGACCCACCTCCTAACGAAACAGGGGATTGGACAAGGCCTTGTTCTTGCATGCACACACACACACACACACACACACACACTGTGCACAACATGACCTTTTGTGTTATGACTGTGCAGAATAGTGAAGCCATAATTCAGTGGGTGTAAGACTTAAACAAGTCTTCACACCAGCTTGTGCTCACGTTAGTGGACATGGTCCACTAATATTGCCACATTTATATTTATTTATTTATTTATTTTTATAAATCATATACTGTTGCTGTGGTGCTCTGAGTGACAAACACAGGTCAAGATTTTTGATGTCATTTTTTATAGAGACAGCTAAATTAAAATGAAGGATTTGCTGTAGATCTACTTTAACACATTTGAAACACCAATAACCAACAAATAATATGTGTCCTTTCAGGATTTTATAGTTATACAGATATGCCACCAATATACTGGTACACTTTCCCTCCAAGCACAGCACAAGATAGGAGACAGCAGCGACCAATTATTCTCATGTCTGTGTAGGCAGCACAGAGTGTTTTCACCAACTGTGCTACACCTCAACCACTCAACTAGTTTTAAAAAATATTCATATTTAGCTTTTTAGTTTTATAAATTTCATAATTCATCTTGTCTGTTCACTATTTATTTTTTATCTTGTTATGTAGTGTGTACAGTAACGCATTTTTTCTTCACATATACAGTCTAAACAAACCCCGACAGGATTTATATTTGGAATTCATAATGTATTTTTAACTGTGCTTTTAAAATGTATATTTTATTGTATTGCATTATTGTACTATTGTTCTATATTATTGTTCTAAATATTCCATACAATAACACTAAGCATTATAAAAATATATGTTATAAAAACATTATTAAAAATGATGTAAATTAAAACTTTGCCATTCGGTCCAAAATAAAATAGAATAAAACCATAATGGTTTGGAAATAGAGATTTTATATATGGATATATGCTTGCGATACAGCTTGAATTTACAACTACATTAAATCTGGTAGAGAAGTGTGACATGATTTCAGGAAGACAGTGTTTAACATAATATAACACGGAGAACTGCGAAAAACTAAGAAATGCTCATCAGGACTTTTCTTTACAACGTATTTTGATAACTACAAATCAGACAAGAATGGAATAGATAGATCTGAGAGGGAAATTTGCGATATGAATAGAAATTCATATCTAAATAGAAGGAAGAGCTTCTTTTTTGACAGCAGTATAAAAAAGCAATAAATAATTCTTTATTCCATCCCACTTCGAAAACAGAAATTGCTACTGAAAAAGAAAAAGGAAAAAAAAAAAAAAAAAGGTTGCAGTTTTAGGCATTATCTTAGTTTCATTGTCATGTACTTTTATGTATCATCACTATAGCTTTTACAGTACAAATGAACAAAAAAAATCCATGAAATTGTATCGTAACACCGTACAGTCATGAATATCCAATACCATGGTGTTATTATGTATGTAGGTGTTTCTCAGCTTTCGTTTTTGCACACAAAGCCTGTGACCACTATGTGAGACTGAAAACTAAATTGAAATTATGTCAAAAGGTAGTGTTGTTTTAAAAAGTGCAAAAAGGTATAGAAACCCAAGGATGTGGATCCAAATTATTCTACTGCATCATGTGGTGCACAAATGTACAGTGTGAGAGTTTTCTCAGTACAGTAAATACCACATGAAAACTTGAAAGACTATGTCAGATGTACACATTTTAAGATTTAGAATTCAATTTCTCAGACTATATTGAAGCTTTTAGGGAGCATTTAGCACTACAATTTCATTTACATTTACTCAGCCAATATCACCGATCATTCGGACTGTACTTCACTTCATCATATCACTCAGCCTGTCTGAACAGATCAAAATACAAAAGCAGATCAAAATGTCTGTTTTTACCTTTTGTAGGTGAGGTAAAGGCCGTTCATGCACAAATCCACTGTGGTCTATTAAGTATCTATTCCAGACCTTTGCTAAAGGGCAAATAAAAGCATTTAACCTCTACATTTCTTAACGTGAAAAACGCTTGAGAAATTATCAGATGCCGCTATTTTCAAACTCTGACGATGAGTCACATACACACCACATCATAGCTACAACGCTCTCCTACATACTATGTCTCAGATGCACACACACACACACAGACAGAGAGAGAGAGCGAGAGAGAGAGAGAGAGAGAGAGAGAGAGAGAGAGAGAGAGAGAGAGAGAGAGAAAGATATGCATATAAACACATCAAAATCTTACTCAAGCCTTAGTCATACTCAGAGGACCGGTACACGAATATACCACATGTAGATAAGATTAGATTAAAGAACAAAAAGCAAACAACATGCAAACGTAAAGATGGACTGTTACTGTAGTGTGTCACACTGTTGGTGTTGTTTTTAACAAGAGAAAATCTGCTTCCTCAGCTAAAATTGACTTGCCACATTGACTACAAGCACACTTTCAAAGTGTGTCATGCTGCTTCTGGGTGACACTGAACACTGCATGTGACATTATGTTCTCTCCTAAAGGGGTTAAGGTGAGGTATGTGTGAGTTTGCGGGCAGGACATTCAGCACCTTAAATGACAATTCGCTAGAATCCTACTTTATACTCATACTTGTTTGTTTTGTACAGTTTTGTGTGTGAATGGAAACAGTTCTTCCCCTGAGCACACACTAAGTGCAGCGAGGTTATAGTTTTTCTCTTTGTGCTTGTAGATGATCTGGCTTTTATTATTGTGACAGTGAAAACTCTTCAAGTAGGTTTGGAGTAATAAATGTGGATATTGTGTTTATGTGAGCTAAATCTCTGTTCAAAGCTTAGGAGTGAGTGGTTGTGCGTGCATGTGTGGACACGGTCATGTTCTAAGATGTGCTTGGATGTGTGAAGGGAAACAGACATTAAATTATTCTACACAGATTTTATAAAATCGCTCTTGCATTTTAAAAAAGGAAAACAGACGTTTTTGTACGCATATACATGCATACTCATAATCGATCCACCCACATGTGCTCATGCTTACCTCGTTCTCGTAATTAATTTGGTATGCATGGACACTCGTATCCACTACACCAGAACATATACTGGCAACACACAGCTCTTCTCTAAAACTAAAACAGATATTCTTTCCAGTAGATAAAAAAAAATATCCGTTTATAATAGCAGCACACACATTTTCTAAGTATATTCCAGATATTAAAATAACCAGCTTTGATCATCAATTATAGTCACTGAACACAATATGAAATGTATAATGAGATGTTTTGATGTCATATCGAATTCACTCTTCTATCATTTTCAACAACGGATTTAAGTTGACTGTCTATTATGATTAAGCCCATTTAATCTGTATTGTAGCACCTTTGATAATGATCAGCGTAATGGAATTAAATGAAATAAAAATGATCACATAGTGAACTCTGTGGTAATGTCACACAAGTGGCTCACAGAGTAAATCTAACATTCTGAATAAAATGCCTGATGTAAAAAAGTGCAAATATGGCTCTTGTCAGCAACTAATAACAGTTTGAAGTGATTGTCCTGATGTGACAGACGAGTGCTCGCTAGTGACTGTGTATTGATGCAGAACAGGGTTCGCCCCTCTGTGCCTGTTCCACGAACGCACCACTAGTCAACTAAGCTTGCGAAAAGACGGGAAGGAGACAAAATTTCTGAGAAGGACAGAAGGGGAAAAAAAAGTGCCTACATGGAGAGGGTGAACTGTAGTTGTGTGTGAGAATGTATGACACAGTAAGAGACCCTTGACTCAGATCATTCTAGTGCAAATATTCAAGCAGCACAGGAGGAAGGTGCATAGGGAAATTCCCCATGCTGAGCTACTATAGCAGTGTGACAAAGCCTTTTACATGACTGCACCCACACCGCCACCTTGCAGCTATCAAACCCTGTAGAGCTTTTGAACATACCACAGATCATACTTCAATAATAATAATAATAATAATAATAATAATAATAATAATAATAATAATAATAGATCAACACATCAAGCTACAAAAGAGAAACAAATTCACACAAAAGTCAAATTCTCTAGCTCCTCAATTCAGAGCGTTTTATAAGACTTCTCTGCCATGCTGTTTTATCAGACATGAAGAAATGCATACACATAAGAGAATGTCAAAGAGACATGTTAACCTGCGTAAATGTTCAGCGGAAATTATTTTCATCTGATAAAAAAGAGAGAGAAAGATAGACAGAGAGATAGAGAGAAAGAGAGAAAGCATGAGACACAGAGTGAAACGTGTGACAGTTTACCTGTGTGTACGGTTAGTGGAAAATGCATGCATCTGATAACGTTCTTGGTTACAGTATGAAATTGTGAACATCACGCATGTACATGTGTGCGTGTGTGTGTGGGTGTGGGTGTGACACCAAGTACATCACCTTCATTTTCACATCTCTTCAGTGGTTTTGTACAGGTGTCTATTTGCTGGCTTAAGCAGGTGTCACAAAAAGGTGTAAGTCTCACTTATGTTGTTTGTGTAAGTGTGTGTTAAACACACATTTGTATCTATATGTATGTGTGGACATCTTAGATGACTGACTTGACTGACATGACTGTGTAGATGTGGTTTCAGGTTATAATTTAGAAAGGGTAGATTCGCCACTCTTTATCCAAGCAACTCCTTTTCATGACTCTCCTGTTAAGAGATCTCACTGTTTCCCATTCTGTCTCTCTCTCTCTCTCTCTCTCTCGCTCTCTCTCTCTGTCTCTCTTTCTCTGTCCGTCTCTTTGCACCGCACTATAAATTCCAACCCTTCCCCCCAAAATTTGTTTTCTTCTTCTTTCTTTCTTTTTCTTCCCCTCCCAACATAAGAAAATGTTTGCAACCTCTTCTAAGCTATCTGATGTGGTTCGTTATTTTGTGCATTTGCACAAACCACACAATCGTGGTTCGTGATTATTAAAACATTCTCAGAGCTCAGAGCACACGCACAAAAAGTTTTGAAGTTTTAATAGGGGGTCCAAAATAAAAGTGCCTCTTTGAGCTTAACAGCTATATAATGTGCAAGTTCGTTAGTTCGACTTGACTTGCACTTGCTGAGAAATTAGTTTTTGGGTTTCTCAAATATGCCTGGTATCTATAGCAGTAGGACTGTTTCGTCTTTTTATGGACTCAAGTGGCATTTCTGCCTCAAGTCACCAGAGCTTTCAGCTTCTTTACGCAGTCCTGATGTGTCTCCGATAGGCACGGCTGAGCCTCGCTGCTTCAGTTACAACCCTATCATATAATAGTACAATTTATTGACCAAAAACAAAACAAAGCAAAAAAAAAAAAAAGAGTCACACATGCTACAGCATCTAGTATGCTGGCTTTGAATTCAGAGAGCTATTAACAGGCATTTCTCAGCACCACCTTGTGACATGAATAGGAAATACATGTAGGCAAATCAGCTGCTTCGGCTTTAGTATTACACCTCAGTTACTATAGCAACAAGTTGATTTAAATAATAATATATAAAAAGCCATGTGTATTAAAAATAACGTTTACACAACAGAAATAATCTACCCTCTGTGTGTGTGTGTGTGTGTGTATGTGTGTGTGTGTGTATGTGCTGGCATGCATGGGAACCTAAACCAACGTCTTTAAAATCACTCCAATTAAAGCCACACAAAGTGCAAATGCAGCAAAACAACAAGTAAGGAAGTGTGTGTGTGTGTGAGAGAGAGACTTGTGGAAAAAAGCAATAGAATAAAGACATTTCAGAGAAAGGAAAAAATGAGGAAGTTTAAAAAGGCAAACTGGAAGTTGAAGATGATTGGTGTGTGTGTGTGCGCATGTGTGTATGCGTGTGTGTGCGTGCATGCGTGCGTGTGTGTGTGTGTGTGTGTGAGGGAGAGAGAGAGAGAAAGAAAGATGCGTATGGCTGGATGGCTGGGACTTGAATTCTGTAAGTTAAAGCAGAAGGCGGTTGGCTGTAGTGTATTTGAAGTAAGTGTGTGTGTGTGTGTGTGTGTGTGATGTGGTTTTGGGGGGAAAGGAGCAGTGTGTGGCGTCAGTGGGACTCTGAGAGGGGGGTGATGGCGACAGTATGGGCCCTGAGCGACCCCCTCCCTTCTTCTCTCTCTCTCTCAACTGCCTTCTGCTTCATCTCCTTGTCTCTTCACATTATTGCATTTTGTGTGCATTTTTGTGTGTGCATACGTACTGTGTATGTCCTTTTAAAGTATTAGTGAGACCTTGTTCACACCTCTGCTTGCTATATTAATGATCTTTAGCATGTATATGAAAAAATACAAAGAAAATATACCATTGCAATGCTCTCTCTCTCTTTCTCTCTCTCTCTCTCTTTCTCTTTCTCTCATTGTCATGTATTCTCTATCTCATAGACCACAAACCTTTCTGAGAACCTTTTCGAATAAATTATACCCTCTTGCACTTGGACTTTATTGACAAAATCTATTCTGAAACCTTTCTGTCTTCTGCTGAGCAGGTAATCAAAGTGAGGTTGCTTGTGTCACTTTGAAGAGAATTTCAAGGCCTGTAGTCAAGAATAAATATCAAAAGACCAGTTGTGTGTCTAGTTAGGTTTTTTTTTTGACACTGGATCGCAAAGTGGTAGCACGACCTACTGTAATTATATAGGGGGAAAAGTGGCATTTACTGAATATCTGACTTGATGTGGAAAATGAAAGACTGTACAATGACATTATGTTAAAGGTTTGCATAGAAGCTCAAACCTAATGGATACATTAGCTAAATATGACTTATAATGGCTATAGATAGATAGATAGATAGATAGATAGATAGATAGACAGACAGACAGACAGACAGACAGACAGACAGACAGACAGACAGACAGACAGACAGATAGATAGATAGATAGATAGATAGATAGATAGATAGATAGATAGATAGATAGACAGACAGACAGACATATAGATAGATAGATAGATAGATAGATAGATAGATAGATAGATAGATAGATAGATAGATAGACAGACATATAGATAGATAGATAGATAGATAGATAGATAGATAGATAGATAGATAGATAGATAGATAGATAGACAGACAGACATATAGATAGATAGATAGATAGATAGATAGATAGATAGATAGATAGATAGATAGATAGATAGATAGATAGATAGATAGATAGACAGACAGACATATAGATAGATAGATAGATAGATAGATAGATAGATAGATAGATAGATAGATAGATAGATAGATAGATAGATAGATAGATAGATAGATAGATAGATAGATAGATAGATAGAGCATATGACTAGCACATAACATACTGGCCTAATCTCTCAATATTTTCATGTCCCTGCAGAGAAATCTAGAGTAGAGTAATCTAAGTCATATTGAATAAAGATGTCCTCCAAACGAATACATGCAATTGAGTGCAATTATCTAGAGTGACACATGTGTTGTTGCCACAGATTTAAACATGTGTAACATATATCTATAACATTCACGATGTCCGTACATTTATTACAGAAACAGAAAAACAGAAACAGCCTTTATTTGTCACATATACATTACAGCACAGTGAAATTCTTTCTTCGCATATCCCATCCTTGGAGGTTGGGGTCAGAGCGCAGGGTCAGCCATGATACGGCGCCCCTGGAGCAGAGAGGGTTAAGGGCCTTGCTCAAGGGCCCAACAGTGGCAACTTGGCAGCGCTGGGGTCAACAACCCAGAGCCTTAACCACTTGAGCCACCACTGCCCCAAAAAAAAATAAAAAAATAAATATAAATAAATAAATAAATAAATAAATAAATAAATAAATAAATAAATAAATAAATAAATAAATAAAAAAATAAAAATAAAAATAAAAATAAAAATAAAAAAAAATCAGGGGAGAGCACGAATGCAGTCCCCCACTACCAGAAATTATGCAGTCAAGATTCCCACATTTGGGGAATTCGCACGGGTCAGCACAACCGGAGTGCAATGGCTGAGCCTCGCCCTGGGTGAACCACCTTCTTGATCATGGTATCTCCCCTGCCAGGTAAGTATACAGTGTCATACTACAGAGTTTTTCATGCCTTACACTTTCTACACACATTTGTTTTACCTCTTACGACTCTTAGACTGTCTGGATTAAAATCGTTTCCTACTTCAATGCCAAATATTACAAACTGCACAAAGTAAGAGGTATGTGTTTTTGAAAATTGTAGTCTTCGCTAGGGAGAACCCTTTATCTCTTACGTGGTCAAGGTTTTTCTATACAGTGATGAAAGTTGCAGGGTGAAGCTGTGTTTAGTGGAAAGTGAGTGAAAGTGCAGTGCAGCAGGTGCAGGTGTAAGAGTAGCTGGGTGGTTCGGTTGTACCTGTTTCCTGCAGGTACTGGGAACGGGAGGGAAAGGGAGTAACTCTCTCTCTCTCTCTCTCTTTATGCTCAAGGTCAATATTTTTATCATCAAGACACCTCAAACCTATGTGTGTGTGTTTAGATTTTTGTAGGGAACAAATGTGCCCACTAAGACAGAAATACCTACAAATTTTAACCTGAGGATTTTTCTATGGTCCTTACAAAGCAACATGCTTTTTCTGCTAGAATAAAAAAGTCATTTGGGGTTTGAGGTTAAGGTTTAAAGTTTGTGTGTGTGTGTGTTTGTACTTTCAAGTGTGTGAAAGAAACAGTGCAATTATCCATAGGTGCCCACTACCACACATGGCAAGCAACAGCAGTCCATCTCAACACATCAAACATCACAAACAAACACCACCAGAAGTGTGTGCACACACAGCCACTCACACGTAAACAATAGATTCAGCTCGACAAATATCTCAGTTGGCTTATTGTTGATTCATCACTGTGCCAGCTGGGCTAGTTTAAGTTTCCAAACATGAGATGATTGCAGTCACATGCAGTCTCACCTTTTCTTCACACATTGCCCAAGACAACTTTTTTAACACACACAAACACACACACACCACACACACACACACACCCACACACACACAGAGGCCACATGTCTATGAAGAGTATCAGAATGTGAAATATCTCTATACTTAAAGTCGTGGTTATATTGTGATACACACCTCCTCAATAACAGCAGGCTCATTGCAAAAATGTTTTATTCTACACAATATTAAAATGTGTTGTCTTGGTCTTGGTGCTCTGTATGAAGCATCTCTCCTATGAAAATACACATTTTCCTAATGGAAGAAATGCCACACACTGATATATTCTTGACAATGAGAAATATACTGCATACGTTAGTATTATCAGCAGGAGCTGCTGTGAAGTCTGTTACTTAGGATTCAGGTTCCTCTATCTCTATCAGTTTTTGACGTTCTTATTCACACACTACACTTCCCTTTTCGGTGTTTCCATGTGCTGATTATTTGTCCTTGTCTTTCTGAATCCCTCTCTCCTGCTGAGGCTGACGCCTTGGCCCTGTTGTATAGGCAGCAGCTCTAATAAACCTTGGAGCCTGGACTCCGCACAGTCTCTCTCTCTCTCTCTCTCTCTCTCTCTCACTCTCTCTCTCCTTCTCGTTTTCTCTCTCTCTCTCTGAATCTCTCTGATTTCTTGCCCAGTTTTTCTCTGTGGTCCAAAATGACAAGTGACTCCCACTTACAGTTTTTCTGTTACCCCCCTACTCTTTTCGTGCACTGCCCACTGTGACGAGCCTGTGCCAGAGAGCCACACACACACACACACACACGTTAGAGAAAACACACAGCTGGACCCCAGCTGCCTACAAAGAGAGTGCTTTGGAAATCAATGAAGGAGAATGTAGAAAAATGGGAAAGAGTTTAAATAAATTGGCACTTAAAAAAAAAAAGCATGGAAAGGGAGGCAATTGGAAAAGTTGAAGAGAGGGGACAAATGAGGAGGGTCAAGGGGAAAGGAAATGAGCTGCAACCACAGAATAGAACTCTAGCTTTGCTCCAATAGAAGGTCAAAGACCAGGAGGGCCAATGAGCAGAGCCATATTAAGTGTTCACTTTCGTCTCTATCATGTGCTCTTCTTCAGTATAGCTGGAATTGCTTTAAGAACTTTTCAATAAGAAGAAAGTCCAGATCCAGCATGACATACTGTCTGAAGTTTTAAACGCCTTCTAAATATCTTACTTACTCTGTCAAATGCTTAAATATCTCATCTTTTGATGTTGCATGATGTGGCGTCATCTTTCATGTCAGATAGTTTGACCGTTCTCACTGATTGTCCTTAATATGTCAAATTTACGTAGGCTGCATTTGACTTAAGTGGGGACTCGGAATTACATCATGTCCAGCCTTGGCATGTTCCAGCTACAAAGTGCGGAAAAAATACTGACGCCTTCATGAAAGCTTGTCATCTGTTAGCTTCTAGCTAATTTCATTAAAGTTCATGATGTACTGTAGATTCATTCTAAAAAAAATGCAACAAGAACAAAAAAAAAAAAAACCCCACGGCCAACGTGATTGATTTAACCGGCTAATGTTGATAGATTTAAGCAAACAATATTATAATCTCGTAAAAGTAGAGAAGTGTTACTTTGTGTAAATTGTATGGTCTAAGCAACCATGTTTGATATGATATTACATGGTGAACTCAAGGTTGAGGACACTTTCCCGAGTAGGAAGGTAGGAATTCCAAGTTGAGGAAACATTTTCTTTGGTTTTATATAACAAGCTTTAGTCAAATCACAGTTTTTATTTACTGATCCGCAAAATCGTTCAGTCGTTAATCCGGTCTGATCACAGAAAAGAACGATGATGCCAATTTTATAATTTTCTTCTTCCCTTTTATACAAATCCTAAAAGCGTCTTGGCCTCGATCTGTAGAAGGCTGTTTAAATCCATTTTTCATTTTGTGTCCTGGCTTATGAAGGCACACATGTGCCATATTGATGACTGTAATTCTATAATTGAATTATAATGCGTATGTAGTGTCTTTTAAACTTAGGAATGTTTTCAGTTCAAGGTGCTGTTTGGACCAAAGTCAAAGAATAAAAGCTAATTCGATCCACAGTCTCAACAAACTTTGGGCACAAGTCTCATTGTTTAAAACGTGGTGCAATAAAGAAAATGATTACCAGGTGACCATATTTGTTTCCTTATGAATTGTTAAACATTATGCAGCATGTTTTTTTTCTCTCTCCCCCTCTCTTTATCATGGTGTGTTAATTGTTAAGAATTATGTTGTTGTCACTTTTCCCATGAAACAAGCCATGAGCAAGCAGCATTCCAGGGAACTTGCCCAGATTCTCTAATCTGCTTTGCTGTGTGCTTTCTCTCACCACAGATCACTCTCATCTGTCCTACACATGCTCATATCCCAGAGGACACAAGGAAAAGAAGGGAGAGGAGACGGATGTCAAAAAGACATAGGAGAGGACACACAAAATCAAAGGAGGTGCATGTGTGCGATTCAAATATGTACTGTATATGGCTAATGCTGCCTGCCCTGAAACCAGAACACAAGCAAGACACCATCACAATGCAAAATGTGATGAAGACACACACATCCTAATTTGCACCATAAGTTGTCACCTTTGCTGTGGGTTCCTGTAAGCTGACCATTTAAGCCACCAAAAGCCAGTTGACACTTCTGAGAAACATGCTGTCATCACAAGTGTGTGGCTGACAGAGCTATCACAACTGTATGAATGTAGGAACATTATCACCTTATAGAGGAACTGCATAACTTGTGAAGAACAAAAGTTGTCTCTCACAGGCCACTTCTTCTACTGTGTTTGTGGGGGTGTATGGGCGTAAATGTGTGTGTGTGTGTGTGTGTGTGTGCATGTGTGTGTGAGAGAGAGTAGCATGAGCCCCAAAGGACTTACACTGGGGTGTGAGGCTGACAAAGTTGACAACTCTTGATGCATACTATTAAGGAAGGTCAATCACACCATACTGGCACACACACACACACACACACACACACACACAGAAAATTTATATATATATCAATATATATATATATATATATATATATATATATATATATATATATATATATATATATATATATATATATATATATACCAACTACTGAAAGAATATTGGACAGTATTACTCACAATATCCATATGATTGCCCATTAAAATAAAAATAAAAAAAACTGTCTATAAAAGCACCAAAGTACCTGAACCATTTTCATAAATCATCAACAACTGTGCATCATGTATTACTAAAGACAAAATAGATATCCCAAAACACATAAACTGTAAAATGTTTATATTTCTAGATGAAATAAAAAATACTTTTATAAAAGTATAAAAGAATTTAAATGTTCTGCATAGGCATTCATAACTAGTTTCTGCTTTTTACAGTGGCTTGATATGTTTTATCACAGCTACTTTAACTACAATAAAAATCCATACATTAAATGTAGAAGAATGGTGAGTGGATGCTTGAACATTTTTTTTTTTTTTTTGCCTACAACAAAATAGTAATATACATTACTGCATGGACACTTATGCTTTGAGAAAGACAAACAAACTAATGTTTATCTGATGGGTCCAAATGAATGATATGAGAAAATATTACACAAATTAACAATAAGACCTAAAAGAGCTTATATTCTGAATCTAAAACCTGAATATAAGCATTTAATATGCTGTAAAACAAAAGCATGACTGCCAGGCTGTCATATCTTAATCTAATGTGTAATTAAAGTATAATTGCATACTATATAAAAACTGTCTCCTGAGCACCCGGCAAGGACATAAGAGGTGTTTCTTAGAATAGGAAATTTTTTAAGAATTTCTAGGGGGGAAAAAATCTTGATTTCAATCTCCTTTGCAACTCAGAAATATTATTTATATACATATATATATGTGTGTGTAAAAATATAAATACATATACATAACAGGCCAAGAGTATCTGTTAAATAATAATGAATATTTATTTCAAGAAAAAACATGCTCCAAAGCATTTTACTAAATCTCTGTAGCAGCAGTGTGCAAATAACTGATACTTATTTTGTTTTTGCATTTTAAAATCTCTTTTAAAAACAAACAAATTATATTATAGGAATATTTGGAACATGTTTTTTTACATCTTTGTAGTAGTATATATTTGAACATTATTTAACATATTTGGTAAGCCTAGGTGTTAGTAATTATTTTAAGGGAAAAAAAAATATACAAGATTATAAAAAAAAACATTACATTTGAATAACTATATTATATTCTTCGATTTTTTTTTTATTTTGTTGCGAAAACTGTTTATTCCAGATTCTTGAGGTATTTAATGAATTCTTGAGGTATTTAATGAAATATATGTAAATAAACGCATATGTTGAATGGTGATGGAATTTCAAGGTGAATTCTGCACCTCGTCGTATGCATTCAACATTTTGATATTTCCCTTGTAGACGGAAGATTTTTTGTGTTGCATGTGGAGTCCTAGAAATCATCCACACACACATTCAAGCTCTGTTTAAAACTATAAAATCTCCACGTCTCCACAAGTTGGTGTCCATGCGCATTAGGAATAGCAGCAAAGTATAAAGCAGAGTTATAGCGATGCTGAAGGAGCCACACACTTTATAATTCTCTGCTCAAACGCAAATGTTTACTAAAAATTGTTGCGTGGTCAGATACAGGTATACACAAGCTGTGCGTACAGCGGAGTGACTGAAACACACACGCGTTAACTGCCTAGCATGCCTCTCACAACTTGTGTGAAGTGCCTGCAGCTGCACCAACTTCATGCGCAACTGTAGACTGCATGCATGCAAAAAATTTTTTTTTTACTAAATATATACAAAGAAGTTGAGTTCATCATACCTCGGTTGCGTCGCGGGTTCGCCTGTTTCCTCCGTTTTCCGCGGCTCTCCTCGGCCATAGCTCCGCTGTAGCTGCCTCAGTGAGATATGGGCTGAATGACAGAGCAGTGCTCCGTGTGGCCCGCGCGCTCTGCCTCACTGACGTCCTGCCCGTGCGCACCAGAACAAGTGATGTCATCAGAGGCTGGTCCTGACCTGGCATGGTCAGAGATTTTAGCCCGTGTGTGAACCCTGTCCCAATTAACCTCCAATTAAGCACATTTGCGTGAAATACGAATGTCCAAATTATTATAAGCATATTTAATATGTAGCTGTTATAGCTGCGCCTTTTCTTGGGGCGTTGACATCACCGGTAATATGGATGCTATTACCTGAGAAGGTGCATCTTTATTGGTGTAGCTTTAATGAGCTTTTAAGGCACATTAGTGGTTATTACAGTCCAATTATGCACATAAATAATCACTCAGGTGCATTATATTCACGTTTCGTGGTGTAGTGTCACAGTTGGAAAGAAAAGTACAATTTTGGCGTCTTTATTTGTTCGTATATATTTGTTATGTGTTATTTTGGATGAGGATGTCACTCTGAATGTGATATATGTATATACATGTATATATAATAATGTTTTAAAAAGGCTATCCATACCATCCAGGTCATAAATAAATCTGACAATAAAATCTGACAATAAATGTTTAACGGTAACACTCTAAGCAGGGTCGGGATGTTGTTTTGTTTGTTTGTTGTAAGTAATTTGCGCATTTTAAGGGACAAAATCTGATAGTATAATAATTAAATATAATACAGAATAAATTGACATTAGACATATAATTTTTTTTCCAATATTTTTTTAAATCTTTTTTTTATTTTAATTTCTTCTGGTTTTACTCAGTTTTTAGCTTTTTATTTTAGGTATAAAAAAATATCTCAGCATAATAATGAAATATAATGCAAAAGTATAACAATACATTGACATTTAACATAAAAAAGTGTGTGTGTGTGTATTTTTAGATTTTATTCAGTTTTGCGCTTTTATATGCCAGCCTTAACGTATCCTTAATGCCTCCTAGGCCTACAGGCCTACGGATATGTTTATGCGCGAATGCAATAAAAAAAAACGCATGCAAACAATAGGCTTTTACATGCACACGTTATGGCTTTACGGTTTGTTGTACGCCTGATGTATAGCCGTAAAGTCATGTAAAGCCATCCCACCTGCACCTCGCTCCTCTCCCCGATCGCTGGAGGAAATATTACATTGTCATCCTATTGTGTGAATGATTGGACTGTAATCTGTTTAGCAACTGAAAAAAACATCCGAAAAAAACCCACTAACACACCGTTTCAGGACCCCTACCTTGACATTCACAAGCATGACCCCCTGTGGCGCACAGCGGGCTTCTCCAGGGCACTGAATGAGAATGTAGGACCAAGCACAGTCCAGCAGCTCAGAAAGTTAGCCATCTCTGCCAATTTGTTTGCTTTGAACATATGAATCAATCAAATCAGGAAAGTAAATTGGATGCATAAATGAGTGCACTGTGTTTTATTAATAGGAGCTGATGGTAAAACTGCAAGACAATGTGTGTGACACTGTATGTATATGTGTGTGTGATATTTGTAGTATACTGCTTTGTCGCCTCCCTTTAAAAAGACAGGCAGGATTGTGGATTATGAAATGAAGTGTGTTGTTTAAGAAATGCACTATAGAGCCAGTCAGAGTCAGAGCCCCTGCTTTAATGGTTTGCGGCGCCATCTCGAAATGTCGCTCCTCGAGTAGCGCCTGAACAGCCGCTGCGCTTTGATGTGGCTGAGGTCGCCGATTCAAGCAGCTCTGAAAATAACTTAACGGCTGTTTTAGAGCAGCGATGAGGGTTGCCCTTTGTGTGGAAAATCCTCGTAAGGAACCGCAAACCTACGACTCTAATTGTCACCGCAAAATCACTGGACTTTTTTTTTTTTATTTTTTAAGTACATTTAATTGAAAACAAGGTTTCACAGAACATAGGTAATCTAACTATTCCAGCTGAGCCTTCTGGAAAATTCGATTACTTCACTGATGTAAAATGTGGCATCAGTACAGTGAGAGTTCAAGATCCCTTATTAACTTTTACATTCAGATTTCCTCTCTCTCTCTCTCTCTCCCACCCACCCACACACACACAAAACTGAGAGTAAAATCAACCTAATCCTCCTGCTGACCCTCTGGAGTTGCTAATGGACATTTGTCCCTTTTAGCCCTCTTAAAAAGAGGATTCCAGGTGGAGAAAAGAAAGAAAGAGTGAGGGATGAGAGGTCACAGACCTTTTGTCCAGGAGAG
This sequence comes from Hemibagrus wyckioides, assembly GCF_019097595.1. Taxonomy (NCBI): domain Eukaryota; kingdom Metazoa; phylum Chordata; class Actinopteri; order Siluriformes; family Bagridae; genus Hemibagrus; species Hemibagrus wyckioides. The sequence continues at coordinate 18,602,445 of NC_080720.1, read as the reverse complement.
GAAAGGAGGTGCAAAGGGGATAATAAAGCAACACCCTGCTGTGGATCAGGGATGAGAGGACAGAGGGAGGAGGTGAGAAGAAAGACACAAGAAAAGTCTTGCGATGTTAAGTTTACTCCTAGAAAACCATACTGAGATTGAGATCTGACATTATGTCACATGGCATTACAGAGCTGGCTGTTTTATTGTAGTTTTGTAGAAAATGAGAACCTTTACATGAAAAACAAGGATATATGAATAACAGTCTCTGATGCTGTAGATCCCTACTGCATATACTACATCCTTACTTTAAGAGACAACTGTTCATATCTGTCGTGTGGCCGGAGTATCTATTCGTTTAAACAATTTTTTAAACAAGTCCCTAGAAGCTATATTTATAACTATATAACTGACAAATAAACGTACATGTGACCTGGAGGAAACACAAGTGTGATAACACCATTGTTCAAATGTGTGCGGCTAATGTTATAGTTACAGAAATCTCATTAGTGTCCAGTGATTTTACTACTCTTAAAATACTAGCCATACATTATAGATTGTAGTGTTTAGTAACTATCATGTACGCTGCAGTCGCAGTTTATAACACAGCAATAGCTTGCCAACATAATGACACTCCGTTTGTACAAAAAGCGTACCATCTATCTATGGTGGCTTTCTCACCATTAACTGACTAAAATGGTGGGTCACCCATTAGACACATTGCCCATCACATTACCAAGCCCCATATGTCTAGGTTACTGTACAAGCTACTGAAATCCAGGTGATGCTGATAACTAGTGAGCTGAATAATCTAGTCACCGAATGGACACACACACACACACAGAGTAGAACCCAGGGGTGGGGTGCCCCACAGAGATTTTGAGCATGTTTCTGTGTGTGAGTGTGTCTGGCAGGGGTTCAGAGAAAGAGCACAGGGAGGAGGCTCCCCAACAGCATATTAAGCAGAAGTTAATTATATGCCAACAGTTGTGACAAAGAGAAGAAAAAAGAAGCTTTCACTTGAATGGAAAAACAAGAAAAGAAAAGTCATTATCCTGGCCTCACTTTTTCGCATGTGAAAACCTCAGTTCTCATTTCAACACTTCCATTTGTATCACAAAGCTCAGCTCTGTGCATTCTGGCTCACATTTTGAGGCTGCAGTTCTGGGCCTGTTTAACTCTCTGCTCTGTTTCTTTATAGTTTAATTGTATAATTTTACACACAGTCATCAACACTGTAGAGAATTTAACTAGAGCCTGATGGAAGGTTTCTCACATTTGAGTAGTGATATAGTAACATTTTACAAGAACAGTACATGAATAATCATTCACTCTAATACCTGAATTAATACTCACTTTTGCTCACTGATCATGACCTGCATATTTAATTCATATTCTTTCCTGTAGAGCATGTTTAATTTACACATCAATTAGTTTAATACATGTCGTTACTCACATATGAATTCAGACTCACATTGTAGTTAAGGTTAGCTGATTATTAGTTTGTGATTAGTGCATGCTTTAACTCGTCATTAGTTCATATTTATGTAAAGATTCATTCTAGTACCTGTGCATGGGTATTCATGTAGTGTTATTCTATTATAAAATCTGTTCAGCTAACGATTAAAGAGATCATTCATTAAGTTTTTAAAAGGTCATATATTAGAAAAAATATAATTTAGTTCTGCTCAATTAATTCAGCTGCAAATATATAAGTACACTTATATAGCAGACACAAAAGGACACAAATGTTGACCAGATGCACCTTTAACAGGACTGCACATATCATTGTCAGTTAGTACTTCTGGATGTATTTGTATTTGCTGAGCAAATATAAACAAATTATTTAGCTATATTGTGTCAGTTACTTGTTATTATTAATTATTCATTTGAAAAATGCTGTATAAAAGCAACATCACACTTGCTATCATGCTGTTATACTGAGAATTCACTATAGCAGCACTCTTGCTCTTTATTGCCGCCCATTCACACAGGCACAGTGAAAGCTCACAGAGTCTGACCCCAGGGCCTGAAGGTCACGGAACAATATACGCACACACACACACACACACACACACACACACACACACATAGAGAAAGAGAGACAAGTTTACAGTGCTACTCATTGCTTGATATTTTAATTTGATGATGTAAATGATATTGTTCATTGATATTTGAATGTTCTTAAAATTATTCCGAATTATATTATAAAATTTAATTATAAATTTTGCACACTTTTTGCATCTCCACCAACTTGATAAGAAAGTTTCAACAACTAAAAACTAATTGTTTTCGGAAACATTTTTTTTTACTACAGATATAAATATATAAATTGACTTTGATTAAATATATCTACCATTACACTTGGAATCAAATTTGAACCATAAGATTTTATTGTTTTTAAGACACTGAAACATACACTTTTTCCTGGTTTTGCATACCCTAGGTATATCTTTCTCAGTATCAGGGAAGCCCAAATGCCTGAGTTTCAGCATTGGCTCCATCTAGTGTCTTAAGAACCCCAACGTCTTGTGCATCTTTAGCATTGCCCAAAAGATGCAATTTATAAGTAGTATATATCGATGATGACTAGATTAAGTAATATAAAATATGTATTAGTGTAGTAAATAGGAATACCTGAACACCTCCTTGTTCACATAGTTATTACTCAATCATATGGCAGCAGTGAAATACAAAAAATCATACAGATACGGGTCAAGAACGTAATCTAATGTTCATATGAAGGTTTGAATATTTCAGAAGCTGTTAATCTCATGTGAGTTTCACAAGAGTCTCAGGAGGTTACACATTACTGTGTGAAAAAAAAAAAGAAAAGAAGAGAGAGGTCACTGGAGAATGTCTATACGGGTTGATGCTGAGATGAAGGCTATGGTAACTTAGAAAACCACTCTACAACCTTGGTGAAAAAAAATAAACATGTCAAAACTTAAGGCGGATGGGCTACAACAGCAGAAGACCACATCCTGCCACTTCCTGTCAGCCAAGAACAGGAAACTGAGGCTAAGCACAAGTTCATCGAAACTGGACAAGGCAATTAATTAAGATGCCGGAACTACCATAACCCTGATCTCGATAAAATTATTAGTGAACATGAATAAATAAATTCTGATTCAGAGCTAGTCCAAAACATTGATTATGTGATTTAAGACATGCTGATTTCATCATATAATGGTGCTGTTTGTTATATTCTATTTGAATATCAGTAGTATACTATAGTTGCTGTATTTTAGAATGATCCATGTGCCAACTTGGAGCATCTGGCATCTGTCGGAGCATAACTTTTCTAAAATGTCTATATGACTAAACTGTCATGGAAGCTCAATAATTCACTTTGATTTTAGTTAATATTTATATAATATATATTTTATATATGAATAATGTATTTTTGGTATGTTTAAAAAGTAGCAACAGTCAATGTCATAAAATTATAAACAGAATATGTGACAACACAGATTTCCATCACAGGCCATGTTTATTAATAAACAGGATATAGTACCTTTACTTTGTATAAAAATGTAGAAAATGGTATGAAAAAAATATATCACTTGCTTTCCTGTATATAGATGTAATAACTGCTAATATCATGAATTTGCAATGCTACATTAAATTCTCTTTTGCCAGCAAAATAAAAAGAAAGAAAAAAACTGACATATACCAGAAAAACACACAGAGAAATGTAAAGTCCACAAAACTATGTTTGTTCTTAAAAAAAAGAATGTTAGAAAAATTACATTCTCTATTGCAGCACTATAGAGGCATGGCGACGTGACTGTATTAATGTTGATATTGAAGGGTGCACATGCACTCTTCCCAGTGCTAATCATCTTTGGTATGCCATGAACAGCTGTAGTGAAGCACAGGGATATGCTTGTTTTCAATACTTAAATGAGTCCTTCACATCATTGTGAGGCATCGCATAAATGTGCTGAAACAAAGGACATTATATCCTTTAGTTTGTCATATCATACACTATACTATACTAAGACCCAGAACAGAAAAATTCAGCTCAGTGCTGTTGTCAGTGCAATATTAAGTTTACATGATGTGGTGAATTGTAAGGTCTGGAAATACAACAAAAAATGTAAATGTCGATGACTGGTTTATCTTTACTTTTAGAAATAATAGGTTCAAATTAAAACAATTTTGGGGTTAGACCAAAATACGCTTAGTGCATCCAGGCCTTTAAATGAGGGCACTATTTGAAAATGATAATCACTGCCACTTGACTAAAGAAACCTGTCCAAACATGAACAAAAAGACACACAGGAAAGTTCATTTAAATCAAATGGGTTCCACTGGATTCAAACATCGGTCTTCTGTTTCGCCACATTCACTTGAATAATAATAATAAAAATCAAAAATAACTACTGATAAGGCTTCGAATACTGCACTGCACATAGACACTATGACTGGTCATTATGGGTTTTGTACTCTGCCCTGTCTGACTGTCACTCACTAAAGTGATATTTCTAATGCACATGTAGAGTCATTAGCCACCATAGGCAAAGGCACTTCAGATGTGTGCTACCATTTATTATAACTGCGCTTTTCTAGTACATCAGAAAAGAAATGTGCACTCTCTAACTTTTCCTATTCTCCAAAAGTTTTAGAATGCAGAAAACAGTTGTTTTTTCCTATTATTATCTCTATTAAAACTCCATTGCTAATATAAAGGTAAAAGCTATTTACATTTAAACAAAGTGTTTTATTACTAACCCTCCCAGCATGGCACTTGAAATACCATTTTAGTCTTGATAATGAAACCCAAGGCAATGTTTATTAAACAAATAAAAACACAAACAAATGAAAATAGAGGAGCAGAATCCCCCTCTATAGAAACCTGGCCTGTCTAGTAATACTCACTACAGAAAGCGAGTATAGGACGGTCCACAGCAACCACTGTTTCACTGAATGCATTTATCAGGAGTCTAAATTAGTCCACTGGATGCTGATATAATCAGAATGATAGTCTATGTCTTACAACTTTGAAACATGTAAAGCCACTCTTTAAGTCAATGTGTTCAAATACTTGTTCTCCCCAGCAAGGGATGTCAGCATGGAGGTCATATCTCCAATGGCCATGTTAGATAGGTTGGAGGGAAGGGTGATGGAGTTTTGTGGAGTGGTAAGACGGGAGGAGGCCTGGGAGGATGAATGGTGGCCCAGAACTGGGTTTACTGGGCTGTAAGATGAAGGATCTGGATCCTCAATGATGGAAGCGAAGTCAATCTGAGCATTCTCCAAGTCCAGGTTTTCAAGCGTATTTGACATAGATGTTGACTGAGGATACGCCACTGAAGCAGCCTTTGTTGAGGGCTCTATTCCAGCAAGGTGTTGCTGGGTTCGGCAGGATCCATCATGGGGTTCCAATGACTTATCCATGTTGTGGTGCATGTGGATCTGGCCTAAGTAATAGAAATTATCAGTGTGTTGCTGCTGTGGATGTACAGGTGGTAACCTGACATTTCTCCTGGGACTAGCAGTTGAATGTCCAGGACTTAAATTAGGTGGACTGCTTAGGTATGCTCCATTTGCCTGCTGGGAAAGACTGTTCTGGCGACTCAGAGTCTTTCGACCCGGAGGTGGACGTGGCACCATATCGTGGCTGTAGGAGGAATCCTGCATGCCAGACATCTGTTCCTTGACTGGCACTGAGCTGGATGCTTGACTATGTCCTGAGGGACTCATAACATTCTGATTTGTGTATCCCTGGTAATTGTTATGGTAGATGTTTTGATTAATTTGCTGATCCTGAGGGCTATGCTGCATCATTGCTGGCTGTTCTCCCACCTCCATGCTTTCTGGTTTCTGAGGGAGACTGCTATTTGCCGTTTGTTGTTCTTGTTGCTGTTCCCAAAGGAGTGCCTGTTGTGATTGCACATAGTTTCGTACCATCATCTCTTTCACCTGCAGCATTGGAGTCTGTGACCTCTGGTCTTCAGCCAGTACAGAGCCTGCACAGCCAAGACTCAAGCTTCCCCCATGGAGGAATGATCCAGCCTGGCTCTGCTGTTGACGGTCAGTCTGGTTCTTGATCTGACCATGGACAAAGTCACAGCTGGGGTTTGAAGATTTGCTTATTAAACCATGCTCTTTTGTTTGTGGTGGGTACCCTTGCTGACATACCTCCATAGTGCTAGGCTGGCGATGCTGTTGAAGAGCCTTGGCATTTTGGCAGGCACTGGAACCACCCATGGGTGGATGGAACTGTTCTGGTTTGATAGTGACCCTCTGATGGTTAGGATCAGTGTTGGAACCATACAGACTTTGAGCATACTGTTGTCCCTGCATTCCTGTATCTTGGAACTGCATAGCTGCTTGCACACCCACATGAGGACTGTGGAGCTGGCTATTTTGTCCCCAAGGTCCTGATCCTTCACTAGTTTGTCCCAGGCCAGGGTAGTGTGGCCCAGAGGGGCTGAGCTGACAGGTGCTCATACTGTACTCGGCTTGCTGGAGAAGAGTGTTTGAAATCTCATTCTGAACCATACTGTCTCCAACACCTATGTGCCCTCGTTGTCCATGGTACTGCCCCTGCATTTGTGACTGGTAGGATGGATCCAAACATCCCATGCCTTCAGTTCCAGGAGAAAGCTGGTCACCAGTATGAGGATGGGACTGAGACTGCTGGTAGCCCATGTAGACCCTGTCTGCACCTTGTATCATACTTCCATGATCCCGGCCTTCTGTGGTATTCCTTTGAGGCTCCATTGCCATGGCCTCCATCATCACATTCTCAGTAATACTTGGTGGTCTTGGTGAATACATGTGTCTAGTGTTGTTAGCATCAGACCCACAATGCTGCAAGGCATTACGACGACCCATCAATGTCATGTTACTCAGGCTGTTAAACCGCTGCACTTTGGGTAGGCCTTGTGGGTCAGCTCCAGAGCGAACAGGGTCACTGGCACGTCGCATGTTGTTGCCAGGAGCCTGGTGTGGGTAAATAACCCCTGTTCCATACTCAGTGTTGGTACTGTGTCTTCTATTACCCACTGGGTGTAGGAATGGTGGGAGTGGCTGACCGTCATACTCACTCAAGAAACCACTACGTCTACTAGGGGTACCAGGCTGCTCCATATTGGGTAGAGGTGTTGGTGGTGGTCCACCAGTAGCTGCTGCATATTTAGCTTTTAAAATATATTGTTCTGCAGGAGTAAGATTTGGTAGACCTGGCAATCCACTGCTGCTCTGGCACAAACCAGTTCTGTGGCTGGACTCAGGGGATAATGGGTCCCCACCAACATCATTTCCAATGACAGATTGGCAATGCCCACCTGTGCCCAGCTGAGATACTTCACTTGAGCGTCGACTGGATAGGTAGGGAGAAACTACAGAAGAACGGCGGCTCACAGTGTAGGCGGAGCTTAAACTACTGGTACCACTTCCGCGGCGATCACTGGGGGGGCAAGGCATAACCATTCTTCCAATTCCACCCATACCACTTCCACCCAGGTCTGGGGTAGACAGCTCCATCACACGACGATTAGAAAGCAAAGGGGATGGGCCACACATACCAATCATCTCACCTGATGCTAAGAAGAGAAAGAAAAAGTTAGTTGTGTAATTGTGTTTTCTGAAATCCTTAACTGGAATATTCTGGAGAAAATTCCAGTTAAGAAATGAATACATTATGAATTATGTATTATTTCACCAGATGTGCACGTCACCGATTTTCCAAATCTCCCATACCTGAAAGTGCTGGTAATTTATTTACTGTACCCCGACCTGGTGGGGTCTGCCTGCGGATCTGCTTAAGTTTATCAATCTTCAAGTTCTCCAGCCTCTTCAGAGCCTGTGCAGACATTCCCATACCCCCAGAAACCACTCCCCCATTAGACTCAGCCACACTGGTGCCCCCTCCATCTTCCACTGCTGTCAGGTCTTCCAGACTACCTGCTGCATTCAGGTTCATCTCCACACCACTGTCATTGTTGTTTGCACTCCCTAATGGAGAACGCTCACTACTGCAGGATGACTGGCCTCCAGGACTTGGCTGAGACTTCTGGTGTATCCACAGCAGACAGAAGGAAATCAGTCATAATGGAGCAAAAACCACATTCTAATATCATGTTAAAAGTATTCCAAAAAAGTCTCACTTGTGTATTTTCAGGAGCCAGAAGTTTGCAGTCCTCTCTAGTCCTTTCCTCTTTCTCTACCATCAGCTCTGAACTTGCAGAGGTCAGAGCAGAACCTGGTGGTCGAGGTCCAGTGTCACCACGGTGTTTCTTAGTGATGTGAGCCTCTGGTCCATGAACAGTCTTTACATGCTTGCGCAGGGAGCTTGGGTCTGTGTAACGCTTTGTACATCCAGGGATTTTGCACACATAGGGTTTCTAAAAGTAAGAAGCAGGTTACATGTATTTATTGATGTATGTTTATTTATCATTATTATTCTTATTATGCTTTTCTTAGGTGTTTACCTCATTGGAGTGTGTTCTGTTCTGGTGCTTTGCACGATCTGAGGCATTAGAGAAAGCCTTGTTACATCCCTCATGCTCACATACATATGGCTTCTCACCAGTGTGTGAGCGCAGGTGTGTTTTTAGGTTCTCCAGACGAGAGTATGCTTTATTGCATCCCTCAAACTAAGGCACACAATAATACATGGTCAAAGATAATGTGATGGATTGCAGTGAATATATATAAAAGAACAAAGCATCTGTCACGCAGACACTCACAGTGCACTTGTGAGGTTTCTCGCCAGTGTGTCTACGCATATGTACCACCAGCATATATTGAGCTTTGAATGGTCTCTGCTCACGGGAGCAGTCCTTCCAGTGGCACACAAATTCTTTCTTCTCGCCATGGATATGCTCATTATTGATGTGCTGGAGAGAAATACAGTTAAATTAATCAACAAACAGATGGCAGCAAAATAGCAAAATAGATGGAGATGACATAAATAACTAAAATAAAGGTCCCACACACAATCTCTGCCTTCCACACAATAACCGTATCTGTCTTACATGCACAAGTTGCTCCTGGGTATCAAACTCCTTGCTGCAGCTCTCCCAGTGGCAGTTGGTCTCATAGATGGCCTCCGGCTCTGGTTTCTCCTCTTTGTCTAAATCATCCCTTCCTTCCAGAAGCCCAAGAAGAGGATCCTACAGGAAACACATAGATTATAAACTCAGACAAAAATTTGTATATTTTTCACTATCCATGCAATCCACAGTACTTCAGCACATACTATAAAGCAACTGTTATCTTTTTTGTGGAATAGTTGTTTAGAATCTTAAGGTACAGTCTAAAGATACTTTCACATATACAGCATTTACACTGTTTGAATCAAACCGTGGTGTGTTCTTCTTCTTTGCTGAGGTTCCTTTGGACAGGTGAAAACATAGCAACTGCACTCAAGTGCAGACCAAAACAAGCCCACCTGAACAGTCTAACAGTTGACAAACAGTTACTAATCTGCAATACTATGAGAAATAAATATTATCTGTGAATTTTGAGTAGTTACACTGTAGTACCTGAGTTCCAGTTGAAGATGGACTGGCCACATCTCCTTCTGAATGCTCTTCTAAACTCTTCACATTAATGCCATCCATGACACTACCTATGATGGGTTCTGTTTTCATCTAGACACACACATACATACACCATTATGGGTCAGCTCCCAAGTCAATCCAGGATGCAGTAAATAGTGAGAAAGCACAAGATCTTATTTACATGTCCATGTTTTGGTGGTGCATGTAGACGGGGGTTGTGAGGAGGCAGACGAGTTGGAGGTCCATGGCAGGGAGCAGGGGTGTGGCCAAGTGGTGTTCCGTACATGTTCCCTTGAGGCCTGGACTGGTAGTTAGTTGAGCCTGAGTAACCCATTGATGGACTACACATAAAATAAATATTCGGGTTACTCAGCAAAAAGCAGTTTAACCAAAGTGTTTTACAATTCGTACTTGGTTTTCCAGTTATTGTGACCCTGAAATTCTATAACATGCCATTTACCTCAAAGCTCCCACAGATAGGTGTCCATAGGAGCTAGCAGCATTTTGCCCACAGCGAGAGTTAACAAATGCCACCAGAGAGTTGGGAGATGTGCGAATGACTGTCTGCAGGTCCACGCTTGTATCAGACAGAGGAGAGATGGACAGTGCTCGCTTCTTGCTCAACTTCAGTATGGAACGAGGGGTGGAGAAACGAGAACCTGATGAACAAGCAAAAGGATTCCTTATTGGTTTTCTATTTACTAGTGCATTTAAAGTTTGTTTTATGTATTTAACTTTTTTCCCCTCCCCGCCTGAACTCCATTGTAAACAATAAAGTGTTATGTATAATAAACTAGCTCCTTAAATTAATAGTAAAAAAATAATATAAAATTGAAAACATGATTCATTTAATAGGTTTCAGCAAATTCATCATATAAGTTTCATCTTATCCATCATGTTGTTTAATAACCAGTGTGAGTGCTGTCTTACCATCTCCTGAACCCAAGTGTTCTGGGCCTGGCTGGTTGTGATGAAAGCCATGATGCGCTGACATTGTGTTACTCTGGTTACAGTAGGGGGTGCCATTACCTCCTAAAAACACACAGAAGGAAAATTAAACATGAAATTCTGCTACAGGCTAGAACAGAGCTTGAAGTAGAAACGTTTCTCAGTGGGTCTTTGAATAATGTCAAGTAAAGAATTCATCCTAACACAAAGACTGAAAGGTCCTAGAATGGAGCACCTAGTTATTTTACACATGCATAAAGTTAAACCAGTTTCTCTAAAGAGTGATAAAGTGCTGCAGTAGTATTGGTTACATGCTGGCCAAGGATCTGTTGTTTTTAGTAAAATTAAATAAAATTTAGCACATACCCTCAGGTGGGGGCATGCCACGGTGTCCCATCATGCCATGGGGTGGGGGTCCTTGCGGAGGCCGCATGTAAGGATCCATGCAAGCTCCAGGGTTGAAGGATGGGTTGTACATTGCTCTGCTTTGTGGAGGTTGACCACAAGGAGCCCCACACACAGGAGACACCTCACTGTAGGGTGATTTTATTGATGGCGCCAGACTACAAACACACATTCATGGAACACAATCAGGTTATTTCAATTCTAGAAAGATAGTTTGGAATTAATCTTTTGAGAATATGAATATAATTATTACTTTTTATATTACACTATTAAGTGTCAATGCTGAAATGTGTGATGAGACTGACGACATTGACATTGTATTTTCACACAGATCTGAATTTTTGCCTCAGCTGTTGATATGAACAGTGATGTGCAAAAGTCTGACACAGCAGTGAAAAATCTGGAAAGCCTTGTTGTGCATACTGTCCTTAAAGCAAAACAGGGGGACAAACCAAATACTAAGAAACTCATACAAATATTTACTCAAGATGTCAAAAATAAAATCTGTAACTGTAGAAGTGCACTAATTTGGACTTTTGGACCCCACTGTGTGTTCACATCATTTTTTAATAACTGTATTCCACAAACCACGCTCCATTATTAACATTTATTGATCTAGAGAGTATAGCACTGGTGATAGCTTCAGAATGATCAGAAAAAACAGGTTGTTTTAGTGTTTAGACATGATGATTAGATATCAAGTCTGTTATTTAGAACCTCACTTGAATGTAGTCCATATAGGAGGTGAAAAATTCAGCCTATGTTGCGATGTAGGTTCCTGACCACTGGGGGGCGTCAAGTAACTGTATTTTGAGAAAAAAGTAACAGCCAGGGGAATTTCCACATTCCTCTAAATGCTTGCCTTTCCCTCTGTATAATACACACATACACACTTCTAGTCTTTTTGTGTTACATTTTTGCTGAGGTGATTCCATTGATGTGTGCTTCACTGTAATGCTATGCCTAACCCTAACCCTAACTTTAATCTCAAGAAAAAAAAAGAGGAAATTTTATGGGCTCTTTCTAGTTTTCCAACAAAGCTGTAGTTTGAGTACAAAATAGCTTTTCTTCAAAGGGACCATGTATTCCTAGTAACATGCAGGCATACAGTCCTCATGAAGACCTAAATTCATGAACACACACACCTCATTCCTCCATTCCTTTACTCTTACACCACGTTCATTCCAACACCCAGTCTCTGTAATTCTCTCAGAACATCATGTGTATTCCACAGCTCCTAATCTCCTTGCACTAATCCACCAAGTCCCCTTCCCCCAATTCTGCCTCCCTTTATGTGTTCTCTATTTTTTGGGTATTTTTTTCTGAAGCTCCCTTCCTTTCATGCACTCTTTCTTTCGTCCCCTCTTTCCTCATCGCTAGCCCTGTTCTCCCTGGTGAACATTCTTTCGCTCTCTCTTTTTCCCCCTTAGTCTCTGACAGCTGCTTATTACTGACTGGTCAGGGAGCTGCTACTCTCCGCATGACTGACCAAACACCACTCAGGTTACCCCAGAGAAAGCGCGAGAGCCCAATGCTGGCTCAACCTGGGTGGCATTCTGCAGGAGGAGGGTGGAGATGGGGAGCAGAGGAGGAGCTAGCAAGCCTTCTTTACAACAACATCAGGGCACACAGAAAGGAAGAGACAGAACGTTTGGCTGCTACTGTAACTCCAGTCTCCCCAGGGTGTTTGAGTTAGGTACACCACTTGGAGTGGTGTTTTAGTAGGGATGCTCTTAACCTGCCTGTTTGGATAAAAACATAACAGGTGTTTTGTGCCGCTGCACTCAGGTTGATGGTGTAAGGGCAACTTTTCATGCTCGTCTTACCCTTTGCTTGGTTGACTGGTGTTGTTGTAGTGATACAGCCTGTGGTGAGGCTGCATGACCACTGGCATTGGGGCCAGCACACCCGCTAGTCCTGTAGGACCCTGTAGAGACACAAATGCATTCACATGAGCATAAATAAGAAAGAAAAAAAAAGACCTGAGCACAGACTTGGGCAATATGACAATGCCCTTTTAATTCTGTTAACTCAATTTCCACTAACATTTTAAATATTTTATGTTTCTTTGTGTTAAATGATTTGTTTGTAATTTAAATCATGACTAAAACAAGGTTCTATTCGGTATTCAATCTATTCAATCTTAAAAACGTACAATACTAACTTATAATAATTAAAATACAGAAACACTCATTAACTTTTTCTCAATGCAAGCTTACAGTAGCCTACTAAAGTCACTGAAGCTTTTTTATTTTTTTTCATATGCTATTTTGTCATTTCCCATCCCCCATGGACTTAAATGACAAAAGAAAAAAATAAAATGATTAAAATTAGTATTAAAAATTATTATAACTAACTCATAAAAATGATGCTAGAACTCACACAGATTGAGTTTAATACACAGACTGACAAGTTTGTGAGCAGATGTTTTGAGGTGTGTATTTGATAACATGCTGCTAATGAGGTGGATACACTAAATAGAGATCTCTTCTCAAGCCACAGCTGCTACAGCAGTGTCCAGTCCTTCACACAAGCACACACACACACACTCAAAGACACACACAGACACCTGTTGGAGTCATTAGGGGGTAGAGCAGAGATTAGTGTATAATCCAAGAAGAAGGGCTCTGCATTACTGAGAAAGTGTGTTCATGTATGAGAAGCAGAACAAGTGTTAATGCCTCAGTGACTAAAGGCATGTTGCTTGGCAGGCGTGTGTCAACATGTATAGCGAGGAATTGTGATAGAGTGATCGATGATTGATCACATGGCTGAAGTGTTTGAAAGTATCTATTGTATGGATGGGATTTTCCAAAGTTTGCTCCAATCAGTTCTGTTGAAGTATGAGAATTTTAAAGTCTGTTTGTCACTAATAAGGTGCCTAGACATGTGCATAGGAAACATGAAAGCATGAAATTTTAAAATTAATGTTCTGGCAGCAGTTTTCTGGTAATATAGCTTGTGTGTGTGTGTGTGTGGTTTGGCAGGCGCAGCAATATCCTGCCCTACCTTAATAATTCACTGTTAAAAAGAATTTTATTAACAGAATGGGAAGAAAGTAATTATTACATTAAATACTAAAATATCAACAGCAATCTCTATGTATAATATCAGAAAGATGTGAGTGTCTGCACGGTGTATGAATGACCATCACACCAAGATCTATGTGCATTACATACATTTGAATTGAAACTGCTTATTTTAACCTTTATGAACTTTTTGTTGACCAGCGACCCAAGATCATCTGCATAGAATCATGTAGATATGCACACTAGCAGCTTCAGATAATATTCACCTCATCATCAGAATGGGGAAAAAAGGTAGCATCAGTGATTTTGACTGTTGTTAGCATGATTGTTGGTGCCAGATTGCCGGGTGTTTTGGGTATTTCTACAACTGCTGATCTCCAGAAACTTATTCAGAATGGTTCAATAAAGAAAATACATATGAAAAATAAAATAAAATACATAAGAAAAGGCATACAGTAAACAGGCAGTTCTGAGGAGGGCAATGCCTTGTTGATGAAGGTCAACAAAGTTAAATGTTAAAGAGTTAAATAAATGTGTTGAGCAGAAAAACATCTCAAAATGCACAACACATCAAACTTTGTGGCTGATAGATTACAACAACAGAAAATGACATCAGGTTCCACTTCTGTCACTTGGTTTGATGAATTTCTTCTGAGGCACACAGATGGTAGAGTCAGAATTCGGTGCCATCAGTACATGAATCCATAGACCGAACCTGCCTTACGTCAACAGTCCTGACTGGTGAAGGTGATGTTATGGTGTGGGGAAAGTTTTCTTACCCCACTTTGAGCCCATTAATACCAATCAATCATTGAACCAGTAGCTGGGATGTAAAATCAAGGGTGCAAAACTGGCCCTGTTCTCTGGGTAGGACTGTCCTCTACGTGTGTTATACAGCCTTGTGATGTAGGATGAGGAATAGTTCCAAAAGATGTCGCTTGCTGGCTTCAAGAAGAAGCACCTGATAGCCCTTATATTCCTTGTTAGCTAGCTAATACAGAATGTAATAGAATGACAAAGGATACTTTGGTAATAAGTACATTACTCCACCTCCCCAAGTAAAACTAATCCAGTCCAGTATTAGTGACTTATACATATAAAAGGGGATCTTTTTACAACAATCTACATACCGATCTACTCCAACTAATATCCCACTTTCCCAGGCCCTAAAACATCATGCACAATTCTAAGTACAATTTGAGTATACTTATAAACTACTGAAATTGGTAGGATAATTGAAAAAAAATGCACATATTAGAATGAATTAAGATTAAGCTGCATTTGATTAACAGTTAAACTTATTTTAAGGTATGGCTCGAACTAGTTTGATTAAATTTAATTAACTCAATTTAACTGGAATTAGTTTGACTATCTAGTGAATGAATTTCCAACTGGATTCTGTCATAAATTTAGTGCAGTGGAATGTAAGTTTCATGCCAAATTTCCAAAAATAGAAAGAATAAACTGTACAATACCAGATATCCAGAACATTACATGAATCATTTAAAACAGAACAGGCCAAAAATGTTTTTGCTGTTATTCCACACACACACACACACTCCGAATGACAAAAGGATGATTATTTCCATATAATAAACATAAATACACCAACTATCCAAAACAAAGACTGTGTAAATGAGGACGGAAAGGATGATGAAAACCAAATGCCGGAAGAAGAGATATCAGGGTGAAAGAGTATCTCTACTTCTCTTCCTTTTACTCTCGTCGTCCATCCTGTAGAATGGTAAATAATGTGTGGGAAGAAATGAAGGACGCTCTTTCTCCGTAAAAACTTCCATCCTTTAATCTAAAGTAGCTTTAGAACTTACAAATGCATCCATAATGGTCAATACAGTAAATTATCATCCACTACTACTTTGTATTACACTGGTGGAATTAATATCTGTGGCCAACAGCATTGTGTGTGTATGGAGCAGGACAGCAGTCTAAAACACAGTGTTCTGTACAGCATCATTGTGCTCACTCTGTTTAATTTCTTGCCTCTCAGACATATAACGGACCCCACACGTAAGGCAACATCCATCATTTTAATCTCTCTATTACCACTACGCCTTGTCTATCTCTGTTCCCATTATGCCCGTAACGGAACAAATTTTCAGGCACATCCAGCTCCCTCCTCCAACTCTTTTTCTCCACCCTTTGCTCTATCCCCTAATCCTCAAATTGCTCTGTTTGCTCCTACTTGCTAGGCACTCTGCAAAGACTACAACATAAACAGTTTGGAACTGTCCTTAGCAGAAAAGTGCACGTCACCATGAAAGAAGGAACTCTCTAAAACAAGACATGGGGCTGGACGCACTCATCTGTACCCCCTCCTCCTTTTTCTCCTCCCTCTTTTGCTGCTCATCTTGCACACTCTCTCATCCCAACCCCCACTGCTCCCTCCCTCTCCCTCGCTCATGGAGCAAGAGTCGAGGTGGGTGTTCTGGCTGTTATGAGCTAGAGGGGATAATGGCAGCTCTAATGTAGCTTGCTGTTCCTGAGGGAGTCAGGGTGAATGGGAGGGGGGAATGGACCAGACTTGAGATTTTGGTGAATTACAGAAAAAAAATGTAAGCGTTTCCTGATTTTTTCGTTCTCTCCTCTTTCCTCACATTTTGCATGTTATTTTTTTTTCCAATGGTAAACTTTGTTTTATCATTCTGCCTTTGTTTTTATAACACATACTCATCCCTTCCTGCTCCCCTAAAAACCCAGACACCCCACCCCCAAACACGCACTCGAATTCTCCAGCACCACCGAATACCTCAACGTGAACTTCCACACAGGAAAACTGTGTTGTTCTATTTGTTTGAAGTTTTGCAATTCGCTTTCTACTAAATTTTAACCGGTGACACCAACAATTGTTTATCTGCAAAGGAAAACATGACAATGGTTGGGAGTTCAGGTGCATCAGTTTCTATCAGCACAGAGATCTCCGTCATCCTTTGAGCACACATGCTTTGAGTGGCTGATGACAGAGGGACTACTGGAAAGTTGTGGGTGTGCGACAGAAAGGGAGAAGGGTCTCATTTGAGGGGTCCCAATAAGGTTATAATAAAATAAAACATTCTCCCCTACTTTAGAAGTCCTCAATCTTCCATCCATCCCACTCTTCTCTCTCTCTCTCTCTCTCTCTCTCCAGGCAGTGCATACCTGTGGTTTCCTGTGGCTCTCCCTCCCTTCACCTCATACCTCACGTTCTCTTTCTTGCTCTCCTTTAATCCTCATACCTTCTTAGCTACTATGTTTTTTTTAAACACTCACTCACCCTTTAAAGTCCTGGATTATTATTCAGTTATTCACATTTTAAAGCATAGGATCCAAAAACTACTGTAAATAAAACCAAATCTAATGGAATGGTATGTTGAAGTGAGTTATTTTGGCAATTAAATCATTTAAGCTGAAAATCTGAGAATCTACGCTCTGTGGTATGATGTGGCTCTGATGTTTTTTTTTCTTCTTGAGGCTCTGTTCTGTGTCCAGACAGCCTTACATCCTATAGTATGGGGTTATTAATGTGCCCAAATGTGCCCACACGTATCCCTTTGAACTCCCTGTAGGAGACGGAGGAAGTTGGGAGGGATGGAACAGATGAGGAGGAGGAGGAGGAAGAGAGGAGGAGTGGAAAACAGCTCCACCAAAAGGCTGAGATGCACAGCTGGGACCCAGCTGCAGTGACCGAGCCCTGACACACGCATGCACACATGCACCCACCCACACACACACACACACACAAAGATTCAAGAATAGTACTGTATAACCCTCTACTAACCCCTGATGTTGGCTCCGATAAAAAAAAATAATAATCGTAATAATGATGGGTGGCCCGAGAACTTACGTGTGCAGTGAATATTTTGGGAACCATTACTTTTACTGTAAATACCACAAAAAAGCTGAGGGATAGGGCAGACAGCGATGAACAGTTGAGAGAAGAAGCAGGCACAGGATAAGAAGGGAAACAGAACGGTAGGAACATGCCTGGTTTTTTGGAGGAGGTAACGCCAAGGAAACTAAGATTTACATTTTCAAACAAGTTTCATGGCAAGGCTGCATGCTGAGTGTCCTCATGCACACAGACCACACACGCTAACTCTGACGCTGGCTGGGATCATGTTCTAGTCTGACATGGCAGCTGACGTACAGTAGGTTATGTGTGTTTGGGCTTAATCTTCAGAAATTATCAGAAAAGCAAGCATCTGACAAGAAGAAATCTCAGATCCCTTATTTTGAGAATATCTGGAAATGTACCATAGAAACAGTTTGTTATCTTAAGATGGAGTTTGACTGCCATTATTCTAAACAGCACTGACTCTAAGAAGGCTGAACAGGGTTTGAGATCGCGCAATCCCACTCCTGAGACTTTCCCTTCTTTAAAATGGGAAAGTGAACCTTTGTTGAGCCTGTTTCAACTCGTACTCAGCTTGTTAATTGGTGTGCTTACACATTTGTGGGCTTATGTATTTGTGAGTGTGTGTTATGAGCTGACATGGGCTATGAGTCAACACTTTGGCTCTGTTCCTGGCACAATCCATGAGCATCTTCCTTCCTTCTTTGTCTTCTTTCTTTGTTAAGTCCATTCTCCACTCTCTCCAGAGAATATAATTTTCTAGGTGACAGAATGTTTGATTGCCAACAATTTCTTATCCATCAGAGATTTATCTTTAAATTATGAGAAAGCTAAAAATGCAGCTTCAGCAGGGCAGAGCAGTAGCTGCCAGAAGGTCCAACTTCCCAATCTGCTCATTCTACAAAACTTTCTTTTCTTCACGGCTGTGGTTTTTCCTCTTTCCAGACCCAGCACCTTTCACACTACCCTTTCCTCCAAGACTGAGAGATCAGCAACAGTTTGCCTATTACAAATTATATCTGTAAGAGCTAACAGTGCAACTCTTCACCTCACAGCAGAAGGATATTTCTGAGTCAGTTCTCTCTCTTGCTGTAGCTATAAGAGTGAAGAATGCAGCAGTGCTCGTGTGTGGCCTCAACGGCTACGATGCTCAGCCAACGACGCTCGCTCACACACACCACGCTAACAATTTCGCGCCGATCGTATTACATACACACACGCACACGCAGTCATGAACACACTCAGAAAATCAAACAGTTCTAAATTGCTCTCGATACCCAACAGTATATATATATATATATATATATATATATATATATATATATATATATATATATAAAAGCAATAACAGTCATACATACATATATTTATGCTCTATATAGCACTTGGACTTTAAAGTAAAAGAAATTAAAATCTGCTCCTATGAATAATGCCAGATCCTACACTCATATACACACATGTGCACACCAGTTCTGAAGTGTTTGTATCACCGCCCTCATTTTAAAAGGGCACACTTTCGCGGTCTGGAGTGAGATTTCTAAAGTAAGCAATCACAACAATGTGCACAGAATGATCCCAAAAGCAAATGAAACGAATGGACTGTTTGAAACAGATTTCTGGCTCACTTTGAAAGATATTAAATTACACATCATTATATAATTTTGTCCAACAGCTAAGTAGCATGAATTGGAAGGGATTTGGTGTATTTTCTGACATAAACACAAATTAAGTTGACTAACACAATAGAGATCTCAGTTATGAAGGACATAAATTGTGCCTCTCAAATAAGAGAAGGTCAGTGTCGGATTAATACTGGGTGCTGGACAATAACCCGAAGTTCTAATGTTGGGTTAAAATTTCACTGGAATGATGATAATCTATAATTATTGGCTGTAAGGTCTTACAATGCAGACTTTAACTTAGGCTTTCAAAGCGTAATAGCCAAACGGCAGTCTTAATTATGAGCTAATCTCAGCACACCATTAAACTAAGTATCTAGCAAATTTGGATCATTTCCTTCATCAGGAAGTGCTCTTACTGGGTTCTCTCATTGGGGCCTCTCATGATAAATATTTCTGGGTGGCAGAGTGAGACAGCACCCGAAAGATTGAAGAGCTTAATGCCAAAAATATTGGCTTGGAAAATTTGCATTTAAAACAATATATTCACAGCTGCACATAACATATACCTAGTGGCAGGAAGTAACAAAGTGCAACTGCTTCATTATGGTACTTAAGTCTGTTTTGAAACAGTCGAAAAGTCGTGATAGATCAGCTTCAAGGATTTGATCTCGATTCCTACAAACAAATTCAATAAATACAACAAAGAGACCCAATACTCATATCTGATCTCACTATAACCATAAGCAGCCTTCCTGCTCCTTCTTCATTGCTGTCTCTCTCAGACAGACATCAGACATTACTCTCCAGCATTCCAGCTGCAGTTTCTTTAAACATAGTCGCCATTTTGTCCCATCCAAACCTTTGTCAGTGGAATAAATGATCTATGCAGTACCTCGAATGGTCAGTTATTAAACACACTCCTTGATCTTTTAGTGCAACATCAGTACAGTTTTATCCTATGTTATCGTATTTTTAATCTCTGAATTATAAATGATAAAAAAAACACCAAAATAATGAGATTTAAGCACTAATTAACAGCTTAATCAAGAAAGAAATTTTAATTTAAGGTGCTAAATTTATCTAAGGATGATACTGTTAATAATACTAGTTCAGTCTTTAATGATAAATTGTGTTGCTTTTAATCTATGTGTGTGTGAAAATCTTTCTCATTTCTTTTCCATTTAGTCTGGACAGATTGAGTTTTTTGTGTCTACGTTGAAAAGGACCCCCCCCCTTTCCCCAAGTAAAGGATATTTATATCAGGAATGCTACGTCAGCTGCTACTAATTCTGTCTACTAGCACTGCATCCTGAGATTTTGGTAATACAAGTGGAGCTGATTTACCTTTTTGAACTAGACCCTTCTGTTTAGGTCAGAATCTACTTCTCCTTTCACTTCAGGGTAGAACGAGAGCGACACAAAGAGATGTCTTCTCCCCCTCTAACCTGCACTTATTCTCTCTCCATCTCACCATCGTTCACCCGTTCTCATTCTTGCCTCCACTAATCAGACAGAATGAGGGGGAAGAATGCTTGAGTGGATAAAAGGGGCTACACTCTCGCTCCTACCTGGGGTGGGGCAAACATTTGAACGTTTATGATGAGGGGTAGCAAGAGAAAGGGAGAGGAAAGACAGAGAGCAAAGGAGAGAGGAGAAATAAAGGGAAAAGCTCTTGTGCCTGAGAGAGCAGGTCTGCTGAGAGCCGGGGTGTAGGGCTCTTGGGAAGTTTGTCTTGTAATTGAGTCAATTGTTGACCTCCTGTTCAGCCTGCCCGGGCTACTCTGAAGAGAAAGCCCCCAGAATAATAAATGTTCTCTCTCTCTCACACACACATACACACTCTCTCTCTCTCTTTCTCTCCCCCTCATCTACTCTGTTGTCTTAAAGTGATTGTGCTGTGATTCAAAGGGGAAGTTGTACAATCTTATCACTCACTTTCTCCTTCTTTCACATGCTCACTCTTTTCATTCTTCTTTTTGTTCTCTCTGTGGGATGAATTTTAATCACCCACTCCTCCTACAATTGCTCAGTGCTTCCTACCTCGCTCCCACTCATCATCCCTTTACAAACTAATAGTCTTTTTTCCCTTATTGGACAGTGGGGTACAGCGTGGTACAGAAACAAATCATCCCACTTTTTGTTGTTGTTTCCATTGACAAATCAGTCATACTATAACTAGGTATGTGTCCTGAATTTGGTTCGTAGTAGGCTATGAAGTGTACTGAACAGGGTCATATAGGTGGAGCTGGAACTGTAGTAGACCAACAACCGGTCAAAATCGTCGTCACACGATCAGCACGAGTCAGAAACCTGTCCTGTTAAAACATGGTCACTTTTCTACCATACAAGCAGCACAACAAGATACAGTACAGCAATTAGTAACCTAGTGAGTGACTGAAAGAGGCTTTCTGTCTGTTCAAATGCATGACGTCTGAGGGCTTTAGGAAATAACAGGGTTCTCGTGAAATCTCGCATTTTAGAGTTGTTCCTTAATTAGCCACGGTATGTATTCTTTCATTATACTGTGTATGTTTCCTATAATATGTATTTTGCATTCAAATTTCCACATGCCTAAAAACATTCTCCCACAGAAAGGTATCTGTATATTGTATTTATTTATATAATGTTAATATTTTTGGTTAATTTATGGGCAAGAATTTTTCAGTGCAATAAATTGTTAAATGTACATTAACTTATAGAACTTGTATCATTATAGCCTTCTGTTTCACTGCTGCTACATATTTTAAACATTGTATTTCAATAAGATTGGAAATTTATTCACTGTACTTCACCTGTACTTTTAACTTACTATGTATATTTATTTTTAATTCTGATATTTTATTTTAGTTATATTTTTCTTAAATAGTTATATTTTTAGTTATATTCTTCTGTAAGTGTGAGCGAATGCAACTTCATAATTTCCCTGAGGGGACCGATAAAGTATTTAGATATTTTACACTGTTACAGATACAGATATGCAATCGACTATCCTTGCTTTTTATTTATTTATTTATTTTAGCGATCAGTATGAGCCCTGTGATATACGTGCACACACATTTTACATAAAATTAGCTCTAGGCCTGTTTTTATTTCTGGATATTTTTGTTTTTTTAAATTGCTAATATTAAGTACAACACATAACAATACAAACTGTCAACGCTTCTCACGCTTATTGCTAGTCACCACCTCACAACCTCGAAAAACTCTGCCTACTTTTACAGGTACTTTCACATGTAATTGTACTTTCACAGGTATTTTTATTTGCAAATGTATGTATAATCATCTATTCAGAAACAGACACACTTGTCAGGATGGAGATTTAAGATTCAGATCAGTAATTGTACCATGCTGGATCACAATTCACTTTACATCTCTAACTACTGAAATCACTACAGCCTCTACTCCAATCCACAACCAAACAAGAACAGACTCAACGGGTTATTTCCAACGTCACTGAGTTAACTGTCAGTTACTGTGTTGTGTCTACAAGTTCTGAGTCACTAACTCTGAGTTCAATGGTTTTAATGATGCCCCAGACAGTGGAAAAGTCTCCTTCTCCCATCGTCTGTCTGTTAGCCCAAGAGCTTTAGAGTCCAGTCTTTGTGTAGATGGACTACAACTGCCTTTTCTTGAGCTTATGTATATTTGTTCCAAAAGTGTGACAAAGCTGACATTTTAAATGTTCTTATTCAGATAATCTTTTATAATATAATAGTTAATTTATTATGCTAACCACTCGCAATGAAATGTAAAACATAATAATTTTATCATAATTTGACAATTCTTAAAAATACAACATTTCATCTTGTCACAATAATTTTTGTTTGCTTTATTTATTTGAGTTTTCCATGTTTATTTCAGTCCTCAGTTGCATCTCAGTTGCCTCTAATATACTGTTACTGATGCAGAGAAAATATTGTGGAGGTTATTAATCAACAAAATGCAGCTTGAGTCGATTATATTAGGATTACCAATCTTCAAAAGTCCTCAAACTTCTGCAGATGTGGCTTACTTTTAACCATTTACTTTTACGGTTCTGTGTATTTTTTTCAATCGACTAAATAATCCTCAGCATTATTGATGAAACTTTATCCAGTGTGAATTGGATACACAGGTCTTCCATGATAACTACCTGTTGCACGTGATTACAGATTCTACAAAAATTTTGTAGAATGTCAAAAAGTATGTCAAAAAATGTCAAAAAGTAAATCACATGGCATATAACACGCTCGACCTGGTGGAAGCTGTGTCATATAAACTATGCCAAATGGACGAGTAAGTGTTGTTTCGTCCTCTTTATTCCGTCTCGTGTCCTCTGCTGTGTGTCCCCTCTCCTCGAGTGTTTGTTAGGAAATCCTGAGTAAACCGCGGCTGTTTGTTCTTGCTTTGTGAACGACCCGTTTTTATAGACTTCCACTGTTGACAGTTGTTTTACTTCTGTTGGCCTCGCACAAGCTGGATAACACTGTGCAAATATGTACGTGTACACACTCGCGATCGCTGAAACACTTATGGACTCACACTCACCGAGCACAATCGAGGACATATCCCACTTGAAGAATATGCAAATAAGGGCAACAGCTTAAAACAACTTTAATCAAGTTAATTGGCCACTTATTTCTTTTAAACAGTTTTGTTTTTATTAGTATTATTGTTTGCTTTTGATCGTAAACCCCCACAATTAAGGTACTTTTAATATAATGACTCGCCAAATAAGGTTCGCTAAGGCTTATGTCAGTATTTAGCATTATTGCTTTTTTTTTATTACTCTGTCATTATGTGAGACACATAAAAAAATATTAACAGCTTTTCTTTTACTGCAGGCAAAACGAGGAGTCGTACTAAAATCACCTCACAATAATTAAACAAGTCAAACTCACAATGGAGAAAGCTGGGAGACTTTGCATTCCCTCGGGTGTATTAAGAACAAATGAAATGGCAGTAATCAAAAACGTCAACAGAGTACTAGAGGATGATATATTTAAGGGTTTGTATGAGATGTTAGTTGAAAGTCTGGCCAGAGACTGAATGAACTAATTGGCTGGGAATTACTTTTCGACAGTAGCTCGATGTGTATATTAGGCACCGAAAGGTCATTTGATGGCGCTTTAGTATGTGTGTGTGGTGGAATTGTTACGTGTAGCAGGGGGCCGGCTCGAAACAGCTGCTCATTAGTAGCACTTTGGCGGGGACCGCAGGCCTGCCGTCAGGTTGTATTCACCTTAACGCAGGCAGATCATGGGGCTCAGTGGGGGATTTGATCCCAGGCTGCAACAGACCCCTTCCTGGGTTTGATCCTAATACCAATTCTCCCTTTTCACACGTCATCTCAAAGCCCTAGCCAGCAATCCATCCCCTCCTCCCCTATCTATCCCTCTGTCTCTCTATAGCTCTGAGACTGGTCACAAACCCATGACAATGGCAAGGCTACAGCACCTTCTCTTTGTGTATTGGAGGACAATGGAGACTAGTGCCATAAATGCTTCCTCTTCACCCTGGGAGAAGTGTGTGTGTGTGTGTGTGTGTGTGTATGACTGGCTACTGCTAAATGGGTCATTAACATGAGAAGGTGATACAGTGAAAGTGTGATAATGACAGTCACTAGTCCCAGGTTCTGTCAAAGAACTGTGATTAGCGTGAAGGTCACAAGAACACTATTACACACTTGGTTAGTCTGTTTGTTCCCCAAATTTATTTCTGTCCAGTCACACTAGGAGGGTAAAGTAACACATGCTTCTGCTGTAACAGGTGAAGCCAGCAATGGCATCTTTTTTGTCACTCTTGCAACATCATAGCCATGGTGATGATGCATGGATGGGAGCATTAACTGATTTCAGCTCTGCACTGCTGTCTTACATGAGCCAACAGATAGCTCTTTGCTTTGCCGATGTCACTCTAAATGTCATTAACTTTAATCTTTTTTTTTGTTATTACGTTGCTTTCCTCAAGATTACTTTTAACTAGAAGGTTGTCAGTGCTTGAAATCGTGAATACCTGCATACATATTCTAAAAATTGTGGCTAAACATTTAGTGTTTTTAGAATTACTTGTCCAAACACAGTCCACAGGAGATTACAGTGAATGAAGCTACCCTTTCAATTTTATTCAATATACTGTGCAATATTACTGTGCAAATATTTGATTTTATATTCTATAGACTAAAACAGCAGCCATTATTTTTTTCAACATGATGCCAAAACCAGGTTTAAATGAAGTGTTTTTACAGTGTTTTTTGCTGTTGTTTTATCGCAAACTGGACTACTTTTGCACCTCCAGTGCAGGTTGTTTATTATTCATTATAACAGATTTAAGGATCTTGGGAAAACTATTCAGAGAAACTACGTCTTTTAATACTCCTTGTCATTTAGGCTGTTTTGTGTCATGCAGAGAGGGAAAGTCTGGCCAAAAACATCATGAACACACAATTTCCTCACAACTACCACAAAAATATTATTAACAAATCAAATCTGTGAAATCGGCCAATTTTCCAAATGTTTTATGAGTCACGGTCTTCCCGCAAAAACATGGAAAGCGGTTTAATTGTGTGCTTTTATAAGAAAAATAGTTTATTCTCTATACAGCTGCCTTTTAGCTGCCAGTTTATAACCAAATGGCAATTAAGCGTATTAATGCACTGCACACTGTTTACTTGTTCTGATACGTTATAGAATAAGAAATCATTTGCATTTCCTTTTTAATCCCTAGCTTTTTGACGGCTCTGTGGTTGACCCATTTCCACCACTTCACACTGGCCGCACTAAACCACAGCTTGCGTCTCACACAGAGCATTTAGTCGGTGGTCCGAGGCACACTTGGCGTGATGAGCTACAGCCCTGCCAGCACATTTTACAGCTGCTTTTTGCACTGTGCCTAATCATGTAAATACGTCTGAGTCTATTCAGTTTAGGGACAAATTAATATCACTGTTAGTAAGTAATATTGTTTAACTTGGGAGACTAGGTAAAGAGTTCACAGCTGAAGCTGAAGCTCATTTGCTGGACTGTGTTTAAACAGAAAACTGGTCCGTTTGATGGGGGCCAAATGTGTCTGACATAAACTGGAGAGAGAGAGATATGGGGGAGAAGAGGATGCCTCATGAGATCAGAAACTCCTAAATGAATAAAATCCTAAAGCCAGAGGGTACATTAGCATTTTAACAGGCATACTGGGGGCCTGTCTAAGCCTGCCTTAGCACGCACACACACACGCACACACACACACACACATGCACATAGGCCCTAGAGCTGACTGGCTGGCTGGTTGCTAGACAATGTAATTGGTTATGTGGGTTATGTAAAGGCTCTTGTGCACACAAAGCCAGAGGGGCAGCAGTGCTATTGTGAGCTCTTCAGCATCCGCTCCTTCCACACAGAAAGCCCCACTTTCTAACCAGCCATCACACTTCAGACTGTTAACCGCCTTTACTCTCTCTCTCTTTCTCTCTCTTGCTCAATCCTTCTCTCTCCCCTTCTCTCTGTTTATGGAGGGATGAGGCAGTGAATTATCCTTCCATCTCCCCCTCCTCCTGTCTACTTCAGCTCTGGGGTTAAAACAACTGCCTCCTTGACCAGTGTGTCTAACAGCCCTGGAGAGAATTTGGGTTCTGTGTGTGTATGTGTGTGTGTGTGTGTGTGGTGGAGTCCGGTCTTTGGAACTATGCCTCAAGGCTTCTCCTGGGTTTGGGCTGAGCTGTGTGAGGCTTAAGGGAAAAATGCTGTCCAGGCTCCACCCTGAGTATATATGTGTGTGTGTGTGTGTGTGTGTGCAAATTCTGATCACACAGCGGTGAGCCACACACCTCTGTACCTCAGGTCTCACTCACACTGCTCTGACTGAGGGAAGTTAGCCCCAAATATGAGCAAATAATAACAACTAACCATAATTTTACCATAGCAGGAAAATGGTTATGACATCGTAACATAATCCCCATAATACCTGAGGAAAATCTTTCGCTGTTGACCAAGGTGAAAATACACACACACACACACACAGTTGCTATGTGGCGTTTTGATGTGTGTATACCAGCGTTCTAGCACTGCAACATTTTTTCCAGTTTGGTGTGGAGTTTCCCTCAGCAGAGCCATGTCTGTGTCTGTGTATAAGGGTGTGAACGGCAGTGTAATGGGACGTGAGCATCCCGTTCTCAGAGACACACAGTACCAAAAGTTTTTGCCCTTTGACCCGCACTCTCCCTTATAACACAAATCTAGAATTATCACACATTTTCCCACACTGGCCTATTAGCCCCTGTATCACTCTCCCATTGTGCAGTCACACGGCCGTCTGCAGAGTCATTACATACAGTACAGGTGTCTCAACAGGGAGCCACTAAAAGCATGACACAACACACCTGCTCATCACTAAATTGGGTACGGCACAGCTATATTCAACCTGCTGCTAAAGTAATTAGAAGAGAGTTTCCTGTGTCTGCGTTTTCTGCTTTAAATACCAAACAGAATCAGATTTGTTAAACGTGTAACTTGGTTTAGATTTCAGCTTTCCTGTTTCTCTGGAAACTTTATGTGCTATCACCCTGCAATTCTTATTATATCAACAATTACTTAAGTACATTTCAGTCAAATTTGCTAACATCCATTTAAATCAGAGCCTTTGTCAATATTTCTGAAACAAATTATAAAATTCAGGGAGTGTGACATATGAGCTCATGAACCAGGCTCAGTTGCTTTGAACATCGCGCCCAACATGGAAATTATTAGGTAGCTTGCTTAGCCACAGAACCCACATGCTGAACTAGCCAGCTAACCAAAGTCCTTGTAGTAAATTCGGTCCACTCGGCAGCCATCTTGGCAATGCTCCAGTGGAGTTATTTTCAGCCATACATGATCTTCTTGAATGGAGAGAAACACAAATGCCCCAAATGGATTGACATGATGACATTTTAAATGCAGATTTGAAATAGTTGTTATAGTTTTAACAATAACAGTGTAAATAACGTGTGGTGTTTGGCTGAGAGGAGGTATGTACACGACACAGCCACCATGTTTAGTGTGCCCACGCTGCCCCTTTAATATTTGAAGCAGTGTCTGTTATGTAATATTAGTTAAGAGAAAAATCCTTGGTGTGTGGTATAATTTAACAGGTTTGTCTAGCAGTAAATAAATCACTGAGAACATGACACTGCAAATTGAACTGAACTCAAGAAGTCAGCTTTATGACCTGCTGCTTTGGGATTACAGACACAAGGGCCATTTACAAATCTCACATTTATAATTACTGGCATTATTTATTAAGGGTAAACTTCCTCTGGGTAAAATCTTCCTCTGTCATTTCTTTCAGTTTATTGGACACGGACTATTCAAACATGTAGGAGAGCAGAAAGTTATCCTAAACTCAATATACAGATATTCTCTAGCAGCTGTGATGTATAACATAAATAAAGTGGAATGATCGTTGATTAAGAGAAACAGCTAGCTCCCACACATGCTTGTTTACACCACCTGGGTAAAGGTGAGGAAAAAATGCTGTGTGTGTGTGTAGCTGTGGGATGAGCCACAAACCCCTGAGCCCACTATTTAACCAGGTGTGACCCCACTGTCCTGCCTTTCAGTCCACCTGGGAAAGACTTTTACCAGGACAATGGATTTAAACTCAGTGTATACAGTGCTATCTCACACGCTCAGGTCGGATTTCCCAAAGTATCTGAGTTTTAACTTCCATATTTGTTTTAGACGCTAAATATCTTCAGGCAAACAGACTTCGAGCCAGCAACTAGGAGGTATATCACTGCCACTTATTACACATCTATCACATGGTGAATAGAGCACTGATGAAGTTCACATTCATGGGACTTGCCTGTAGTGATGTTCCTTTGAGTCCTTTATCAGCGGGCTAGTCTCAGCATGGGCCTTCAATCCTCACACAAAACCAGTCACACACAGAGTGTGAGATCAAACAACTAGTACAGATCCACTTTTGCTATTTTTCTTCGGCCCTTTTATTCTCGTGCTGTGAGGCCGCTGAAGATGCACCACAATCCTTCACTGAGCTTGGACCTCTCTCACTGTCACACACACTCTCTCTCTCCCTTTCTCTCTCTTTTCTCTCTCTCTCTCGCACCCACCCCTCCAACCCCCTGATGGCAGGTGGACTTGGCTCCCGTGAACTTTGCTGACAGAAAGTTTTAGAATGGGGGTAAAAACAGGGCAATTGGAGAAGAGGGAGGGAGAATACTGAAGGATGAGTAGAGGAAAAAGGGGGATGTGTGGGGAATTGCATCAAGGAAGAGAGCTCTGAACCTGAAACAACAACAGCTGTGGCAGTGTGCCAACCATGCAACATTTGTCATCAACCGGGAGGAGCACTGAAACGTCGCTGACCTAACTAATCTTCATATAAATCTACAGCATCTACAAGTCACTTCAGGCTGTGACCAAGAATATTACATGTTGCAGGCCTAAGACATTCCTGTTTTTGTCCATAAAGCACAAGGTGAGCAAGTAGAAACAGACCTTAGTGATAGCAATATGGTAAATGTAAAAGGACAGCTTGATTTATGGTGAGAAATCAGGGATCATTCAGGGATCAGGACGTCTTGAGGTCCAAGTATATTACAGGACACTGCATTGTCATTTTCCCCTTAAACACGTGTCTGTATCCGTAACAGTTACATCAAGCTGAAGCACACCACATCGTCACGGTTTGGAGCTTCTTTCTTTCTGCATGCCTAAGAGTTATAAAATTTCTCTTCCTTGCAAACTGCTCCATCTTGTGCTGATTCTCATTTCATCCGAATGATTATCCTTATAGCAAAACTGCAAAAGACAAAATCAACTGATCTCAACCATTTATGTATCGGATTAGTTTCCACGTACTTAAATTACTAAATTAAATGCATGTAGCTTTAGGGAGAACGGATCATTTTCATCTCAGTATTTGTTCCTCTGTTCATCCAGAGTTGATTCTTGCTGTCAGGAGCGGCTCAGGGGGATCGAAACTTTTACTTTCTCCACACTGAGATGTCAATTGACTGGTGATATTTATCACCCTTGTACTAAAGGAAGCTCTCCTGTTTAACCAGTAGCTTAGTGATGTGGTGACACACACACACACACACACTCCTGCTGGTGAGAAAACATTTGTGGCAGCGGGCAGCACCACACCGGGTTGCTTTGCCTAAAAGAATGAGGGCGGAAGGAGATGGTATCATAATTGTGCATGTGTGTGTGAGTGTGTGTGTGTGTGTATTCCAAAACAACTGGGAGCCGGGCTGGAACAGATGGATCAGGAATAAAATTCTCTACCACACAGACTACAGCAGAATAGACCAGTGTAGCTACTACAAAGTAAAATCTGTACTGTTTTAATCTTATTTCCATTAAAGTGTTTAGATCCCTTGAGGGACGATTTGTAGTGAATGGTTGTTTCTTATTAATCAAAGTTTGTGCTCCTAACCCCCCCCCCCCCCCCAAAGGTCCCTAAAACCGTCAAAGTCCATAGACTCAGATTAAGTGGAAGTGCAGGTCTCTGTGGGCCCTTTTCATGGCATCTAAACTTGAAAACGCTGCAACTGAGACTGAATGCTTGACGGACACAAGGGACGAACTGTGTGTAATTAATGCACGCAGTTATTATAGGTTGAACAAGGGACACTCTCTCTCTCTCTCTCTCTCACACACACAGACACACACACACAAATGCCAGTAAATAACAGCTTTAATGGCTTACAGTCATGACTATTACCATGAAACCTTCACATATTAGCAGGCACGGGGCTTAGAGCAGAGACATTATAGAGGCCACGCCATGGGAAAAAGACAAATTAAGAGCTAAATTAGGACGGGAATGATCTCTGTTGTGCTTCATTTATTTTTAAAAACTGTATGTGTATACAGAGAAACTTTTCAACAAGTCAAAACACACACTGAACTTGCTCCCACCTAATCCATCTAATAATCAGAGCTTAGCAATATTATGAGGATGTTATGATACATTATGGCAAGTTAAGTTATGTTTTCTGAGATTGTGAGCAGAGGATTTTCAGTATCTTTAATAACAATTAAAAAATTCTGATTAGAGCTGCTGATGTAAACGTTATGTGCTGAGATATGTGATTATAATCCAGTGAGTATCTAGATGTCAATAATCACTGAGCTTTTAAACACAACACTACAGTTTTGCTGGCAGTTAGTTAGTGAATCTTTATATTATGATACACATTGTGCATTGCAGACATGCAAAATAACCCAAATTTTTTTTTATAGTTATACCCTAATAGTATCTTTCAAACATTATTAGGAAATTAACACACCAAATTCCTAACAATAATATTTTTCTAATAACTTATAACTTAAAATAACTTATTTCTAATAACTAATACAATTACATTTATTATCATTAGATAACTACAAATAAAAAATATATCATGATGAGGTAGTATTACTAATGTGGTCTATATGTTTAAAAAAAATCTGCTCTCTGTTGCTCGTGCAGTCACAATATCACTAGGCCTGCACATCCTGCATCTTATTTACAGACCGAATCGACGAGAAGGGAAGATGCGGGCTAGGATTTTTTTTTCTCCTCTCTCACAAAAAACAAACAGAGTGGGTTGGCACGAAAGCACTCATAGCAGAGTGAGCCTTATCAGATCTGAGGCTCGGGCTGGAAAACGAGCGACGCTGCAGCGCCGACGTTCCCCGAGAAAAGCACAGGTTTCTTATCCTTCAAGTTTGAGCAGTGGAGTGAAACAGCAGGACTGGGCTCAAGGGAGCAGTAAAACAATTTGGTATCAAAGCGCAACTTTTGTAAAGAAAGTGATGAATCAATGCACATAAAAATTGAATGTGTAAATTTATGGTTGCACACATCCTGACTGAGAAAAGTCTTTACCTGGACATTTCCCTGCACCTCAGCTTCTTCGTGTTGTGTATGCAGTATAATTATGAAATGCTTAAATTGTAAAATATGAATGAATTGAGTGTAGGATAATAAGAAAATAAGTTTTCGTATATTAAGAAAGAAAGAAAGAAAGAAAGAAAGAAAGAAAGAAAGAAAGAAAGAAAGAAAGAAAGAAAGAAGCATGGACTGAAATGTGTTTCACAGAGTTTTCTGTCCCACTTGCTTTCAGTGATTTGCTCAGACTGCTGCTCCAGCCCACCCAAGAAGCAGCAGCAGCCCATGGGCATAAATCTGAGAGCCTGACTCACAGTGGATTTAATCTACAGCTCTCTCTCTCTCTCTCTCTCTCTGGCTCTCTCCCTCTCTCTCTCATTTTTTTACTAAGCCTAACTCCTCCTTCTTGTCTTGCTCGATCTCCTTCCCCTCTCACCAGTGGTTTATGAAACAAAACCCTTTCTCAGACGTCGTGAATAATATTATTTTTTCTGATCTCTAACTGGGTTTGTTGGTGCGTGTGTGTGTGTGTGTGTGTGTATATACAATGTATGCAACAAGTTACAACACCAGTTTGCTAACTTATTACGTACACCTCTTTAGGTTTCAATCTATTTAATCTCATTTCTGGGTCCACAAAATGCTTTTTTTTTTTTTTCATTGCAATATTTCAGCTCAACATCCCTCCACGTTCACCTCCAAACTGACCTGGTGGTAAACACTTCAAATCCTTGCACTGTTTCAAAGAGATCGGCTAATTGAGCGGTTTCTGTGTTGTATCTAATTTGTCAAATGCTGAAAATCCAAATGAGGAGAACAGAAACATCAGAGGTGTATAATTATACTGATGTCAGCGAAAGAATCTGCGGTCTCCGTGGCAACCGGGGTGAATAATAAACACCACTCCCCCTCTTTTCTCAAAGAGGTGGACATCAGTGAGTCATCACAACACACACACAGACAGACAAGCACACACACACTGTATTAAGTACACAAAAACACATGGAGAGAGAAAGAGAGAGAGAAAGAGAGAGAGAGAGAGAGAGAGAGAGAGAGAGAGAGAGAGAGAGACCTTGTGTGTATTGGTAATTTCTGGCATGTGTTATTCTCTGTTTGATGTTTGTCTCTGGATCTGGTGCTGCTCTATAACTCTCATACACACACACACACACACACACACAAAAGACCTACAAAGTTCTCAGACCTACTTCCTTACCTTGTTACACCCTTAGGCCATTGTAAACAGGTTGCCCAATCGCTGAAAAATGAATCGATGGAAAAATAAGTAAATCCTAAAAAAAAAACCCTCACGCTACACGTTGGCACCAACAACTGACTTCAAACAAGTCCTAATTAACGGATTAATGGATCTTCACTTAAAGCTGGCTGCTGACAGGCTTGTTGTGTTGCTGTCACAGTATAAGAAGGTGTTTAATGTTAAAAAAATAGATATTACAAAAATAATAATGCAAAATAAATAAATCAATAAATATATGGCAGGAAAATGTTGAATGGCTCTTAATGGTGGATCTTTTAACCAGCTGTCAATATCATGCTTTGTCCTGTAGAGCTCAAGCACTCGAATGAGCAAATGAAATTCATTGTATTTGCTTTCTCTCATTTTCGACTGAATCCTTGTGCTTTTTTTTTTTTTTATATATTGGTGTCCAAAAAGCCTTCAAATGTAAAAGAATTACTTGCTTGGGGGGGGGAACCTTCCATCTAATACACCACTCTAAAACACCACAGGGTTTCCTTTTCATACAAGGTTCTGAGCCTAACCTCTTTAGAAACCCAGAGCCATAAACTATACAAAGAACCTCGGAAACTCATTTTTCTGAGAGTGTAGCTGAGAATATATACGGACCTGACACCCCTGCATCACATCTTCAAGAAACTAACCACCAAAGACAGAACTCTGAATTCAAGTGCGTTGTGTCCATTCATTTCCTGTGTAACTCTGAGGCACGATGAGTGTGAGAGACCTCATCCTGGGGGGTTAGTGAAGTAGTATCTCTTAAAGACATAGTGACTTCACACTACAAATACTGCTGGAAGAATAAATTTAAAAAAATGCACAAGCAGTATTTTAACCACCAGTTTCTGAAAACGTTTATTTCTGTAAACAATGCAGCATTCAGAAATTTCATTGTTGTATCATTTTCATTGTCTTTATTTTCACTGTGGGTTTCTTACTTCTGGAATTTTTCTCTCGCTTTTGACCTTTGACTAGAGATGGGAATTCCTGCTCTCTTCAGTGAGTCACATCATTTTGGCTCAGCTCACAAATAAGAGCTGACTCTTTCGGCTCTCAAACAGCTAGTTGACTTTTTTCCCCCCAAAACCAGACAATGGTTGCGATACTTTGAACAATGATTGTTTATCTCTGTGGCTGAAACTGTTTATCAACTCTGAATTACCAAATGTTTTCCCTGTGCTTCAGGGTTTTCCTCCTAGAACTCCGGTTTCCTTCTTTAGTCTGTCTATATTATGTGATTGTGCCCTGTGATGTGTCTCTTGAGATAGACTCCAGGTTTCCTGTGTAGGATATGGATGGCTAGAAAAATTGCTGGATTGCTTTACATGTTTTCTGATAAATTCTATTTCAATTATTATAAAATCAGATCAACTTCCTTAATACACTTGTCTACTTACACTGCGTCATCATTCACGCTAACAAAGGTCTCGTATGTTTTTAAAAAAATGGATGCCATGGGAACGTTTTAAAATTTTTTATCTAAAAAAAAGGAAATACCACATATATCTAAGTCTGCCCTAAAGGCTCACACAGGCAACACATACTCAAACAACACATCACTACCTTTGACGCATTTTTCACAAGTAGGCGGATCTTAGAAGCAGCAGACTAAAATTGGTGGAAAACAAGCAAAGACACACTTCCTGTCTATTTAGAAACAAGTAGAACTTGTTTTGGTCTAGACCGTCTTACTACTAATCTGAAAGTCTGAAATATCCTTAAAATATACTTCAAAGAGAAAGGAAGCTATTGAATAAAAACCATTTCAGACATTTGACCTTGCTATGACCTTGATTCAGTTTGAATGAATGACAAAATCTAATTAGTTCATCTGCTGGCTTGACAATGGCATTAACATGTGAATCTATAACCTCTAGTTCTGAGGATAGCAAGCTAATGAGCGTCACTGAGAGACAGACAGACAGACAGACAGACAGAAGGATGTACATACAGACAACCTGAAAACATAATGCCTTCACCACCTAGTGGTGGAAGCATAAAAAACTCTCAACAAGGCAACAATGCCCCACTTCTACTTTTTTAGAAACCCTCCATTCAAAAGGACTCTTCTAGTTAATGCTCAGTATGCTTTAACTCAATTAGCCAACTGTTTCGACCTGCAACACAAGCCTAATTCAGGGTGCACTGCAATCAAAGCAGCTCCTCTCCTTTCCTCAGCCCCTCACTAACAGATAAAGTTTCAGCGCTTCTTCCCCGACTTTACACTTAGCAACAGGCCGTGTGGAAAGTTTGCAAAGTTAAGAACAAAAAGTTGAAAAAATCATACTAAGTGTGTGGTGGTCCTCTGGCACCTGGATGTCATTAACTACAGTATTATTACTAATATCTACCACATGGGCTGAGTGGCTCTCAAAGCCACTCCCACTCAAGGAGAACATAATTAATCGTGAACATAGCAGTGAGTTAGAAACCGTTTAAAACTATTGGAATCTGGTCTGAACCAAGGTCTATGAAATTGTGCTTGTTTTCAGCAACCTCTCTATTATCTGTATAGCTGTTAACACAGCTATTAATAAAACAACTCGTCTTTAATACAACTATTAATGCCTCACATCGGTTCTATTGGAGCCGTGTCCTTTGGCTGCTTCTTTTGTCTGAAGCGATCATCCCAAAGGCTAAACATCTAATGCCTTTGCCCTTTTGTGTCAAACCAACTACTTAGCAATACCGCTGGACCCCTCCCCCATTCATTAAGTTCCACCGAGTAGACCCGAGTCACTGACCCAACAATCAATGACAAAAAACGAATTACAATGACATTCAGAGATGCACCTGAAAGATTCTGAGAGCTTCTCTGCTTTAATGATGAAATTTTATACCCGGTACACCTGTAGCTTTGCACAACCGCATCCAATTTTGCTACAGAAAAAGACTCCTGAGGTAATCATTAGGCAAGAACAATGTACGAGTAGGAATAATTTTAAACAGGTGCAGAGAGGAGAAAAAAGAAAGAAAGAAAGAAAGAAAGAAAGAAAGAAAAGTAGGCATATAAAAAATACAACCACACTTGTGTAGGCAAAGAAGATAAACGATGCACAGCATCAGCCGTGTCCTTTCTTAGGTTTTCCTTATCCATAGAATGAAGGAGAGAAGAAAGACAAAAGGCTTGTAAGGGGATAAAGACAGAGACAGTGAGAGAGAGAGAGACAGAGACATAGAGAAAGAGTGAGCGGGGGACATTTAGTGCGAGTCTTTTGCTCGCTCTGTTTCTGTCTCTCACTGGCTGGCGCGCGGATGGACAGCTGCTATTAAACTCTGATTGTTTCAGGTTCACGGGGTGTGAAAGGGGCTGATTGGGGGCTACGCTCCCTATGAGGGTGGTCTCCACACCGGAGGGAGGAGTGGAGGGGTGAAGCAAAAGGAAAGGCTCACGTGACGAGTGCATCTCACTGCGCAGCCTGAAAAAGGAATCTAGTGTGGAAAAAAACATAGCACTTGATGCCGCCTGCCTGCTCCGTGACACATACACTCTCACACACAAACACACACACACAAACACACATACACACACCTCAGCAGTGAGCGGTATCCCACCCACATGCATTTAGCATTTGTAGCTAATCTCCTCACTCTGATTCAAAATTTTAAAAAAGGATCAAGAAAAGAATACACGTAATAAAAATGTCGTTTGGCTCGGCAACAATCTCAAACTCAAACCACTAAACTGCAATTACGTGTAAGCCTGCGCGCTCTGTGCCTGGAGATACTGAATTCACACTTTTAACAGTGTCACACGAGCATAAAGAGCTCTATTACAGCATAATAAGCATGTGATAATGGCATAACAACTTCATTCATTTGCAAGTGAAGTTTAATCTTGAGGTCTCCACCTCCATGTTAGCAAAAGGTGACATGCATACACCAGCCTCTTGACACCTTTCTGTTACTGAAGATGGTCTGGTGGGCTGAACTAAAAGAAGTTCAGCTGTCTGTGTGTGTGTGTGTGTATGGGTGGGAGGGTACTTGCTAATGAGAGCCTTTTGGCCCTAACACTGCTCCATCAAACACTACTAATGAATAACAGGGGAGAGGAAGAAACCCTACTGAGTCATTCTCACCTCTCATAGGGCAAGTTCAGCTACCATGTCAACCTGTAGCGGGGCACTGTCAGAGGAATGTGTATGGATTTGTGTGGGTGTGGGTGTGTGTGTCTCAGATCTTCACAGATTTCCAGTCACAATAACTTGTCATGAGTGACATTACAGGTTAATGTGCCTAGGTGTAAACGAACATACACAGCTCCGATGCACACTATGGTGCACTGAGATGATAACTAAATAGAGAGAGCACTGGCATATCTAGATGGTTCAACCAAACGTGAGGATGATTCTCAGTACTTTTTAATTAGTTATAACTCACCTCTACCTAACGATAATAATAAGAAAAAGAAGAAGAAAAAGAAGACGAAGAATCATCATCATCATCATCACCATCATTATTTCTGGAATTTTCAGAAATTTACTTAATCTGTATCAGCTCTGTGTTCCTGCTGAAATACCCCCCAATTTATGCAAACCACAACACAAAGTCATTTATGGGAAAATTTTTGTTGAGTTTAAGATGTTTAGGGGCTCTAACCACAGTAAACGCCTGACTGAGCTCTTTACACTGCAATTATGAAGATTAGTAAAGCTTACATAAGCTTTTACACTCAGAACTCCGGATCTCCCCCCCTCTCTTTCAAAACTTCTCTCCACCATCGCTCTCTTTCCCTCAATGTTTACACTGAAACGTTCGAATTCACTTCATATTTTTTTTAGAGCAATTCAGAGAAATGACACGCAAGCAAAGTAACCAAGGAAAAGAAGAAAAGGGGAGCCAATGTGAACAAGTTGTTTTGATCTGTTTTTTTACTGGAAGCGTACAACAGATAACGTTCTGTCATGTCATGCTAACATTGCCTGAGCATGCTGTTGTATTCAGAACGACGTTGGGTTTGTGTATTTCAGTAATTTGTTAAAATTAATGCTTCAGGAAAAGTAAAAGGATTTGATAAAATTTTGCACAGTCTTCTGCTTCCTTTTTTTTTTAGGCTAATGCAGCTAACACGTAATCTATGATTTTGATAGTCCGATAATCCTTTTCAAAACAAATGACGCGAGAAAGGATAAGAAATACAATTTGTACCTCACAAAAATTGAGAAATTATAATTAAGATACATTTATAAATCAACAAAGTTACCTTGGTTTCAAAATGGCTGCCACTAAAATTAAGGGATTGTTTTTGTTTGAGTTACACTGTGTCAGAAACAATACATCTATTTCTAATTCTTGTGTTTTTTTGTGTGTGTTTGTAGTTTCCAAAATTTCCTTTTCTAAATGTGAAAAAACAAAAAAACAAAAACAAAGGCATATACCTTAGCTGATGTACATCTGAGGTAAGTAAAAATCGTGCGTAATTTCCAGATTTTCACAGAATCATTCTTTTCAATCCTTGACTAAGATGGTGAGCCTGTTGTCTGGTCCTGGCTGCGGTGACACACATTTGGAAAAGATATTTGCTCCTAAAGTATTTCAGGTTACGAGAAACAGCTGCTGAGGTGCGGCCCTCGAGCCACACAGGAATTCTGTGACCTCCAGACAGAAGAAAGCTTCCTGGGACCTTCGATGAAAAGAGTGACACATAGTGCATGAGCTTAAAAATATAATTTTTTATATATATATATGTAGCCTACAATTCTGATGTCCTGAAGAGGTCATGAATATGGGAATATGTTGGTCCTGATAAATCATTGCCAGTGTTTCTTGTACAAAGCAGCGGAATACCTTATCTGACCTCTAGAAGACCACCATCACGCATTTTTATTTCTGGCAAACACATACATTTCAATTTGCAGTAATGTTCATAAAGTAATCCATGTACTCATTGAAGAGCATGGATAACTGTTAAAGGAGCACCGTGCAAACCTCATCACTGAGAGTGTAAAAGTCTATTCTTTTCCTTCAATATGCTTGTGAGGCTATTGAAGGGACTGGCTGTATGTGCTTGTATGTATGCTTATGTGCTTATGTTTCCCATCTCTAGTCAAGTGATTCTCCTCAGCAGTGTGTCATACAGAGACATGTTTGGTTTGTTAATCAATGCGCAAACATTCCACTTGATTAACACTCCAGCACACTTACTCCAGTCCAGCACTCCCCATATTAGCCTCTTAAAGATCTCATAGAAATGCCACTGACATGTCGATCTCTGATGAGAAATCGTTTATTCTCTTGGAAGAAGTTTCGCACGAGACTTGAGACTTACCTTTCAGATTCTCGAGCTGTCCGCATCAGTTTGTGTGGCCTTAAACTTTTCCCTGCCCCAGAAAAAAATGAATAAATAAATGCAAAATAATAATGATGATAACAAAAACAAAAAATAAACTCAATTTTCCCTAGAAAAATCGAGGAAAATGCAGAGCTGAAGCAGAAAGCTGAGCGCGTCCCACCGGGGGTTTGAGAATTTCCAATAAAGACCCTCTTTTTCTCCAGCTGGACACACGCATACAGATGGAGAGTCCAGGCGCGTGAACTACAGTGTTCACCTCACTCCAGCAGCATGTAGTTCTCCACTTCACACACATGAGACAGAAAGAAAAACACATCCAGGAAAAAAAAAAGTTTCCATTAAAGTTTGGAGTGAGCGGTAAAGTTGAGCTCCATTTTGGGTATCCTGCTCCAGCGAGCCCGAAGTTTTCGAGGCAGCGCGAGCATGCGAGCTGTGCTCTGAGCCCCCCACCCCTCCTCCTCCTCCTCCTGCTACACACTCCGAGGACCACCCCGAAACAGGAAGTGAACTTTCTGTTTTTCTTCAAGGAAAGGGAGAGAGAGAGAGAAGGAAAGCCTGACTGCTGAGACTGTAACTTACTCCTCTCCTGTTTCAAGCATCGTCTAATGAAGCTATTCCTAAGAAGACTACACAGCTACTTTTAGCTTTAACTACTACTTCTTCTACTACTACTACTGATTGACTGACTACACAGACACAAAGCAGGCTACAGCAAGCAGTAGTGAATACTTTCTGCTTATAGTATTCACTTAAATTGCAAGGACCCCTTTTATGATCACAGCCCATATTTCAATTTCATATTCATTTATTCAAGACTTTACATTCTCAGAAATCATTTATTATTATTGCTAGGGTGGTAGAGTTGTGACACCTTAATGAGTGACTTTACTCTAAAAACTAATTTCAGTCATTTTATTGTTCATTAAAACATTTTTTTAAAAACTGTTTACACCATGTACATGCTTCCAGGTGAAAAATAAAAGTTTGGGGTTTTTTTTTTAATTTTTTAAAAAAAAAAGTAGTTACAAGGAAAAGTGGAGTACGGAATGTGGAGCCATTAATTCTCGTCCTTTCCATGTGTTGAGATTTGAATGAGATTTGATCCACTTTGTATCATATTCACATCACTTCCTGGTTGTAATTAGGCAATTACAGTTAAATCAAACACTATTTATAATTGCATTCATTGCTGAGTTTTATTTATACCTCTTTCTTTTGCAACTATGATAAACCTAAGCTTATTATTTGATAATAATCAACAATACCATCAGGTCATAAAGAAAAACAAGTCAGACAGCTATAGGGACAACAACTGAAAGTTCCCAGACTCCACTTTGAGCACCGTGACAATACTCACAAACTGTCCTGTAAGATCTAGTGATTACACTAGATGTCAGAAATAAAGGTAACAGACTCTAAATTTCCATGATACCTGTACTATGAAATGGACTATGATACATAGTTTTTCCCTCGCCACAGTCGCCTCATGCTTCCTCATTAGGGATAAACACATTTACATTTAAATCTAAGTCTAATATTACAGCTTGAACTTTTTTCTTCTATATTATCATGTCCTGTAAAGCTGCTTTGAGACAATGTCAACTGTAAAAGTGCCTTACATACATGTTACACGTACAAAATACGTATATCCCATATTGGTTCATCTCAGTGAAAAGGAAAGAAATTTTACTGTTAATTGTTGAAAGTACATTGAAGTCTGTATGATGTGAAGTTTGTGGCATACTGTAACTTTGATACAGCAAGGTCACTCAACAACAACAACAACAAAAAAAGAAGAAGAAGAAGAAGAAGAAGAAGAAGAAGAAGAAGAAGAAGAAGAATTCATGTGTTTTAAGCAAGTCTGAACTTTTTTTTTTGTATATGAATTTCTTCATGTTAAAGGCAGAGGTGTGTGGGCTGAACTGAAACGCTGTGTGTGGCTGAGGGAAGAAGAGGTGAGACGCAAAACCCGGAGTGGATTCTCACACACCACACGCCTGCTTAGAGGAGCTGAGGAGAGCGGAAACAGTGCAGTCACATCCAGCTGCTGTTGGGACGGACATGCAACAAGCACGAAGGTCTGGCATTAAAAAATAGCTGAATGCAAATAATCTTTTATGTGCGTGAACGTGTGCGTGCATGCATGTGTACATTCAGTTCAATTCAATTCAACTCGAAGTATAGAAGTATAGAAACACAGAAAAATGTAGGTTATGCATATATATATATATATATATATATATATATATATATATATATATATATATATATATATAACCGCAGTGTACTTCAGTATTCGTTCTAGTCTAGTTAAAGTAATGTAAAAGTCAAAATGTCTTTCTGTCCTTTTTTAACATTAAGCAATTTGAAATAAAATGTGTAAATATAATTTCTCCTTACTTGCAAACATACACTATATTGCCAAAAGTTTTAAGACACCCCTCTAAATCATTGAATTCAGGTGTTGTTTTTCAGGGGTTCAGATTTGCCCCTTAGTTCCAGTGAAAGGAACTCTTAATGCTTCAGCATACCGAGATATTCTGGACAATTTCATGCTCCCAACTTTGTGGGAACAGTTTGGGGATGACCCCTTCCTGTTCCAACATGACTGTACACCAGGGCACAAAGCAAGGTTCATGTGAGTCCTGACTTCAACCTGATACAACACCTTTGGGATGAATTCGAGTGGAGACTGAGAGACCTTCTCATCCAACATCAGTGCCTGACCTCACAAATGTGCTTCTAGAGGAATGGTCAAAACTTCCCATAAACACACCCCTAAACCTTGTGGAAAGCCTTCCCAGAAGAGTTGAAGCTGTTATAGCTGCAAAGGGTGGGCCAACTCCATATTACATTCATGTGCATGTAAAGGCAGATGTCCCAGTTTTGGCGTGGTTCACAGTCTCCACCCTAATTCATCCCAAAGGTGTTCTATCAGGTTGAGGTCAGGACTCTGTGCAGGCCAGTCAAGTTCCTCCACACCAAACTCACTCATCCATGTCTTTATGGACCTTGCTTTGTGCACTGGTGTACAGTCATGTTGGAACAGGAAGGGGTCATCCCCAAACTGTTCCCACAAATTTGGAAGCATGAAATTGTCCAAAATGTCTTGGTATGCTGAAGCATTAAGATTTCCTTTCACAGGAACTAAGGGGCTGAGCCCAACCCCTCAAAAACAACACATGAATTTTCCCAAATTGTCCCAAAACGTTTGGCAATATAGTGTATCTCCTCATAAGCATTCTGCAAGCACAGCTAGAAATAAATTTATCTAAGACAATTACTTAAGTACTTCAG
This sequence comes from Hemibagrus wyckioides, assembly GCF_019097595.1. Taxonomy (NCBI): domain Eukaryota; kingdom Metazoa; phylum Chordata; class Actinopteri; order Siluriformes; family Bagridae; genus Hemibagrus; species Hemibagrus wyckioides. The sequence continues at coordinate 18,559,395 of NC_080720.1, read as the reverse complement.
TTTATTCAATAATACATAATGTCTATATTTATATCTAAGCCTAAAGAGTAATCCAGGATTATTCTTGTTGTATACTTCAGTAGAGATAGAGTGAATTTAGCAAAAAATCAAGTGTAGTGCACAAAGCTTTCAGAAAAATAGGACATTTTTGAGAAATGTCCTTCATAAGCTGGGCAAGAAAGAGGATTATGGGGTTGTAGGAGGAGAAACCACTAGCTACACAAAATGAAGATCTTCTTTCTGTTGGTGATACATGATACATGGGTTGCATTGCTAGTTGTTGTCATGGGAGCAATAATGTGAGGAAATGTAAGGAGAAAAATCTCACTGGAACTTTGGAATGACATTGAATGAATGTCATATTTTGACTACAGCTATTATTTATATCATCACCCATTTCGATTATCCGCAGGTTTTACCTCCTACAGTCAGAGTTGAACAAGGAACTATATATACATATATATATATACATATATATATATATACATATATATATATATATATATATATATATATATATATATATATATATATATATATATATATATATATATATATATATATATATATACACCCTGGTATATTGAATCCTTCCTTTGATCATGGACTCAAAGTAAACCTGGAATTCCTCTAAGCTCTCTGCCTAAGTTCTCTTGCTCTTGTCAGGAGCAGATTGTGAATGAGAGTTGAAGCTGTCTGTGATAGCATGGGCTTAATTTCAGGCAGATGCTACAGCCATATGCCAGGTGACTTTAGTTATAATTTCTGTCCTCTGTTTCTCTCTTTTATCTCTCTTCTGTCATGCCCCCACCCCCACCTCAAACACATATGGTCTATCATATGAAGAGTCTTGCATTCAGGGGTAGCTGATTTATGAATATAAACGGTGAGGGGACTGAAGATGTTTTAAATTTGTCCATTGCTACTTCACACATGTTACTGCCGTTTTATGTATTATGTGTTACGTATGTGTCCTAAGAGTGCCATTATATATATTGTGTGTACTGAACGTATGTATGTTTGTATGTGTGCATGAGTGCATGTATGCTGTAGGTAGATCAGCAACTCTGCCATGCTTAGAACAAAGGCAACATTTGCTTGAGCTAAAAGCAGGCTTCAAAGAGGCTATCAAAAGAAATTAGTGAAGTTCAGCTTTACTACTTTAGGCTCAGATAAGATACTGACCACCTGTGCATCCAGTGAATTGGAATAAGCAAGCTGTAGCTTGGTTCACAAATAGCCTAAAAATTACAGGTGTCCATTCACAGATGTCTGGCTGAGATCAGTCACAGCTTTGTGGATTAGTTCAATGGCATGCCATACGCCAGAGCAGAATCTAATTTGAAGAAACAGCCCTGTCCAGCACTTTCCAAACAAAACTCTAGTATCTGTTGTGTTGTGATAGTCCATGATCATGTATATAGTCGTGATCCATATGTAACACTAATGAAGACAAATGATGCTTTAAAATCATTGCAATTTCAGCATTCTTTCTGGTTTTTGTGTGTGTGTGTGTGTGTGTGTGTGTGTGTGTGCATTTATTCCACTATAAACCACAATTTTCCATGGATTCTTATAATCTTCAGATATTATTTAATATCATAAAGTTGTTGGCTCCTCCATAGATTTAGCTACAGGCAGAGATAGAGAGTGTGTGTTAAGGTTTGTACATCTTGCAGTACATCTGTTGCCTGAGCATTTTGTTGTACAAAATCCACACCATCGTTATGGGATTTGTTTTTCCATTGCAGATGGTCTCATGCACGTTTTCTTCTCATTGGCCCAAGATCCAGAGCTGCTACCGATACACCACACACAGAGTCTCATATAAAAGGCAGCTTCTCCCCTTCTTTCCCAGCTTCTCTTTTCCACTCCTGCACAGCAGAACGAGAGAACAGGAAAGACAACAGAAGTATGAGGAGAGGAGGATGAGCAAAGTCATTCTGCAGAGATGCACTGAAAATGCACTCGAAACAGCAAATGTATATTACAAACAGGTTAGTAATCTCTGCTAAATTTCATTTCATTTTGCATGCTTTCATTTTTTGGTCGGAATGACAGAGGAAAATAATCACTTAATTAAAAAAATGTTTTTGTTGCATTTACTAAAACAGGCAGCATGCCTTAAAATGTTTGGCAAATGTAAAAAGAGCATGCTATTCTGTGTTACTGATCTGCATATAATGAATGAAGAAGTGGCATCCCTGAAATAAATGATCTGAAATTAAAAAAAAAAAAAATCATAGTAATTTATTAAAGCATTTCTGTTTATGTGTAAATTTAATATATTGGTAACCTTCACATATTTAAGTATAAATTCCATTTATGCCATGGGAATAAATATGTTTCCCTGCACTTCATACTGGAGATGATGTAAATTATTGTTAATTTAGTACAGTATTATATTATTATATATTTTATAAAACTTGAATGAAATTCTATTTTTTGGATTTGTTATGCACTTAATTACGTAACAAATCTTTTTTAATAGGCAAAGAATAAAAACACAATTAAATGTTAAGTGATGCTGTAAAATGCAAGGAACCTATCTTTGATTTAAGAATTAATCAAAGTAAAAACATAAGAATAGTTCGAGTTATACTGTTTTGCATATTTTACATCTGTGATACATTTGTCACCCAGCAGAGGGCAGTGCTACACAATCTCAGCTACAAAAACATTCTCTCAAAATCACTTCTTACCTAGTACTGTATTTCATCAGCTTTAACTTTGGCAACGTTGAGTATTGTACTCATGTTATGTTCCCTATTTTAAACTGTATTTGCTAAATTTTTGATGATGTCATATAGTAAGATATTCATAGAACTTTAGCCTTGAAATCACCCCTTGGTTTCCCCTTTGGATAGATAATAGATATTATTTGCTCTTCACAAAATAAAACCACCCACAGAGGCTTATGCACCTTCCAGCAGCACCTGTTTTCTTGTATCCACATAAATCTTAAAGAATTAGGTCTCCTTAACAAATTATATGAGTGGTTGAAATCCTTGTGCCTGTGGGGGTTAACAGAGTGCATCGCCTGTGACATTAATTCCCTGAGCAGGATCACTCAATAGATAAATCTACTAGTCCTCATAACACGCACATGCTGCTCTCTAGATGACTTTTCATACCCTATCTACAGTGAGGGGAAATAATGATTCTGACACCTAATATTGTTATTAATTATACTTAAAATGCATATATCAAATTAAAATTTTACACTTAAATAAAATACACAAATTTACACAAAAAAGGCAGAAAATTACAATAAATTAAAAAGATATAGGGTAAGGTAAACCCAGAAGCATTTAAATTAATCAGAATTTATTTGAAACAATATACTGTTTCAAGATGAAACAAAAAGAACAAATAAAGAACAAATCCACTCACCAGCCAAGAAATAACCAGCGAAGAAAACCCAAAATATAAATACAGCCATCATAAATCAAAAGGCCCAGTCTGCTGACTTAAATCCTTTTGAATATTTATGGAGAATTGTGAAATTGCAAGTCCACCAGAGGGACCCTCTTTGCCTTGGGAAATTGAAGATAATTTAGGTTTTGGACAATGTTGCAAAAAGCCAATATTTTCTTACCATAAATGTGTTTACAACTGCAGCTTTGAAAAAAAAAAAACCCCACTAATGTTGGTATTTTTGTTGTGTGTGAATCGTTTTTTTCAACTTTGCATTCTGACCCTATCTTTGTTTGTGATTATGAATTAATATATTTTTGTTTGTATTTATTCCACAGTAAAAGGACATTAGACAAGCCATTTGAAGCAGATATATATTGTTTTTTATTTCTTCCTTTGTCTACTTCCATCTGGGGTCACCACAGCAGATCACTGGTCTGCATATTTGATTTGGCACAGGTTTTAGACCAGGTTTTATTACCTGGACTGGAGCTGGGCACCAATGCTTTAAGATTTGCTCAAACTCAAAGGAAAATGTCCTCCATCCATCCATCCATCCATCCCTCCATCCATCCATTTATCCATCCAGTCATTCTCTACACCGTTTATCCTACTGGGTAGTGTGGAACCTGTAGTCTATCCCAAGAGGCACAAGGCAAGGTACACCCTAGAAGGGATGCCCATCTATCACAGGGCACAATCTTACACACAATCACACCCATTCACACACAGTTTAGAGATGCCAATCAGCCTCCAGTCTTTAGACTGAAGGAGGAAACTGGTCTACCCGGAGGAAACCCCTGAGGCAGATGGAGAATATACGTGGCAGAGGCGAACATCAAACCCCCAACCCTTTTCCAAGAAGCAGTTATTGATCACATAAACAGACGTTTGCATACAGGGACTATGAATGAGAGTGCTGAGTGTGTTGTTGTTGTTGTTCTGTAGAGCTGTCTCCTGCAGAACGAATTAAGCTGGGCAGTTCATTCCAGCCTTGTGTAATCACAAGTGGAAAGAAGCTGGATTTAGGCTTAGTAGCAGGTTGGTAGTATCAGCAGGTAGTTTCCTAGCAGACCAGAGTGACTGGAATAGACCATAGACCTTTATGAGGTATTGCATATAAGCATGGGAAATTCTTCTATTAATCTTAAAATGATCAAGACCTTGTAGCCAATGGAGAAAAAGAGTGTTGTTTGGGCTGTTTATTCATTGGATAATTTAATATGGCCACACTGGTAGTTCAGCCAGCCTTGCAGAATAGTTTTGAGTTAACAAGAGAATCCTGTTGTATTCTGAACAGAATAGTCTGATTTTTCTACATACTCTATGGCTACTCAAGGGTTCATGGAAGTCCTCCTTGGTAATATTGATGTAAGAGATTTGTCAATGAAAGTTTATTGATTCAGAGACAATATCAGCATGGTAAGAAGATGAGAAGAAGAGATGGTTATACTGTATTGTCAGTAAGGTATCCTGTTAGTTAAATGACCTTGAGCTTGGATTATGGTCTTTGTGGAGTTTCTAGTCATGTTCTCTGTGTCCAAATGGATTTCTTGTTTAAGTGAAATATCATACTTCAGCTTATTTTTAAACATTTTGTAAGGAAGGCACGCATCTAGCTCTAAGTAAAAACGCTGTTTTGAACGCAAAACTGAATCTGGAATGCTGAATAATGAAAGATCCTAGTCTGGATTTAATTGATGGTACAATTCCAGGTGTATATTGTATCACAATACATTCTTCTCAAGAGATGTTTGTTGTAATAAAATGGACTGTATTTCAAAGGTAGCTATGAATCTTTTAGCACCACCTTTTGATCCTGTCACTTTTTTCTTTTAAACTGGAAATAATTATTTGTCATTCTATGCATTATTCCTTGTCTCCAAAGCTGTAGCCTCAGTTACAGTGTGGAATTGTTTTACATGATTTAAAATACCAGTTCTCAGTTCATTACCAGTTCATTCTGGATTCAAATTTGGTTTGTTAGTGCAGGAAGTGAGTTTGTCCAAAGCATGTTTCTTTATGTATCTAAGCATGTATCTGTGTTTCATGTATCTTTAACTATAGGCCCTCACCTGAATGGTCCTACAGCTCTGACATGCATTAATCAACTATCAGAAAAGAAGCTCCTTGCAGATTGTGTCCATTAGGCTTTACAGAGAAATTCTCATAGTATCCAATGTGATATTAGCAGATACAAAATATTTGTCTTTAGTGACGTGATTTTCTATCCATTTTGGTGAAATTCAGTGACACAAAGTCATTTCTGAAAATGCAGTAATGAGTTTGCCTGGGCTGTTGAATCAGGATAAGGTCCATTACCAGAGTATACTCCCTTATAACTATGTAAAAGGATATTGTCGTACTTCCTTTTACAAGCTACCTTCACAAGATGGACTGTGGACCTCTAGTGGCAAATCAGTGTAGATCCACTTGATATGTGAAAACATAACCCCAAAATAATGCTGGTCCTTAGCAGGCTTCCCCCTTCATGTGAACCCCATTCCAGCCCTCTTCAAAGCATCCCAGGTGCTTTTGAATTCTTTACCTTCTTTTCCTTCTTTCCTTTCCTTGCTTCTTTTCACTCTGAGGTTGTATGGATGACATGCAAGGACCGAGGACTCATCACCTAAATTATTTGCCAATGAGGCCCTTATGTTCATTGAAATATCACTCATTAGCTTCAATATTGCTTCTGAGCTTGGGTTTCTAGTTTTGCATGTTCTTCCCATGTTAGTTTGAGCTTCCTTCGGTATCTCCACTTTCGGTGCACTTGGGTGGATTGGCTGCATCCAGTGTTTCCAGGATTGGCTCCAGATTCACAGGATACAGAAGTTATTTATTCATGTGAATTAATTAATGTATAAATAAGTAGGCTATTTATTGTTAATCATTACTGGGAGGAGATTTTAGCAAGTATACATAGTAAAAACTGTATTAGATTGTTTTATTTGCCATTACTTTGCAATTTCCTTCAGAATGAAAGTGATACTAGTCACTCCCTGGACTCCCTGTCCAGTGACAGTTGATGTTGGTGAGTTGTTGGGATTGCAGAGTGAGTGTGATGTAACTGTTTAAATAAATCAGGTAACTGGATCTAGAGTAATTGGATCAGCACAAAGCTTTGGAAGTTATTTCAAGTGGCTTTTTAAATGCGTTGTGGGACGAACACAAACAGTCTTCTTGTGACCTGCTGACTGTACACATGATTGTTAGTCTGCATTATATGGTTTATTTACAAGGCTGTCAGAGAGACAGGAAACAGAGTGTTAGGCTTATATTTGGTCTATTTCTGATGATTGGTATAATGACGAGGTTGTATTGGGTACAGAGCAAAGCATATTGGTTGGAAGTACACAGGCTGGGAGAATCAATGTCTGGTAGATAGAATCAATGTTTATTTGCCCAGTAATTCTTGTACCCAATTGACAAAACTTTATTTAGTCGGCAAAGACCAGTTGGCCATTGACTCACAAGCTGGCAGTGATTTCCACATTGCACGTAATAGCCTTCCCTGGACATAGACCTGGTTTGGGTGCTTTTTCATCATCCGGTTAATGGGTATATTGGTAGAACACAGTGTCAACATATTTCATAGGCATTTCAATGTTTGGTCTCCATCCCAGACATGGCATGTGTTCAATACTGCTTGTAATTCACTGAGTTGTCTGACTGTAATGAAGGTCAATAATGAATAGTAAAGCTGTCTTATGTAAATGTATACATCTTAGTATGCTTAGCATGACAAAACTCATACAGCTGTAGATGTTGCCAACTGTGTGACTGCCCTGTCTCTGAACCACACTGGACAGTGAGTTAGGTAACAGATCAGATTCCACATTACCTAAACTACCACATTGTAATTTTGCCAATCCTTGTAGTAGTGGGCTGAAGTGAGACCATGACTGTGATTACATTTACTCTTAGCACTTCCGCATGCAAGATTAGGACATGTCTATATTATTAGGTCCTGTTGATTCTGTCCTCACAGCTGCCAATCATCCATAAATGGGAGTAAACCCAGACCCTGGCATTGCACACCTTGGGTGTGATTTTATATTGCTGATATGAGTAGAAGACTAAATGACAGTTATATTAACAACATATTTAGGCTTCTTAGATTCTGGATCAGAAATGATTTTTTTAGTATTGTTTGTTTCTACACTAGTGACAGGAACCTTATGCCTCAAAATGTCCAGTTTTTATTTAAGACACAAAGGAGGCAAAAATCTCCTGCTCTTGGTCCTGTGTGCCAAAGACCTGTTGTATGCTAGCTGATAACATTTGGAAGGTATTTTCAGTCTAAGATGTCTGGTGGATTACCACTATATTTAGCTGCGGATTGTGTTTGTACCTCTGTGTAGCTTCGGCAGATGGTACCCTGAGTATAGTCTGACATTGATATTCAACTATTTACAGAAACCTTTTCATATATTTAAAGCAAATTGTACCCTACTGATTCAATGTACTCTGGGATTCCGTAAACAGCATTGGTTAGCAGTGATTTCTAATTGGGGCCAGTGGGGACATAGGGGATAGTGTGATCAGTGGAGAGTTTAGGTAACAGAACAAGTATGTAAGCTTTCAAGGATTTATCTATGATAAAAACAAACAGCAATTTGCACCTGGAAATGTTAAGAGACAAAAATCAACAGCAGTGAGGGAGTTGAACCCCAGCATGGAATGAGCAGGGATTCTAATTGTAGGAAGATGGCAAGCACAGGCAGTTTTGCTGTATAGTCCTTCTCAAATATTCAAAATCTTGGGGTCAGTAAGATTGAGAAATGGATGTTCTATTTCCTCTTTACATTCTTCCAATTCTGACATGATGGCAGGTAACTCTTCTCGACAACTCAGGCACTAATAATTTCTTCTAGCTGTGCTGGGAATAAAGGCATGGGATATCTGAATTTTACTGATATAGAGTTTAAATCTTGATAATCAGTACATTTCCTGGCCTATACTCCTATATGTTCCTCCATGTCCAGTGTCTCAGAAATTGAAAGAGGTACTCTTTGCTTTAAGGACCAGTAGTCCAATGGAAGAGTGTCACAGTGATGAGATGGTAACTTAGCTGCCTTCTTTATACTCAATACTTCAGAAAGGCCACTACTGACAGAAAGAATATAGATGGTGTTATCCATTTCAGGGCCTTTTACCTGAAAGCATTTTATTGAAGATTTAACTATGTGGGCTTTATGCTGTTAATCTCCTCTTCACTCCCCAGGTAGATTGGTTTGGGGTAAACATGGACAACCTAAAATTGTGGGGTTTCTGTGGGATGTTGTCACAAGTAACCAGATTGTGTTAAAGCTGTGCACTGCATCATTAAATTCATCACTATGATGTTATCTTGTAGCATCCTTTTAAGGGACTTTTAAGTGAGTTTACTTATATTACTGTTAATATAACTTATATTATATTACTGTTACTACTATTGTAAAAAAAAATTACAATAAAGTTAAATAATAATTTGACCATGGTAACAGTTTTTCTATAAATAAGTTTTTTTCTCTGCCTAGGTCTGTTAAGGATGGTAGAGTGATCAAAAACACACTGAAAGGCTTTCTTTTGTACCATTTAAAAAGACTGCTTTTCCAGTGTAAAAAGATTTGGGTTAGAGGGATATGCTGGGAGGTACACTGCACACTGAATGGGTGACCACCTACATTTCCTGAAAGATGTTTCAATGGCCACTTGTTTGATAAAGATGATCATTGCATTGTCAGGAAAAAATGTATTTTGACTTCTTCATGGTTATGAAACCCTGCTGTTGACCTTGTGAAGGTACTTGGCATTGTAGTAGAAAATTGTTGTTAAAGTATATACATTTTTGTCATGTGTGTACCTGTGTGTACTTTTTTACCAGTCTGTTCCTGACTAATGAGACTATCTGTAGCTCAGTGTGCCATGTAAGAAACCTTTTAGTGCAGTACACTGTGTGAGGATTAATGGGATGGGAGATTATCTGTGTGTGAGGACGCATGTGCTGGATTAGAGTAATTTAGTGGGTCTGTGGGTTAGTGTGTCAGTGTTTCAGTAAGTCACTAGGTTTCCCTGGATTACACACTTCTTTATATTATCCACACATAGCAGTCCATTCTTTGTTGCAAATACTTTCACACTTGGGCATGTGGACAGACACACCTAGACAAACCTGCACACTTATTGCAAAAAATGCATGCATACCTTTTTCCCTACCTAACAAAATGTATATTGTGTCTTACTGAGATGCAGATTGGTCCTCTATCCAGGATGCATTCCCACCACAGGTCCCATGGTCCTTGGAAAGGATCTGGATATACACTGACCCTGGCTAAGACAAAGCAATTATTGAAGATGAACAAAATGAGAAATAATGTGGAAAAATTGTGCATTTCTTGTTTTTATGCCAGAAATTAAGATGACATTACAATGTTTTACTCTTCAGTATTGACATAACTGAAATTTGACAGATGACATGTGATTGGGACATGAAATCTGTTTTGTCTGAACTTCAGTATATCTTATAATTTGAAGAAAAATAAAGCGGGGAATAGTATTTAAAGCATTGCACAGTAAAACGCAATCCCTGATCTGAAAATAGTTTGTAGTAGCATTAATTCAATATGTAATTAAATTTCTGTAAATTTGATTGAATTTGACACATTCCTTCTTTTTAAATTTTGATTAACTGCTTAGCCTATAATATGTTTTGTCAATCCAGATATGAAATTAGGAGAAAAGAGAAGGCCACTAGATATGATGAAAACTTTAAGAGTACTTTATTAACATATTCAGCCCCAATTTCAGGTTTTTGACCTGACTCAAGTTAGTCGCAATATAACACCCAGCTGTTTCATGAATGACTCCCTAAGGTGCTTCAACTAAACCACTTACTTTTAGTAAGAAGGCCTCCACCACTTGGACTAAAGTATGAAAACCTGGAAGGTTGATGAGGGAGCAGGATTCAAAATATCAATGAACTACAACCACTGTATCCTGAATCCTAAATTTAGGAAGCCGCAAAACAAAATCCACAGTGTTATGTGCTGTTGAGCATTGGAAAATTAAAATACTGGCAACTTATATGGAACTTTTGATCCCTGATAGCAGCTTGCAAACGCAATAGTTGAAAACATTTCAGTTTCTTGAAGGCTGTTTGGGTGCAAAAATCCTACACTATACACAATTCAGATATTTCCCACCATAATAAATACTGTTTCAAAATGACCAGCTAGTAAAGAAATATTCAATGTCACAGTCAGCGTTACCGTCCTATAAGTTTAGACCTAGATAAGACAGATAAAAATATTTATGGTTTACAAATATAAACTGTATTATTGTAGAGTGAGGATGCAGGAGTACCAGCAAGCAGAGGTAGTCGGAATGCTTATGTTTGAATATAAAATAAAGAAAATAAATGATGACAATAAATACTGAAATTGTTTTATCATCATCTTCATCTTGAATATGTTCATTTTCCCAGGAGATGCTGTACTATTCAGAACACCCTGCTTCTATTCTGCATGGTTTAGGACACTCTGTGGACTGGATATTAATGATGAGCAAGATCAGCTGCCAGGCAGTGAGGAACAGCTAGAGCTCTGAGGCAAGTATCCATGTACTGCCTATAGCTTCTTCCTTAGACTAAGCATCATTTTCTCCTCCAAGGTTTGCTGATGGTTACACTATAGATGTGCTCATGTGCTCACTATAAATGTGCTCATACCGCTGAGGTTACTGTAGAGATATTATACTCGGGCAGAAATCAAAACAAGAGACAGCATAATTCTCTCTTTTTATCATACACAAATTCCTGTTTTGTACAAACCCTGAGCAGACATAACATTACAACCACCTGTCTAATATTGTGTAAGTCCCTATTGTGCAAAACAGCTCTGACTGGACATGAACTACACAAAAGAGCAGATCCTTTAAGTCCTGTAAGTTGTGAGATGGGGCTTCCATGGATCAGAATTGTTTGTCCAGCACATTCCATAGACGATTGATCAGATTGAGATTTGAAAGCCAAGTCAACACACTTTCATGTTCAATGGTTTTTGCAGTGTGGCACTAGCGGATATAATTGCCATGAAGGGGTGGACTTGGTCTGCAACAATGTTTAGGTTGGTGGTATGTGTCAAAGTAGCATCCACATGAATGCCAAGACCCAAGGTTTCCTAGCAGTACATTGCCCAGAGAACCACACTGCCTCCTACGGGTTGACAATAGCATTCTCTGTGGGCTTTGGGCAGCCATGACCCTGTTACTGGTTCACTAGTTGTCTTTCCTTGGACCACTTTTGGTAAGTTATTCACATCCTGAAGAAACCTGGATCCCTCAGACATCAGAAAATACAAACTGGTATCACTTCTCTTTTTTCTGTCTAAAATTCCTGAATGCACTGCTTTTAATAAACTGTCTATCTCTGACAGAATTGGCACTGGTGGCTCAGTGGTAGGTTTCTCACCTACTATACGGAAGGGCTGGGTTAGATTCCCAGCCAGTGCCCAAGCCCCAGCCACTGGATGCAGTGTCAGTCCCAAAACCTGTGCCAAGATGTTGTGCAGACCAGTTGGTCCACTGTGGTAACCCCTGAGACATGTAGGGAGCAACTGAAAGATCAACAACAACAACTATCTCTGACAGAACAATCTCCAAGATCCAAACCAGTTTGGCCTCAAACTGGCACATTCCACAGAGACTGCCCTTTCAAACAGCCAAGCTGTCATCTGTCTTTATTCTCCTCAACCTCTCAGCAGCGTTTGACACAGTCAACCACAAGACACTCCTATCAGCCATCGAATTTGTGTAGAAGCATAACAATAGTTTGCTTCCTACCTAGAAGTAGCTCATATCAGGTAACATGGAGGGGATTGACATCTGCTCCATGCAGACTCTCCACTGGTGTCGCATAAGGCTCAGTACGTGGTCCTCTTTTTTTCTCACTCTATACTCACTGTTTTGTTGAAGTTATATCCTCACATGGGTACTCTTACCAATGTTTTGCTGATGACACTCAACTTATCTTCTCTTTCTCTACCTCAGATACCACAGCTTCTGCTCAGATTTCAGCATGTCTGGCTGACATATCATTATGGATGACAGCTCATATGCTGAAACTCAATCCCAACAAAAGTGAACTGCTGTTCATACTTGGTGATTCATCCCCTGGTCAGGATCTTGCGATCTCCATGGACAACTTGCTCGAGCCACAACCTTGGGGTTACCGTGGATAATCAACTTTCCTTTTCCTCGCACATTGCTAGTTTGGCATGCCCATGTTGGTTTCCTCTTTACAACATGAGAAAGATTTTTACCTACACAGGCTGCTCAGGTGCTTGTTCAGTCTCTTGTCATTTTCAGAGTACTGCAACTCTCTGCTGGCAGGTCTACCTCTGAACACAATTCATCCTCTGCAAATGATGCAAAATACAGCTTTGTGACCTGCCAAAGTGCTACCACCCAACTCCATTTCTACGCTCCCTCCACTATCTCCCGGTAGCTGTTTGCATCAAAACACTGATGCTTGCATACAAAGCCAAAAATGGACCAGCAGCCTCTTACCTCAAAGCTCTTATCCCTCCTTGCAATGCACCATGCTTCCTCAGATTTTGTTAGCACTGCTTGATTGGTCCCACCATCTCTCAGGGTGCAAGGTAGGTATACATCGACATACAACTCTTTTCTGTTCTGGCATCTAGGTGGTGAAATGAACTTCTCCTAGATGTCCAATGTCTGAGTCGATGATTGTCTTCAAATTATGGTTGAAGACCTATCTCTCCCTGAAATACTTAAATAAAAAAATACATTGTTTGTGTGCTATATTTCATTTTAACAGAGTTTTAAACTTATAATATTTGCAGTCTGTGACCGGGTATTGTTGTGTTCATTGATAGAGACTTCAGAGCCAAATGTTGTAAATGTAAATGCTTAATCATTAGCCATTTTGGTCATTGTAGTTGAAGTCATTGTTTGGTCATTGAAGTCCCTCAGATCCTTACACCTTTTTTCCTGTTGTCAACATATAATGAACTCACTGTTCACTTGCTGCCTATGGGTCCCTCAGTTAACTCAGTTGAAAGTCTAATGAGTTGTCTGTGATGTTTGTGCAATCTTTTTGATATTTACAAATTCCATGTTACCTTACAATAACATTTCATGTTATTACATATAGTACTATAGTACTTACTGTAGTACCTGTACTGGCACTTTGGGACCAGTCTGCACTACTCCTTGGGGCAGGTGTAGTTCACCACATGCCCCTCCCAAGGCCAGCTCTTACATTAGCCACTGGTTCCACCAGGCATGTGCAGTGCTCTGGAAATTAGGTTGTTCTACCACTTTCTGTACCTTCCCCATCCTATTCCCACCTGAGTGCCAGCCTGTGAGTCTTTTGGGTGACTGAAGCCCCTGTGCTGTTGGACTAGCCTTCATTATTCAGTTCCGATACCAGGAACTGATGTAGTACAGTCTAGCCATCCATGAATGCCCTTATCGCTGCACTCATTGTAGCCTTCATCAATATGGTCATCAACTATGCAAAGAGGATGACAGAGATATGCTTCCCAGTATGACTATTCCAAGTGTATATTTTCAGTGGTGACTCAGTTTCATATCAGTTTCAGAAAGATCAAACTACAGGTAATGGTCAGGTCTATCAAAATCACAAATTTTTCAATTTTATTTAATTAAACAAAATTGGGAAGCATGCCCATTCACACCTCAACCCCCCTGTGTTCAAACCAAATCTATGCATATGACTTGCTTCATCCTTTTACCACATGTTACCACAAGACTTGAGGCTACTTGGAGTATGAGGTACAAGTGAACTGATGAGTTTTCTCCAATTTTAATACTGGCCTTGCATGTCATAGCCCTAGACGGGGGAAGGTTATATTACGGGGACTGTTACGCTCTGCCTACTGGCAGAGCGTAACAGTCAGCATAAAAACTGGCCACTATGGGAAGAGATTATGGCAGAGGTCTTCATCTTCCTGAGAATGGTATTCTTGCTGACAAGGGAGGAGCCTCCCCAAGATTATTTAGGAGAGGCTACAGTCAACAGAGACCTTATTTACAGTCAGCTGAGCCCATGTTACTTCAGGAGGAGGAGGACGAGTTGAGACAACTGAGACTGCCCTTCATGAGGCTGACGATAGGACCTCTCTAATTAACCCTAAGCTGGTGACATAGCCATACTAGCTCTGCTTGAGGTCTGTGCTGACGTGTCTACAGCCAAGCCAGAGGCTGATGATGTGACCTTTGAAGCCAAGCAAGAAGATGATTCTGAACCTGGTGAGGATGTCATCATTCTCTTTCTTGAGCCCAAAGAAGACTTCATTATTAAACCAAACCCCCTGACCCTCTCGAGAACAGAGTTAGCAGAGAAATGCTGGGCACCATTTAACTTTTTCAACAATTCACCTTTTTCAACATTTTTAGGGGATGTGGCCATTGGCCAAAATTGCCCTGCTTTGCCCCACCTTTGCAAACAATATCTTAACTTGTTCCAGGAAGTGCCAGTCTAAAGTCAAATTGCACTTATGAAGGTTCTTCCTAGGTGTCCAAGACCCCATCTAACGCTTTGGGAGTCATGCTTTGGGAGCCACACTTTAAAGAGGGGAGATTCAGATACAAATTCCTCATCTCACATGGATGCTCTTTGTTCTGAATTCATATGTTTCCTTATAACCATGTGCATTTGCTCTAACTCTAGTATTGTCTCTGGCCCTGTCCTGTTATTGGTTTCCTTACTGTGTCCAGGTGTTCTGTGTTAAGTCTTTATACCCTGTTGTTATGTTTATACCCTATACCCTTAATACCCTGTTGCGTCTAAGTTTGTGCAGTCACCTGTCTTTATTAATATTGAAGATAGATTATCCTTGTCCTATTCTGTGGATTACAACAACAATTAACTGACTGACCATAAAAAACACCACACTGATTATGTCTACTTGTGTCATCCTTCATCCAATTACTGCACTTGGAAACGTGCTACAACTATTAGGTTCAGGTGAGCATGTACATAATCACTATGGAACAAGGTGTGAAGTTTTTAGGTAGTGTTAGCAATATTTGTATACAGGTTATATAAATTTTGTCATTAAATAATCAAATTATGAAAAAGGTACTGATAAAGCCATCCAATGTTAGAAGGTTTTATTAACACTTTATATACTTAAAAACATTGTAATAGGAAGGTCACACAGGCAAGCCTTTTGTGTAATGCATTAGCTGTAACTAAGTAAGCCTTAGTTCAGTAACAGGCCACTTAAGAACATAATTTGTTATGTGTATAATGAGACTGGACATATAAAACCTCTTTGCTCTACTTTTTAGAATGTGCTGTGATTATCATCCACTGGCTCTTGGATCAGAAGCCATGCATAATATGCTACAAAGGTAAAGATTCAGTGTTACCCATTTTTTCTTGAAGATTTCAATAAATTTCACAGTGGATTTGGGTCTTGAAAAAACAGATGAATGTTTACTTGGCAAATATAGACGGTCCATAGAAAAACTAATTCAGGTGTTTGCCCAAGCAAACACACTCTTTACCTTTCAGACATTATTGATTTTAAGGGCTTTAAATCAATAACAGTGCATATACAGTTAGTTCTTTTTTTATGAAACTCTTTTCCATAGCTTTTAAGGTTTTTGTAACCCAAAAACATGCTTATCTGAGCCAGTTATCAAACTGCATTACTCTATCACATTACTTTTTTTTTTCAGATGAAAAAATATGATGTCATATTACAATATATCAGTCTTCAGGTTTTTATATTTAAAAAAGAACCCAATAAACTATTTGCTTTAATAAGTAAAATATTTATTCTTTAAAATAGAAAAAAATCAATAAAATTACATTATATGGTACAAGATTTCCAAAATATAACACTTTAAGAAAATAACACATTGTTACAAAATTATATAAATTATATTAAAAATGACTTTTCTGAGAACTTAACATACAATATTGCCATTTATACATAAGTTACGGTGCATTTACCAATACTACTGGAAATGGAAAAACAAAATTTTATACATGTGTGAATTATTAAAAAACAATAAAATAAAGAAAAGCATTTAAATGATTCAATTCTGACAGATAAAGTGCAGCCTCAAATAAGAAAAAGCTTTCCTGGAAATCTTACATGTTTTCAGTTCAAACATGAAAGTTATAAAGGCAGACGTTACATAAGCCTAGCATTAGAAAGACTTTGTTCTTTTTCTGTGGCCCTGATGGTGAAATCAAGAGAAGTGTAAACATGGAATATGAAGCAAATGATGATGCCATAACCCTGAAACATTCCCGTGTTAATATGTTTTAGGACAGGAAGTGCTTTAAAAATCAATGAAAAGACAACTTGTTGCAAGCTTTGGTTTAAGTGACTGCTTTGTCTTTCATGGTCAGTAAAAAGGTTTTGCTTTGGATTTTAGCATGAATTCAAAATGTTTGCCTAAAATAAACAAAATCTAACCAATATCTATGCAAAAATAACATGTCTAAAGAAAAGTCTTAAGTTAATATACTTGAATAAAACATATCAAGCAAACACACGTGTGCACACACATACACACACACACACACACACACTCACACACACAAACATCATTTACTAATGCTTTACATAACAAAACAGTACCTAAAAAGCTTTGAGAACTTTGGTAAAACATATATCATGTTTTGACTGGATATGCAGATTTAGACATAATCTAATTTATATCTAAGCCTTACATTCCAATAGCAAGCAAACATAAGTGTGTCACATTTACCATAATGTCTTCTTAGACCTTCATTTTAGCATGTGGCAATAATTAAATGTTTACCCATCTCATTGGGTAACCAAGCAGAGGTCAGGCCAGTGGCCTCAGATGAAAACTAAACAAACAGTACAGTGAAAAGTCTTGGAACCTCCCTATAATTGCTAGAGAGGTGTAATTTCAGCAGTATTTCAAATATATATTTTTATATGCATTAAGAATATTGCTATATGTATCTTGCTTTGAAGGGAATAAAGAACAGGACGATTTGCTAAAGTCGGTTATAAATTCTGTTCAGCTGCATTGCTTTATACTATTACTGTATATAATGCTTCCTTGGGTATTTGAATGTGTATTTATAATCTCAAAAGATATCTCAGGAACATTTATGGTAAAAGAGACTTTTTGCAACATGGACTTGATTCTAACACTTCGATTTTGTTTATGTGCACCCACAGGACTCCACAATCATGTCAGGCACATCAGTCTTCACAATGCTGTGTTGTGAGTTAAAATAGACCATGGAGAGTGGACGCCTCTGGATGGGAACACAGCAGGATGAGACAGCTGTGTGAATGCCATTGGCCTTTAGCTGGCTAAACACTGTGGCATGGAAGGAGGAAGCGATGCCTGGTGAGCCAGCCAGGTGCTGCGGGCACTGGCCCATACAATAGTTCATATGGTAGCCCTCAGGAGCGATGATCCAGTCCTGCCACTGGATGTCTTGGAACTTGATGTAGAAGTCCTTCTTGCAGCAGACGCTGACGTCATCACCACAACTCAGAGAGCGCTTGCTCACTGTGTGCTTGGGGTCATCATCACGGAGCTTCACCTGTGCCACCAGGTAGGACCTCTGAGATGCATCAACACCACTCTGGCTGCACAGGTTTCGGCCTCCCACTTCACAGTGCACTTCCAGCTGCAAACTTTGCTGCCCACCATCCAGGAATGCCTGCAAGGTGCGGGTGATGGGAAAGATCTGCCAACCACCCTGTGCTACCTCAATGCTGCGTTGGAGCAGGAGCGTGCGGTTGCCATTGCTTGTGTTTGACAAGTACACCTGGGCAGAGACACGGCCAGCCGGGGAGGGACTATTAGCTGGGTGCACATAGACCCATAGGGAGGACTGCAGCACCTGGATGCTTCGACCTTGCTCCTGCAGAAACTGGAAGGACAAGATGGAGTTGATACCGCTGGAATCCACATCATCTGGAAAGAGAGCAACACATGCAAGAGTAAGAGGACAAGAAATGGATGAACCTTCACGTGACTTGGAAGGGAGTAAGGGTAAACGTTTTGAAGGGAATAAGAGAAGTAAGCAGTGCATTGATTTATTTTGTTGATTTGCTATTTTCACAAATATAGAAGGAAATCACCAGCGTGAATATTTATAGCATTCTTTTTTCACAGAACTGAGTTACATGAACATTACAGATTTAAGCAGAAGTCAATTCAGCACTAGACATTTTGTTATTTACTGTTGATCTGTGTCTCTACAGCTGAGTGTTTTTCTATCAGAATCCTTCGAAGAATACCTTTTTGGTTGCACTGAACAAGGTCTTGTATGTCAAACTATTATACATTGTCTACTACAACAGTATTACATTAGTAGAGAATGTCAGAACATTCGACTACTGTAACTGATAGTTTATATAAATAGTATGCCAACTAAATTATACAAATCTGTGCATAAATGTATTTATTTATTAGAAACTGTTAAAATACTTTTGCAACACGGGGTTTAAAAGAAACTAAACGATCCTTCAAGAAACCTTAAAATCAAAAGTGTATAGCTGTGTCGGAAACACTACTGACATACTGACACACTAACTAGTATTGGTTTTAGTATTAGTAGTAGCTACTAATGTTATGCTGATTTCTAAACTAAACTCCTTACCCATATTTGCAAAGCTGACGATCTCGTACGCCTGGTCTGTGTGCTGTGCGCTCGCCAGGTTGTTGTCCAGCTCCACTGTTCCGTCCGCTCTCACGCGTCCCGCATGCAGCTTGCGCAGAGCAGTGGCGAGGGCGGCACGGGGCAGCGTCTGCGTGATGTTGGGTCTCTCCCTCAGGTGAAGTTTGCTGAGAATCTGCTTTTTGGCAAGTTCGATGAGGAACTGCTCCTCCGAACCCTTGTCCATCTGTTGAACGCCGCATGTCGTGCAGCCAGTCACCGCTCCCAGTCCTTCAGGCACGAGTGCGCCCAGCAGCACGAGCGAAGTGAGCGCAATACCGCGCCACCCATCGCCACAAAGGTATGCCCAGATGACTGGATAGACAAAAGAGATTGGTGCCGAAGCTGACCACATTGTAGAGTCTTTTTGACTTTTAGTATTCTCTATGATGGGGCAGAGAATAGGTGATGCTGTCGCTAAGAGGCGACTGTCACGCGCCGAAGAATGTGGAGGCCGGTTTGTGACAGAGGCAGAGCAAAACTGGGGTAATCCACCAAAAGTTATGACACGTCCAATGAGCGCACCAATGAACGAGGCAGGACACTCTAACGGGCGCGCACGTACGCACACGAGTACTCACACAGACAAGCGCACACACACGTATATATACACACACACAGAGAGAGAGAGAGAGAGAGAGAGAGAGAGAGACAGAGAGACGCTGTTATTGCATAAGGCATTTAATAAAAGTTACTATTACTATGGGATTTGACAAGAAACAAACAGAAGGGCTACAGTACGTGCCGTATACGTGCCACACTAGACAGCCAAAATGCTGGCAGCGCATCACCAAGAGAGAGAGAGAGAAAGAGAGAGAGAGAGAGAGTGTGTGTGTGTGTGTGAGAGAGAGAGAGTGTGTGTGTGTGTGAGAGAGAGAGAGAGAGAGAGAGAGAGAGTGTGTGTGTGTGTGTGTGAGAGAGAGAGAGAGTGTGTGTGTGTGTGTGTGTGTGTGAGAGAGAGAGAGAGAGAGAGAGAGAGAGTGTGTGTGTGTGTGTGTGTGTGTGTGAGAGAGAGAGAGAGTGTGTGTGTGTGTGTGAGAGAGAGAGAGTCCAGAGCTCATGATCTTTATCCCAATGACCTCCATCCTGCCACACATTCAAACCAAACAGACAACTTCACGAGAGCATGCGGAAGCACGTGTTGTAAATATCACGCAATCGGCTGTTCACCTCCATGGGAAAGAATAGACCAAATCTAACGGTTTCAGGGTCGCTGAATGGAGGTAGCTATTTTTGTATGAACAGTTTGTTGTTGAAACTGTGACTTAAACACCATAAATATGCTTTTTTCTTTGCACAAAGTGCATTCCACATGTAAAGTTACACGTATAGTAAACCTTAAGTGTCGCACAGTTAAGTGTAATTATATATCTCAGGTTGTTCTGTTTAAAAATAATGAATGTTTAATGAATAATGAACTATTAGCCCAATTTTACAAAAAAGCCTAGTCGCCGCCTAGCAGTGGGATCTTGGAGGTGCAACCAATCTGAGACACGAGAGCAACAGGTCAAGTGTTTTGCATGTGTGCTTTTATTTAAACTATAGAAATCAAATTCGATGGATAACCAGAAGAAATCTACAATATCTCAGGATATCTATTAATAACATACGTGTACATTTTCCATTTTCCACTGAAGCTGATCAGAGACACAGAGAATCCCCTACCCCACCCCAACCCAGCACACACACACACACACACCAAAAAAACCTTTGTGTACCTGCAGGACCATCTATTAACAGAAGCAAACAGACATTTTCAGGAAAATACTAAAGGTCTAGTAACCTCACCTTTATCAGAACTTCATAGTGGTAAGAATTTTAACCCTAGAAAGAGAGAGCGAGAGAGAGAGAGAGAGAGAGAGAGAGAGATGTAACATATTTCATTTAAATTATTTTATATAATTATATATTATATAAAAATTGACAGCCCAGCAGCCCACAACACATTTCACTAAGTAATACAAAATCAACAAGTTTGTCAGGTGAGAATAAGATTTGGGGAAGAATAGATTTTGTACAAATCCACTGATTTTCAGAATAACCATGTTCAACTATACAAATGTTAGAAAAATGGTATGAAACTATAACTTCATTTTGGTTGTTGTGGTACCTAAAATGGTCCACTTTTTGTACACATCAGGAAGATGCATGTAGTAAACATTTATGCCCATTTATGTACCTTAAATCATTATATCCACATTTCCAGGTGAAAGATACATATTAAATGTACAAAAGATTAAGAAATCATCTCAGCTGCAAAAAAAAAGCTATAGGTTAATAGAATTTTTCTGAGATTGTACATTCCGGTAATAATCTTTTTTTTGTGCCTTTTTGTAACACAAACACTTGAATCATGCAATCATGCAGTAGTGAGTTAACCTGTACCTTGGACTGAACAAGAGCAGATCAGGATTTTACAGGTGGCCTCATATGCACGCTGTTGACTGTGGAGCAAAGGTCACAAGAACCTTCCAACTAAGAGAACCATTAGCCTTCAAATATATCTGTGGAAATGAACCATCTGGAAGATGTCTTGACTATGATGTCATTTTAATTGTCTATTCATCAAAATTACTATTAATGATAACACAGTATACTTACAGTAGATGTGACCAAAGTTGAATCAGCTGATTATACTTTCTGTTATTTTATTTTAAATGATTAAAAATTTGACTTTTTTTAAATAAAAAAAACCAAAAAGGTATAAGCATTAAAATGAAATCAATTACATTTTTCTGTGATGTTAATATTTATTAGGCACAACTGTGTAGACACATATAGCTCATAGCTCACAAAGAACTCCTTTAGTAGGTGATGAAGTGAATTAATCACATTGTGAAGACAATGCCAAGTCATGGAAAGCTATGAAGTCCTTTCAAGGAAGACGTTGGTGATCCAGATGCCTCAAGAAGATGTCACTGTGTCTTATGAAGTGCATTATGAGTTCATTTCTAAAGTACAAGCATCAAAACCTTGGTGCTATATGAATTTCACAGAAGGATGATGTAAACACACAACACAGAAATAAAGAATACATGCCATGTTCTTCCATATAAAAACAAATAAATCATATTAGAATAAAAAACAGGAGAATCAAACATGTCCAAACGTTCAGCACAGACATTTACATAGATACACATTTCAAGAAAATAGCCTGCAGTCCAACAACATGTTTACAATGCTATTTGAACGTCTGTAAAAACAAGAAAAGACCACAAGGTGGAGCTACACAGAAGTACAAAGAAGTTTAGGTCAAGATGAAATCTGTGAAACATCCGAAACAAAGCTCTTTAGGGTGCTTTCACATCTATAATGCAATTTGCATAAACTGAATCTAATAAAATTTTATCCTTTTGGTTCGCTAGTTTGTTTTGGTTTGACACTGCATACATATGACATATAAAATGGTCTTTTATGCCACCTACTGTGGGGTTTTGAAAAGTGTTTGTGCTCCAGGAAAACAACAGGGACACAAACATATGGAAATGTGGCTTAACTCTTAGTTACACCGATCAGGCATAACATTATGAGCAGTGACAGGTGAAGTGAAGAACACTGATTATCTCCTCATCATGGCACCTGTTAGTGGGTGGGATATATTAGGCAGCAAGTGAACATTTTGTCCTCAAAACTGATGTGTTAAAAGCATGAAAAATGGGCAAGTGTAAGGATGTGAGCGAGTTTGACAAGGGCCGAATTGTGATGGCTAGACGACTGGATCAGAGCATCTCCAAAACTGCAGCTCTTGTGGGGTGTTCCCGGTCTGCAGTGGTCAGTATCTATCAAGAGTATCCTTTAAGTCCTGTAAGTATCCTTTATGTCATGTAAGTTGTGAGGTGGGGCCCTTGGAGACCCCACCCTGCAACCTACAGGACTTAAAAGATCTGCTGCTAACATCTTGGTGCCAGATCCAACAGCACACCTTCAGGGATCTAGTGGAGTCCATGCCTTGATGGGTCTGGGCTGGTTTGCCAGCAGCACAATATTAGGCAGGTGGTCATAATGTTATGCCTGATTGGTGTGAATGTTGAAGTCAGCTTCCTCCTATATTCTAATTTATAATTCATATAATATTTTGGTATGTAATAAACACAAGTATAAAAAATATATAATATTTGGAAATTGCTGTTCCTTACAGTTTTGCTGTTTGTCTTTACAGATTATTATTATTCTATGAGATATCATGGATCCTGGCACACATCAGTGATATGGCTCATATGCAAATAATATAATAAATCGGAAAATTCAAATAATACAGAATGAATAATAATAATAATAATAATAATAATAATAATAATAATAATAATAATAATAATAATAATAATAATATTTTTTACACCCAAACAGTAGACGTTTTATGAAAATAGGAAAAAAAGAACAATTCATATTTATTTTAGCCAAAAAACAGAACAAAAACAAAGAAACTAACAAAAATCTCTCCAACAACTTTTTGTTAGACTATGCTTTCCAGCTGTGTGTAGGAAATTGATATAGATTGCATCACCTCAACTCTCTCTGTAGTGCTACAGATCACCTGGTGTCTGGATGAGAATTTCAACCTTCTAAAATCATTTTAGCCAATACAGCACTTTAGTTAAAAGAATACCGAAACAGAACAATAAAGTGTGATTTCTCATCTATCTGTGGCAACGGTTTATTATAGCTGTCCCGCTAAATTCACTGTCGTATGTTTCTTCCTGCATAAAATTAGCAAAAAATAGTCACTATCTAAAGGCCGTAATATTTCTAATGGCATTTTAACTAAGGTATAAAATTTAACACAGTTGTTTATCAACTGCCACAGAATAGATATTTCTACTGCTACCCTGGATACTTAATAAAGAAAAGTAAAGTGAGTCCATCACACTTCTCTATTCATCATACAGTTCATGTTAGATAAATCAATACATGAATGAATCTATAAATCTATTATATACACTTACAGGTCAAGAGCTTCAGTTAATGTTCATATCAAACCTCAGAATGTGGAAATAACATGATCCCTGGACTTTGCCCACTGCATGGTTGTTGGTGTCAGATTGGCTGGTTTGAGTATTTGAAAAGCTAGTAAACTGTGATTTTTCAATCACAACAGTCTCTAGAGTGTATACAGGATGGTGTGAAAAACAAACAAACAATAAACATCCAATGTGCAGCAGTTATGTGGACAGAAACTCCTTGTTGGTGTTGAGATCAGAGCAGAATGGTGAGACAGGAAGGCTATACTAACTCAAATAACCATTTTTTATAAGCTTGGTGAGCAGAAAAGCATCTCAGAAAGCACAAACTTGACAGCAGCAGCAAAGAAAACCAAATCAGGTTCCACTCCTGTCAACCACAAACAGGAATCTAGGGCTATAAAGGGCACATGCTCACCAAAACCGGATAGTCAGAGATTGGGAAAACCTCACCTGGTCTTTTTCCAACAACCACGCCACAAAGCCAAAGTCCTGAGATCACATTTTTCCCCTTTGTGATGTTTTAGGTGAAGATTAACTGTAGCTCTTGACCTGCATTTTCTGCTTTGTGCTTCTGCAACTGGTTGCATAACTGCACTGATGAGCAGGAGTACCTTTTAAAATGGCCAGTTAGTGTATGTTAGTATTTCCTCATGCATAATCAAAAGCAAATACTTTAGAAAGACTATGTTTAATATTCAGGCCTCCAAGTAGAAACCCAATGCAACGAAAGTGAATACACTTGTGATGACGCACAAGTTAGAAATCCTGTGCTCACTGAAACAAAATTGAGTATACCTGTGATTTCAAACTTGTATAAGCATGGTAATAAAATGTCTATAAAAATCTTTAATCAACAGAACATCTCCAGTTTTGTCTGCATCATGGCTCCACATGAAAGGAATTGTAAGAGGAATTGAAAAATTTGATTGCTGGAAAGATGGAAAACGATACAGGAGAATCAGTGAACAACAAAAAAGCAGTTGAACTACTTTTACATTTATGGCATTTAGCAGACGCCCTCATCCAGAGCACATTACATTTTATTTATCTCATTTTATACAACTGAGCAATTGAGGGTTAAGGGCCTTGCTCAGGGGTCCAGGGTTGGACGCTTGGTGGACCTGGGATTTGAGCTCACCACCTTCCAAACAGTGGTCCAACACCTTAACCAATACCTTAATACAGTTACCAAAATACCAATATCAAACTGTACCAATAGCAAAATAGAGCTGCAGAAGTAATCAGTAGGTATAAAACAAGCCACAGTAACACTAATCAGAACTGCAGTGAACCTGACCACACTGAATGCATAATCATGACTGTGAAGCATGGAGGTGGGAGTGTGGGCATAGGAGGACATATAAAGTATTGGGGGAAAAAAAATTTTGCATCTTATTAATTAAAGGAGCACTGTCTTTTTTGCATTGTGTTCCTACTGTGGGGCTTAAGCTGGTTCATCGGTTGTCCTTCTGTGAACCACTTTTGGTAGGAACTAACCACTTCATAATGTGACCCCAAAAGATCTGCCATGTCGGAGATGTTGTGAATCAGCCATCTAGCTACTGCGATTTGGCCTTTTACAGGCATCGAGTAATACCAGTCCATCCTTGGTTAACCATGTCTTCACTGATGGGAAATGAAGAGAAATGGCTTCAGATGACAATGACAGACAGATAGATAGATAGATAGATAGATAGATAGATAGATAGATAGATAGATAGATAGATAGATAGATAGATAGATAGATAGATAGATAGATAGATAGTTGGGTGGATGGATGGATGGATGGATGTATAGATAGATAGATAGATAGATAGATAGATAGATAGATAGATAGATAGATAGATAGATAGATAGATAGATAGATAGATAGATAGATAGTTGGGTGGATGGATGTATAGATAGATAGATAGATAGATAGATAGATAGATAGATAGATAGATAGATAGATAGATAGATAGATAGATAGATAGATAGTTGGGTGGATGGATGGATGTATAGATAGATAGATGTATAGATAGATAGATAGATAGATAGATAGATAGATAGATAGATAGATAGATAGATATCCTTGAGGTGGAAGTTTGAAAAGTTTCAATTAGTAGAAAGTAGAAATTAGACTAATTCAATATAAAGCACACATATCAAGCCAGGCTTTTGTCTAAATTACTTTTTATTTCCTCTCCCGTTTCATTTTATTACACTTAATCAACATCTTGTGCGGTTTTTTTATTTTGGTGACATGATATTGCTACTGTTGTGTATGTGTATATATATATATATATATATATGTGTGTGTGTGTATGTGTATGTATGTATGTATGTGTATGTATGTGTATGTATGTATGTATGTGTATGTATGTGTGTATGTATGTGTGATCATAGCGGATTTGTGTGAAGTGAAAGTGCGCTCTGTCATACAGCGCGTCTGACGGCGCTGGAGATGTGAAGCGAGCTAAGCTAAGTAGTTAAGCTAAGCTAAGCTAGATGTGGAATAGTGGCTCTAACAGCATTAACTAACCGCTGAGGACTAGCGCGCTTAGCTAACGGGATTTAGGCAGAGACCGACACTCAGTGAGACTCACACAGCGAGCTGGTGTGCACGAGCTGCATTTTGACAGCGCAGGCTGCTATTCGGTGATTAAACATACACGCACATACGTGCTGAACGCGGTTAGCTCTCTGAATGAAACACCTGCACACCGGCATTTATGACTAGGAATTTCTCGCAGGCTGTAAGAAGCTAGCGATAAGTTAATGGTCCGGTGTTCGAGCGCTAACGCTAGCCAAACTAGACGGACAAATCAAACAGAGCTTTAGCGAACATTTTAATCAATCGGTGTCGAAGCTCAGTGTATAACCAAGGAGTTTGACGTGTTGCTGCTTTGAATGCACATGTAAATACACGGTAAGTTAAAACAAGTTTATCCCCAGTGACACTCGTCTGTCCCATTGACACTTATGTAACGCTGTAGTAATGTAACTTGGCTAGCTAACTAACCCCTTGCTTGCTTTTAACTTGGCTATAGCTACGGCTAACTGGCTAGTTAACTAGCAGGAGCTCTGACCCGCTTATTGAACATGACACAAGGCTAATTAGTTAGCTAGCAGTATCGCTAGCGTGATACGGCGTAGCTAAAAGCAATGTTTAACCACGTTGGCTGTAAACGTTATTCATACATTTGCTGTTCAGCACCTTCTGAATAGTATCATTAGGACCACAGGCGTTCATTGGTGGATGGCGTTTTCATTCAGACTAGCTCTAAAGGCTAATCTACTAATATTAGCCATCACAGCTCGTGTTTCCAGGATGATGGATTTGTCGCATCCACCATGAGAGACGGAAAGAGCTCGTGATTTCATCTAGCTTCCTGACACAGTGAATAATCCTCACACACACAGGAGCACATAATCACGCGCAGGTGACAAATGAGAAGCTCGCAAAGTTTCCTCCTAATTAATAATTTACAGGATTTGTAATGTGTTGGACTTGGTCGACTTTCGGATATGAACCTTGTTGATTTTATATACAGCAGTTATTTATTAAATGCTGCCTGAACCTGATCTGTGGCACTGTTCTGTGTGTGTGGTGTTTGAGTCAGGTAACATTTGTAAAGGTCCAGTTACATCATATGAATTGCTTTGGAAATATCTGATATGGAATGTTGACATTTTTGGTTTAATCAGATTGTTAGATAAATGTTGAAGCATTAGTAATTGCCTTGTGCTTCCAGGGTCAGGGGTTTGATCACCCGTATCTGCCTGTGTGTGTGTGTGGAGTTTACATGAGCTTCAGGGGTTTTCTTCATTTAGGCCGGTTTTATCCCCCAGTCCAAAGACATGTGTTGTAGGCTGATCGGCATGTCCACATTGTCTCTAGTGTGTAAATGTGTGAGCAGTTGTGCCCCACAAGGCGTCCAGGGTGTCCCTTTCCTTGTGCCCCGACTCCTCTGGGGTAGACACTAGGTTCTAGGTGCGACCCTGTGGAGGATAATTAGTACAGAAATTGATTTATGTTAGTTTTTATTTATTTTTTCTTTTAGTAGCATACCGATTTCAACTTTTAGATTTGGTCAAATTCATAAAGAGAACAATTCATGTCAGTATTTCACTAATCAGTCCACAGGGAGTACATGAAATGAAAAATCTGTGAAAACCAGAACGAATGTCTCTCACCCTGTAGCTGATCTCTGATCCAGTGAGCTGCCTTCAGATAAATAATCTTTATAAATGCATGTGAGTGGATAAACCACATCAGAGGATCTACTGGCATGTTTCATTCTCACGACATACTGTGATGGTACTGATTTGTTGTTGTTGTTTTTTTTTTGTCCCTCCCAAGTACTTGGTTTCGTCAGCTTTGCTAAGTCCATTTCAGGATTGCAGTCTGCCAGTTAATGGCCGCTGGCGTGTAACTTTAAAAAAAAGTTTAGAGTGGACTTTAGATTTAGGTACCGTAACGTCACCGTGAGGCTTACAACGTCACAGGCTTTTTTGATTACCCAGCTGTAAAAACGTGTTGCTGTGCTTGTTTAAATGATACTCTGTTGTGAGATAACCACAAAGGTGTTGTGAAAGTATTCTTTTGTGACGCTTGGCAGCAGTGTGAGGAACAGAAGAAGTTTGTCCACCAGTAGAGACTCTTAGAGACCCATTCTGCTGTGGTAGAATGTGGTATGTGCTGTGCTAGATTATAGAAATATACGTTGTTGAATATAGTTCTTCTGAAACACAAGAAGTTGTGATTAATGTCTGTGTATATTTAAAATACGTAAAATATATCGCCAAAAGTTTTGGGACACCCCTCCAAACCATTGAATTCAGGGTTTGAGCTTGGCCCCTTAGTTCCAGTGAAAGGAACTCTTAATGTTTCAGCATACCAAGATATTTTGGACAATTTCATGCTCCCAACTCATCCATCTCTTTATGGACCTTGCTTTGTGCACTGGTGTACAGTCATGTTGGAACAGGAAGGGGTCATCCCCAAACTGTTCCCACAAAGTTGGGAGCATGAAATTGTCCAAAATGTCTTGGTATACTGAAACATTAAGAGTTCCTTTCAATGGAGCTAAGGGACCAAACCCAACGATTCAGAAGGGTGTCCCAAAACTTTTGACAATATAAGTATAGCTGAAGCAGTACACCGTGAAATGAGACAATGTTTGTCCAGGACCCTGGTGCTACATAAAACAACCTAGAGCTACAAAACAGCACAGAGCTAAGGACAGAAAGTAAGTTGTCCTAGCTACATAAAGTGCAACATGTGCAAACAGTGCAAGACAAAAAGACAGTATGTTTCAGCTGTAGCGCAGAAGTGAATAAACTAAACTGTAGTTCCCTGGCCTTCCTAGAGCCATGATCCTGATTGCATTCTGCTACTCAAATGTTCTCACGAATATCAGTTTTTCTACAGCGTGAGGTATTGCTTTGCTGCCCAGTCCTTGTTTTGTTCAATATGCATATCGTTTTTGAAGACAAGAGAACATGCCAAACCTATACCGAAAATCCATTTGCTTTCCGCAGAAACAATCTGCAAGAACATGCCTTACAAAAGCCAAGACCTTTACAAATGCCAGTAAAATCAGTGTGTCTGTGAAAAGTGTGCTGCCCTGGACACGAACCCGACGTCTACGTCGCTTGTGTTGCCTGCGATTCCATTTTCCCAAAACCCTTTTAACACTTCGTTCATGAACGCGCTAGTTCTCTAAGCCTTATGTAACACGTTATGTTTCCAGCATGGATCCAGTAGGTACAGTTGTAGTGAAATTCGACTCTCCACATGTCTCTGTGAGTTATCAGAACCACAGCAGCCCTAATACTCTCAGTGGCGTAAAACATTCCTGCCTCTCGCCCAGATAAATTGATAATGCAGATAATTACGACTTGCTGTAAGTACAAGCACCGCCATCATGAATAATTTAGATCAAATTGATTCTCATATTTCTTCTCGTTTGCTAAAATGGCGAGTACCTGTCTCATTGTGGTCAGTCGCTGAAAGTGTTGTGCTTAATGTACGACACACAGGATCGAACCTGCACAATAAAATCCTTCATACTGCAGTTACATTTTAAGCTTTACTTTGGCGTTCTATTAGTTTGAATGATTTGATTATGGTAACATGTAGGATGTTCTTGTATGGTGATTCCCATTTGGTTATTCTGATTATTGCTTTAGTTCCTTGCATGTTGTCACCATGACCAACCTCAAGCAGTATAGCAGTGACTCTTACCTTGTGTTCACACGAGCGAGCGACAGCGTGACAGGCGAGCGTTCATGTTCTGTGTATGCGCGTGACACAGAGCTGCGATTTCAGGGAAAGTGACAAACACGCTCAGCTCAGCTCTCTCCAGCGAAAAGAAACCTATGGAGGTTTTTCCTCCCCCTTTCCATTTCCCATTCTCATTACATCGATCCAATTAGTCCGCATGACATGTTTTGATGTTTGTACCAAATATGTTTTGCATTAGCATGTTTTCTTCTTCTGATATATTTGCATTTCCCGCATCATACAGTATATGTGCCAAACTGCAGGCATGCCCAAATGTCTCCATGTGCTAACACATTTGGTTCACATTTGGTGTAACATCGTTTGGGACAGTTAACACAGGCTGGCCATGCCAAGAGCATTTTCCCCAAATGTGCAAAGCAGCTTTTAAGGTACATATGTGTAAATAATAATCATTCTAACCTCGCAGATCTTTCTCCTTCTTGAGAGTTCTCTGATTTTTGGCCATGAGAGCTCAGTGTCAGCTATAACAATGTGCAGCTTTATTTGGTGCGGTCCTCCCACGTCCAGCAGTGAGTCATAGACGCCGGTGATGTTTAGCAGGAAGCACTGCTCAGATATTGACGAGGGAGAATCCACTGTATTACGTCTTAATGCGCTTTACACATCGCACACTGCATTTCTCAGTCATTTCCTATAATTAAGCAGATTTAGGCAAAACCAAGCTAAAATTTCCTTGAGCTTTCGGTAAAGCTGACATTCTTCTTACGTTCATGTTGAATAAAAAACATGTACTCGTAAAGTACCATAGACACCCCGAATCTTCATCTTTTTAACTGCAGCTTTTGAAATTGAAGTAAGTATACGGTTCCAGTGATATATTTTGCATCTAATGTTGCAGTGTGTCATTCCAGTTATATGATTTGAAGCATGTCACATTGTTGAGTCTCCTTATAGATACAGGAGCTTCTGTAGCACACGTTTCACCAACTAACTGGATCTTCATGAACGTAGTTATTGTGTATATGCTCCTGTAATTTAACTCCTTTCTGTGTAAATTAGTTTTTTTCTTGGTAAATGGGTCACTGCATTTGTGAACTCTGATTGATGTTACTGTAAGATCACAGGAGAAACATGCATGTGGATTGAGACATACGGTACGCTCTCTCCATGCCTGTTTTCTTATGGTTGGTTTACAGCAGGAGCAGAATAGCTTTTTTTGTGCTTCAGAGATTGGAAGTGCTATTTATAGACACCTACTGGTGCACCAAGTGTGTGGTGCTGCTGCATCTCCCTCCCTCTCTCTCTCTCTCTCTCTCTCTCTCTCTCTTTCTCACTCACTCTCTCTCATGCTCTCTCTCTCTCTCTCTCTCTCTCTCTCTCTCACGCTCTCTCTCTCTCTCTCTCTCTCTCTCTCTCTCTCTTTTTCTCACTCATTCTCTCTCTCTCTCTCTCTCTCTGTCTCTCTCTCGCTCATTCTCACCCTTTCCCACTTTCCCCCATATTTACCATGCTGTTAATTTCTGTATTCTCACCTCTCACATCTTTATATCGTTTTATCCAATTCCTGTCTTTGTTTCTATATTGGGTCTTTTCATCTTTTGTCTTCTACATCCTGCTCTTTCTCTTTTTTTTCCGCTCTCATTTTGTGATGCCTCCATGCTCTCATTGTATGCTGCTGTCTCTTTTTCTCCTCCATGCCCCTTTCCCTTCTGAACCCCTGTCTCTCTCTGGCTCTCACTCTTTCTCCATCTCTGTCTCTCTCTGGCTCTCACTTGTTCTTCATGCCTGTCTCTCTCTGGCTCTCACTACTTCTCCATGCCTGTCTCTCTCTGGCTCTCACTTGTTCTTCATGCCTGTCTCTCTCTGGCTCTCACTTGTTCTTCATGCCTGTCTCTCTCTGGCTCTCACTTGTTCTTCATGCCTGTCTCTCGCTGGCTCTCTCTCACTCTTTCTCCATGCCTTTCTCTCTCTGGCTCTCTCTATCTTTCTCCATGCCTGTCTCTCTCTGGCTCTCTCTCTCTCTCTCTCTCTCTCTCTCTCTTTCTCCATCTCTGTTCTCTCTCTGGCTCTCTCTCTCTTTCTCCATCTCTGTTCTCTCTCTGGCTCTCTCTCTCTTTCTCCATCTCTGTTCTCTCTCTGGCTCTCTTTCTCCATCTCTGTTCTCTCTCTGGCTCTCTTTCTCCATCTCTGTTCTCTCTCTGGCTCTCTTTCTCCATCTCTGTTCTCTCTCTGGCTCTCTTTCTCCATCTCTGTTCTCTCTCTGGCTCTCTTTCTCCATCTCTGTTCTCTCTCTGGCTCTCTTTCTCCATCTCTGTTCTCTCTCTGGCTCTCTTTCTCCATCTCTGTTCTCTCTCTGGCTCTCTTTCTCCATCTCTGTTCTCTCTCTGGCTCTCTTTCTCCATCTCTGTTCTCTCTCTGGCTCTCTTTCTCCATCTCTGTTCTCTCTCTGGCTCTCTTTCTCCATCTCTGTTCTCTCTCTGGCTCTCTTTCTCCATCTCTGTTCTCTCTCTGGCTCTCTTTCTCCATCTCTGTTCTCTCTCTGGCTCTCTTTCTCCATCTCTGTTCTCTCTCTGGCTCTCTTTCTCCATCTCTGTTCTCTCTCTGGCTCTCTTTCTCCATCTCTGTTCTCTCTCTGGCTCTCTTTCTCCATCTCTGTCCCTCTCTCTGGCTCTCTTTCTCCATCTCTGTCCCTCTCTCTGGCTCTCTCTCTATTTCTCCATCTCTGTCTCTCTCTGGCTTGTTGAATGTTAATTATTGATGTTTGCTGGAGGGTGGGGATTGCTATTATAACAAGTAAAGAGCCTGGTTCCTGATTGGACATTTGGCATGCATGCTCCTCGGGCAGTCAAGTGTCTAAAAATAAAAGTGCCCAAAATCAAACAAGAAGATTTGTCTATGTAACTTTTGAATCACTGAAAAATACATTTTGCTGATGAACAGGCTTGTCTGCAGCAACACTAACACACACATCTCCAGTTGTGTGTAATGGGTGCACTGTTAAAGTGCTACAGCAGTTGGTGTGACCGGAACTGACTGTTCTTGTGACTGTCCCTGAATGCACACAGAGCTTTCCAAACAAAGCTGCTTACTTTAGAAGTATTTGTACTCGTAGTCCAAGGCATACATCGGTATAGATTTTGGGTTTAATAGTAGCTGAAATATCTCTACTAAGGGTTCAGGCTTAATAATAATAATAATAATAATGGCTGCTCTGTGTAGCTGTTAATATTGTGTACCAACTTTCAAGACAGTTAGTTGGGATTCAGGCTCGAGATCTCCCTGTCATCCAGAGTGGCTGTGGTCTTTGTGCGGGAGGGCTGACTTGATCGCTTCCTGTCAGTCACAGGGACACTAGTCAATCTTGGACTCATCAGCTGGCCAGAAGAGGGTAGATAGTGGTTTATAGAGAGCGTGTATGTTACTCTTCCCTGTGGAGCAGCATGAGCAGCAGTTTGAAAAGAGGAAAGGGTCTCATGTGTTTTGAAGGAAGCACATTTGCCTAAACATCCTTGTATGTTTATGAGCTGATTTTAATCTATAATTCATACTAGTGATTCTTAGCGACTTTTTGTAACAACTGAATCCATTTGTTGTATGGAAACAGAAGACATATCAGCAGTTTTAATAGTGTCTGAAACTGATGACACAGTGAGCTCTGGCTTCTACATGGATTCAGAGAGTATTATAGTTTCTGCATCATGCATAGAAATGCAGCATGTTTGTTTCTTCTTTTACTCAGTGCCTATTAAATATTTGTGAGTGAAATAACTGTAAATGGCAATCCAGGCCTTCTAGTAAGGACCTTGTGTCAAAGTGCATGATGTCAACAAGCACGGAGAGTAGACTACGCATATACAGTCTATATGTGTCACTCACAATTGTGAAAAACATGTCAATTATCGAAATAAAGCACCTACCCTTGAAAGTAAAGTCTGCTGTATAGTGCTCAAGTATGGCACTGATGCTAAACTCGCTAAAAGCAGCACAGCCAAGCCAATGTGGCATCTAGGTGTATAGCTACACTATATTGTCAAAAGTTTTGGTACGTCTGCCTTTACATGCACATGAATGTAATATGGAGTTGGTAGACCCTTTGCAGCTATAACAGCTTGCTTTCCACAAGGTTTAGGAGTGTGTTTATGGGAATTTTTGAACAGGCACTGATGTAGGACGAGAAGGTCTAGCTCCCAGTCTCCACTCTAATTCATCCCCAAGGTGTTCTATCAGGTTGAGGTCAAGACTTTGTGCAGGCCGGTCAAGTTCCTCCACACCAAACTCCCTCATCCATGTCTTTATGGACCTTGCTTTGTGCCCTGGTGTACAGTCATGTTGGAACAGGAAGGGGTCATCCCCAAACTGTTCCCAAAAAGTTGGGAGCATGAAATTGTCCAAAATGTCTTGATATGCTGAAGCATTAAGAGTTCCTTTCACTGGAACTAAGGGGCCAAGACCAACACCTGAAAAAACATCACCTGAATTCAATGATTTGGAGGGGTTTCCCAAAACTTTTGCCAACACAATGTATATATTGCCCGTGCAGCACATTTTTACTTGCTTTCGTATAAAAATGTGAATTAATCTGATTTTGTAGCTCTGCCTTTGTCGTCTTCATTTCCTGGCCTCTGAATAGTGCTTGCATGCTAGTTGAATTGATTTCCTGATTTTTCTTCCCAGCAGTTTTTACTAAATCCTGGCCTCACAGTTTGCAGACCAAATTTGCCGAGACAACGATATACAAAAAAACAGATTCCATGATTTCTTCAGCTTAGCTAACAGTAGAGTGGAGTTTTATTTATATGGTGCAGTATGTGATACATGATATTACTGTCTTTTGACACGTGTGAGTGAAGGTGGGTGTATCCAACATTTACAGTATGTCTGCCACTCAGACACACACCCCTCTTTAGTCTGTGCAGTATTGGGTATTATTAGAACAGGCTCTCTTTCTCAGTTACGTGAAGCATGTCCAGTTTAGCCTTTCCTAAAACACACATGTATGCTCTGTTAGATTTATAATCTTTTAGGGAGCATTAATATTTTATAAATGCAAATTTTTTCAAATTTCTGACTGAAAGAGTAAAGTGTATTATGAACAGTTTCGACCTCAAGTCTTCATCAGTTACCATCAGATAACTTTAACAGCATAGACGTCATGTTATAACTAGACTGAATTTCCTGGTTACACAATTACAGTGACCATATAGTGCAGGAAATATTTATAATCTCACTATATGGTGTCACCCAGATGATGACTCTCTCTCTCTCATATCAGTCCTACAGTTAGACAATATAGACCTTTGGAACATGTTGAGACTGTATGGGAGATGTGATAAAGTTGAAGCGTTTGCATTTTCAGATCTAGGTTTTAACATTAGGGGTCAGGCTTGACAGCCTTTACTCGACTGGACCAGAATATGAAAGTGCAGCTGTAACATTAAATTAGGACTCATGTAAGACATAAGGCTCTCTACGCTGCTTAAAAATACCATGCCATGTTTACACCAAATAGCGTAACCACACTTGCCCTGGTGAGAATAAGAGTCTCTTCCTGTAAACAATAAGAGGAAGAGAATAAGAACTTCCTTCAGTTCTGTGTTATTTCTCAGAGCGTAAATAACAACTGTTTGGTCAAAAAATAATAATAAAAAGTAAACCAACATTCAGAAAACAGTAAATAAGTACACCTTCTAATTCAGTAACATGTAGAACCACCTTTAGTACCAACAACTTTAAGTGATTTTGTTTTAATTTTTTTAAACGTATGTGTTGATTTGGCTAATCATCTTGTTGGCATTTGTATTTACACCGATCAAACATAACATTATGACCAC
Organism: Hemibagrus wyckioides; assembly: GCF_019097595.1. Taxonomy (NCBI): domain Eukaryota; kingdom Metazoa; phylum Chordata; class Actinopteri; order Siluriformes; family Bagridae; genus Hemibagrus; species Hemibagrus wyckioides. Next base: position 18,523,254 of record NC_080720.1, on the reverse strand, counting down.
TGAGAGGTGCCGTGAATAAGACTGATGATCTCCTCATCATGGCACCTGTTAGTGGGTGGGATATATTAGGCAGCAAGTGAACATTTTGTCCTCAAAGTTGATGTGTTAGAAGCAGGAAAAATGGGCAAGCGTAAGGATTTGAGCGAGTTTGACAAGGTCCAGATTGTGATGGCTAGATGACTGGAACGGAGCATCTCCAAAACTGCAGCTCTTGTGGGGTGTTCCCGGTCTGCAGTGGTCAGTATCTATCAAAAGTATCCTTTAAGTCATGTAAGTTGTGAGGTGGACTTAAAGGTTCTGCTGCTAACATCTCAGTGTCGGACACCACAGCACAACTTCAGGGATCTAGTGGAGTCCATGCCTCGATGGGCCAGTGTTTTGGCAGCAGAAGGTGGACCAACACAATATTACACAGGTGGTCATAACGTTAAGCCTAACCGGTGTATGGCCCGAGTCTGAACCTCCTGGCAGAGACAACCAGGGTTGGCGCTTAAATATCCTGGTACTTGGGAGACTTCATAATGCGATAAGTCTTAACAAAGGTCCCTGAACCACTGACCATAGAACAGCACCAATGTGTCAGAGATCGGTGTTATACTCCAGGGAATCAGGACACGGTTTAAAGCAAAAGCAGGCAGGCAAAAGCAATAATGTTGGATACTTTAGGAGTGAGAGCAGAAGAATGAGAGCTAATACCTTACTTTTCTTGGAATAAATAAAGATTGAGTGGGAAATTTTATTTTTGCATGTAAGGTTTATATTACATAACCTTTTCCACCGTTTTTTTTATAAAGCATGCTGGTAATTCTGGTGGACACTGTTTAATAAAATAAATTTCTGAGAGCTGCATACTTATTTTAATGTATTCTATTTTTAGTGTCATTTATTCATAGAAGGAACTGGAAGAAGCTCTTTTAATGGTCTGAATCTGCACATCAGTGAAATTATACTCTGGTTATTTCAGATATACTGCGCTGTAGAAAGTATTTTGAATGAGAGCATGTTAGTGGAGAGAGTGAATGAGCGCATGCTCGTAAGTTGGGGTGAGGGAGAGAGAGAGCACGAGCACGAGAGCGAGCGAGCGTGAGTGAGTGCAGTTCAGTTCTTCTTGCGCTTCATTCAGAAAAAGAAAGGGGGCATCAGAACTGAAGCGTCCTCCGTTCACGCTAAACGTAGAGGAGGAGAGAGGGAAGAACCAAGCGTGAGCAAGGGGAAAAAGAAGGTGAAGATTTGTCTCTTTCTGCAGGTGAGTGCATCAGTAAGGTTCTGCAGCTGCAGTTTTATGATTGTTGCTGTACACTTTGCTGTCAGTCTGTGCTTCAGGCATAAAATACTGATCGGAATCCCCGAGAATATGCCACTGACGACAGTAAGGTGTGTGTGTGTGCGCGCGCGCATGTGCATTCAGGGTCAAGGTAACCGAGAACTCATAATAATGTGTGTTATTCTGTATTGCATTTCATTCATAGTTTCTTTGAACCTCCTGCAGCTCTTCTGCTGCCTCAGTCTATTGTTTGTTAGTGGAGTTTCTGCTTTCCTCTGAGCTAAAGAAAGGTGTGTGTATGTGTTTTAAATCAAACCAGAAATGTGCTGAGTTTAATGTTGTGTGACTATCATCGCCTTGCATGAAGCAGAGAGTGGGGAAGGTGTCTGGAGGGTTCGTGTGTGTGTGTGGGCACACATGCATATGTGTGGTTTCTGAACTTGGAGTAGGTGACAACATTTCGTACCTTCTCACCTCTACAGCCTTGCGTTATGCTTATGAAGGAACTCTATATTATTTGTGAGATCTGCTGATTTTTATCCTTTGCCTCAGTGCTAAATTGTGCTGTAGGTTTGTTAGTAGACTGTGGTGCACATGCAGTGGCCATTCACATATTGTGTGTATGTGGCATTGAGAGAGGTCCCTCTGTAGCCACCCACTTGTGTATAGAGAGAGTGTGAGAGAGAGAGAGTGTGGAGGAGGGATGGAGGCAGGGCCACTTTCTGAGGTAATGAGGAATTCCCTTTTACTGCGTCCTTCTACACCACGCGCCGGTGGTGGACGTGGAGGTGGAGAGTTGGTGGGAAACTTGCCATGCTCCTGTCATCTACACTGTCACACACACAGTTCAAGGAGTGAGTAACTGTGTGGGAGGTAAAGGTGGAGGATGGATGGATTAAGAGCATTAAAAGGAGGGGTGAATCAAACCTATAAAAGAATTTTCCAAAGACTTTGTTAGTGAGGATGCTTACCTTTACACCTACACACAGGAAAAAAAAAGCATCGTCCCCCACCCCTGTGTTCTTTTGTTTCTTCTTCTTTTTTTCTCTGTTCCTTTTCTATTTCTCACTTGCTCTCTCTTCTCTCGCTCTGTGTCTCTCGGCCCCTGCAGAGCTGCCTCTGCCATCAACAGCTCTGTCTGTACCTTCACCAGAGCCTAGTACATACACACAAACACACATGCACGCACATGTGCACACACATGGGTGGCTATTTTTGAACATTGCTTGTTGGACAAAGTCAGAGAAAGGATTAGGTAGAAATGGAGAGTAGGAATTGGAAATGGGGATGTAGAAGAGAGAGAAAGAGAGATTGTGAGCGAGAGGGAGTGAGGATGCACAGAGAAAGCATCGCCTGAATAAAAAATCCAGCACTATAAATAGCAGACAGTCCTCATGGCCTCAACACTGTGAGGTTTTCATTCCCCCCCCACCCCCCACTCAGGCCTATTTCCTATCTCCACCAGCTCTCAACATGTCAGGTAAACATCTTGTTTTAAATGGTTGTGGTATAGTATAATTTTCTACAGTCGGGCTCTTATACACTGGTTTTAAAAATGCAAAAGATCTATTTATTAAAAAAAAATGCCTGCAAGCGTGCTTTCACCTGAAAGCAGTGATTTATGCACTCATTGGAAGTTGTGTAATTGGTTTTTAAAGTCGTTGAGTTCACAATTCTCTCATCGGAAATCACAGCATCAGAGACTGCATGCATACATCAATCACGGTCATTACAGAAACAAGGCTCCAAATGATGGCTGTGTTGAAACCCAGCAAATGTATTGAGTAAAACCTACCCCCTCCTCTCATTAGCTGATGTTTTTGAGGAAGGATCCCCCCCCCACTTCTTCTGCCATTTTAAGTACAAAGGGCACATTCACACAAATGTCAGATAAGTAATTACAAAAGGATTCTAATCTGAAGGAGTGGAGAAAGTTCTTCTGGTCATTCTCAATCCACACACACCTTTGAATTTCGGGCCATCATTTAACACGCGTCTGTGTTTGCCTTGTGTTTTCTTGTAACCACAGACCTCCTCCTTCTGTTGCTGATTTGTAGATAGATTGATGAAAAGCCTGGGAAAAATAAGACCTTGCTTGGAGTCAGTGTCAAAGATGTGTACCTGTAAGCTCAATGTTGCTGTTATTGCAGTTTACTTTTTTTTTTTGGTTGGATTGAAATGAAGCAAATGTGCCAAAATAATTGGGTGGGACCTGGCGGTCAGGGCTTGTTCCCGGTCCACTTTACTTCCTAAAGCTGCTGTATCCTCTGCCTGTAGAGAGCCTTCACTTTTAGACGTTGGTTAGTATTTTAAACTCTGAATGGGATTTAATGCCTAGCTGATAACGCTGCAACACCTTTATTACTTTAAGACCATCATTTAGTTATTTGCATAGCAAGGTGTATAAAATGCCAACACATTTTTATTAAACACCAAGTTTTGACACTGGCTGTAAAATGTCCTGTAAAATGTTTCTGCACGTGGGACTCGGATCTGATCTCCCTCACCGTAATTCAGTGATGCTTTGCGCCTCACTGGCTCAGGATGCAATATGGATACGACATTGTATATGAACAACGCGTGCAAATTCATAGGGAGTTGCTGGAAAAAAAAGAAATTAAACGGTTTACCGAAGTATGACGCTAAATGGCACTGAGTGATGTAGTTATAAAATAGTAAACACAGTGTATAAGATCTATAAAGCCCTTCCAATTAAAAACTGTTGGCAGCAGTATAAACTGATTAGCTGATTGTCCAGCTTCTGCTCAAAGACCGAATAAATATAATATTTTTGCTTTGAAAAAGTGATCATTTCCTGCTGAAGTCATTCGGTACTGTGTTAGCATTATATTATTATCTAAGAGTGAAAACTATTTTTTTTAAATGTTTTACAGTCATTAAAGGAGGCACACTGAACAGTCAGATTTTTAAACTAACCTAAATCCTTTTAAATTAGTCACACTGGTACGGTAATTTATCAGATGTGTTGCATATTATCAAGCTATTATGGTTTTTATTTGTGCTATTATATTGGCCTTATTCCAACTGCCTTCCTGCTGAACACTTAAGCTACTTAGTTACTTAGATTGTGTACTGCTGGCATTGGTGAGAACGATGTGCCACAGCAATTTCAGGGTTGCCAGGTCTTATTTTTGCGCAGAGGTAATTCAGATGACTCTAATCTAGCAACACTGAAGAAGTCAGGCAGCATCTTTCTAACCCCTAACCACTGTTTGAAAGTCTAAAATGTTGTTTCTATTTTCAGGTTTGTAGGAGCTTGACCATCACACCCGTATGTTCTTGTTGACCATACTATTTCAGATTTAGTCCTTATAACCTCCACTCTTCAGGGAAGGCTCATCACTAGACTTTAGAGCATGGATGTGGAGGTTTGTGGTCATTCAGCAACAGGAGCATTAGTGAGGTCAGGCTCTCATGTTCGGCTTGTGTACTGTCAGCATTACATTTCATCCCAAGTGTTCAGGTGGGTTGAGGTTCAGGGCACTATGGTTTTTCCACTCTAGCCTTGGCAAACCATGTCTTCACAGGAGCAGTGTCATGCTGAGACAGGTTTAGGTCTTTAAGTTCCAGTGAAGGGAAATTGTAATGCTATAGTCTACAAAGACCTTCTGGACAATTCCAACTTTGTAACAACATTTTGGAGAAGAACCACGCATGGGTGTGATGGTCAGGTGTCTGCAGACATTTGGCCATAAAATGTACATTTGAAAAAAGTAATGGAATATATGCGTAAGACACATGTAGTATGTACAGTAAACCATTTAGGAATGGTTATGCTGTTAGTGACTTTGTTTAGCTGGTGGCAAACCCCTTATTCAAATATCTGTTTAGGATATAATTCACTAGTTGTAAGCTGCGTTATGTGAATATGACGTGGGACTAGTACTTAGTTGTACATTGTAATGTTTTATGATGCATCCCTTCATGTTTGCTAGCAAAACTGATGGCTATGAGATGTGCTATGACCTCACACTCAGAAGGCGTCGAAATGCAGATCACAAATAGGCCATGTGTGCAAATTCGGAGAAGGTTTTTCACCCTCAGTGCTAATCAGTACTAACGATTGATGCGTGTTTCAGCCCTCGTATGTAGTCACGCCTCTGTCCATGTGTACACTTTTTTCATTTTGCAGTTCATAAAAGATTCATACAAGATCTATCAGGCTTTTTGTTTCAGTGCAAGCTACAGCCGAAGCCGCAGGAGGGCTGGATGAAAATAGAAAGGTTTTTTTTTTTCCCCCCCGCAGAGGAGTGAGGGAGAGTTAACATTCGGAGAGAGAATAATAGAAGGGACAATTAGGGAAGGGTACAGTGTTTATTTTGTGCCATCCTATTTGAAGAAGTATGGCACCTGAGCAGATGGCAGGGCTCAGTGTGATACGGGCAGTGGCAGCACTCACAGGTTACTTACGTCACACAGAAGACTCCAACTCTGCAACGCTGAAGTGCTCATGAGCCACCCGTGTGCAAACAAGAGACATGCTGAAGCCCAGGATAACAATCCCAGTAAGTAGTGAAGTGATAAAAACACCTTTAGTATACGGTCTGCTGTTTACAATCAGAAGAGAATCCAGCCATTACAGTAACAGAATACTTACTATTGATTATCTGTTTGTTTAGATCTGTGCAGTCCGAAGAATCGTTTTCAGTCATAAATTCTGTCCGACGACTTCAATGAGAAACATCTTTTTGATGAAAGATAAAGTTTGAATTTGTTGACTTGAATGTTTACTCATAAATAGCAGAAATGAACATATTCTATACTTTTACTCTAGAATTTACTTATTTTCCTTCATGATTTGTACTACCTACCGATTGGCTAGTGTTGCTGTGATTGACAGGGGACAGAGATGGCAGGGGAGAGACTCTCCTTCTCACCCAGAGATCACAGCCAGTTTTGCTCTCTTGGACTCCCGCCTAGATGGCTGTAGCATCGCTGAGATTTTAACTCACGATCTCTGGAAGATAGAGTGAACATTTCTGTGCCGCCACCCAGGAGTCCAAATCGTTCACTTTGTGTCAAATGAAATGAGAGCATACACCGATCCGGCATAACATTATGACCACCTGCCTAATGTTTTCTTGGTCCCCCTTTTGCTGACCTGCCATACACTGTGCTGTGTACTCTGACACCTTTCTATCAGAACCAGCATTAACTTCTTCAGCAATTTGAGCAACAGTAGCTCACTTGTTGGATCAGATCACACGGGCCAGCCTTCACTCCCCACATGCATCAGTGAGCCTTGGTCACCCATGACCCTGTCTCTGGTTCACCACTGTTCCTTCCTTGGTCCACTTTTGATAGATACTGACCACTGCAGACCGGGAACACCCCACAAGAGCTGCAGTTTTGGAGATGCTCTGATCCAGTCGTCTAGTCATCACAATCTGGTCCTTGTCAAACTCGCTCAAATCCTTACACTTGTCCATTTTTCCTGCTTCTAACACATCAACTTTGAGGACAAAATGTTCACTTGCTGCCTAATATATCCCACCCACTAACAGGTGCCATGATGAGAGAATCAGAGTTATTCACTTCACCTCTCAGTGGTCATAATGTTATGTCTGATCTGTGTATGGCCCACCCTGTAAACAGAATGCTGCAGGCCAGTCCGAAGAGAAGGGTTTGAAGGCAGCTGCTCTAGGAAGCTGACCACAAGATACAATGGGATAAAAATGGCAGTGAGAAATTTTGGAGAGCTGAAAATGAGTTCTCATTAAACTGCAGCTCGTGTAATATAACCTCCTTGCTGTAAGCGACCGTTGAGTCTGTTTCGAAATGACATGAGGTGTGGTGTATCTCAAACACTGTTGGCTTTTGTGGAAATCAGTCAAACTCATTCAACACACACTTTCATTTCCCTTCCCTCAAAAGGAAATGCGTCGACAAATCACAGCTCTCAAACCATTTCATGGACGCGTTAAGGAAGTGATTAAGCCTAATCTCCAGCTAATCGAAAACTAAGCTTTAATGCATCTGTAATGCATGGATGATTAACAGCGGGTTTTTTTTCTCCCCAGAACAGAGAAAAATAAAACTTTAAGACTAACAGTGTAAGTCTAAGGGCTGGTGGTGTTTGAAATGTGAAACTTGTATTTATGTAAAAAGCTTTCATGCATTATTTTGGGGTATTTAAATCAGTGGTGCAAATTAAATATATCATCATAATTAATAATTATAGCCTTTTATTTAACAGTATAGATAGTGGCATTTTTGGAATATTTGTAATCGTTATTGACAGTGACAGGCGCACCTCCTGTGGAAGAAAACCTGACAATAAGTGATATGACGGAATGCCTCATAATTAAATGTATGAAAACTAATTAGGGTTAAATTGGCCGGTGTAACAGGTCGTAATTTTAGTTTGTGACTATTTTAATCTTCCAAGTTCCCTGTCTTTTGGTCCCCTTGTTCCATATTTTCTGAACTGTTGGAGTTGACATATTGACACATGCCTCTAAATTCTGTCTTCTTACATTAAGCATCTGTGTTGTTTATCAGTATACTCATATACATTATTGAGATGATTGCCAACTTCTTAAAATTAGGTAAACAAAAAAAATAATCGGAATCAGTCATTACAAAACAACATTTTTTTGAGACATGATCAGCGTCTCATTGGCGTGATTTCCGTAGTATCCAGTTTGACGTCAATAGGAATTTGTTTGTACTGCCTGTAAAATGTCAGTGCGGCTGTGTCTATAGGTTTCGTGTTGCTTCGATTCACCTGTTTGCTGAGATAAAGCCTTTGCTCACATGCCACCTAAATCCCTCTGTCAAGCCTGTAAGACGACTCCCCTTGCAAAGTTATAATTATGTATCGGTGTGTTTTTCTAAAACTTTCTGACTGCACAGTATCACACGAACAAGATTGTTGTTCTGTTCAGTATCAGAACATCTGTGATTCAGCTGCAGGTAATCAGCATGATTGTGTGATATTGCATTTAGACAACAGTTCTATAAAGGAGACATGAATATCGAGTACCTGACATTGGACACAATATGGCCAAATGTTTTGTTTGTGCTCTGTCAAAACACAGAGACTGAAACACCTGGTTTTAGACAATAGTCATTTATTAGTATGGTGTGGGGTCTCCTTTGGGCAGTGCATCTTGAGAATGATGAATATACACTGATCAAGCATAACATTATGAGCAGTGAGAGGTGATGTGAATAACACTGATGATCATCTCATCATGGCACCTGTTAGTGGGTGGGATATATTAGGCAGCAAGTGAACATTTTGTCCTCAAAGTTGATGTGTTAGAAGCAGGAAAAATGGGCAAGCGTAAGGATTTGAAGGGCCAAATCGTGATGGCTAGACAAGGTTTGACCATGAATATTGACCCTGTAGAAAGTGAAGGGATGTGTGTTTGTGTGCCTTCCTTTTTCCTTTCTTCCTTCGTTTTCCTGGGTTAGTGCCCGGATATCGACAGTTATTCCTGTTGGATGTGGTTTGTTCTTCGTGGTGTTATGCAGACTTTACCCTGGTTACCGTGGCTCTTATCAAACCACAATGACTTGCTGTCCTGGTCACAGTTGCACCACTGAGATGTGCACCAACAATTTTTGGAACTGTCCCATTATGATGTGAGAACTGCAGTGTTTTAAATACAGCTGTGTTATTGCTCTTCACACACTGCTCGTACTTATGGCATGTGAAATGAGCGAAGATTTTCCACCAGGCCGTGCGTATTATAGGCGTAAAACCTTTAACACTATATTGGCCAGCGTTTTAGTTTTATTGTCCAACCTCTGTAGCTACCAAAGAAGCCAGAGCTGGAAAGAGTGGTGGTGTATTTTGCCATGCCAAAAGACAGACATGACTGACAGCCCATAGTAAGTCTAGTAATGGTTTTAATGTAATGAGCACTTGCTAAAAATGATTTTTTTTTTTTTGTAGTGAACACAGAAAAACACTGAAATGTACCTTTGGACTCTTGAACACTTATAGTCCAATCAAATTAGTGGAGCAGAACTAACTGTTTTATAATTGGCAGTTTTTTTGGTTCATTTTTTTTGCTACATCTAATGACTAATAGTGGAATTTAAAGTATAATTAATAGTCCGGAAATAACACATACCGTGTAAAATATCATAGTGAACAATATTAGATATATTCAACGTTTTCTTTAGTATAGTTGAGTGCTGGGGCTACTACATGTTTAGGGTGAGTGACATTGTGCATACGCAGTGTTTGGAGACACAGCTCTCTGCAGACTCAGTTTAATATGCATACCCATGAAGCCAGATATGGACTAGCAATGTAAACCAGTGTGAGGACACTTAACTAATGACCATCGTCCTGTAAATACACTAACAAATGGTATTGATTTGCATTCAGTTGTAGCTCTTCTTGTAGTTATTAAGATCCAAACTAAGTTTAGGTGTGTGTGAGAACTTCCTTACAACTTCTTTTTGTTCTGAATGATCAGTTCACAGAATGCTTACACTCTTCTTTTTTTACTTAGTTACTTAAAACCGATTTTGATGTCTTAAACTTGAAATTATACTTCAGTTGTCGGAAATATAAATATAAAATGCAACACTTACAGTCTGTACTGATGCAAGAATCTGCTTCTGTTGCCGAAAGCCATTTAGTAGTGTTGTTTCAGTGCCAAAAGCCATTTTAGGAGTTAGTGATGTTGGTGAAATAGTTGGTTCATATTGCCCACCAAATGCTTTGGTTTACTCCAGCATGCCTTAGTCGAATCCCTCGGTGTTCTGTAACTCATGAGGCATGCAAGTAATTTAAAGGACTTCAGTAATGTGTATATGTGCTGAAAGGTGTGTTTGTCTAACCATCCCATCTGTCTCTTTGGGCTTATTTCAACTCCATAGAGTGCCATGATGCACACTGCAGTACTGCTGCACTCTGTTGTACCGTGCAACCCTCACAGAGACGAACATAGTTGTTCATGCAGGACTGTTCAAGGGAAGAACATGTCGCTAGTGTTCATTCAATTCAAACTCTTGCAATATGTCAAGAAGTGTGGAATATTTGAAGACACCTTACCAGTCCCAGGTATTAGGAGGCAGGTTTTGAAAGCACAACTCTGAAACTTAGATAACTTGCGTGCCCCACAACTCATGAACTGTGGTTAAAAACGTTACAGTGCGCAAAAAATAGGTACAATACACTGGCACTGATACCAGAAATGCTGTGGGGGATTTGTGGATATTCAACCATTGGTGAAGTCAGCTGAGGAGGCCTGGGGTGCAGCCAGCGTTCCAGTTCATCCCAAAGGTGTTCACCAGGTTAAAATCAGGGTAGTTACATTCTTCTACTCCATCCTTGGCTGAATCATGCCTTTGCTTTGTGCACACATGCATTTACAGGTTTGGGTCCCTTAGTTCCAGTGAAGGGAAATTTTAATGCAAAAGCACATAAAAACAGTTGTGTGCTTTAAAATTTGAAGAAGACCCACATGTTGGTGTGACGAGCATGTGTCCACATACTTTTGGTCACATAGTTTATGTCTGACATCAGTTCTGTCTGTCTGTCTCAAAAATAGAAATGGATCAACACATACACACTTAGTCTGCAGTAAATCACTATGCCAATTGGGAAGTTTCTACTCAGTAGTGGAGAAAGTTGATAAGTTCATAATAATAAAAAAAATCACATGTAGGGCTACAGAGAGCTAGGTGACTCTTGACAGAATCAGAAATGCCCTATGCTTTAAGAGACACAGTCATTAGAGTCACGCCAGTGAACGATTAATCATATTTCATTTTGTTTATCCTAAGACACGTTTTTATGGTTATATGCTGTTATAGTCAATATGCGTCATGCAAACACCGTCAGTACTATATTTCACTTATTGTCATTTTATAATGGTTTAATAATTTTCAACTCGATTTTTTTCCTGTCATCTAAATTACAATTGAAGTTAAATAGTTAGACATACACAAGCTGCAGATTTAAACAGACTCCTAATTTGTGCTTTACACACAGGGGCAAGTTGGAGAACTGTCAAAATAACCTGATCACGGTTGTTGTGGCTAGGTGTTTTGCACAAGTTTACAGTTAACATAACACAAAAGTGAAAACTAGCCTTAGAACAGTCCACATGTCCACAGCTCGCCAAAACCCGGTAGCCGGATACCGTATGCTGTAGTTAGACGCAGGTAACAAGACGGCGGCGTTTCAGACAGAAATGTAACTGCTATCTGTATGCTTGGCTTAATATAATTTCTCTTGTATTGATTGTGGCATGGTTATGAACGACAGCACGATGAAACATTTTCATGTGCTGTCACTAAATCACGTGGAGTAAATGGTCAGTGGATGAAAGCAACAATGCGTATGTGTTCTTGTACATCCATTCAGAGCCATTAGTACCTGTCTAACCGGAAGGGGAGAATTAGACAGGGGCAGGATCTGTGTTTGAGTGCAAGAGAGCGAGTAAGCATGTTTACTGAACTCCTCTCTCAAACATGGATAATTGGGGTGATGCAGAATGGAGAGAGAGAGAGAGAGAGATATTGGGGGACAGGGTTGAAGTGAGATGGATGGGGGGTAGAGGGAGAGATCACTGTTCTCTCTTGGTGACAGAGCTTGTTGCCATGGAGCTGCCTCTCCTATTGGTGAAGGCACCAGCCAATGGCACCGCCGCACTTACTGTTTCATCATTGAGAATTTTTCCTTTCTCTTCTAGTCTCCTTCTCTCTCCTCTCTCTCAACCTTTCTCAAACGCTCCTCGGCAGGGAGGAGTGGAGGAGTTGCATAAGGTTTGCAATGGGATCCAGGTTTTTACCTGACACATTTATTTTTAGAGCATCGAACTGGAAGAGAGAAACAGCAGTGATTCTCACCATCTCTCTCTCACACACACACTTTTGCTTGATAGTGATTGACACATGAGCATGCATACCCTCAGTTACTTCCTGCTAATGTCCTGGTCTGAACAGATGAGCAAAAAGCTTTAGTGTTTGTTTTTTTTTTTTTTAGGTCTTTTTGCATGCATCAATCTCTCTCTCTCTCTCTCTCTCCCTCTCTCTCTCTCTCTCTCTCTCTCTCTCTCATGTTCTCAATCTACTTCGTCAGAGTGAGGATCCCCTTCTGCAGCCTCACCCTTCCCCTCCCTCTCCATCTATTCCTACTTATATCAAGCTGTGTGTGTGTGTTGCTGACGCCATCCTCCTCCTCCTCCTCACATCCTACTCAGTCCAGTGGGACCAACTCTGACTCATACTCATACCCCCCCCTTTTCCTCTCTATATCTCTCTTTCTATATAGAAAATCACGGTCATTATAGAAGTCTAATGCCGTTTGCTCAAATTAACGTTCAGTGCATAATCTCTCATTCACATCCTCACAAGCGAAGTCGTACTTCTTCCCTAGTGCGACTGCCTGTGCTCCTGGACATCCGTCTATTTGTGCATGTATACACCTGTTAACAGCCGGTCAGCACATGCCCAGGATTGTATACAGACCGAGATTATCCACATAACAGCTGTAAGTTGTAAATCCACCCAAGATTCATTCATGTTTTAATCCAGCTGTCATTTCATGTGCTCTGAGGTACATTTGAAGCAATAATAGTGTTACTTTCTCATTATTTTTTTTTTTTTTTAAACATGCAGCAGGTTTGTGGAGTAGAATGTTTAATAGGAAATAAATAATTATCTTATCTGACCATTATATTCACTGAAGCTAATGGTCATTATTAATTGTTATACCACGTAATGGTTCAGTTTTCATATTTAACTGGCATTATTTTTGAATGACTACAAGGCTTGGGCAGTAGATCTGGCAGTATCGTGAACGGTAGGTTTGTATTAATGTTCTGGTTTTAATTCGTTAATTCTGTTTTTATAGTTTCTTTATAGGTAGAGCATGGTGGACACACCACATCATCTAAGACTAATAATAAATTATAAAAATAATAAAATACTATAATAATAAATAATAATAAAAAATAATAAAATGTCTGTTTAACAAAAACTTGTAATTGTATAGAATCGTATTTATTTTATATTTTTTTAATTTATTTATTTTTTTCAATATAAAATTCCTGAAAGTAGTCTTTCAGGATTTTGTAAAGTGCGGGAGAATTTTTTGGGAGATTAGACTTTCCATTTTCTGATTACTTTGTAAAATTCCATGCTAATTTATTTATTTTTTTCTTTTTTCTTTTTTTTCATTTTTTGTCTTGTTTACTTCCCAACTCTTTGTTACCTTCGATTGCTTCCATGCTTGTGTGTGAGCTGTGGTGTATATCCCCCCTTTAAAACAGCATATTGTATCATCATCGTCATCATTAATTTATCATAATAAATTAAACGTTGTAATCAATAGCATAGCTCCTTGGTATAAGAGTAATAACTCACATTTGTGCCATCATACTATAATAATACGACTCAAAGTAAAGCAAACCATCACATACGACCTGCCGTGTCGTAGTTTCATCTGACAACAGGATCCACTGTGTGATATTCCTTACTTAAGTGCTAAATTTACCACGAAACCGTATTTATGTAACATATATGACTGTTTCATTTTTTTCCCACCCGTGATTCGCACTCATCTTGTTTAGAGCTCATCTGTTCTGAGCATAATTGCAGGCAGAAAATTATAGCTTGTTGACATGACTATCCCGAATGAAGTTACCACATACTCGCTTGGAATAAATTGTAAGCATGATGAAAATCCACTAGTTCATTGCTTCCGAATCCATCTGTGTGCCTGCATGGCAATATACGCTCACTGTCCACTTTAATAGGAACATTTATGCAGTTATCCAGTCATGTGGCAGCAGCACAATGCATACAATCATGCAGAAGAGGTAATGTTCACATCACAGAGAAAAAGTGTAATCTCAGTGTCTTTAGCCATGGCATGGTTGGTGGTACCAGAAAGGCTGGTTTAAGTATTTCAGAAACCATTGATGTCCTGGGGTTTTCACACACTACAGTCACGAGAGTATAAACAGAATGGTGTGGAAAACAAAAAAAGAGTGCAACTGATCTGTGAAGATGATTTAAAAAGAAAAAAAAAAACCCATGCTCTCTTTCGAGTCTTCTCTTATCCAGTTTCGGTGAGTCTGTGCCCCTGATAGCCTAAAGTTCTGGAGGTTTTTTTTTTTTTTTTTGCAAGCTTCTATGTAAACTCTGAAGATTGTTGTGTGGGAAAATACTCAAAGCAGCCCTCCTTATACCAACAGCCATGCCATGGTTCAAGTCACAGACTCAAATCACATTCATTCTGATGTTTCATGTGAACATTAATGCCGAGTTCACACTGCACGATTTTAGCCCTCGCAGACAGGTTTTGCCAAATTGCAGACAAATGCCCGTAATTGGTGCCCGTTCACCTGAGTGATAATCACGCAGACGCGATCTGAGAGAATCGTCAATGCGTCGCCGGTGCCCGTGAAATATTTCCCATGCTAAATATCTGGACCTGTCAGTAATTCAAAATTTTGCATTGTGAAATGAGTTCTGACTGAAAAATACATTGATGATGACCTACAGCCAATGAGAGCGCAAGATACAGGGCAGGGGGCATTTAGAGAGGAGTTATGCGTTCGGTTGTGAAACGCAGTTTGTGGACCAGACAGAGTTACACAAGTCATGCAGTGTGTAACCTCCTGTCCGATCCATCATGAACATGGCAGTGACTGAATGCTGCCCTACATAATCGTGCGGTGTGAAAACAACGGTGACTTTGTTCACTGTGCTGCTGCCACATGATTGGCTGATTAGGTAACTGCAAGAACAAGCAGGTGTACATGTGTTCTTAATCAATTGGGCAATGAGTGTGTGTGTGTGTGTGTATTCTATTTTTAAAGTTTGATACCAAACTGAAATCATATCACTAAACAATCCATAAAATTCGTTGTTTAGATCACATTTCCATTTCCAGATCCCTTCTAAAAATGTGAAAATATAATGATATAAGATTTTGTGTAAATAGCCCAGCTGAGTCAGTCACGATTTTTGGTTCCTAGCCCAGTATAATTGCAGCTGAATTTAGCACACGTCGTCCCGAAGCGTTATCAAACAGCATTGTTGGGGAGCTAGGTCTGAGATTGAGACAAACAATTAGTAGTAATGTATTTTATCCGACGATGTGGTGAATCTCATCTTGAGCACGTCTCTTTCTCTCTCTATATATATATATAAAAAGAAAGTAAAAGACCTTGCAGAATAAGTGTATTCTATTTTAAAAAGTACATTATGTCTGAGAAGTCAGGCGGCATGGTGTAACTGAAGCGCTGGAGCCAGGACTTTCTGAAGTGAAGGGAGGGAGCGTAGAACGAAACGGTCAAAAATAGGCACAGTCTAGCAAAGTGTAGGAGGAGAGGGTTAGCAGTGGCACTGCTGGGAGAGACAGTCTCTGCTTTTCTCTCTCTCTCTCTCTCTCTCTCTCTCTCTCTCTAACACACAGTATGAGTGGATTGCTGCACTAATGGCAAGTGTGTAATTTATGCGTGACTAACATGGGAAGTGGAAACGTGTAACAGTACATCATGTTTCCAGTCTTCCTATTGTCCATTATCAACTTTATTCCCCCCTGACACACACACACACACACACATCCAGAGGAGGATACACAATATACTCTAAAACTATTATTAGTGCAAAATTAGGATTGTGTAAAGTTAAGGCTATAGCAGCGCCACTTAATTCATTCATAATAATGCCTTTTGTTTCGTGCAAATGAGCCTCGTAACTAGTAACTTCCTGTTTTGTTCTTGCATTGTCATCCTCCTGATTGTCCTAAAGCATGGCTGTGGGTGTTTTGATGAATCATGTTGCAATGTGTAGCAATAAAACTACACTATAGTATATTATACACCTGTTTTGTTTTTTTGTGGTCATTCTGAGCAGCTCCTAAATAGCTAGTGGCAGTGAATTGCTATATACACTGTTTTCCCAGGATGCTGAACAGAAATGACCTGTAATATTCGTTATAGGCAGTAGTGGTTAAGGTTCTGGGTTTCTGATTCAATGTTCTTAACCCTCTCTGCTCCAGGTGTGCTGTAACATGGCTGACTCCAGCTTACTAACCAGGGTGAGGAATATGTGACGAGTTTCACTGTGCTGTAAAAGGTACACAATATATAATGGCGCCTGCTTGTTGAATTATTTCCTATACCAAAGAGTTTCCTTTCGGTCAGAATGAGCCTGAAATGAATATCAGAGTATTCAAGATCACGTTCCGCAGACAGTCATAAGATGATGCCCCGGTCATCTGCAGTCCTGCTGTCTGTATAGGAAGGACAGGTTTCCTCTCTCCCCAGGTTTTAGCTCATATGTACATCACAGAGCAGTTAGTGCTCTCCTTCAGCGCAGTCCACACCCTTATGATGTTACATGAGCCGCATTAAAAAAAAGTGTGGTGTCTCCGAGGGAGCATATGCTGGACTTGAAGAAGGTTTTAGAATTGTAAACAGTATTCGCTTTGTGCACAGCGATACATATTTGCACACTATTTTTGAAGTGTTGCTCTGCAGCTACGCTCACACATGAACCCCATATCTGCGTCACGACCCAGATATGCACACATGCGTCTAGTCTTGGTTTCTGAATTGAGATCTGTCTGCATTGTTTGAAAGTGGAGTTCAGTTTAGAAAACTGACCAGTCTGATCCATATTTTCAACTGTTATGTTTGGCATATGGCTTATCTGTGTCTACAGTGCACAGTTTGGACTTGACCATCATTTAGATGAGCACATGTTCACATACACCCACACAGACACAGAGCCCTTGTGCGCGCACACACACACAATATATGAACCATAGTCATGTGCATTTACAGGATGTCAACGTGAAACAGCAATTGTTCCATGAATCATTTCTGCCCTCCGTTTGTCATCAGCCCCAGAAAATAGACCCAGATGAACATGGCTGTGTGTGTGTGTGTGTGTGTGTGTGTGTGTGTGCGCGCGTGTGTGTGTTAAACAGCCAGACCTTATGTTGCCCATGTGTTTGCCTGCATGCATGTGTAAGCTTGTGTTCATGGCCTTGATCAGGCCAGTGAGGTTTAGATTGTTTTTGAACTGTCCAGACGAAATGAGGGCACACGGTTTCCGTGGTTACTAGCACGGAGCCCAAACATGCTGTTTAACACGGTGGGACGTGGTGTTTGTCTTTGGTTGTCTGCAAAAACAGACAACCAGTTTTGTTTTTTCCCCCAGTTTTTTTGCTTCCACTTTCCTCTCATATTTATTTTTATTTTTAATATCAACTCTTCGACCTTTCCTTGCGTTCATGCGAACAGACACAGCTGAGATTGGTGTTAACGTCTCCTTGGCAACTCTGTCTGTCCTGTGAAAAAAGGGGGAACGTGTGCAGCAAGACAGGAGTGAATGAAGGCCATCGTTCATTCATGAACATTCCTTGCTCTCGTTTTCTGTCACTGGAGTTTGGTTCATTTCTGACTTCTGAGTCTTGTGTTACATAACAGCAATACTGCTGCACGGCTGTGTGTGTGTGTGTGTGCTGGAAAGTGTAGGGATGTGTGTGGGTGACTGGTCAGCAGTGTCATGAATTGCAGATGACGTCTTTTCGGCAGTTGGGAATCCCTCCTCTTTGTGCTTGCTCTCTCTCTCTCTCTCTCTCTCTCTCTCTCTCTCGTGTTTGTGTGAATGTTACTGCGCCTCTCTCGCTCTGTTGCTCACATACGCACTTTCCCCCTCCCTCCCACAGTCCCTCTCTCTGCAGTATGACGTCATTACTGGAGGTTCCTCTCTCCTTGCAGCACCTGCTGTTTTGCTTCCTTCACGTACAAAGCCTCAGGCTTTCAATGCCTATGTGCCTTTACATCCAAACGATACTATTTTTTTTCTTTAAAAACCTTTTCTGTTTGTGCCAGTGTGTTTATATTCATGTGTCTCCTTTTTTTTTTTTTTGTGGCAGATGGTTGGTTACTCAGCCCTGGCACTCTGTTCCTCACCACCCAGACACATCCAGCTGAAATGAGCGTATGAATAAAATGCTGACCTTTAGCTCGTCATATGACTCTTTCTGTATTTAAGTCATACCGTGTCAGTCATAGAGCATATATAATACTCATTCAGTGCTTCGCAATTTCTTTCTTCTTCTTTATTTTTTTTTCCTTTAGATGACTCACTCATTAAAGTTCTCCCACTCTGTGTGTCTCCAGCAGGAGGGGTTGATGTGACTGTGTGTGGGGGAACTGCAAGATGCAGGAGCACTGAGGACACACTCTCTCGCCATGGCGTGTCCCCCATCCCCTTCCCCTGTTTAAGAGCACTGTCTGTCCAACATCTGGTCTCTGGGGCTTCAGAGTGGAGCCCCGCACACCAACACACTACAGTTTCAGGTAGTGACCTTATTTTTTTTTTTGCCTTTGATAGTTATGCTTCATAAATATATAAGCTATGTTCTTGAACAAATCTCTCTTTTTTTTCTGCCTCTGTTTCTCAGTCTTCTGTGTTTGTGTGTGCAGAAGGTGTGTGCGTGTGTGAGTTGGGTTCTAACCTCTTTGTTGAAGGAAGATGTCTGTGGTATTGCCCCTGGATGGGGTAAGAGAGGGGGAGAGCATGCTGGGTACCGAAGCTGCCAGCCGCTGTAAAGGAACCACTACTACACTGATCAAAGACAACAACACTGAGAACAATGGTGCCGAGCCTGACGACAACCTCACACAAGACACACCGGTAACATGTGCTAGCATACAAACTGTCAAGGCCAGGACACAGAAAGCATAACCATGATCTTAAATTCTACTCTAGAGTGATCTGTTCTTTTTTTTTTTTTCCCCAAAAAACAAGTATTTTAGTTTTAATGTGTTTTGCCTGCTTGCACCACATTAAAAAAATTTCTCTCTCCTACATGGAGGGGGAGTAAAGGCTTAGCACATGCTTCCTGCAAGCTGTGTGCATCTTTTTAAACTGCTCTTCATGCTAAGTGTAGTGTAACACACTCGGAGGAGAGCCCTCTCTGCCCTCTTCCACATACAGTGGATATCAGAAGTCTACACAGCCCTGTTAAAACGGCTGCTTTTTGTGATGTGAAGGGGTCATCCTCAAACTGTTCCCAAAAAGTTGGGAGCATGAAATTGTCCAAAATATCTTGGTATGCTGAAACATTAAGAGTTACTTTCACTGGAACTAAGGGGCCAAGCCCAACCCCTGAATTCAATGAATTGGAGGGGTGTCCCAAAACTTTTGGAAATATAGTGCAAGTTAAAATTTCACATTGATTGTAGAAAAGGTTCTGACATAATTTGTCTTGCTGACATGATCCATCTTGCTATTTTAACAGGGGTGTCTAGACTTTTTTAGATTCATTGTACATGAGCTTACAGAAGTCTAATGTACTGGTGAATGTTTTGTGATCGTCAGGGTAGAGAGAGTAAGCCATCATTCATATCCAGAGAACAGACATTTGCTCTCTTGACTCCCAGGCATGAATGGCTGTGACATCTTCGGCAACGAAACCCACAATCTCAGGATTTGTTTGCGAGTAAGCACTCTGCTTACAGTGTGTGGTACAACAAAAGCACTAAGTGAACAAGCAGGGGTCAAAGAAAGTACCTGGTGCTAATTGCTTTGACCTTATTACCATTAGATGAATTTTCTGGCACTGTGAGACATTTTTGTATGTAAAATAGCTTTCACTAAATAAAATGCAAATGTTTTAATCTGGACAACATCAGGACAGGCCGCTCAAAATATTTATCGTCTTACACAGTATACATGTTCAGTATGTAATAAATCTCTGTATTCCGTTCATGTACAAGTTTAGATCTGGATGTCATTCATATGTCTTAAATCCACAGATTAACTCCATGGTCTTGCTCATACTGCAGAACACAGTAGAAATGTTTTGTAACTTTTACAGGCTTCGGTTTAGCTCTACAGCAATGCAGCTCATTAATCTTCAGGTTTCATCAACTTGGAGACCTATTGCTTTGCTAACATCCAGATTTGCTTGTGGTCACTTTTTTTTTTGGCATGGAGGATTATTTTTTAAAAGCCTTACACTATTCACTACAGGTTTCAGTAGGTTTCATTAAGGTCCCGCATCTACATTTGACTCGAATTGATTAGTACAGAGCGAGTTCTAGCACATTTACGCCCGAATGTTTGCGCCTGTTAATTTGTTAGTACTGGTCCTGTCAAAAAAAAAAAGAACTGTTTAGAGTGGCTGAAGATGTTCGGACCGAGAGTCTCACTTAACACAGACTCTTGTAATAAGATGAGCTACTTTTAAAGCCATCATGGAAAGCAATTTGAGCTGAATGGCTGAAATTGCAGAAAATGTTGGTCATCAGCTCTTTTATAAAATGAACTTCTTAATTTTGTTGTCTATATAATAACAATTTATCATTCAGGGTTATGTTCCCTGTATATTTGAGATCCGAAATCCTTCTTTTTCTATTTATATTCATAGTCATGAGTTTAAATTTCAATATTTCATGGCATTTATCAGTTCATCTTTGTGATCACTTCATAAAGCATGAATATTGTACAAATGTGTCGTGAGAACTGCAAAATGGCCACTGCAATGTCCTGTATTTGAGTATGAACAGAGATGTATAGAAAATAATAGATTTATTCATGATCAAATACAATCTAAAATATTGTGTTGTTTTTTCCTCACTGTACCACAGAAACGCTGTCAAAACCATGGCCATAGCAGGAAAAGAGCCAAGGTAAACACTGTTGCATGATGTACTGTAGTACCATGTTGCCATGAGTTGTGTTTGCTAATCCTCCTGGCAAAATTCCAAGTGTGGCAGAGGAAAGACAACATGCACAGAAACACATACACAAGCATTTCAGGTAGATATGACTCACAGGTTTTAGATACAAGTGTGAAGGCTTTAGATGCACTGAGTCATTCACTCTGTGCTTCAGAGAAAATTCATAGGAAATGTAACGGCATCAAAAACGTATTCAAAAATATTCAATAAATCTGAGATTTAATTACATATTTGGTCATGTGTTCGTTTTAGTCCAATGCCAAGCTAAAGCTGGTGAGGAGTCTAGCGGTGTGTGAGGAGTCATCAGGCATGTTTTCTAGTGATGGACCTGCAGAGAGCCAGGTACTGCACCATGCTCTCACCAGAAGAGATAAACAGTGTCCTGTATAATTGTGTACTGATTTTCATTCATATCGTAATCTCTTTAGGATATTATTCAGCTCCACATCAGCTGTCCGTCAGACAAAGAAGAAGAGAAGTCTTCTAAAGATGAGTATGAGAGTGAGGAAAGGGAGAAGAAGGACAAAACTCCACACAAGATGCTCTCACGTGGTAAGTTCCCTGTGTGTGTGTGTGTGTTTTAATGGTCATCATTTCAAATTCATTAAGGAACATCTCCTGTCAACTCCACATCTGAGATCTCAAAAACTTCATCTACACACTCTGTGTCCACTGTGAAAATGTGAAAACGCTGCAATTGTAGACACTAGAAACCTTAATTAGTGACAAGGTCTGATTAGATGTCTTTCTGCTCAAGTCTTCGTATGTGATGTACACTACTGTTATTTGCACTACTATGCACTGTCACCCTTTATATACATTTCTAACCTGTCTCATACTCTGTATATTAATTAATTAATTATTTTTTATTTTTTTTGTATACCATTGTTTGTTGGTTAAATGTATAGCGTTGTTATTTTATGTCTGTACTTTTGAGGGACACCAGCAGCCAGTACTAAACCCCTTGTGTGTGTGTGTGTGTGTGTGTGTGTGTGTGTGAGAAAACATACTTGGCCAATAATTCTGATTCTGAAGAGAAAGACTTTACATGTTAGTAGTGTATTTCTGATAACAGAACATTGGGGAGTCAATAGACACAGCTCACTGCTTGTTGTATAATGACTGTATTTATGAAAGGTTGTTTAGTGTTTTCACGGTAGGACACTTGAGATAACTATAGCAGACTAGATTTGTGATTTGTTCTTGAAAAAAACATTGTAATAGGAGCGTTTGAACAGATCATTTTAGCTACTGAGCTCTGATGTTCCCTAATGAATGCTTGGAAAGCACTCAGGATTTCCTAATGACCAGATTGGTTAGTGCTCCAGGCACTTCCAGTGTAACAGATAGTTGTTTACCCCGAGGAGGACCCGTTGTTACTGGCCTTGAAATTTCTTACATTTTTTTTATGTTGGATTGCTCGCAAATTGCATGCTGCTCCAGTGCAATCACCTCTCCTATTTGGGGACTGGGAGGGTGACCACAGAGATGTGGGAAGGCAACGTTAACTGCCATTTTCCCCAGTTTTTCATGCACAATTGCTCTGAATCCACAGTCAGAATGAATATAGACTTACTGTCCTGTTTTTCTCCTTCCTGCAGACTCCAGTCAGGAGTACACAGACTCCACAGGCATCGATGTGCACGAATTCTTGGTGAACACACTGAAAAACAACCCCAGGTACAAATGAGGGGGTTTAGCCGAAGGTTATCCCATGCTTCCACTGAGATACACAGTCTTACAGCTTTACCTGTACAAGTTAGAAAGCACGTACACAGGAGACTTCTTCCCAAGCTGCTAAATAATAATCTCCTTATGGAAAACCTCATCATATCAGTGACTACATACACTACTCACAAAAAGTTAAGGATATTTGGCTTTTGGGTGAAATTTATGGAAAATGTAAAAAGTTCACGCTACAGTGATATTATATCATGAAAGTAGGATATTTAAGTAGAAGCATACAACACAACAAAAAATGTCAATGTCTCAATAATTTGTCATGTGCCCTTGACCATCAATTACAGCTTGACAACGACGTCTCATGCTGTTCACAAGTCGACTTATTGTTTGCTGAGGCATGGCATTCCACTCTTCTTGAAGGGCGGCCCTCAGGTCATTGAGGTTCTGGGATGCAGGGTTACGAGCCTCTACACGGTGACTCGGCTGATCCCATAGGTTTTCTATGGGGTTCTGGTCTGGAGAAAGTGCAGGCCACTCCATTTGAGGTACCCCAGCCTCCAGCAGCCGTTCCCTAATGATGCAACCTCGATGAGCTGGAGCATTGTCATCCATGAAGATGAAATTAGGCCTGTGTTCATGTAGGTGCACAGTGACTGGATTAATGATGTTATTCAGGTAGTATTAGCTTGTCACTGTACCATTCACAAGATGTAGGGCAGTTCTGTATTGAGTAGACACACCTGCCCAGACTGTAACACCACCACAACAGTGGCTGATACATAGCGCTCTCCTTGACGTCTCCAACATCGTTGGCGGCCATCATTTCTTCTCAACGTGAATCGACTTTCATCAGAGAAGAGCACTGAGGCCCACTGGTCCCTCATCCAGCGTAAATGCTCCCTGGCCCGACGCCTGTGCCTGGTGGTGTGGTCAGGTACCCTTGCAGGTCGTCTAGCATGCAGACCACGCTGATGTAAACAGTTTCGAATGGTCTGACGTGACACTTGGGTGCCTCTCACCTCCCTTAAATGTGCCTGGAGTTGAGTGGCATTCATCATCTGGTGCCGCAGGGCACTGTTCACAATGAAGCGGTCATCAACGTGAGATGTGGCCAAAGGACGTCCACTTCTATGCCTTTCTGTGACTCTTCCAGTCTCTCTGTATCTCTGTCACATCCTGCTGATGACACTCTGTGACACTCTAAGCTCAGTGGCCACTTCCCTCTGAGAACATCCTGTTTGAAGCCTCACAATGGCGAGGTACTGTTGATCAATTGTTAGGTGTGGTCTTGGTCTCATGATGTCAAAATGTGAACAGCATGATGAAGAGGACTGTTTAAATACCAATTCTAATTGAACCAGAAAATGGACTGGTCGATTCATGGATCAAACACCAGTTGTGAATTTTGCTGTTAAGCACCTTGTTAGAGAACAGCAAGTTATGCAAAAAGTACTGAAACACTGAACAGTTGGACATGTGCATTCAAAAGTGTAGAGAAGGTCAAATTAAGTTCACCTGTAAAGGTTATAGTGCATTTTAGGTGCATCCTGAAATTTCACCCGAAAGCCGAATATCCTTAACTTTTTGTGAGTAGTGTATGTTTTCAATCTGCTTATCTGGAGTCTCTGTATAAATTACTATAGAATTGATAACAGATTAGAACAAATGCATTCATATTAACCTGGTGGTCAGATCTATCTATCTATCTATCTATCTATCTATCTATCTATCTATCTATCTATCTATCTATCTATCTATCTATCTATCTATCTATCTATCTATCTATCTATCTATCTATCTATCTATCTATCTATCTATGCAGATTTCTGTATGGATGACACAAACTGTTCTTGGTCTCTCATGTGTTTTTATCTAAAACTCTGTCCTTTATTGTTTTTTTTTTATTACTGACCTATTTCTTTTCATCATTTACCCACTGGGGCAGGGACAGAATGATGCTGCTGAAGCTGGAACAAGATATACTGGAGTTTATTAATGATGATAAGTGAGTGTGTGTGTATGTGCTCTTATGTTGACATGGGTTACAGAGTATTTCACAATGGCAACAAGTCAATAAGGACATTATTGAGATTAAAGAACACTGTAAGTGATATGCAAAAACTTGATCTAATATGAACACGTCTGCACAAGTACGCACCCCCTAGAAAATGTTTGTATTTGTTGTGTTATATACTAGAACTGAAAAGGTAATTAGCATTAAAAATAGCCCAGAATATTGAAGCTGGTAGAAAAATAAATACAGTTTGGACAAAGGTCCATCAGCTATGCAAGCAAAGTGTTTCCTAAACAGCAAATTGTTTTGGTAAAACAGTGTAAGCCAATGCATTTGGCAAGAATTGTAAATTTGTGCATTGGTAGCTTCACCCCTGTTGCATCTCTGTCACTTAAATGTTTCTTATGGTCCCTTGTTGCTATCTCAAAGCCTTGCTTTTTGATTTGTTTTCTGAATAATTAAGAGGATTTTAAATGTTATAGAATTTGGCTTTTTCTTTATAAATGGAACTGGTAATAAGTTCTTTCTTTTTTTTAGCAATCAGTATAAGAAGTTCCCCCAGATGACCTCATACCATCGCATGCTGCTACATCGAGTAGCGGCTTACTTTGGCATGGACCACAATGTGGACCAAACCGGCAAAGCGGTCATCATCAATAAGACGTGCAACACCCGCATGTAAGTAGTTTCTTTTTTCTTAAATAAATAAATCCCTTATCAGACTCCTGTAGCTGCCTTAGTTTTAGAGAATGTGAAATAAAGTGTCAATAAGTGCAAATAATTTTCTAGGTATTGTGCATTAGCTTTACACAGAAACACTTATTATTAATGCTGTGATTAATTATTAGTAGGTCTAATTAAGGTTTTGGCTTTTGTGTATATTAATTATAAAGTTAAAAATCACACAGACTGATTTAACAGACTGAGTCTCTCTCTCTCTCTCTCAGCCCCGAGCAAAGGTTTTCTGAGCACATTAAAGATGACAGAACCATGGACTTCCAGAAGAAGTTTATCTTGAAGAGGGATGATGCAAGCATGGACAAAGATGACAACCAGGTGAGCCGCCAGTGCTACAAATCACACCGAACACTTGTATTTTTTGTTCTATGAACTAATGTATGGTTATTTTCAGATTCGGGTTCCTCTGCAGGACGGCCGCCGTAGTAAGTCCATTGAGGAGAGAGAGGAGGAATATCAGCGTGTCAGAGATCGGATCTTCGCTCGGGAAGTAAGTGCACAGGAATAGCAGGTGTGCCATAAATCGAGATCTGTGTTGTCAATAGGGCTTACATGTAGTAGTAGTATAAATAATAATAATAATAATAATAATAATAATAATAATTACTTCAAGTACAGACAAATAATAAAAATGAGTATTTCAGTATTTTCTTTTTTGTGTTCCAACCCCATAATAGTTAGAAAATAAAATATCAGTTAATTTAGTTGCTTTATCCTATGAAGAATGTATATACAGTGAGGGGAAAAAATTATTTGATCCCCTGCTGATTTTGTACGTTTGCCGACTGACAAAGAAATGATCAGTCTGTAATTTTAATGGTAGGTTTATCTGAACAGTGAGAGACAGAATAACAACAAAAAATCCAGAAAAACACATTTCAGAAAAGTTCTACATTGATTTGCATTTTATTGAGTGAAATAAGTATTTGACCCCTTTGCAAAACATGACTTAGTACTTGGTGGCAAACCCTTGTTGGCAATCACAGACGTCAGACATTTCTTGTAGTTGGCCACCAGGTTTGCACACATCTCACATCTCAAAGAACTTGGGCCCACTCCTCTTTGCAGATCCTCTCCAAGTCATTAAGGTTTTGTGGCTGACCCTTCAGCTCCCTCTCACAATGCCCTGGCTGAGGGAAGGAGGTTCTCATCCAAGATTTAACGGTACATGGCCCCGTCCATCGTCCCTTTGATGCGGTGCAGTTGTCCTGTCACCTGGGGATGGTGTACTTGGGGTCATAGGCAGCATTCCTCCTCCTCCAAACACGGCGAGTTGAGTTGATGCCAAATAGCTGGATTTTGGTCTCATTTGACCACAACACTTTCACCCAGTTCTCCTCTGAATCATTCAGATGTTCAGTGGCAAACTTCAGATGAGCCTGTACATGTGCTTTCTTTAGCAGGGGGACCTTGCGGGTGCTACTGGATTTCAGTCTTTCACGGTGTAGTGTGTTACCAATTGTTTTCTTGGTGATTATGGTCCCAGCTGCCTTGAGATCATTGACAAAATCCTCCAGTGTAATTCTGGGTTGATTCCTCACCGTTCTCATGATCATTGAAACTCCATGAGGTGAGATCTTGCATGGAGCCCCAGACCGAGGAAGATCAACAGTCCTTTTGTGTTTCTTCCATTTGGGAATAATTGCACCAACTGTTGTCACCTTCTCACCAAGCTGCTTGGTGATGGTCTTGTAGCTCATTCCAGCCTTGTGTAGGTCTATAATCTTGTCCCTGACATCCATGGACAGCTCTTTGGTCTTGGCCATGATGGAGAGTTTGGAATCTGATTGATTGCTTCCTTCTGTGGACAGGTGTCTTTCACACAGTTAAGGAGCTGAGATTAAGATCACTCCCCGAGAGTGCTCCTACTGTAATCTCAGCTCGTTACCTGTATAAAAGACACCTGGGAGCCAGAAATCTTTCTGATTGATAGGGGATCAAATACTTATTTCACTCGTTAAAATGCAAATCAATGTAGAACTTTTCTGAAATGCGTCTTTCTGGATTTTTTTGTTTTGTTGTTATTCAGCCTCTCACTGTTCAAATACACCTACCACTAAAATTACAGACTGATCATTTCTTTGTCAGTGGGCAAACGTACAAAATCAGCAGGGGATCAAATAATTTTTTCCCTCACTATAATAATAATGTAGTTTGGAGCTCTTGGACCCAGCAGCTGTGTTTATGTTGTGGACATGTACTATGACGATGGAATTTTTCTCTTTCTGCTCCAATATATCTTTAAAATTGCTTATAATAATTTAATAAGAGCTTATACTTTTTACAGAATGAGATTTTAACAAGTTTAATTCACTAGTCATGTGCTAGGCCATGTGGAACGGCTCTATCAAATGTTATTACCCGGTAACAAAATTTCTCTTTAACTGTTGTTACAGAATATTTAGGGATGATTGTTCCAAGGACCAAGAGCTTGTCCAAATTACGAGTCTTAAAAATCATGTCTTCCTTCAAGCTGCTTAGGAACCTCAGAAAAGGGAAATCAGAGTGTCACTTAGATTAGAAATGTGTGTTTAGTCGATGCACCCATGTATGCGATTATTTTATTAGAAACAATACATTTTAACACAACCTGAGCAAAGTAGCAGATTTCAAAAAAACGTTAAATGTTTATATTTGCATTTGTGAGCAAGTGTTTGGGGATTCAGCTTAGCTGTGGAGCTATTCGTAATGTGCAGGTGTTTTTTTCTTCACAGTCTTCTCAAAACGGATACCTCAACGACAACAGGTAAGACACACCTACACCGGTGAGCAACGCAGGTTTGAGTCAGTGGGGGTTTTGTAGGCACAAATAAATTGCTGCTGTGATCTTGTGTGCGTGGAAGAGAAATGTTGGTCAAATGATCACATTTACTGCTTAATTTAACTGATTTAACTGATTCCTGTTTCTTAAGTGCTAATGCCAAAATACTAGAATAGGTTTATACAAGGTAATTTACAATCATTTTTTGTTTAACACGTTTTGATTTTGGCTGATTAATTATTAATGCATTGTCTAAACCAAGACCTCTTGCAGTAAACTGAAGGAGTGTATACATAAGAGTTATACCTTACACATAAGAGTTTTGTTAAAGCACCATGGAGCATGGTTTTAAAAGTTAAGCAATTTTTTTGCCGAGAAGCGGATGAGGTGGAGGAGTGCTGAGACAGATAAACACTGGGGGCTTGTGAGGAGAAATTCTGCGTTGTTTGCATTTCTTCTCTCCTCTACACAGCAGGCGGTCCATGATCAAATCAAACAAATCCACTTAAAATCTTACTTTAATTAAGTTTTTTTTTTTTTTTTTCCCCCAGCCTTGGTGTGGGATGCAGCCTGGTTTCTTCTATTTCTGATATCTGATTTATCCAGATATACACACACACATGCCAAATACACACATTGAGTCACTTCCTTCACCTCACACAATGCAGTAACTTGCAGCCTTTCTCTTCCCAATGTGACCCCACAGACTTTCCACTGAAGGCTACTCCTCTTCCTCCCAAAGGAGGAGGCAGATCTTTAGGTACTTAGTGTTTGCTGTGTGTTCCCATGCGCGTTTCCATGACAAGCGTGTGTGCTTAGCGTCAGCTCGATGCATGGCTGCTATGTGGATTTGAAACACGGCTCTTTAAGGGGGAGGGACTTGTTCAGTCACGACCATTCTTGCACTTTTCTTTGATTGTGCATTTGCACTTTGGTGGGTGGGCGGGAGGGACTGTGTGTGTGCGTGTACGTATGTGTTTGTGGGTCCAGGCTAAGCCTGGTTGCTATGGTTGCTGTGGGGAATGTTCTGGAATTGTCATTTGCTAACTAGCGCATGCTATGGAGTTATTTGTCGGGTGTCTTGCTATTCTCACAGCATTATGCTAGTGGTGTTAGACTTGTTGTTGCTTTTGTTTTTGTAACATGTGAAGTGAACTATTTATATTTATTGCTTTAGCTTGTTGGTGTGTAAGGGAGGAATGGTGTACAATAGAGAAAGTAGGAACCATGTACTTGTATTCTCTCTCTCTCTCTCTCTCTCTCTCTCTCTCTCTCTGCAGTATGTCTGTGTCAGTAATGGGCTGTGTAGGCAGCAGCTCATTCATTAATTGCATACACAAATGTTCGCTACATTACTGCACCTTTTAAAAGCCCACCCTCTTACACACATACTCCAATAGTTTTTTGTATTCATTTATGTATGTGAGATTCCAGACTTCGAATATCCAGATATTTGTAGAATTTCTAAATATAATTGTTTTTGCTTCAATTGTCACACTGGATTAATTTACTCCAAAGAGGCTCCTTTTTTATTAAACAATTATTAGAGTTTTTTCCCTTTTTTTAAAAAAATTTATTTTTATTTTTTTAACATGTTTAATGATTGAATAAATAATAGTATGATAGCACTTGAATGAACTCGGAGTATTCAGTTGTGATATATTGGAAACATTGTCATAGCACTTCTCCTTATATTTATAATTAAGGCAACTAAAAGGATGCTGCTGAAGCCTTCGGTATTGCGGTTTATTGTATCTAACACCACAACACGGTTGAATCCTCGAGTTTGATTGTCAGAAGATACGCATTATTGTCGTAGCACAGCAGCTGTAACATGAACAACAGGTTTATATTAATGCGCTTATTCTAATATTATTGTTTCTATAGCAACAGCTCATACACAGGGACTTAGACTTATGCAGGGATGTATGCTCCACATAATCTAAGGCTAGTAAAAAAAATTGATTTAAAAATGGTGTTTAACAAAGTATATTTATAGTAGTTGATGTGGTACATTTTATTTGACCTTTATTTATTGTTACATTTTTCAGTAAAAAAAAAAGAAAAAGACAGGAGGTCTAGTCGGTTGCTGTGGTATAAGTGGAGTACCACACTCATGGACACACTGTTATACAAAAGTAATGCACTTCTGCTGCTATGACGTTTTACATACGCCTTTCAGTTCAAGAGTAACATTCAGCGATGAATAAATTCTATAAAAAGTCTAAGAGCTACACATTCTGGAAATCTACATTGTTAGGCTGTATGGTAACGGCTTCTGTAGCTGACTTGGAAACCCCACTGCATGTCACTATGGCTTAATTATAATTAAAAACAAACATTTATAGAGATCATGTTGTGTAAGAAGCCATTTTAACAGACAGAGTGCAATGTCTGCTTGAAGATGTCTAAAAGATGAATGTGTTTTCCTCACATAGTGACACAGGCTTTGATCGAGTTAGTTAGTTAGGTACCATAGTGAAATGGGCATACACATAACCATTGTAATCAAGTGCTAAAATGTCTGTGAGGTGCCTGCTGTATAGCATTACTTGCAGTTGTGAACGTTATTTGAAGAGTTTTTTCCAGTCCTTAACATAGATCATTTTGAGCTAATTGAGCTAAAAGATAATCATGCTGCAGAAAGGCCTTTGCAGAGTTTAACAATTTAATAATGATTATAGTAGTTTATTTTCTGTCGCGTGTATATTATACAGTATATATTATACTGGTGAATTGAGCTTCAGAGGTTTGTAACTGTAAATATAGTGACCCTGTTGTAAGGGTCAGTTATAAAGCAAGATATACAGTGAGTTTATAAACGCTACCAACTTAAACACATCATCTTGATCTACAGCCAGCTCACTTATCCTGGACTGTTCACTGTTATTTACCAATTTCTTCATGCCATAAATGGGTGGTACTACAGAATGTAGTCTGCTGCCAGTATAGGAGATTGACCCTTTTTATGGCCAATTCCAGGAGCCCTAAGAGCACTAGGATAAAGACCAGCAATGAGTAGTCAGGTATTTTCAGGTAAGTGTGTTTATATGATTGCAAGTTACTTTTAAGGTATACAGCAGGTGGTCTCTGTGTGAAAACTAACAAAGGGGTTTGCAAAATGTCTTGGTCTGGTGTTAATGTGGACCATGATCGGAAATGAATTGATTTCCCGGTTATATCAAAACGACCAAATAATGATGATGAACTGATGAATTCGGTGTGTGCAGGAAAATCACCAAACCCCAAACAAACACAGGACAGACCTTGTCAGCTCCTCAAAATGAATATAACATTGTTATCTGGCTGTTGGCAAATTTCATACTGTACATTTGTTTCTTTTGATTTAGCACTTATATTCAGTTAAATCCAATTGTCTAGATCATACTTGAAGTGCTGTGATCAGGGATCTCACATGATTAAAAATGACACGATTGATTATTGGTTTTCATGGTGACTGCTCCTGTCTAGAGAGACAGTGTAGCACACAGACAGTGAGTGTGTATCCTAGCAGTGGTGTGTGTGTGTGAACTTGTCGGGTTGTTCCATTGTGCAGTTTCTATCAGAAGTGTTGAAAGGGCATGAGTTTGTGTTAAATACCCAGTTCTATATATATATATATACATATATATATGTGTGTATGTGTCTGTGTATTTGTTTACTGTTTGTGTGTGTTGGAGTATGTGTTTCATGTTGTCTGGTTTGTGTTGCTTGCTGTAATAGTACTCAAGGTATTTATGGCAAAGTGTGCATCGTGAGTGGTTTGTGAGTAGTTGAGTGGTCTGTGGGCCTTGTTATCATAAATATTGTTTCCAGGTATTACTCTGAGATGCTGATACTTCTTATTTGTAGTGGTGTATGTTTGTCAGAAAGTATATTGTGTATGTGTATGTCTGTTTTCTTCTGGTTTAACATCTGGAAACATGAGCTTGATTTGAGTGCATCGTTCTAAAAGTTCTAGCTCTGTTTTAAGTCCTTATTAGTATTTCAAATATAAGATTGTCTTGTTTCTTTCATCTTGTCTCTTTCTGCTTTTTGCTTCCTCCTCTCCCTTCCCCACCTGTTCTCTCTCTGTTCTGCTGGCCCGTTCTGCAGGGGGAATAAAGAGAGCTCGAGCCGGCCATCGAGCAGTCGTCAAAGCAGCACCGACAGCGACATGAAGAGTCTGGAACCACGGCCATGGAGCAGCACAGACTCAGACAGCTCAAACCGCACACTCCGGCCTCCCGTTACCAAGGCCAGCAGCTTCAGTGGTATCTCCATCCTAACACGTGGAGATAGTCTGGGTAGCAAGGGCTCACAGGGCAGTGCCAGGGGCTCACGCACAGGTACACACCTTTGCAAAAACACCCAGGTCTACAGTAAAATTTACACCACTTCTGTTTGCTTGGTAAATCTAATTTGTAGAGCCCTCTGGTGCCTGAGAGGTGAATTGCAATTACAGGTATGGAGGGATCCATTTTCTCCACAAACGAGTATTCATTAATGTAACATGTAAGGATCTACAGCCCACTCTTGCACTGAGTGAGTCAGTGTTCATTAGTCAAACAACAGACTAAAACTTTTTGTGCCTGCCTCTGCCTGTCTGGAGTTTGTTTAAAACCATGTGGATAAGTGTCTAAACACTAAGTCTATAAATAAATGGTTTAAGCAGAAAAAATATAACATTTTGAACCTAAAAAGAGCAGTTCATGCAAGGAAGCCCACCAGTGTTACCAAGTCGAATTCATTTTGTATGAAGGAATGAGCAAAAACTTCAACCCTTTCTGCTTGATTTGATCACCAATTACCGGAAATGTTTGGTTGCTTCTCATGGGGGTCATATAAGTTACTGATAACAAAGGTTAACATACTTGGATAACTTTGTTCATCCAGATTTTTTACTTTGTAAGAAATAAACAGATGACACAAAACAAATTTTGTTTAATAGCTGAATGTTCTGGCTTTGTGAAACATACCTCAAACAAATTATATTAAAGTATTTTTCCAGATCAAGCAAGGGAAAATGTTGTGAAATCACTGGGTTTACCTAAAAGTTAAATGCTAACTCCCACCATCATTTATTTATTTTGTAGGTCTTCCTCTTGTAACTACAGAGGCTTGCCCCCAGCCACCTCAGCAGAGCCGCACGCTCCTGCCCTGTCCATCCAGCTGCCCCTCCAATGTTCCTCAGAGCCAGGCTCCACCACCACCTCCACAAACAGCTCTGCTGCCCACCCCTACTCACGCTCACACGCACTCTCACCCACAGCACCCCATTGGTAGCCACAGCCATAATCACATGCTGCCACAGGTGAGACAGCTGGCTTTAAAACAAAGTACACTTACCCACTGTATTTAAATTCACTGTTTGTGCATTCTATATTTATATTTTTAGAGATGTTTTTTGTTAACATAGCATCAAGCGTTGCTTAAGTAATGTGTGAGATATTTCATCCTTTGCTTTATACTTTTTTAAAGGTTTGTTTTTCTTTTTTGACGCCTCCTTTCTCGATCCCTCTAACATTCTTTTTTTTTTCCTTCCCTCTCCCTGTTTTTTATTTGTTTGCTGTTTCTCTCTGTCTCTCTCTCTCTCTATTGCACTTTCTTTCCCCTGACTGTATTTAGCCGGTGGCATCTCTGCAGCCTGCTCCGCAGCCTGTATCATACTCCAGCTCCTCCTGCCCTCAGGTCATCCTGCCTGTTTCTCCTTCTCAGCAGTATAACTTGGTACTAATTATTCTTTCCTGCTTTACATTTCCCTGCTATCTTCTCATCTTCTGTCATAATCTCTAAGCGGTACAATAAATTCTCAAGTAGCACAACAATTTGCCTACACTTTTCATCTTCTTCATATCTCTCTCTTTCACTTTACCCTTTCAATCGGACTCTCTTGCTGTTTCTCTTTGGAATCGGTAATAGTTTTCTGGTTATTAGGTTAAGTTTGCTCTGTGATGATTTCAATTACTGCGAGCCCTAGAGACAGCCAAAACAGTTGACTACTGAATACCGAGATTCATAACTGAAAATGTTCGATGAGTAAAAACTGCAAAAAAATCTCCAGTTTGTTTCTAGTCTTTGTGAACTTAATGAGATTTTCATCAGTTCATGTCTGACAACAGTCAGGTAGAGTTTTATAACCCCAAAGTTTAGCCCTTTAGAATGCCTTGTCACAAACCCACTTGTGGATGGTAAGACATCTATTTCAGATCTGCTCTTTGTCTACATAGATCATACTTAGTGCATGTATTTCCCCTCCTACCTTCTCTCTCAGGCTGATGAGCTGACGCCAGGTTTTGGACAGATGTCTTTGAGCCGTCAGGGCTCCAGTGAGGCTCCAGAGCCACCAGGACTCTATCAGCCTCCACCTGCCGTGTTATCCCAACATCCTCCGCCACAGCCAGGCTACATAATTGCCCCGCCTCCGTCCAGCTACCAGCCGCCCACAGCCCATCCACACCCCCCTCCACCAGCTCCACCCCCAGCTCAGCCCGTACTGCAAACAGCTCCGCCCACACAGGGCTACATGCAGCCCCCTCCACCACCTCAGCAGGTGCGACTTAAACTTACAACAGAATGGTCATAAATGACACATTGTCATTTATCCTGTAAAAAATCTTATGTAGAGCTCATTTAAACCACGATTTTGTCACTTTGGTCACATTTTGGTCAGGACTTCTATTATTTTGTCTACTTTACTGTACACTACAAATTGGGCAAAAATGAAAAGCTGCTGAATTTGACGGCTGGTTTGAATTGCACAACATTATAGCACTTCCCAGACTGAAAATGGAAGGTGTTTGAGTGTACCCAAGAAGTGGCAAATAAAATGAGACATAAATATGCATTCTACACTTATTTATGAATACTGATGTTCTGTCATCTAGAAACTGAGGAAAGAAAATAAGGAAGATATTGTTCCTTTTCGGTTAAATGAACTACCACCAAAATATCTCTTGCTTTGCTGTTTTAGATAATGAGGTGTATGCTGAACATTTTTTTCATTCAAGAATTAACAAACACAGTGCACTCTGGTTGTGTGTGTGTCTTTCAGTTGTAGAGATGCCATTTCAGAAGCATGTAAAATACAGTTATAAATAGGTTTTTATTTTACAAAGGTATAGTGATGCACAGAGCTTCTTAACGCTTACAGGGCAACTCTCAGCTAGTGAGCTCTGCATTGTAATGGTATTGGGGATTAGAGATTATCTAATGTCTGTGGCTTTTTGAGAATATCCTATTTAAATTAAACTTGCTGTATGTGTATATATTTGTGCAAAACGATAGCAATGATGCATCAGCCTTTTCACACTATAACTGAGCATCAGCAAGTCCTAATTGCTCTCTCTTTTTTTTTTTCCTCTTTTCTCTCAGATCCAGGTGCAGTATTATTCTGCTGGTGGACAGTATCCAAGTTCAGGACAACAGTACAGGTCCATGTCCCACCAGGTGTCGTACCCTGCTCAGCGCTCTCAGCCCATGCCACCGCCAGCACAGCCCTCTGGTTAGTCTATACCTCTTGCTTTCACTATTGCTTTTTCCTGTCCATCCTAAGCATATGATGTGTTTTTTCCCCCCATATTTTATTCCTGGGTCAATATAGTTTGCTTATTAGGGACCAGATATGTTTACATGCACAAATGCAGCTGATGGTATTAATTAAAATTAGATTAGGGTGATCCAATAAAGGCTGATATGCACAAGCATCATGCTCCATGCTGACCAACATGCTGTGGGGAAAAAAAATCCTCTGAAAGAAAATCTATATTTCCTGCACCTCACTGCCAGGGGTGATGTGAATTTGTGATGCAGTATTTACAATAAATATTGCTGTCCATCCTTTCATTAAGTTTCTTAACTCTTCTGACCCTGTGTACATCATAAAGAGATATCTGCCTTTCCTCTTTGACATGCCAAAGCTGGCCATAGCCTTCTCTCAGCTTACAGCTTCAATGAGAATGAATGCTCTATTTTTTTTGAAGAACCCTCTAGAACCCCTAGCCTTAAATTTCTAGCACTCTGACTGCATAGTGATGCTAATGTCAAAACAGCATGCTCAGCTGGCAATTTGAACCCTGTTTTGGAGTCATGTCCAGCAGCCAAAACAGATACAGTACTAGCTACACATGGCTACGTATACTGATGACTGATAACTGAAGATAAGCCTGCAAGCAGATATGACTCAGCTAACATTTAGATTTCTGAAGCTGATACTGTGCAGCTCAGAAGCTCATGTCACCAGAGCCCTCCTTATAGCCCAGTGACCACACATCCTTCCTGTTTCTTATTTGAGGAGCATGGGGATGCTTTGTCCTTAAGCTAAGGCTATACATATTTTTTCCAGGCTGAAAATGACACAGAAGCTGAACTGATGTTTATGTTCAGCGTTAGCAGCATCTGAGAGGCCCCTGCTAGCTCACAAATATCACTTCCAGGATCTGTGGTAGCCCCTCCAAAGAAGTTACTTGAGTTGGATTTGATGGTGCTATTCAACCTAGATTACTGAATGCGGTCTTTCACTCGGCACCATTTGTCACAGAATATGGCATAGTGCAATTTTTAAGTTTGCTGTAGTCACTGTCAAATGTTTTTTGTGATTATTATTATTATTATTATTAGTCCATAATACAGTAGTGGCCAAATCCCACCCACCAATAAGTTCTCCTCCTTATAGCTCAAAGATACTCATAATTGGCTAATGATGGTGAGACTGACTGGACAAAGGGTATGTCACCCCTCCTATCTAAAAGAGCATGGCCAGTTTGCTCTATTATGGATGCCTGTTGATTTGACCATATTTGATCATCTCCGGACTAAAGCTTTTCTTTTGTGCCATGTGGAAGCCCTACTGCAGTAGAGTTTAATGCTAAAATAGTGTACATAAGTGATGACTGAAGGGAGATACTTGGTGTGTGTAACATTTGCATGTACTACTATAAAGTATCAGTTCATAGAGGTAGTTTTTGCCTGTTTAACATCTGTCTCTATTTTAACGGCAGTATTTATAATAATCATTATTCAAAATAATGTTTGTTTAAAATTAGGCCATATGAAAAGTTAGACTTTTAATTTGTCAGTATCAAAAGAAATCTACTTTCTCAAGCTTCATTAGTCACAAAACAGGAAAAGCAGTAAATCATATGCAGTAATCAAATTAAATTCTATATTAAAAATGTTTTGTCTACTAAGGTGCTGAATATAGCTAGCACTCGATGATTTTCAGCCAGATTTCTTATCAGATTATGTTTTGTCTATTAGTTGTCCTTTGTAAGCAAGGTAACGTTTTTTTAATGCAACGTTAAAAGTATTGGGCAATTTTAGAATAAAACAATTTAACTTGTTTTAATATTAAAAGTGTAACTTGTCACCTTGTCACTGGTCTCCAATCTTCTTGGGTTCTGGACCTTGTCAAAACCAGACCCCAACAAATCTACTTGACAAGGCATGATGTTTACCAGAAAGATTTTTTCATTGAATTCTAGCTGTGAAAGCTTATCACAGACCCTTTTCTTTAGTATGTTTAGCATGTCAGAGAAAGGTCTAGTACAGAAATCACAGGACTGGTTGGCATCAGTTAATTTGTGCAAGGCTTATTTATATGTCCTTGTTGTCCCAGAACAAAAATGCATTTAATGTTTTCCTTCCAAATTAAAACTCCTGTCTTTTACCATCTTCCTGGTGCCATGGGTGTTTTAAGATGCATGCAAGGGGCCTCTTTGCCCTGATCTGTAGCATAAGGATATTGCCTTTCTTGGATTACTGGCACTCATGTACTCCCACCAAGGAACCAGACATTTGGCACATACATACCGGTGTATTTCCTCACAGTGATTCACAATTTATAAGCATGAGGCTAGATCCAAGGTGAATGCTAGTGAGCCTTTAACCACATCGTGTAGCAGGTAACGCTAGCCAAATTTACAACACTGTCTTATTTAGAGGATGCTAGGCCTAATGAGTGCAGCCTTATCAGCAGTTATCCTGGGCTTGCTGGAGCTACAGACCTGTTCTCAGCCTACAGCTGGAAATGAGCTGGTTTTCACAGCAAGAGAGGCCCAAGCTCTAACTTGAAGTTTATTCTCCTGAAGTTGGGGCCCTGAGGCCCATTGCTAGTCGGCCTTGGTGACTTTCTTGAGCAGATATGTTGTCACAAATGGACAGAGATTTGGCACCCTCAGCCAGGTCCTCTGTGTCTGTGGGCATGGCTTCATGGGCTGCATCTTCAATGGAGGACTGCAGCATAACCCTTAAGTGAATGTTGTTCCTCAAATGGTATGAACTTCATTTGATGGACTCAGTACACTGCCAAATTCCCATGCTGACTGCAGCTTCATGGATACCATGTCTCTGTAGGCTATAATATGCTTACTACAGCTTTTTTTGAAATAGCTAAAGCAATTGCATCCACCACAAATCCCTAGGAATCTCACATGGACCCAGACCCCCACCTTCCCCATTGTGGTGAAGTCCCTTAAGACCCCTTCTTACATGGTATGATATTTTATGAATCAGTAAATTGACTGTGCAGTGTTCTATGCAGCTGAGCCTGCAGAATGTTTCTTGTTGTGCCCTAACGTATTAAACATAGACAAGACCGCAAACATCCCATCCTCAGATCAATGCTTTATATCCCACTGACTAAGGAACAGGGGGCTTTCTTGAATAAGAAGATCCTGGCCATAGACAGACTGATATATATACTGATATCTATATCACATGTCTGTTACATGTCAGTTTACAAAGACTGTCTCTTCTCAGTATTGTGAGTTCTGCAATCACATATAAGCTCCTTTTTAATAGGTTTAATAGGTTTTCATGACATAACTGACTTAAATTATTCTGGTGATTCCAGCCAACCCTGATGACTAGGGGGTTTTATAGGATCATAATTAAATACGTGGTTATTACTACTGTTGTTCAGGTTACACATTTGTATGAATGAGGGTTTGGTGAAAAGTCTTTCTTTTCCAGATGTCCAGTTAAAAATGTAATTACCTCCCTTCTTTTATTATTTGTTAGACCTATATAAAATGTCATGGTTTACGTTCAGCTTATGTTTGCTTATCATTTTCTTATTCAGTCTAAATGTGGTCATTGTTTTTGCCGAATCAGCTCCTCTCCAGCCCATCATGGCCAGTCAGCAGCCAGCATACCAGGGAATGATGGGAGTTCAGCAGCCACAGAGTGCCAGTATCATGAATTCTCCACGTCCAGGCATGAGTGGACAGATTCAGGGCATGGTGGTACAGTACACACCTATGCCTTCTTATCAGGTAGTGTAAGTGTTTGCCATGTGCATGTAGAAATGTTCTTAACTGGTATATAGAAACTTTTGTGCAACAAACACCCCTGTGCCTTCCCTAGGTGCCTGTAGCTAATGAAACCCAGCCTGTGGTGCAGCAGCAGTACCAGCAGCCTGTCATGGTGCCCGTTAGCCAGTCTGTTCAGGGTGCAATGCCAGCCGCCCCACCCATGCCAGTCTATTACAGCGTCCTGACGCCGACACAACAGAACAGCACAAGGTAATGAAACCATAATACAGAACACTTGCACACGACTATACACTTCTACTAGAAAGCATACATAGTATGTAATTGTGTGTGTGTGTGTGTGTATACACATTTCAGTCCTTCTGTGAGCTACCTGCAGCCTCCCAGTTCAGATCAGTACCAGATGACTCAGTCCCCTTCCCCTTGCAGTCCTCAGCAGATACAGCAGCAGTATTCAGGTATCTGAATAATTTGGCACATTTTTTACTTGGTTAATGTTTCTTTTCTCAATAGCAATATCAGGGTGAAAGCAATTGTGTAAATACTCAAAGAATACAAGGCTAATACAAGTAATTTTATATACTGGTCATTTACAAAAAAAATTTCTGCATATAATATCTGGCTTTCTCTGCTTTTCATTTGGCAATTCCTAGTTTTCCTGTTTCATAAATAGCTCTAAAACTCTAGCTAAATATTTTGCCCATTTACTCAATACCTTGATCAACAAATATCAGTAACCAAATCCATTCTTCTCCTAGAATATTCCAAATTTAAAACTATATGTAAATGGTTAAATCTGCACCTCATTGGTTGCTAGACACACCATCAGCTATGTTAGACAAATCAGACAGAACACGAAGGACAGTGTGTCCTATTGCAAAACATACTGAGTCTGAATCTTAAAAATACATAAACTTCTGCTGCTAAATATGATGGCAAGTGTCACGTTGTATGTAACACAATTATAATATATTATAATAATTATAATAATTTGTTCCATTTGTTTTCTGCAGCTTGTTAAAGCACCTCATAGTTAATGTTTGTGGCAAATAAGTAACCACTACACTCTTGTGTAGCTGAAACTGTCAATAATGGAAATCCCAACAGATGTCCCATGCCCATTAGCCATTCCGGCTTTACAAACACTTAAAAGTACATACAAGTTATCTAAATTGATGTCGTAACATAGTACCCTGTTTTGAACTGTTGTCTTAAAACTTGTATCTAAATATTTAAAAGAGTTCTCCAGACTGGAAGACAGCCACCAATCTCAACATCATTATTTACTGCATTCTTGTGCTGTGTTGAACCTGGTCCAGCACCTGCTAACCTTTTACAATCAAAGAAGTAATAGTGGTCATTGCCATGATCTTTGCCACAAATAGATGTTCTTACCTTTCACCCCCTTTCATCTAGTTTAGTCAGACAACTGAGCTCAGGGATGTACCTACTCTTATCTCCATTAGACAGTAGCTAGTGTTAGTTCTGTTTATATCACTACCTAAATGATACACAGGGATAGTTTACATTGTTACCATCAGTTTGTTTGATCAAAGACTTTTACCCAGTTAAACAGATGAGAACGTGTGTGTGTCTGTGTGTGTCTCTGTGTTTTTTGGTTAGGAGTGCCACCTCCTGGTCCAAGTGTTATGGTGATGCAGTTGAGTGTTCCCAATGGGCCACAGCCTACCCAGAATCCTCCCATGGTGCAGTGGAATCCCTGCAAGTATTACAGTGTGGAACAGAGACCCAGCAAACCTGAGCCACAGGTATTACACATGCATCTCTCTCTCTCTCTCTCTCTCTCTCTCTCTCTATGTTTCAAAAATGTTCTACAATTTTTGTACTGTACGTTATGCTAAGCAGTGTGTGTTAGTAGGTACAATTTATCTACCTGAGACACTCTCTATAGCCGGATCTGAAAAGGCACATTGTGCACAGTATGCCCTGTTTTCCTTTCCTTTCCTTTATTCTTGTTATCCTTATCTTATCAACAGAACATTTGGCCAAAATGTGTGCTGGGGGCTGTACCAGAGTGATAGCTAACTTGCTTTTATTTCAGTTTATGTGCAGCCAGCTAGTGAAGATGTAAATGTCTAGTTGTAGTATAGGTGTAAAAATAATGGAGAAACAATAGACTGAATAAATAAAGACACACTGAATAATAATTACAATCCATTTATCTGATTCAAGACGGCAGTTTTGCAATGAAACCCACAAAATATTGTGATTTACATGCATGTAGTAGAAGAGTAACAGGGAAGTGATTAAGCCAGTGATGGTAGGAGATCAGTACAGAAGGAAAGATATCCACCCAGAAGTAAACCTGCATGAAAGTGAGTCCATTATTATTGTCCCCTTGTGATTTTCTTTGCGTTAGTATGACATGAACCATGGGAGATGAAAATGGTCCATTTCTACTGTATAGCAGTCTTATTATGACAGTCCTAATACACAAAGTAAATAGCGGGACCTGTATTTGTGACAGTACTACTCCTAACCTCTCTCTCTCTTTCTCTCTCTCTCTCTCTCTCTCTTTCTCTCTCTCTCTCTCTCTCTCTCTCTTTCTCTCTCTCTCTCTCTCTCTCTCTCTCTCTCTCTCTCTCTTTCTCTCTCTCTCTTTCTCTCTCTCTCTCTCTCTCTCTCTCTCTCTCTCTCTCTCTCTCTCTCTCTCTCTCTCTCTCTCTCTCTCTCTCTCTTTCTCTCTGTAGGTCAGCACTCAGTTGAGTAGTCCACTGGCATCTCCTACTCAGTCACCCACTCCCACTCCATCAAGCAGTGGAAACAATGTGTGTCCTGGACTCGGCCCACTGCCTCTCATTTCCCAGTTTCCAAGGCCTGGTGGACCCACACAAGGTAACACTAATTTCACTCCACAGTATGTATTGTCATTTTTGCACCACAACGTGACACCTTTTCAATACAGAGGTAGAAATAAATATACACGATATAAAATAAGCATATGTTTACAGTATATATTTCTAATTGTGTATATATAGTTATAAAACACATTATACACTATAATCACATTAGACTTTACAGTAAATATACACATTGCATCACTTTGCTTAATATTTTTTGAGCAGAATTGCTCTAACGATGCCTTGTTACTCATTTGTAATTACTATAACATAAGTACAAAATTCTGTAGATGATTACTTGCATACATAACTATTAACAGGATTAAACTAGTATTAGACGCGTAATATAAATCGGGTCAAAGATAAAGAAGACCAGTGTGAAAAAAAACCTTATCTGTTTCTCTATGGCATGTAGCTATCTAATAACTTGATGAAAATATGTGATGCAGTGTGTGAGGAAATCACACTTAGTCAGCTAGGTTTTAGACATCTTAAGGGAGACCACCTGTTTTTACCACCATGTTTGTTACACTGGCTTCTTTACCATCATCGTCTTTGAAGGAAGATGGCCAAGGCAAGATTAAAACAAATATTTCCATGCAGTTTTACAGAAATATATTCTTAAACTTGTCAGCCACAGTGATATCATACGGGGTTTCCCAGACCACGAAGGATGGAGGCATATACACAATGATGTCAGAGATATCAGTTGTATGTGTCACTGTCACCCTGCTAGCCAACAGATCAGTGTGACCTGATTATGTTCTACTGTACACATACAAACACAAACACACTGGATCTGGTTTCCCTACTGCTCTACTGATAGTGTGGTCTTGCTCCAGAAACCCTAAACACTTTGCTGTGTGTATGATACAGGAGATGGGCGCTATTCGTTACTAGGGCAGCCACTGCAGTACAGCTTGTGTCCTCCAACCATCATGCACAACCATAGCCAATCCTCGTACAGCTCCCACCAGGTGAGTATGCATGCATAAACATAGTGATTTTCTCATATACACTTTCTTGCAGTCTCTTGCAACTTATCTGCCCTCTTTTAAATCCTCTTTCTTATCACGTTTTTTTTCCTCTGAGAGATCCTTGTGAAATCATAAAATTTGTCTGTCTATCCACAGAGCTCAGGAGTGATAAAGCATGGAGCCAGAGGAAAGAAACAGACACTGAAATCTGCCTCTACAGATCTAGGCACTACTGACGTGGGTATGGCCCCCCCCCCAACACACACAATGTATATGTGAATCAGCTTCAGTACTAAATCAACACACTGAGCAGTATGGCCAAAATAGCAGATGATGATGATTTTCATATCTTTGATATTAATTTTGGATTTCAGTTTTAGTTTGAATAAATGACATTGGCCATCTCCTATAACTGAAGTCACTGTTGAGAGTGAGGATATTTGGTACCCACAGTAGCCTGTGTAGTGTAGTGTGCAGCCATAGCATTTATCTATACCTCTGCTAATCAGTGAGTACATCTTGTCAATATTTTAGAGCCAGTGTTGCCGAGTGACATGATGCTGTGTTCTCCATACATAGATGGCAGTGCAGCAGTTAAACTTAAAAAAAAAAAAAAAAAAAATCTTCACTGTGTTATGACTGGCAAGCTACTCGATGCATGCCTTCACAGTATCAACCCATTTCTCTGTGCAGTGGTGAGTCGTGTGCTGGAGGTTACAGACCTGCCTGAGGGCATCTCTCGCACAGAGGCTGAGAAGCTCTTCAACCAGCTCTCGATGTGCGGGGCCAAGATCCAGTGGCTGAAGGAGCCGCAGGCATCGCGGGGAACTGGCACAAACCCAGCACATGGAGCTCCTGGGAACGGGGCAGTAGGAAAGAGTGACACCCACGACCCAGCACACCTCTACACCGTGGTGGCAGTGTTCCCCAACACCATGGCTGCACAGAGTGCTTCCTTTAAGCTTAACAACAGTGGAGGGAGTCTGTTCAAACTGCGTGCTGCCAAAAAGAACTATGACTTGCGTGTACTGGAGAGAGCTAGCTCACAGTGAGGAAAGAGAGAGAGAGCGGGAGAGGAGTGGAGTGGAAGAACAGAGAGAAGAAAGAGATCATTCTGATTTTCTCAGTCTTTTTTTTGTATCATTACGCAAAGAGGACATAACGCACGTAAGCATGTGTACCTCTGTTGTACCTCTGTATATATAATTCCTTATGTACACACAGATGCGCACACACTTACACACATGGCCATGCACTGGACAGAGGGTGTTGGACAGGCTCCTCCTCCCCAACTTTTTCTGTCTCTCTTTTCATCCTGTCTCTCCTTCAGTCATCATATGCCTTCTCTCTCCCTCTCACTGGCTCATATTTCCTCTATCATGTTCTTTTTCTGATGCTTCTCTCTCTCTCTCTCTCTCTCTCTCTCTCTCGCTTGCTCTCTTTCTGCACTTTCAAGATGGCTTTCTCTCTTCTTTCTCCCTCTTGCTTTCCGTTTGCCTTAATGCTCTTGTGGACTTCTGTATTGCGCTGTTCTTTCTCATATTCTCTCTCTCTCTCTCTCT
Organism: Hemibagrus wyckioides; assembly: GCF_019097595.1. NCBI lineage: Eukaryota > Metazoa > Chordata > Actinopteri > Siluriformes > Bagridae > Hemibagrus > Hemibagrus wyckioides. The sequence continues at coordinate 18,478,439 of NC_080720.1, read as the reverse complement.
CTCTCTCTCTCTCCTCTCTCTCTCTCTCTCTCTCTCTCTCTCTCTCTCAGATAAAATATTGAAATATTGTTCCTCTTTTGTTCGATATATTTATATAAGTGATGTAAGGATTATAAGAAATCTATATATTCAGTGATTTTTTTCTCCCGGTGGATAAGTTAAAGTTCCTTTACAACCTTGTCCCTCTTTCCTCCCTTCTCCTCATCCCCCTTCCTACATTCTCTCGTCTTTTCCTTCTTCATCATTGTGTTTTGCATCTTTTTTTGTGACAGCTGTGCAGAAAGTTATCTGAGGTATTTAAGTGCACAAAGATTGCAAATGTCTACTGTAAATTCCATTTATTCTGTTCTTTTTGTTTGTTTTTAAAAATATAAAAGAAGACAAAAGAAACCCCTTTGTGTGTGTGTGTGTGTGTGTGTGTTCTTGAATGATTAGGAACTGAAGAGGTCATTTGTAGAGAATGAGTGGTGAGAGATATAAATGTATCATTTATATTTTGTTTTATTTGATATACATTTTTATTTTAATATATTATATAGGGAGTTCTCCCCGTGCTTGGTGGGTTTCCTCCGGGTGCTCCGGTTTCCTCCTACATTCCAAAGACATGCTTCTAGGTTCTACTGCTAATGCTTCTACTGATTGGAGTCTCTAAATTGCCCGTAGTGTGTAATTAATGAAAGTGAATGAGTGTGTGTGTGTGCGCCCTGTGATGGGTTAGCACTCTGTCCAGGGTGTATCCTGCGTTGATGCCCGATGATGCCGGAGTTAGGGCACAGGCTCCCCATGACCCGAGTATAGCTCGGATAAGCGGTACAGACAATGAAATGGAAAAATATATTAATATTTTGGGTCTTAAGATTACTGAATCACTGAGAAATCAGTTCAGATTTAAAAAAAAAAAAGATATCGAAACCCCTCCGATGAATCAATTAAACTATATAGAATATAATAGAATGAATAGATCAGATTGGTGTATATTAATGCACTTGCTCTAATACTTTGTTGCCTAAGCTAATTCAGAGGAACTGATATGGCAGGCATTCTGTTTACATGGACTTAAAGAAGGTCAAGTGTGTTCTTGTCTGCTAAGTCTTATTCAGAAGGGACTATCAGTTAGAGGATTTGAGGATTTGAATGGTCCATTTGGCTTGTTCATGTTTTCAGTGGGGTATAAACTCCTGACAGGTGCAGCTGTTTCAAATACTGTTTATGGTCCTCACACATTGACTCACACACTTCCAAAAGGACTGGGACATGACTCCTCAGAATTCCCCACCTGTTGGGAGTGGGTGATGGGTTTGAGTTCAGATCTCACTTCACAGATTGCTCACTTCCCTGAATCAGCCATTGTGAAGCCCAAGCTAACAAATTGACTAAGGTAAGATTTTACATTCGAGCATATTTTAACTTGTGAAAGAGCTACATTTTTATTTTAGATGATGTTTTAGAATAGCTTGGGTTTTTGTTTAAGATTTAAATATAAACCATGTAAAAAATATTTTGAAGAGCTGTAATGTAATATATAATTTATAATTTTGCCACTGCATCCCCAAAAAAGACAAATCCTATTTAATTTATAATCATTTATTTAACGTGTGATTTCTGCTACAAACTGAACCACACATTAATATCCTTTCTGTTGACTGATCAGTACATACACATACTTGTAATATTATATAAGTGTGAAGACCTTTCGTATGTTTTGCTTGACAGTTGAATATGCTTATAATACAGAATCATGGTTTAAAATCTATTTTAAAATGCTAAAAATAAAATAAATCCAAATTTGGTTCCTGTATGTTCTGCGATGAAGATGCCTTATGTTTAATGTTACAGCGCCCCCTGTTGGTTGTACAGTAGTTTTGCAGCTTGCCATGTCTCAGTTTGACCAGTAAGTGTCTAGCATATCACTCATCTTTTTCTTATTCTTGACCAGTATTTCAGTGTTTTTTAATCTAATCTCTATCCAGTGCATCTCTAACCTTCATCATTTTACCCAGTAATTTTGATATTCTGAAAAGAAACTAAAAGTTTATAGACCAGATTTTTGCAAATTTAACGGCAATGTGCATTCTCTGATCAGCCATAACATTAAGGCCACCTGCCTAATATCCTTTAATCTTATGCCTCCAAAACAGCTCTGACCCGTTAAGTCGTGGACTCCACAAGAGTGTGCTGTGGTATCTGGCACCAAGACCTTAGCAGCAGATACTTACTAAATCTTATATGTTGTCAGGTGGAGCATCCATGCATCAGATTTGTTTGTCCAGCACATCCTACAGATTCTTGATCAGAATGAGATCTGGGGAATTGGGAGGCCAAATCAACTTTTTGACATCTTCCTCAAACCATTCTGAACAATTTTTGCATTGTAGCAGGGTGAATTGTCCTGCTGAAAGAGGGATGTTGTTGCCATGACAGTGCATACTTGGTCTGCAGCAATATTTAGCTAGGTGCTACTTTTCTAAGTAACATCCACATGAATGCCAGGACCAAAGGTTTCCCATCAGAATATTGCCCAGAGCATCACACTCCAATGACTTGCCTTCTTCCCAAAGTGCATCCTGGTGCCATCTCTTCCCCAAGGAAGTGACACACACACACACAGCCACATGTGAAAGAAATCTCCGTTCATCAGACCAGACCAGCTTCTTCCATTGCTCCGCGGTCCAGTTTTTAAGCTCACATACCCATTTTGGGTGCTTTCGTCGGTGGACAGGAGGCAGCATGTGTATTCTGACTGGTCTACACAGGGCTACACACACCAAGCTGTGATGCACTGTGTGTTCTGACACTTCTTTCATAGCCAGCATTAACTTTTTTGAGCTACAGTAGTTTTCTGTGGGATTGGAAAAGACAGTCTAATCATTGCTACCCACGTGAATAATATTGGTTGCCCATGACCCTGTCGTTGGGTCACCAGTTGTCCTTCCTTGGACACTTTTGGCATGTACTAACCACTGAATACTGAGAACACCAAACAAGACCTGCTGTTTTGGAGATGCTCTGACCCAGTCATCTAGCCATCACAATTTGACCTGTGTCAAAGTCACTCAGGTCCTAACACTCGCCCATTTTTCTTGCTTCTAACACACTTTGAGAACTGACTGTTCACTTGATGCCTAATATATCCCACCCCTTGGCAGTTGGCATTGTAGCGATATAATCAAAGATTTTCATGTCAAGTGTTTTTATTTTATGCTTGACCTGTGTGTGTGTCATGGCTGTGCTGGTGAAAGAGATCATCAGAGATCAGATATTTTTTCGCATCAATAGTACAATTCATTACATACTCTGTAGTATCCTTTCACTTAAGTCACTTCACCTCAGCGTTTTGCTGCCCACAGATCGGATGATAAGGACTCCCTGGACCTCCATGACAATCCTCCTGTTCCTGACAACATAGTGAAGGAGGATAACAACACAGTAGGTTCAGTAGCCCCCTATCCTAGCTAGCTTGTTATCCCTGTATCAGCAGCTGGTTGTGTCTGTCGTTGCTTTGAAATATATTTCGGAGCAAAAATCAAAACCCCATTCTTCAAATCTTTGCTAAGAATGATATCAGAGTTATTTTTATATTCCCATGTGTGAAAGAAAGGTCAGGTCATGCACTGGACAGTGTACTTGGGAGGTGAAAACAGATCACAGGCAGCAACAGGGCCTTCTCAAAATGGAGGCTCTCAATAGATTTCAGATATTCTTTGCATGTTAGTCATCACAGGGTCAAATCTCTGAAATATTTCAGGCATATCAGGTGTTCTCAAACTCTGTAGCTAGGGACCTAATGTTTATTTCATGAGCACTATTTAAATGTGTACAGTTCTATTTTGTTTATTAGAGCCATAGAGGGTTTTTTTTTATTTTTATTAATTAATGTACATTCCACTGGCACAACACATTAGGTCAGAGTTGACATTATTTACAGGCTATTATTTTCGCGTTATTGGGGTTTAGATTAAACGCATTTAACATTTAAAATAAATTTAGATTTAGAAATAAATATTTTAAATTGAAAATATGGTCTGTATGGACTGTCTTTTTTGTTCAATGTGGAATCAAGCAGTTGTAATGGTTGAGGAAATATTTACACGCAAGTGGTTCACACCAGAATTTTTTTATTTCTTCATTTCTTGTTATTTCTTCTCCCATAAGACAGCAAAGCAGATTGTGCCCAATAATAGACTGTAGATATAATAATATGCTAGTTTTAACACAGTCTTATAATGGTGCATGTGTGGCAATGGGTTTTAATCCCACTACTGGAGATGTCACACCTCTGTGTGATTTGTTCTCTCAGGTCTACTTTATCTACGATGAAGAGGTAGAGGAAGAAGAGAAGGAGAAGCCTCCACCACCGGAACCAGTTAAACCCATCAATAATAAACCACACAAGTTTAAAGACCATTATTGCAAGGAGCTCCAATTCTGTGATGTGTGTGCACGCATGATTGTTCGTAAGTCTGATTCGGTGCCATATTCCTGGGTTGTTTTTTTTGGCTATGAGATGTTTAATCACTATTTTCTGTTTTGCAGTTAACAATAAATTTGCACTGAGGTGTAAAAACTGCAAGACCAATATTCATCATCAGTGTCAGAGCTACGTCGAATTCCAGCAGTGCTTTGGGAAAATTGTGAGTAGTAATAATATACTGGTATGCTTGTCTCATATAAAGTAAATTTAATAATAAATGAACTACTTCTGTATGCCCTGCTCTGTATGCTGTTGTGGACTTCTTTATTGCACTTCTCTCTCTCTCTCTCTCTCTCTCTCTCTCAGCCTCCAGGTTTTAGACGGGCATACAGCTCTCCTCTCTACAGCAGTCAGCAGAATGCCACGATTAAAGAGCTGCTTCCATTCTGTACATGGTTTACCTTCTCAAGTCTCACACAGTCTTCATTAGTCTCACCTAAACCCAGTCTGGTTGTTATATTGATTGATAATATTGTTCTTTTTGGGTTTTTAAAATTTTTATAAACTTTCTCTACAGCACAGTCTAACCGCACTGACCCAGTCTTTGAGACTCTGCGTATTGGGGTCATCATGGCCAATAAGGAAAGGAAGAGAAGATCAGAAGATCAGAAGAAAAACGTAAGGTCTTTAATAAAGTGAGAGAGAAGTGTTTGTATTTATTACTCAACACAAATGGCGAACTCTTCTACTGTCCTAGATGATGATGATAATGGAAGAAGAGGAATCCCAACCTAAAGCTAAAGAAGGGGAAGGAGAGACCTGTTAGTAATGCTTACAGATTTTATAGTAATTTGTTACAAATGCTAACAATGTTTAAATAAAAAGATAGTCAGTGTAACAAAAGCCCACAACTCTGCCTAGGGAGCCAAGAGATGGAAAAGAAGGACAAAACCACAGATGATAAGGTCAGAGACTACAGCCCAGCTCTAATCATCATGCTGAAAACTATTTGGGACAGCTTCATTTGACCCGGATGTGGACATAAATTAAGATTTATGGTGTGTTACAGATGAAGAAAACTCAGCTGGGCAAACTTGGAGTCTTCTCTCAGTCACACTACTACTTGGCCCTGTACTGTTTTAAAGCCATTGAGAAAGATGACCTGGACCTGCAGTAAGTGAAAATAAAGTCCAGCCTAGCTGATTTTATGCTTTCTAGCTTATATACTCCCCTCATAATTAAAGCTATCATTGAATCTGTCATGTGTTTGTGTTCAGGTCTGTCTTTGCTCAGTAACAGAGTTTATCCTTAATTACCTGTGTGTGTTTCAGTCCTGGGGATCATGTAACAGTGATAGATGATTCCAATGAGGAGTGGTGGAGAGTAAGTTTTCAATTATTTAATGTTAAACATTATTATATTGACTTATTGATTACTCAGAATATGTGTTGATGCATTTTCTGTAACAGCAGCACTGACAGGAGTTCCAACAAAGGATGGATGGATGGATGGATGGATGGATAGATAGATAGAGATACACACACACACACACACACACACTATATTGCCAAAAGTATTCGCTCACCCATAATCAGAATCAGGTGTTCCAATCACTTCCATGGCCACAGGTGTATAAAATCAAGCACCTAGGCATGCAGACTGTTTTTACAAACATTTGTGAAAGAATGGGTCGCTCTCAGGAGCTCAGTGAATTCCAGCGTGGAACTGTGATAGGATGCCACCTGTGCAACAAATCCAGTCGTGAAATTTCCTCGCTCCTAAATATTCCACAGTCAACTGTCAGCTGTATTATAAGAACGTGGAAGTGTTTGGGAACGACAGCAACTCAGCCACGAAGTGGTAGGCCACGTAAACTGACGGAGCGGGGTCAGCGGATGCTGAGGTGCATAGTGCGAAGAGGTCGCCAACTTTCTGCAAAGTCAATCGCTGCAGACCTCCAAACTTCATGTGGCCTTCAGATTAGCTCAAGAACAGTGCGCAGAGAGCTTCATGGAATGGGTTTTCATGGCCGAGCAGCTGCATCCAAGCCATACATCACCAAGTGCAATGCAAAGCGTCGGATTCAGTGGTGTAAAGCACACCGCCACTGGACTCTAGAGCAGTGGAGACGCGTTCTCTGGAGTGACGAATCGAGCTTCTCCATCTGGCAATCTGATGGACGAGTCTGGGTTTGGCGGTTGCCAGGAGAACGGTACTTGTCTGATTGCATTGTGCCAAGTGTAAAGTTTGGTGGAGGGGGAATTATGGTGTGGGGTTGTTTTTCAGGAGCTGGGCTTGGCCCCTTAGTTCCAGTGAAAGGAACTCTGAATGCTTCAGCATACCAAGACATTTTGGACAATTTCATGCTCCCAACTTTGTGGGAACAGTTTGGAGCTGGCCCCTTCCTCTTCCAACATGACTGTGCACCAGTGCACAAAGCAAGGTCCATAAAGACATGGATGACAGAGTCTGGTGTGGAGGAACTTGACTGGCCTGCACAGAGTCCTGACTTCAACCCGATAGAACACCTTTGGGATGAATTAGAGCGGAGACTGAGAGCCAGGCCTTCTCGTCCAACATCAGTGTGTGACCTCACAAATGCGCTTCTGGAAGAATGGTCAAAAATTCCCATAAACACACTCCTAAACCTTGTGGACAGCCTTCCCAGAAGAGTTGAAGCTGTTATAGCTGCAAAGGGTGGACCGACGTCATATTGAACCCTATGGATTAGGAATGGGATGTCACTTAAATTCATATGCGAGTCAAGGCAGGTGAGCGAATACTTTTGGCAATATAGTGTAGATAGATAGATTCTTGGCTGGTGATTAAACGCTTTCGCATATGATAACAGGGACTAACTTTTATTTTCTGCAACATTAGATGTATCTACAAAAGGATAAAATATATGTCTTTAATGTTTAATAAGCCTAAAAAATGCATCATGGGAATTTGATTCACTTGGTGTATATCATTATTCTATGCATCTGATGCAGTTGCACTCTTTAAACACCAGAGGTCCCAATCTGCACTGTTCATAATACACTATACTGCCAAAGGTTTTGGGACACCCCGCCATATCATTGAATTCAGGTGTTGGTCTTGGCCCCTTAGTTCCAGTGAAAGGAACTCTTAATGCTTCAGCATACCAAGACATTTTGGACAATTTCATGCTCCCAACGTTGTGGGAACAGTTTGGGGATGACCCCTTCCTGTTCCAACATGACTGTACACCAGGGCACAAAGCAAGGTCCATAAAGACATGGATGAGAGAGTTTGGTGTGGAGGAACTTGACTGGCCTTCACGGAGTCCTGACCTCAACCTGACAGAACACCTTTGGGATGAATCAGAGTGGAGACTGTGAGCCAGACCTTCTCCTCCAACATCAGTGCCTGACCTCACAAATGCACTTCTAGAGGAAGGGTCAGAAATTCCCATAAACACACTCCTAAACCTTGTGGAAAGCCTTCCCAGAAGAGTTGAGGCTGCTATATTTGCAAAGGGCGGACCAACTCCAAATTACATTCATGTGCATGTACAGGCAGACGTCCCAAAACTTTTGGCGAAATATAGTGTATATACATCAAGCATGCCGACTGATCGGCTATAGCATAGCATTTACTATATAACAGTTTAAAAGTTAAAAAGTTACAATATTAAACCTCTGTTGCTATTTTTGATTTATTTAATTATGTATAATTAATATATATTATATGTATACTGATATAAATGCACACTGTGTTGAATTGTTTATTATATAGTATATAAAAGTTGTTTTTTTTATTTATAATTTATCTTCATCAAAACTTTATTCAAAATATTCTGATCATCTAATTGAATCATGAAGCCAGTATTGTGAATTGAATTGAATTATAACCACAGTGTATTGTTACTCACCTAATTATGATTGATTATAGAATGCAGTTATGAATGCAGTATGGGGGTGTGTCTGTTGCAGGGTAGAATTGGAGAGAAATCCGGATTCTTCCCGGCAAACTACATCATCCGTGTGCGCTCAGGGGAGAGTGTGTACAAGGTCACACGCTCCTTTGTGGGGAATCGCGAGATGGGCCAAATCACACTGAAAAAAGACCAGGTTGGAATTGTCTCACGCATCCAATCCGACATGTGTACACTGAACATACTAATGAGTTGTGCAATGTTTTATAGGTACACCAACTATACCTGGTCTAGTCAGTGACCCAGTTAGTGTTTGTCTGTATATGTTTCGTTGTTAATCCTGAAATCATTGTATCTTGTTTAGATTGTGGTGAAGAAAGGAGAGGAGGTCAATGGCTATATGAAGGTCAGCACCGGGCGCAAACTTGGCTTTTTCCCTGCAGACATTCTTCAGGAGATTTGAGTGTGCGTGTGTGTGTGTATGTGTGTGTGTGTGCTTGTGTGTGCGTGTGTATGTGTGCGCTTGTGTGTGAGGGAGAGAGACAGTGTATCTATATCTCCTTATCTCAATGACTAACACAATTCTCTTCATTGACCGGCTGCATGTTTTCTGGCTTTTGGTTGTAGCTAACATGGGTTTTAAGGCAATAAAGCTGATTAAGCTTCATTTGATCATTAGTCACTTCTTGTAATTGTCTCAGCAAATTTGTGTGTGTGTGTGTGTGTTGAGGGGACAGGTTAATACCATGGTCAGTGTAAAGTAATACAGAAATTGCTATGCTGTGTGTGTGTGTCTGTGTTTGTGTATTATTTATTGTTAAAAATGGCTTATTACAGTACTTTCACAATGCATGATGTGCAGCATGGGGATGCAGTGGGTAGCAATTCTGCCTCACAGCTCTGTGATCACCTAATTTCATCTTAGGTTACTTTCTGTGTGCATGTTTTTCCTCCCACTGTCTAAAACAGCAAGGTGGGTTGGTATCTAAAATTGCCCCTAGGTATGCGTGTGTGTGTGTGTTTTCTAAGATGGATTGGAATCCCATTCAGGGTGTATTAATAGCCCAGTGTTCCTGGGATAAACTCTGGTTCCACCGTGACCCTGGCCATGATAAAGGATTTACTGAAGTTGATGAATGATGACAATATGCATCACACTGTTTACACTTCCTAAGACAGCATCAGCAAAGCAGTTGTGTCATGTTTAATAAAAATGCAACAAATTTGAAGGATCTCTTTGCCTTATACTAGCTCTTTATGCTTTACACAAGCTACAATTAGCTGGCTTACTCAACTTGACCCAGCTGACAGACATTATTGTCTAAAGGGAACTGCTATTAATTGATTTCATTTATAATTGATCCAGTTTATGCTCTTAAAGATTATGGTATCATCAGTGATTATCCTCATCACTGTCTACCTTGTTTTGTTACTTAAGTCACAAACTGCTCTCTGCCTGATCTTACACTGATGCTCAAAAAATTGCTGATTGATTCAGTAAATTCTGCACTGCTGACAACATTTCTCATATTTTGTTAGTTGATTCAACCATTATAAAACTTTGACTATGTAAGCATTTTTATCTGATGGTGCATTTGTCTCACTGACATTTAGATATCTGATTTAAAAATGGTCCTGATTACACATATCTGTATCATTATCACCTTTGGATATCAAATGGACTTGTGGCCCTGTGTGAGGAAATCATACCAGCAATGTTTTAGACATCTTTAGTCAGACCATGTTTGTTAAACTGGCTCCCGTCCCACTGAGATCTCTGAGTATATGTAGGTTTTCTTAAAGCAGAGATGTCAAAGTACATTATAGGCCAAAAAAACCTCAACAAAGGTCAAAAACCCAGTGGGTTTTGTGACATATCTTGCATTAATGTTTAATATAAAGCCATTTTTGTGAACAATTCAGTAAAGAGTCAGGTTGTGTTAAAAACCTACTGACGTTCCTCAAATTATATTATGCCATAACTTATCGTATTAAAGATTTATTTTCATAACATACTTGCCCAACATTTCTCTCTCTCCAAATCTTTTTCTTTCAGCCTCCCTCTTTCCTCCATCAGGACTTCCATCTTCACTCACAATCTCAGTTTTTATCTCTTTTTTTTTATCCCCCAAATTTTGTCAGGTTTTAATCATTTAAAGTGTGTCTGTGCGTCATAATAGTATGTTAAAATCCTGTGCACATGTGCATGCAAATACATAACCACACGGCTCATCTTCCTGTCAGCAGCAGGGCATGAAGCATGCACAGGTAAATATTAAGATTCAGAAGTCGCATGATTGGCTGACAGCAGCCCTCTTCAGATACGGGTCACATCCTGTGGATGGCTGGCTTCGTGCTGTTCGGCAGAGGACACGCCAGGGTGACCTCAGAGCTGCTGTGTCATATTTGACTTATGACCTCTGTCAGTTCAGGTAGACAGAAGTTAAGGGGCAAAGTGAAGATAAATCAAGAGGAGTGAAGTGTGAGAAGTAAACAACTTAATAATAATAATACAGTGATTTTATTAGTATTGTTTCAGAAAGTGCTCAAATATATACATATTTCTAATTAATATTTTGTCTAGGTACTAATCACCTTTCCTCACAGAACAGCTGCATTCATCTATTTGATGCCAAACATATCCAAAATGTTCTATACCGGATTCAAATCTGGTGACTGGGATGGCTGATGAAGTACACTAAACTTATTGTCATGTTCATGGAACCAGTTTGAAATGCTTTACAACATGGTGCATTGGCTTGTTGCCCTGATGGCCATAATAGCCATTTTATGATATGTGAATTGTTGAATAAATGGATGCACATGGTCAGAAACAATACTCAGATAGGATGTAGCATCCATCCATTCATTCATTCTCTACACCGCTTATCATAGTGGGTCACAGGGAACGTGGAGTCTATCCCAGGAAGGCAGAGTACAGCCTGGACAGGATGCCAATCTATCACAGGGCACAATCTTACACACTCACACACCCATTCACACACTATGGACAATTTAGAGATGCCAATCAGCCTATAACCCATGTCTTTGGCCTGGAGGAGGACACTGGAGTACCTGGAGTAAACCCCTAACACAAGAAGAACATGCTAACCCCACCTACACAAACAGCCGAGATGGGAATCGAAACCGCAACCCTAGAGGTGTGAGGCAAACGTGCTCACCAGCAGATGTGGCATTCAAATGAGGCTTTATTGGTATTAAGAGGACTGACATCACCACCTCTACCAGTCTGCATTGTGGTCACAAGGAGGTTGGGTGCATGCTGTTGATGGCAAATTTGGACAAGTGAAATTTATCTTACATTGAAATTGATGGCATTTAGCAGATGTCCTTACCCAATGTGACTTACATTTATCTCCTTTATACAACTGAGCTGTTGAGGGTTAAAGGCCTTGCTCAAGGATTCGATCAAGCAAACCAGATGGCGTTTTTCCAAACTTCATCTGTCCATTTTTTGTGAGTTTGTGCCCACTATAGCCTCAGATTCCTGTTCTTTGGTGAGGGGAGCCTCAAGGTTCTGTGTGTTTTTGAGAAGCTTTTTTGCTCACCTAGCTGTAAAGAGTGATTATTTGAGTTACAGTACCCTGCCTAGCCACTCTCCTCTCTTATCATCATGATGTTTCAGCTCAGAGAACTCACCAGTCTTAACCAACCAGAACTTTGCACCAGTCTTAGTAAACTCTATAAACTATTTTGCATAAAAATCTGGTCTGTCTGACCCCAACGACCATGCCATGGTCAGTCACTGAGACTATTTGCTTCTCATTCTGATGTTTGATGTGAACATTAACTGAAGCTTTCCTGCATGATTTTGTAAATTGTGCTGCTTTAATGATTGGTTGGTTTGGATAATTACATAAAATGATTTTATTATTTGTTGTTTAGTTTATTTATTCATCCATTTGATCATTTGTTTCTTTGTTCATTCATTCATTTTTCTATTTATTGTTTAACACTAGATGACGCTGTTGTCTCTTGTTCTTCATTGTGCTCCTGTGACCATTGATCTAACCAGATCCCTGTTTCTCTCTCTCTCTCTCTCTCTCTCTCTCTCTCTCTCTCACACTCACACACACACACACACACACACACACACACATGCTTTTGTTTGTACTCTAGCCATAACATCTTTCACCTTCCTTCTTTCATTTCCAGAGCAAATCTATAACCTGTTTGTTCAGCTCTTGTGAAACGTTGCTCCTGCAGGTTTCATGTGAACAGAGCAAACACACGCTTGTCACTCCTTCCGTCTGACTCCAGTCATGTGTATTTCTAAAACCCAGACTTGAACAAAGCAGACATTTAAGTTGTTAAGGCTGTAGAGCTAGGTTATTTTGTTAAAATGAGGCTGGACTATGTGGCTGTTATTAATTAAGTTATACAAGACTGACTTGTGAGCTTGGAAAACTTGTGTGATTTCTTTGTGGAGGGTGGAATAAAAAAAAAAAACTTCAGCAGTTTATTGTTTATACACAAAGGGGAATGCACATCATGCTCTGATTCACCATGGGCTGAGATAATTACAGTGAGCAGATGAGGTGCCTAAAAGGATGTTCAATAATTAGCAGGCAAGTATGTTTAAAAATAAAAAATAAAAAAGAAGGAGATATAAATGGAAACAGTTTAATAAATCACAGAGTGGACACTGGTATTTTTCTGCAAAGCCAAGACACTCCAATTTGGCTTATTAAATTTACTTTCCCTTGAGTTACAGAGTTACACATACAGTGTGATGCTGGAAAGATGTAAATGTTATCTGGCAGTACAGAGGTGATGCTTGCACTTTTTTTTTCTTTTTAAAGTTTGGACCTATCTCTGATACCTTAAGCTGTAGAGTTCTAGTTAAGGGATCCCCAGAGTGACAACCGTAGAAGGATTTTTTTATTTATTTATTTATTTATTATGTATTTTATTGTGTTAGTTTTTTGTTTGCTTGAGTATTTCAGCTCAGAATCATAGGTGTGCAGTGAGCTGTCTATTCTAAATGATGGATAATCTTAAATGAATGAATAAATTCACCTGCTATATTTAATGTTTTCCCTCTCCAAGCCGTGTTTATACAGTAACTATTTCTGGCGAGACTGGTCCCGTGTTTGGGTCGCCTCGACATGTAAACTTAGGTTCCTAATGGTTAATGCGTTTTTATGCTCAAACATATGATTGCATTCAAAAGCCTGTCCATCCACTGGTGCTTCAAATCATATTACGTGTCCAAACAAAATCCATCCATCTACGCTCTGAGCCACTTTTAGGCTTTGAAAAATGCTACAAATGTGTTTAGAAACTAGGCTAATAGAATAAAAGTATTTCTCACGGCAAGGTACGGGATCGAGCCGATATTGATTTTAGCACATTGTTTCAGAGCCTCTTGTCCGCTCCATTAATGTTTCTCTTCTCCAGTCCCTCAAAGCCACCAAACTACATTATGGCATTAGAGAACAGAATCAGTTATTTTTACATGTACTTTTTTTCCCCGCTTCTGTTGAAGCTGTTGCATTATCTTTATGCAAGTGAATGTGTGTGTGTGTCCAATGTGTCCTCTCTCTCTCTCTCTCTCTCTCTCTCGTGCTCTCGTGCTCTCTCTTTTTCTGTAGCTGTTTTGCCAAACCCTGTAATGGTTGAATCTATGAGGCATAATATTAAATCTCTGACACGGCTCTTTGGGAAATTGTTGGAGGAAAAAAAACGTTCTTATTCTGTCTCATTTTTCACTGTGGCTGAATTCAATTATCTAATATGATTTGTATGCTTATTAATTTTCATTATTCATATATTCCAAGTGGCTTTGCAAATGCAGGCACGTTAACAATATTTCCGAGTGTTCGTAGAGGGAAATGGGTAATGACACTGAGATTCGTTAGATGACCAGAGAGAGCGGTGGATGTTCTGCCGGTGGTGAGGTGAGTCACCTGGAGTGAAACACCACCAGAAATCCAGTGGCGCTCTGACAGTCTACTGCTCCAGTCAAGACTCCAAGACATGGAGGATTCAATTCTCGCCCTGACTCACACTCGACAATCTGTCTCTCAGTCTCGTTTTTTTCCTCCCCATCTATCTATCTATCTGTCTGTCTTTCTGTATCTTTTTCGGTCTCTGTCTCTCACACAGACACACATGCTCTCATTAATGATCCTCAATAATAACATCAGTATGATCAAGAGAGACAGAGGAGGTGTTAGGGTGAAGACAGAAGTTGCTACACACACCACACTGAAGAGGCCTGTAGGGACGAAGGCCTGGAGAGAAGGCTGCAGGGATAGGAGCAATTAAGAGCACCGGAGTCACACACGTTCACCATTGCAGACGAGACCACACACACACACCTGCCCGCAATGTGGCTTTGTGCCCCTGAGGAGTGCCGGTAAGAGTTTGTGTGACAGTGTGAGCGATTGTCATCATTAGCATTATTTATTCGCTAAGCACAGGCTCACTGCAGGGCCAGGACTAATAGAATTCAGGAATTACAATGAGAAAGTAAGTGTGTGTGTATGTGTGTGTGTGAGAGAGAATCTGTAAATGTGCATGCATGTATTGCCTTTTCCTCCCTGCTGCACAACCCTGTCAAGAAACCTAGTGAAAGCCATAGTGAAAATATTTTCTCGATTTTAGTGTCTCTGCAAGGTGCCATTTTTTTCAGCTTTTTCACATTTTGCCATATTCATATTTTGTATTGTTCCTGCTTGGCTTTGTTAAGGTTATCTATTCATATATTCATCCTAAGAAACAGGTAGTTAAAGATTGGTTGGTGAGGTGTTTGAGAAGTTTGCACTCTACATGCGATTAAACAAATAGACAACCATTAAACCTACTTTGTCCTATTTCTATATATTGAGGTAACGCATTTATAATGACATTTATAAACTGGTTGCTAATGCCTATTAATATAGAAGCAATGCTTTGTAAATGATTAATAAAGTATGTACTCATGCTTAACTGTGCAGTTAATATAAAGCGTTACCCATATTTATTTTTGATTTCAAGCTTTACAAGCTTTTTTTTTTTATTCTATTGGCAGATCATTTTGCTTCTTTTTAGAAATAAATGCTGAAAATGTGCACACTTACCAGCCAGTAGAGTAAGACTATTGGAATCTTGAAAATAGTGTAATAATAAAACATGTAAATAGAAAAAAAAAATAAAACAAGTTAGTCTATATTCAAGATATCTGGATTTGCTACAATGAATCTTTTTGCTTTGTTTTTCTGTTATTATTTTTATTGATGAGTGGGAAAATGGCTCCTTTACTAGGTATGTGCAGATTAATTTCATTTACACTGTGGAGATGCCAAAAAGTGCTAAAGAAAATGATTTATACAAAATTTATAAGTGTGAAAAAATAGATGTTGGTTAATGCAAGACTAAGCAAGCTCTGAGATTGATGTTTGATGCTTTCTACTGATTATTTACCCGGAAACCTTCTCAAGCTCAATCAAAACAAGTGTGAGTTCTGCTAATATACAAAATCTGTCTGTAAATCTTCTGCAGTAACTGGTTTTTAAGGTCAGTGTCACTGTGAAACCAGAGCTTATCCTTGGAATAAAGGGTACAAGGCAGGAATAAACCCTGAATGGGACACCAGTCTGTTTTTCCCAATGTTCCCTTTTCCTGAGCAAAACCTATTTCTATTGAGCAGACCCTTGTGCCACTGGAGCAGAAACACCCCACGACTGCAGCTGCTCTGGATTATATGTTTCACACCCAATGTAACTCCAGGGAGCCTGGAGCTGTTAGGAGGCAACTGAGTCACCAGTCTGAACAAAAATTAAAACATGTATATTAATTAAAATGAATAATTATACAATTTTAAAATACTTATTAGAGCACAATAATGAGTGGAGCTCATATATGTATTATTACATTTATAGGTAACACTTTACATAAATAATCATGCACTGACTGACCTGAATTAATACTTATGTTAGTATAAGCTAATGTTCAGTTAAGGCATGCACAAATCATGAACTAATGAAGAGCTAACCTTAACTATGATGTGAGACTTACACTGTATTGCCAAAAGTTTTGGGACACCCCTCCAAATCATTGAATTCAGGTGTTGGTTTTCAGGGGTTGGGCTTGGTCTCCTTAGTTCCAGTGAAAGGAACTCTTAATGCTTCAGCATACCGAGACATTTTGGACAATTTCCTGCTCCCAACTTTGTGGGTACAGTTTGGGGATGACCCCTTCCTGTTCTAACGTGACTGCACACCAGTGCGCAAAGCAAGATCCATAAAGACATGGATGAGAGAGTTTGGTGGGGAGGAACCACAGCAAACTCAGCAGAGACTGTGTCCCAAAACGTTTGGCAATATAGTGTATGTATTCATGAATGAAGAACAACCACCTTAGGTAAACTAAATAAGCATGCTCTATAAGAAAGAATAGGAATTAAATGTGCAAATTGTTTATATAATTTGCCGTATGCAGCTGCGTACACTCAGTGGATGGTGCCGGATTACTTTTATAATATACATTAAATCCTCCTTATCGAATAAATAAAAAAGATGCTGTTTCTCTTCACTGTAGTACTATTCAGTGCTCTGTAATGGCTCTTTAGTCTTTTATACATAGGAAATGTTTTAGTTTACACCAACATGTAAATGAATATATGAAATGAAACATGTACTTAAGGTGGTCGTTATTCACTCGTGAATTCAGGCTCATGTCGTAGTTCATTATTTGAACATCATTGGTTCATATTTGTTCATATGTATTGTTGCTTTTCCAGTTTAAACAGACTTGGCTCACTGTTTGTTGGACCCTTTTGTGCAGTTTGTGAAGAGATCTGTGATCATTTGTAGCTCAGTGTTTCAGGGTCTGCGTGTAAGTGATAGAGCTATGAGCTGAATGAGCCATCTACACACACACACACACACACACATACACAGAGTGCTCATATCTCAAGTGTGTCTCAGCTTGAGACTATCTGGTTGTACAGAATGTCAGAATATCACAAAGTAAATAAAGAAACTCAGTTCATTTTTGCACTGTAATCATTCATTCACCTACACAATGCTGTATTCAAATGCAAATGGAATTAGGTGAATAAATCTTCTCCAGTTTTTGTCAGGTAATGTGAGAAACAGCACTTCAGGGTGTGCAGGAGTCAATATAGTGTGGTGTAAAGATTACACACTGATCAGCACTGTTGAAATATGACATGCTTAAATATTCACTAGTTCCTATGATGACAAAAGCATTGATGATGATGATGTTACACATTTGATTTTAGAACACTAGCTTGTGGTTAGTACACTAATCAAGTGCTTGATGCTGGCATGCTTCCTCATTACTAACATCAGTACAACATGTAGAACTCTAGATGAGAGCTGAAGTGCTCTGTGGTTAGTACACTAGATACTAAAGTGCTTTATGGGCAGTAGACTAGGTGCTGAAGTGCTCTGTAGTTTGAGCATAAGTCATGACTCCAGAGAGGCCTCAGGGGCCAAACTCTAGCTGAGAGACTCGATCTTTTCCTACACTTAATCGATATTGTGGCCTCGATAGGCGAGAGTGGAGCGGTTGGGATTGGGGGATGAAGGATGAGAGTGGGGTTACATTTAGTCACACAGGACTCTTGCATATCATAGCTGACTTGGGTTTTTCAGAAGACAGCAGAAAAGAGAGAGAGAGATAATGAGGCTCAGAAGGAAGAAAAGTCAGAGGAGAGCTGCTGCGCTAGACCACAGGAGAGAAAAGAAAGGAGAAAAGAAGCCTCTCTCTGACCAGGTCAGCACACACCAAACACAACTCAGCTTTTTCCTTTTCTGTTGTGTTTTTATTGCTGTTATCCTTTATTTTTGTCTATACAGTACTCTGTAGCACGCTGGTCTTTGACTAAAGACACTTGTCATTATTATTATATATGGCTCAATCCCTGATTTGGACTTTGGTTTTAAAACTGAATACAACCACAACGAAAAAGCTTTTTTAAAAAATCTGACCGCGTGATCTGTTCAGTCTGAGTAATGTACTTTATTTTTTGCATTGTCATTTATTTTATTTGACACTTGTCTTCCTAATGGACACTTTTTGTTAAATCGTCTTTGACCTCTGTTCTGCATAATTGGTCTTATCTTATCTTACCCTACCCTGTCCTGTCCTATCCAATCCTATCCTACCCTATCCTGCCCTACCCTATCCTATCCTATCCTATCCTATCCTATCCTATCCTATCCTATCCTACCTTACCCTACCCTACCCTACCCTACCCTACCCTACCCTGTCCTGTCCTGTCCTGTCCTGTCCTGTCCTATCCTATCCTATCCTATCCTATCCTGCCCTACCCTACCCTACCCTACCCTGTCCTGTCCTGTCCTGTCCTGTCCTATCCTATCCTATCCTATCCTACCCTACCCTACCCTACCCTACCCTACCCTGTCCTGTCCTGTCCTACCCTACCCTACCCTACCCTGTCCTGTCCTGTCCTGTCCTGTCCTGTCCTGTCCTATCCTATCCTATCCTATCCTACCCTACCCTACCCTACCCTACCCTACCCTATCCTATCCTATCCTATCCTATCCTATCCTGTCCTATCCTATCCTCAGTTACATCCCTGCAGTAAATGTTTTATCCTGGTCAGAGTCACTGTGGTTTAAATAGCTTTAATAATTTGTTTCTGCTTTAAAAAAAAAATAGAAGCAGTACTGCAGACAGGTGTGTGAGAGGGAATTTAAAAAAAAGTGCAGACTAGTGCACAGAGAACAGTGCCAGTTTGAGCTCCTTTAAGTCAGCCTATAGATGTAAAATAACTTTCCATTGCTGAGGCTTCACTTCCTCTATGACTTTAAGCTACAACATGGTGTGTGCTTGTTACAAAATCCCGGCCCTGAAGAGCTCAAGTAGTTCAGCTCTCCTTCTTTATCAAGCAGATGGTACTGACGCAACTCAAAATACACACTTCACATTTCTCAGAGCTCAGTAAGTTCCATCCCTACTGTTTCCTATGTTTTTGTTTTTACACTGCACCTTCATTTCTTCTTCCAGCACTAAAAAATGTGTGATCTGTACCTTGCTTATCATAACACCAAGGCAATGTTATGGTGTATGTACAATGCGTGTGGATGTTCCTCTCCTCTCCTCTCCTCTCCTCTCTTTGTGTCTCTCAGTGGCATCACGTCACACAAGCCTTTCCTTTTCTGTGCTGTCAGAGCGTGTGTGTGAGTGATGGTGGAGCGCTGATGGCGAGTGTGAGAATTGACGGATGCCTGTGACAGGCAGATGGTTTTGGTTGTTGTCTCTTTAATCACTGCGACTAGGCTAGGCATGGAAGGCAGGGGTTTGTCTCGTCATGGAAACACAAACAGGAGACAAATTTATCCTCGACTCCCTCTCACTCATTTCTTCTGTCTCTTGTGCCATTTTTATATTTTTCATTCCTTCCCCCCTCCTCACACGTGAGCGAGAGCTAGAGAGAGCAAATGATACAGGGTAAAATAGTGTTTTTAGAGAAAGGAGAGGGCGAGAACAAGAGAGGCTGATAGGTCTTGTAACATGAGAGAGGGGGTGGAAGTGAAAGATGGTTTTTGAGACTGGTGCTTTTTCAATATGTGATTTGGCATGAAGATTTTTGCTGGTTATTGACTGTACTTTATACTTGCCGGCCCTTTATTGGTGTCTGTTTCTCTTTCTGCTCCTGTAGAGCTGGTGCTCTGATCTCTGTGTGCTGCATGGCATGGAGACAAACCGATAACCAAAGATGTGCTAAATTGTGATATAAAAAAAATCAGTAAATGTTCATTTAACAAAATAAACAACTAAACACTTCAAGAGAAAAAAAAAATCAAGATTTTACATTTACAGAAATTTGGATTCGGTGTGACTTCAGCTGATGAATGTAATTCTGCATTCTGGTGGATGATGGCTTGTGTTAATGCTAGATATTCTTTACAAACAGATGAGTCAATATATGCTATATCTTGGGTTTCTAGAGTTTTACAGTAGCACAGATGTTAACCTGCCTCATATCATTTGCCTCATGTCTTTAACATATGTTTCAGCTGCTAGCAAACAGTGTAATGAGTAATAAAAGATGCACGGCACAGCAGTATTGAATTCTGATTGGTCAGATTGGCATGTTCTGATGTTGGTTTATTTTCAGCTATGACAGTAATCCATGCTGTAAGGTTTTTAGGAATACACTTTATTTTATCATTATATCATTCATATTTTATCATTTCTATAGAAACAGGGATGAAAGCTTTTGTATAGCAGAAGCTCCACATGAATCTATTTTAAAAGTGTCTGTGTTTGTTGATGTGATGACGGGGACGTTTTCTGTGAGGAGATGTTTATACAGCTTCCTTTTTTTTTTTTTCAGGAGTCACCAGTGTCAAGCAAGTTGTTTTTTTTTTTCATCTCCAAAGTTTCAAAGTTAAAAGTTTTCCACCATGGGAGAATATTCATTTGTAAGGATTTCTTGATAGCATAACTTTGCTTTTCTTTAAGACAGATAATAAGAGGCTTGTAAAATAATGACTGTTTATAGCTGTTATAATGTTAATCATAACACAAACAAATCTTATTTTGGTTTTATTCCCAGATATGAAAAAATCCATGGCAATGTGATGAATCCTCTGTCTGCTCTATTAAACACCTATGTCAAAAAAATAATTTTTTTCCACGACATAGGAACGATCCTGATCATGAACATGAACATCACAAACACAGGGTTATGCAATACAGAACTTTTAACCATTTAATATTCAAGGAGAACTTTATCAGATCAATTTGTCTGTCATGTGCATTATGTAAAGCATATATATATATGAAATTCATGTGCTACAGTTGTACAGTCCTACCCAGACATACACAGTGCAAAACTAATAAATAGAATAGAGAGCTGTAAACAATGTGTGCAGCCACAAACTGGCATTATGGGAGATATTGCACATAATATCAAAAAATTATTAACAAAAAATGGAAAGGAGGGAGATTAGATGCTTAAACAGTGTAAATTTCTTTATTTTAATACAGACATTAAACTCAAATTACAAAACAGAACTGTGTGTGTGTGTGTGTGTTTTACAAATTATATAGTCCTAGTATGTTGAAATAGAAGGAAATGCTGTAAACATGTCATGAGAGAAAGAGTACTGATGTGAAACACACACACACACACACACACTCCATTCTCCACAGGAAGAAGCAAGGCTAAGCTTTCCCTGCTCTTGAACAGATTTGTGAAGATCATAATATTTGATCACTCCCCCTGACTGGCTTTCCCCCTACACACACACACACACACACGCACACACTCACACTCTTTATGTTTCTCTTACTCTCTCTACTTCCTTATGTATATTCTCTCTCTCTCTCTCCCCATTGTCATTGTTATTATGACTACAATGCAAGTGTATCTCAAGGTTATTCCGGCAAGGTGAAATTGACTTTAGATGAATTAAGTGTCGATTAAAGGATTAATTGTTTTTACAGTGTGGTCATCCCCCGAGGATAAAGGTGTGAGTGAGCAGGGGACAGCACTGTCAGAGTCGCTTTACTGTGTTACTCTGTCCACACAGACACAAACACTCAGATGCTACTTCAAACGTGAGGTGAGGAGATTTAGTAGATGAGGGCGGATCAAATGAAATGGAGACGTTGAAAGCTGTACAGAGAGCGCAGCGGTATAAAGTGAAGAGGAGAGATGAAACGTGCTATAGAGAGATAAAGGGAGAGGGAGAGAGGGTGTTGATGAAATGGTGATTGCCTCTTGTCTTTAATGGTTGGCCTGGAGGTTTCCTGCGCAATGGAGCTCATTCATTCTCTCTCTCTCTCTCTCTCTCTCTCTCTCTCTCCTTCTCTCTTTCTCTGCTTTGCAGTCAGGTGTTGTCAGACAAATTACCAAACTGTTTCCTAAATAAATAAACCTGCTCCTTCTTTTCATCTTTTAAACCATTTCCTACCACTTCAGTCTACTGAGGCATTCCTTTCTGTTTTTTTCTTTTCTTTCACATTTCTTGTTGTTAGTTGTTTAAACTGCTAATGTTTGCTGGAAAGAAACCCTGACATCAACATTTATAGGTAAGACTACTTAGCATATTGTGCTAGAGAGAGAGAGAGAGAGAGAGAGAGAGAGAGAAAAAGATCTGGTTTATCTGCAAAATTTGCCTTTAGACAAAAAAATAAAATAAAACGTGACTTTCTAAAAGGGAAAACAAAAGAATAATAAGATTTTCTAACTCCCAGTGTTTTAACTGTATCATAGTCAACATATTGTGAGTGCTGAAATAATTAGGTTTAATTTTATTAGTAGGATCCATGCCTTTTTGTCAGTCTGTTGATTAATGTTATAATGTAATAGTCATCTGATTTTAGTCATGTCAATATCAAAAGACATTGCCTTTAACCTGGAAGTTTTGCTAATATTGCACACCTGCATCATTTAATACATCTCTCTCCATTCTGTAACGTTTGCACATTCTCTACTGTCACTAAATGTAAAATTATTGCATATAATGCTATTGCATGTAACACTACATAATACACATCATTCTATTGCTTGTTATTATTTTTTATTATTTCTTTTCATTTTTATAACTTAGTTTCTTTATTAATATACATTATATACAGGCCTGGTTTTCATTTCATTGCAAGGTACACCGATCAGGCATAACATTATGAACAGTGACAGGTGACGTGAATAAGACTGATGATCTCCTCATCATGGCACCTGTTAGTGGGTGGGATATATTAGGCAGCAAGTGAACATTTTGTCCTCAAAGTTGATGTGTTAGAAGCAGGGAATATGGACAAGCGTAAGGATGTGAGCGAGTTTGACAAGGGCCATATTGTGATGGCTAGACCACTGGATCAGAGCATCTCCAAAACTGCAGCTCTTGTGGGGTGTTCCCGGTCTGCAGTGGTCAGTATCTATCAAAAGTATCCTTTAAGTCCTGTAAGTCCTCCATTGGCACCTCACAACTTACAGGACTTAAAGGATCTGTTGCTAACATCTTGCATACCTTCAAGGATCTAGTGGAGTCCATGCCTCGAAGGGTCAGGGCTGTTTTGGCAGCAAAAGGGGGACCAACACAATATTAGGCAGGTGGTCATAATGTTATGCCTGACTGGTGTATATACTGTATATAAATGTGTATGTAATAAAAATCTCCAGTTTTAAAGACTAAGAGAAATACAACATTGTTTAATAAAGAAAGCATTAATTAGTGAATATCTGATAATAGTTTATAAAAATGATCTGAAACACGTTACCTTCATGGATTCTTTAAACCCAGAGAATGAATGTGCTTAAAAAGAACTGTAGTAGATGTGTATGAGCCTTATCTCTTCTGGATATAATTTCTTTGGTGCAGTCAGTATCAGCTCATATACATGGAGCAAGATCAAAGACACTAGAGACTTGCAGTGTTACTTCCGAAAATTATCGAATCATTTTTCTCATATTCGTCCTTCTGATGTTCTAATGTGTGTTTAGATCAGATTTTTCTCTTGTAACACAGAGATGGGCGAGGTGAGGTGGCTGTTGTAGGGTTATATCACATTGTATGTACTTGTCAGGAGGCAGATGCTTGGAGGTGGCATGCAAGTGCAGGGTGTTTATTTAAAAAAGTCAAAATAATAGGAATAGTAAAAAAGAAAAAGAAAAAAAGATTTAATTCACACAGGCATTCACACAAAACGCTAGGCAGGCTTGATAACGTCACAAACACAGAGCAACTGAGAGTATACTTCTGACCAGTGAACTGAAACAAAGGTACATATAGAGTTCTATCCCAATATACATAATTAAACACTTGAACATAATCTGAAGGAAGGTGACTGTGAGCAGGGGAGTTCAGGTGGATGCTGGGAGTTAGAGTCTGTGGGGTCCATGTTTGTAGGCTGTGGTGAATCCGAGTTCTTGATGCTACGTGATGTGAACACTCTAATTTGTGTTTCATCTCTTTCTACTGAATTAATTCTTTAATAAAAAGTTATAGTGTGTGTGTGTATGTGTGTGCCCTGCGATGGGTTAGCACTCCGTCCAGGGTGTATTCTGCCTTGATGCCCGATGACGCCTGAGATCACAGTCTCCCCGTGACTCAAGGATAGATCGGATAAGGGGTACAGACAATGCAATGAAAAATGAATAAAAAGTTGTTCACGAAGATAACTATAGAAATAAAAGTGAATTCTATGGACTGTAGCAGATTTAAACAGCACGAGTGTTCATGCTATGTGCGTCACTGTTTTTTTGTCTGTTTATGGATCTAGCGTTGGGATGGTGCATGTAATATGTGCATCTGTAGACAGAAACCATGTGCAGCTTCTATCACATTTAACACTAATCTATTTTAATTAATGTTGGAATCAGTGTTGCTGTAATGAGTTTAAGGTAGAAATGTTGCTCTCTGGCTCTTTTGCTAATTGCTATCAGGACTGAAGTGGCCGGCTGTGTGGCCTGACTGTGAGCTTCCACTATACATTTCATTATTCCTCTGTTTTCATCCTTTTGTAAGTAAGGCAGCAAGGCTAATTGGCTTTTTTTTTAGTCATTCTTGCTCTGATTGCTCCAATAGTTAGTTCAGCATTGATCTGTACCCATCTGTTAGACAGTTTTTTGTGTGTGCATCCTATTGATCTCTTTATACATCTGATGATTTTGTTTATTCGTCCCTTTCAGCTCTTCCCTCTTCCTTTCTCTCGATGTCCTTCTGCTCTTGTGACCCCATTTGACTCTCTTTCTCTTTATCTCTTCTGCTTCCCCTTTTCCTCCTTTCTCATTTTGCATGAAGTTGTTTTTCTCACCGCTCGGCAGATGGCTTGGACACACACTGTTGCTTTAGTCTGAGGCAGTGGTGTGGTGTGAGAGTGGTGGGCTTCTGTGTGTTGCTGTGCATGTGTGATTTTTCAGCACGGCTCAGATTTGATCACCTTTCCCCAAACACACTTGATCTTCCCTCCTTTTCTCTTACAAAATAACCCTTCTTCGTCCTCGCCCTTCGCTTCGCCTGACACCACTGAGGTCTATAACACTTTTCTAACGTATCGATTACTGCCTTACTTGGAATTATGGAGCTGATCGTCTGTTATCAAGCTCACACCAAACGCTGAGGCTCAGGCAGAAAGAGGCACATTAGTGCAATCGCCAGTCTATTTGAAATGGACGTCAATAAGTAAGCACTTTTCCTGAATATGGGGGAAATAAAGTGCGTTTTGGGAACACTTGACTGTTATCGCACTTGTCTAGAAGCCATTGTGAGTCTGAGATTAAAGAAAAGGAAACTGGTTCAGTTTTTCAGGAATGGCTGTGCATAATGCATCTCATTTAAGGATGTGAAAAATCATGCACGTAAGCTCACACACACACACACACACGCACGCTCAGCTACTTTTGTTTATTCAGCTTTGACCTTCCTCTTGTGTTAAAACGCAGACATTCCTGTTGACTCCATGATCAAATGATTTTTTATAAAAAGTGCACATGCCTAATGAAAGGAGACACTATTAAAATACACAAATATTGTAATTCTGTTGGCCTGCATCCGCTTTGCACTCACTCTTATTTGCACTCTGTCTCTTATTGACAGACAGGTTGTCTCTGGAGTCTTGGAAATAGC
Organism: Hemibagrus wyckioides; assembly: GCF_019097595.1. Classification (NCBI taxonomy): domain Eukaryota; kingdom Metazoa; phylum Chordata; class Actinopteri; order Siluriformes; family Bagridae; genus Hemibagrus; species Hemibagrus wyckioides. Next base: position 18,452,551 of record NC_080720.1, on the reverse strand, counting down.
AAACAAGCAGGAAGAACAAACAAGAAAAAAATGATGTTCAGTAAAGTGTTCCTGGAAAGGCTGTAGTCGCTAGAGGTGGGTTAAGAAGCCAAAAACATCAACATGTCAGAAAGAAGAAGACTTGAGTGAGAGTAAGGAAGTATTTAGTGAGACTATTTAAGTAACACATTATTTATTACGCAGGATATGATTTACTTTAGAAAAAACACAGAGATTATTTTTAGATTAGATGAAACAGTTTTTTTTTACAACCTACAGAAGGCCATGCAGGTCATTTACTGGTCATTTCCAGTTTGTTGATATGTCTAACTACCGGCAGTTACAATTACTACATTAACAAATGTTTTCCACAGACTCCTGTAACTCAAGAGAAAAGCCCTATCATCAGATCACAGGTTCATATCCTGACCACGCCAGGTGAAGACAGGTGTGGTCGGGAGCCCAAGGAGCAAAATTGTCCTCTGTTCTCTGGGTAGGAGGGATCTGTCCTTCTGTCATCTGTCAATCAAAATGATACTGACCAATCAATGGCAGCTGTGATGCCATGTATGTGGAGGAGGGCAGATAGCTCCAAGATTTTCTCACAGTGTGTTCAAAATGATGTGATATCTGGCTTTATAAATCTCTGAGGAAGCATTTTAGCCTTCACCATGCCAACATGGTGACACATGACACATTATGTTTCATATGAGTTTGTTGTATTCTGATGTATGCTCAGTGGCTGGGAATTGCCGGATGGCACGCAAAAGAGAACCAAATAAACTACAGAACTCTAATGAAACAAAATAAGTAGAATATTCAGTAAATTTGAGAAAATTTATATTTAAGTTTTTATATATTTGTCCTAAACATCCTGCTCACTTACATTATATTGCCAAAAGTTTTGGGACACTCCTCCAAATCATTGAATTCAGATGTTGTTTTTCAGAGGTTGGGATTGACCCCTTAGTTTCCAGTGAAAGGAACTCTTAATGCTTCAGCATACCAAGACATTTTGGACAATTTCATGCTCTCAACTTTGTGGGAACAGTTTGGGGATGACCCCTTCCTGTTCCAACATGACTGCACACCAGTGCACAAAGCAAGGTCCATAAAGACATGGATGAGAGAATTTGGTGTGGAGGAACTTGACTGGCCTTCACGGAGTCCTGACCTCAACCTGATAGAACACCTTTCGGATGAATTAGGGTGGAGAAATAGGGCCAAGCCTTCTCCTCCAACATCAGTGCCTGACCTAACAAATGCGCTTCTAGAGGAAAGGTCAAAAAAATTCCCATAAACACACACACAGAAGAATTGAAGCTGTTATAGCTGCAAAGGGCAGGCCAACTCCATATTACATTCATGTGCATGTAAATGTAGACATTCCAAAACTTTTGGCAATATAGTGTAAGTGCTGGGCACAGGGCAGGAGTACTACAACCCTAAATGGGACGCTGGTCCACTGCAGGGCAACATGCTCACACAGTCATTCACACATAGGAGCAATTTACCTAGAACCTACGCTTGCTTTAAGGCAGTTAACTAGAATGCTAAAATAAAACACATGCACACTGCACACACACAGTAGCCTGAGCTCAGGATGGCACTGCTAGGCCACTGTGCTACATTTGTGTCATTTTTTGTCTTTATTAATTTACTGTAGTATCACCCATTAAAACTGCCCTTAAAAGTGCACTTTAATCTATTTACAGAAAATACCTCAGGCGTCCAGTCAATGTTAATCTTTAATTCTACACAATCTTTCACTCCTAGACGTCACGGTCATAGCTTGTGGTGTGCTTTAGTACAGCAAGATTGGATGAGGCCTGACCAATCAAACCCATATCAGTTCTGAAATGATGTATTCATTTGCCATTGGGACAAGTTCTCCACTCAATCAGAAGTGCAGCCATAATCTAATGGAGACAGCTGTCATTGATAACACACGCTTACCGTGCATGCCGTGTGCAGCATGACAGCCTGCTATAGAGATATATGAAGATGTATCTGCTGAAGCGTAATGAGTAAGTGTCTTACATCTCTGCGTCCGGGGGAGGGGGGTGGGCTGGTGCTGTTGGCAGAGTGGGAATAAAACAGCGGCTGTCTCTCTTTTTGCGGGGGGTCAGGGGAAAAATAAATTACGGAAGAGAAAAATGAATTAGGGATGACGGCACGTTGGCTTTGAAAAATTGGACTGTCAGGGTGAGCAGTCGCAAGAGTCTGATAATGGAAGAGGATGAACTTCTCTCTTTGCTTTGATTCTGGAGTGTGTGTGTGTGTGTGTGTGTGTGTGTGTGTGTATTTTTGTGTGTGAGTGAGAAAGACCAAGACAGCGAGAAGATTGTGTGCTGCATATTACTGCATTATTAAAAGCACAAGAAGGGAGATCATTTAAATCCACTCATTTTTGTCCATAGTGTTCTCACTACAGGCAAAACTGAAAATATTATCAACTCGACAGCTCGTCTACAGTCGCATGCTATAGCTGAGTAAGATATGGCTGTAGGGCTCGGTCCTCCAGGACCTCTAGTGTGTTAAATAACCGTGTGTGTGTGAGAGAAAGAGAGAGCAGTGAGGTCTAGTGCCGCCACTTAAGTTCTGCCACTCTGACAGCTAAAGCAGAGCGCTGACATCTGGAATATAAAACACTTACCAACCGCGCACACGCACACACACACACCAACCATTTTGTTTCTTTCTCTTTCACTTGAATGCACAAACACACACATACTTAGAGTCAGATAGAAACCACACACGCACAAAGATCACTCGCACTTCTTCTCTTTCTCACCTGAGTAAACACACACGTGCCGTACTGTCACTCCACTCACTAGCTGGACTCTTCTCTGCAGGCTGTAATCAGGATATAGAGATGCACCAGACATCACATCTCTCTCTCTCGCTCTCTCTCTGTCTCTCTCTCTCCTTTTTCATTCTTCTCTCGTTCATTGCTTCAGACATGGTGCCCCTTTCCCGGGTGGCCACTGTCTCTGCACTGTTACTTGCCTTCGCAAATAAACACACACACACACACACACACACACACAGGGTCACCTTTTCTCATCCGTCTGTGCAGGTTACAGCACCCACTGCTAACTAGAGCAGTTCTGTCTTCTTATTTACAAACGCATTGCCACTCATTTTCTTCACCTCTTTGGTTTGTGTGATCACTTTGGCTCTGTAACAAATTAGTCAATTTCCAGTTACTAATCCTGCTGCTAATATGCATGAGGTAACTATGTTTACATACACAGTAAGCTTATAAATGTCTATTTAGTGTGAAGAGGCCATAAATAATAAAACCAGTTACAGGTGCAGTTATCTTTATTCTTTTTTGACTCCCTTAATTAGTCTTGGTCTCTCCTCACCCAACAGCTGTGCTTCCTCAGTGCTGCCAATGCCACAAAACAGGGCAGGGTAACAGATTAGAACACAATCACTATTGTTCCTCTTCCACATACATGAGCTCACAAATGCGCTTGATTGGCTAGTGTTGCTGGTGTTATTGCCTGGAGAGAGATGTTAATTGCGTCACACCCACACAGACAGCACAGCCAGTTTCAGTATCTAGTGGTCAATATCTAGTGGTCAATATCTATCAAAAGTGGTCCAACAGAACAGAGAACAAAGAACAGTGGTGAACCGGCGACAGGGTCATGATGGGCGGCCAAGGCTCATTGATGCATGTGGGGAGTGAAGGCCCGTGGGGTCCAATTCAACAGACGAGCTACTGTTGCTCAAATTGCTGAAGAAGTTAATGCTGGTTCTCATGGGTCAGGGCTATTTTGGCAGCATAAGGAGCACCAACACAATGTTAGGCAGGTGGTCATAATGTTATGCCTGTTTGGTGTTTATCTATAACATTTGTGACTCGTTTTACATTTTTACTAAAAGAGTTCTGCATTTGCAGATGCATTTTTGAGAGCTGTATTTCATAGCCAATGACTGCAGTAATCTTTTGTTTCTTGTGCTCTATTGTTGTTCATCACCCATATTTGTTAAATCAATTCAGAATAATAAACATCAATTGAAACATTGTTCCAATTCAAGTCTTTTCTAGATTTATGTCACCAAGCTTTTGAAGGTCTTTATCACAAGAAATGAATGACACTGTTAAATGTCATTGTTAAATGTAGTCTAGTAATTGCAAACATTAATCACACATGCTATCTATATTTTTTGGGATTGAGATAAAGACAATATGTGAAAAGGACTTTTATGTATATACACACATGGACAAAATTGTTGGTACCCTTCCATTAAAGAAAGAAAAACCTACTGAAACAACTTGAAACTGACAAAAGTAAAAATAATAAACAAAAATTAACTGAAAATTAACTTGTGAAAATCAGTCATTGTTTTTGAATTGTGCTTCAACAGGAGCATAAAAAAACTAATAAAACCGTTCTGAACAAAAATGATGGTACCCTTAACTTAATATTTTGTTGCACAACTTTTTGAGGCAATCACTGCAATCAAGTGATTTCTGTATCTCTCAATGAGTCTTCTGCACCTGTCCACAGGTATTTTGGCCCACTCCTCATGAGTAGGCTAAACTGCTCCAGCTGTCTCAGGTTTAAAGGATGCCTTCTCCAGACTGTATGTTTCAGCTCTTTCCACAGATATTCAATATGATTTATATCAGGGCTCATAGAAGGCCACTTCAGAATAGTCCGATGTTTTGTTTTTAGCCATTCTTGAGTGTTTTTAGCTGTGTTTTTTGGGTCACTATCCTGTGGAGGATCCATGACCTGCGACTGAGACCAAGCTTTCTGACACCGGGCAGCACATTTCACTCCAGAATGCCTTGATAGTCCTGAGATTTCATTGTACCATGCACAGATTCAAGACATCCTGTGCCAGGTGCACAAAAGCAGCCCCAGAACATAGCAGAGCCTCCTCCATGTTTCACAGTAGGTACACTGTTTTCTTTGTATGCTTTATTTTTGCGTCCATGAACATTGAGCTGATGTGACTTGCTAAAAAGCTCCAGGTTTGTCTCATCTGTCCATTCTCCCAGAAGCTTTGTGGCTTGTCAAAATGCATTTTGGCAAATTCCAGTCTCGCTTTTTTAGGATTTGTTTTCAACATTGGAGTCCTCCTCGGTCGTCTTCCATTAAGTCCACTTTGGCTCAATCAGTGATGGGTGGTGCGATCTGACACTGATGTACCTTGACCTTGGAGTCCACCTCTAATCTCTTTGGAAGTTGTTCTAGGCTCCTAGGTTACCCTTTGTGTTATCTGCCTCTTTAATTAATCATCAATTTTCCTCTTGTGGCCATGTCCAGGGAGGTTGGCTACAGTCCTGTGGACCTTAAAGTTCTGACTAATATGTGCAACACTATTCACAGGAACATCAATCTGCTTGGTGATGGTCTTTTCTAGATCCATCATTTTTGTCCAGGTCAGTTTCATTAGTTGGTTTTTTTAAATGCTTCGGGTGAACCACAAATCAAAAGCCATGTCTAAGTTTCATTAGTCAAATTTCAGTAAATTTTGATTTATTATTACTTTTGTCAGTTTCAATTTATTTCAGTGACCATTGTGGGTTTTTCTTTCTTTATGGGAAGGGTATCAATAATTGTGTCCACGTGTGTATTTTTTTAAAATATTTCTGTTATGCTTTGGAATCCCCAATAATTTTGACCTGAACAGTCAAATTTTTTAACAGTACCAAATGGTCCAAAGAGTGAACATAACACAAAGGATAGTATTTAACTATAGCATTAATAATTTGTCACTATCTTCAGGGTTGTGCTATTAAAGAAAACAAATCAACACTTTCTGACCGGTCAGTTTTGCGAGTTCAGCAGCACTTTGGTGTAATTTACAGTTTAACAGTAAACAAATGTTGGAATGCGCTTGCGAGCATTGATTCCTTTCTTAAACCCTGCTTTAACATAAATCAATGTGATGAGTACTCATGTGATTAATTGATGTATTGTCACTGGCAGGAGCCTCCTTATGTTTTCATTTATTTGGCTAGATCTTGAGGATGCAGAAAACAGCAGCATGTGTACATTATCTACATAGTATTGGGCTTGTGTACACAAAGCATTTAGGCACACATGAGTTCACATCGATGCAGGATATAAAGTCTGTGATTATGTGGTGAAAATCCAAAGTGACCCAGGTTCAGTGCTTGTGCTCTTAGACATTTCCTTTGGCCTCTGTGTGTGTATGTGTGTGTTTGATGGGAAATTCTCCACATGCAATCTTAAACATTCCATAACCACAGACGCTCCCTTGGTGCTGGTATTGCAGAGGAAGCAGTGCATTCATCCTGAAAGAGATAATATCCTCCAGCATCTTCGTGTGTCATATCCTGGACTACATCTTCACTTAATGAAATGCCCTCTTGTCCCTTGATCCACACACTCATTCTGTCTCCCTTACACACTCAGAGCATCCACTCTGCCCTATTGCAACCATTGTGCTGCTGCCATAATGAATTGTATTCTTTATTCTTAATTGCTTTAGCCAGTGGCTTATTGAAGTTTTCCTTCATAAGTCAGTGTGGTGAGAAGTAAAGAAAGTGCTGAACCTGCTCGGTTTGAGAGGTTTTGTGACTGCTTGTCTTGCCTGGTTAATATTAGTGTCTCGGTGTAGTGTAGGCTAAACACAGACCTGTCAGGAAGCTTCCATTACAGTGTCATGATTATATATGTGCCTGTGCTTTGAGAGGTACTTGATCTATATGGCTGCATTTCAGTATAACATTCATTCATTCATTCATTCATTCATTCATTCATTCATTCCATCTGCACATTCAGCCATCATTTTTAATTCTCTACTGTATATGACGGATGCTGCTGTCATCTTCACATACATCTCCGAACACTTTAAAAGGGGATTACTGCATTCCAAAAAAGTTTTATTGGTTTAAATGAAACGAAGAGATATGAATAGCCAACAGCAACAGAATAAGCATGGTGTGAATTTGACTCTCAGTACGCTTGACTGTGTTATGGAGCAATATCTACATGTTATTGTGACTTACTTCCATGCTATTACTTACAACAGGTTACATAAGCCTCAGCTGTCAATCAGGTGTCAAGCAGGTGGCACGACCATACAGAAACAAAAGTGTGTGTGTGTCTGTATGATATAAAGTGAGTTCTCCTCCAGCACTTAAGCACCCCCTCAAACTGCAGGCTCCAGCAGGAACCATCAGCTGGTATAAAATGTCTCGTTTAACAGGTGCTGTGCTGCTGTCTAATGGGTGCAGTTGAAGGTTTCATGCTTTTTGTCATGGGCCCAAAACAATCTCCTCTAGTTTAGAAAAGGAAATGTTGTACCAGAGGAATGAAAAGGGGACAGAGCAAAGCTAGAAAGTTTACAATGCAAACAAGAAAATACATCATGTATTGGAAGGTGTGTATTTTAAAGGGTTAATGTGGCTGGGGTTTTTCATCCAAATAAGCATCACATCTGATGGTAAAATGAAGGTTAAGATGATCAGATGTGACTCAAGCTTGATTGGAATGAAGGCCTGAGACACAGATCCTTTAATACAGATCTTCTGAGGTGCTATTTCTAATAAACAGTGACCACAAGTTGAGTTTCTTGAAATCTAATCTAATCTAATCTAATCTAATCTAATCTAATCTAATCTAATCTAATCTAATCTAATCTAATCTAATCTATGTATCAGTCAATTTGGACAAAGAGAAAAAAAGAGGAGTTTCCTTGACAGAGATTAAGCCTAGTCCTAGACTAAAATTTCCCTTTAAACCAGATTAACAGAAATCTGCTTTCTCTGTCATGGTTTTAAATAGTGTAAGACTTAGTCTAGTCCAGAATTTAATAGGTTGATTTCCTGGAGAAAGACTAGATCTACTTCAGGACTAAATTCAGGCTTAAATTAAACCTACCAAAATTGACTTAGACCATTGTATGTGATAGGAACATGAAATATTAAGCTTTACTTCAAAATTCTCTAGTGTAGCAGCTTAAACAACAACAGAAATGTTTGGATCCTTCCCACCAATTAATTAACTGGATTGAGTGTGTATTGAGTATGATATTCACACAACTTATGTTACACAATCTCATCCACTCAACCCACTGTTTTCAGTCATCATTACATTTCTCTATCTGCTGTCCTGTAGTAGAGGTATAGGAGTAATGTGAGTGCAAGAAATGTGATAACAGAACAGACAGCAGAAGAGAGAGAAAGAGAGAAGGTTTGTGTGTGTGTGTGTGTGTGTGAGAGAGAGAGAGAGAGAGAGTAAGAAAGAAAGAGAGAGAGTGCAAAAGAGAAAGAGTGTGTGTGTGTGGGATTGTTGAAGGGGCCACCGACCCCAAAGGCAATTCCAATTTGTTGGTGAGCGTTGTGGCATTGTGGTGCTGTGTGTGTTAGTTAATGAGGCGAGTGTGTGAGCTCTTACTCATCCTGCCAGCACTCGCTGATCTCTCTCTGATTACTATAATGAAATGGTCAGAAGATTATTAACCAAACACATAACACGCACACAGGGAAACACACTGTTTCTCACACGCTAAAAGAAACAGAAGGATTGCACCCTCAGGTTGTCACTGAGCCATTTAACCCATTTGTCTGCTATTTGTTGAAAGAGAGAGAGAGAGATATCAATGCCAAAACTCAGTCCGGCCACACTGACCTGCCACAATGTGTGTGCCCTCGAGCCACTGTGGTGTATGACTTTCATTAAACTCAGATAGAAAGAGAGACAAAGAAAGGAATAGAACAAAATAAGACCAAGGGAAAGCTATCTTTACTGACAGACCAATAGGTCAATTGAAAACACATGGTATTCTTTCAAATGGTGCTCTGATGTAGATTTCTGTAGAAAACAATGCACTGGAGAAAGCTTCTTTCAGTCTAAGCATAATGAATCATGGCCACTGGCAAATACAAATGTGCATTCAAGCAATTTCAGCTTGACTGGAGCAACTCAGACATATGCATTATACAGTCAACATGTCTGCTTGATGATGTATTCAGATCTTTATCTTCTGAAACATGGACACTTTCATCCTCTCTCTGTCACAAACCATTAAATCTCACATTATTATTTTGATTTGAGTGACTCAGACATTGAAGCAGGTGGATTTTTTTTTCTAGCTTGATGCTAATGTTATGCAAACAAGCGATAAGCAAAATAAGTGAAAGAACCAGAAAAGTTTTTCTTTTTTCTTTTTCCATTGCACAAGCCCTTGTAAGTGGATCTTATTAACAGCAGAATACTGTTGTGTGGGCACTCTGGCCTGATGCAGGTATTTTTCCACCAAATTATCTCCTATAATGAGCAGGCTGTGTAATTAAACCTTTGATTAGGAGTCTTTCTTAAGCACCTTATAGGAAATGAACTACAATCCATTCTCAGTGGCAGCTTGTAAGGTGCAGATACGCTGTGGTTCGACTGCTCTAGCCTCACCTTTTAATGTTCAAGGGACCTGATTCGATTTTCTAGGGACTGGATATCATGGTTATAGAGTATACACTAAAGCATGATAAGAGGAACTTACAGAAGTCTGCTACAAAGGTCTCCTCTGCTACATTCTGATGATTTATGATTACAGACTGTAAGTGGGATTTTTTTTTTTTTTTTTTTTTTTTGAAGTGCAGCATTTTCTCCAGCAAATTTTGTACAAATGTGAGTGAGCTCCTCAAAAATTAAATTATCGGTTATTGCTAACATTCTTCTGACACCATGCAGTGTTTAAAAATATGTGAGATTGGCTTACATGTGTCTAGATTTATATACAGCACAATAATCCCAAAATAAGTGAGAAAGGTGAATAGAACTGAGAACAACATCATAATATTATGAAATTAATATCCAGTTGACCACAGCATCTAGAAAATGAGAATTTTAATGAGAATGAGAATTTTACTTTGAGGGGAAATTATTATAAATATACAATTCAATCATTTATATACCGTATTATGTGTTGGTATTATATAAATATACACTGATCAGGCATAACATTATGACCACCTGCCTAATATTGTGTTAAGGCATGGACTCCACTAGATCCCTGAAGGTGATCACAGGTGCAAGACTGGTGACTGTGAACATGCAAGTTCTGGTGGTTGCTGGTGGTTCGTGGTAGCCGTGTTTGTTGGCCGTGGTGAAACTATGGTGAGACCATGACATTATGCGGCATGACAGATTACACTTATTATATTAATTATACTATACTTATTATTATACTAACTAACATCTATAAACAACATGGTCATAAATGCTGTTTAAAAGATAATTTTGCACTTTCTTCTTCTGGACATCAGAAATACCTGATGATCCTTCTAATACTGGGGTGATGAGTGACCTTGTGACAGGTCAGAATTTTATTAAGACAAGCTGTCCATGGGAAACTGGGCTCCAGGGAGGCTGTCCAAGAAAATGTAAGCACCTGGAACCAACATGTGGCTCAAAAGGGATGTTGGACAATAGCACAGCTGGGTGTGAGAGCCGAGTCACAGTGTTCATGACTGTTCTCCAGGTGCACATCTTTGTTCTGTGCACCAAACCGGAAGACATAAATATTATGTTCCGTGCTGGACAAAAGGGCACTCTTACAGTATGTGGGCACAAGGAGAGGAGCTCTAGTCCCCCATGGGGGTCTACAGGAATAGAACATGCTTACACATAATTAGACAGCAACAACATGTGTGCTCAACTGTACCTTATGGAGCATAAACACTTGAATAACTGATGGACACTGAGCCTTTGGGGGAAAAGGATTTGATGGTGTGGGAAACAAATAGCTATAGATGCCACAGCTGGTATGTAAACCTAGATCATGCATGTAGCAACACCTCTACAGCACAAAAAATCATTCTGACACTACTACTACTACTACTACTACTACTACTAAATTATTGGCACCCCTATGAAATATTCAAAATCAATACAAATTGTCATTCTTGCAAAATGAATGTGTATTATGTTTTATTTACTCTCATTCCCTAGAAACTCTGTTGTTGCTTTTAACCATGTCCTGCTTGACTGAAGTAAAAAAAAAAAAAGAGAGAGAGAGATTGCAGACATTTAAAAAGCCCCTTGTCATACTTTATTATAGGCAAAGTACAATAACAAAATATCACACATTTTGTTAACAGTCTGAAAAAAGCGCCAGTGAAATATGGCATTGGATCATTGCTGCATGATGTTGTTTTGTGGATGATGGACTAGAGACGCTTCTATAGACTAATGATGTCATGTTTTGCTTTGAAAATCTATCTGAGCGTCTCTGCTCCAGGAACACTGTACCATGGCTGACCCTGTGCTCTGTACCCAACTTCTTAGCAAGCTGGGATATGTGTAACGTATATGTAACAAATAAAAAGGCTTCTTCTTCCAAATATAAAACTTGATAGCAGTATTTTGTCGATGCAAAATGGCACTACTTTAAAAGATAACTTTGAAAGATAACTCTATCCTTGACCTTAAAATATCACTTATATATTCTTGTTAGATGGTTTTTAGGAAAGGTGCTAATAATTTTGTATTGGCTTTCTATTATTGGCTTTTTGCGAAAAAGACTCGTCTCTATATGGAGCGCTAAAGTTGTTCATTTTTACACTCACTCTAACAGACCCCATTGCAGGAGGCATCAGAAAAAAATGTCAGCAATTACACCACATCGACCAGCCTAATTCATCCCTGCATCACATTCAGAGACATTTTGTGAAGCTTTACCATTCCGTGAGCTGATCTACACCGTGTGCTTCTGAGAAAATCAATCGGAAGAATTATCGTACAATCTGGATGTGGTGTAAATTGTAATCTGTAGACTAGTCAGAGTTGTGCTCAGAGCAGTTTTGCCGTTTTTAATAGATTTGTAATGTCACAAGTGTTTCTCAACTGTGTCATACTGCAGAGGTGTATTGAAGGCTTGTTTGGAAATTCTTTGCATTAGTTGAGATATTTCAGCTTTAAAAACCAGGCACTTATTGCAAAGATTAAGAGTAAAAGAGATGAAGTTGGTGTTTAAGTTGTCTTTATTTGTCACATATACATTACTGCACAGTGAAATTCTTTCTTCACAAATCCCATCCTTGGGGATTCCATCCCCATCCCCCATCCCCATCAATCCCATCCTCTAGCCGACTTAATTATTATTTAGGGTTAAACAGAATCAGGATAGATGACAGGTATATGAAAAATACTTTTAAACTTGATGTGTTGCGTGTCCCTTTATAAAAGAGTTTGTGTAAACAGCTTAGTAACTTTTAGTTATTAACTTAGTAATTTTCTTTTTTTCTTCTAATTGGAATTTTGTTGATTGATATATCACATTAAAGATGGATAATAATAATAATATTCCTTCAATTTTAACAGGATTCTCTGTATTTAGTATACGAGCACCAGTCGATTCACATGTGTTCTGTATTTGCTTCATAAAACAATTACATTGAAACTGTTACTATGCTTATTATGGGCTGTCAGCCAATCTGTGCATTGACATGGCAATGTGCAACATTCTCTCCAGCTGTTGCTTCTTTTGGAACAAAATATTTGGCCATATTGTGTCTAAAACTCACTAGTTAATCTCACTAGAAATTTTTCACATACACTGATCAGGCATAACATTATGAGCAGTGATAGGTCAGGTGAATAAGACTGATGATCTCATCATGGCACCTGTTAGTGGGTGGGATATATTAGGCAGCAAGTGAACATTTTGTCCTCAAAGTTGATGTGTTAGAAGCAGGAAAAATAGGCAAGCGTAAGGATTTGAGCGAGTTTGACAAGGGCCATATTGTGATGGCTAGATGACTGGATCAGAGCAGGATCTCTTGTGGGGTGTTCCCGGTCTGCAGTGGTCACTATATATCAAAAGTGGTCTAAGGAAAGAACAGTGGTGAACCGGTAACAGGGTCATGGGTGGCCAAGTCTCATTGATGCACGTGGTGAGTGAAGGCTGGCCCGTGTGATCAGATCCAATAGATGAGCTACTGTTGCTCAAATTGCTGAAGAAGTTAATTATAGAAAGGTGTCAGAATACACAGTGCATGATGGGTCAGGGCTGTTTTGGCAGCAAAAGGGGAACCAACACAATATTAGGCAGGTGGTCATGCATGGTCAGTGTAACTGTTGTGTAAGAGCAGTATGACAGTTAAATTTGTGTTATACTGAATATCACACTGACTTTCAGTTTAATATTCTGGGTAAATCATTCATAGAGATAAGAATAATACACAATATAAATAATAATACACAAAAATAAAAATAATAAAAATAATAATTCACAATGAAACTACACACTCGGACAGACAGTTCACAAGGTTTGTTCCATTACATAAGCAATGTATTTGTGTGTGTGTGTGCGTGCTCTACTGTACTGCCAGGTCATCTCTCTCCTTCAGTCCCAGGATGATTCTAACATTTTACTAGATAAAATCATAGTTGCTGCTTTTATATTGGAACATTGAGGCAAAAATGAAAAGCTGTCAATTAAGGTTTTTCAAGTCACATCTTTACTTTGCCAGATGACAGTAATGAGAGTGTGGGAGAGATGGAGAGAGGTCTGGGGACAGACAAGTAGAGCTGCCTGTAAGAGAGACTTCAGCTGCTGCTCCTTAATCAGATCACATCAAAAAATCTAGTGGAACCAAAAGGTCAAAATTGTTATTTTTGCATAGATTAAAGGGGTTTCAGGTTCAGCTAGAAAGAACACGAGGCAAAGTAAAGATGATGTATCATGTCAGATTTTTGTGTATTTTGGGGGATTTTGTACTGGGATTAAACACTTTCCAGCACATTTGAATCAATAACCTTGATGAAGTTAATGTATAAAAAGAGCTTTGATTCCTCACATGGATGTGAACAACATCAATATGAGGCACTTATGTATGGACTGAACAGTAATTTACTGTATTGGATATTAAAGCATTGTTTCTGTTTTTTATTCATTTCATTGTGTAAATAGTTACGGAGGTCGGTATAAATTTGGAACAGAGCTGTCACTGAAGATGGCTATTACACCACAATACTCACACAGTAGAGGTATATTTTCATATTCACCAAGACATAAATACATTATATTGCCAAAGGTTTCGGGACACCTCTCCAAATCACTGAGTTCCGGTGTTGTTTTTCAGGGGTTGGGCTTGGTCCCTTAGTTCTAGGAACTCTTAATGCTTCAGTGTACGAAGACATTTTGGATAATTTCATTCTCCCAACTTTGAGGGAACAGTTTGGGGATGACCCCTTCCTGTTCCAACATGACTGCACACCAGTGCACAAAGCAAGGTCCATAAAGACATGGATGAGAGAGTTTTTGGTGTGGAGAATCCTGACCTCAACCTGATAGAACACCTTTGGGATGAATTAGAGTGGAGACTGCGAACCAGGTCAAAACTGGGACATCTGCGTTTACATGCATATGAATGTAATGGAACTGAGGGGCCAAGCCCAACCCCTGAATTCAGTGATTTGGAGGGGTGTCCCAAAATTTTGTATAGTATATAGTGTATGTCAAATGCTAACATCAGACATATGCTTATCATTTACATGCCAAAATATTGTCATCATTAATGTTATAATGCATTCCTATGTATACCATTAACATTTGGTTTCTCAATTGAGGTTCATGTCAAAACAAGATTCTGTAAACCTACTGTGTTGTTGTTGTTCATCTGCTTTCTGTTCGGGTTCACCACAGTGGATCATCCAATTCTCACATTTTGATTTTTGGCACAGGTTTTATGCTGGATGCTCTTCCTGACACAATCCTCCCATTTTATCTGGGCTTGTGACTATAACACTACTTTGTATTTACTTAAAAGAGGAAGAAAAGAATATTTACTAATAAAGGAAGCAAAATAAATCACAGAAATTCTAACACCTACGTAACTTGACGTTAGTAATACATGTATGTATAATTATACAATTATGAGTTATCCCAGGTCTTAAAAGGGATTATAATATTTAGCAGTGTACAAGTAAAAGATAAAACACTACACCATGTGCTGCTATAGGAAATTCAGCAACTGCATTATAAGTAATTAAAGTATAACTTTACTGTATACGGATTATTTACACAAGTCTATTTCCTGTGATCATGAATGCTGACAGCTGAGACTCCTTCCTTCCTTATAGAAAGCTTCACCTTATCAACTATTATTATTATTATTATTTTTTTTTATTATTATTATTTGTTAAAAAACAACTCCCTGCCTGTTTATGAGCTGCTTCCAAAGTAATTTTCATATATTTGACCCGGTACATTAACATAAACCTGTGATTTGAATTATACCTGGTATAGGTGTTACAGTCAGAGCTCTGCTGTTATAGAAAATGAATCCAGACCTTCTGACCAATCAGATTGGAGAATTCAACGGCGCTGCGATATAAATGCATTTAAAAGGCATTATGATTATGAAGATTCATAGCACGTGTTATACATGTTTGCTGAATTCACTAGGTATATCTCACAAGATAAATGTATTTCTTAGCCAGTCATAGCAGATTATTTAATTCATGTTCCTGGCTGTAGATAGTACAACATAATTTAGATTAGTGAGTGTCTGATCTCGTTTCAATTTGTTGGCAAAAATGAAATATGAATATAAATCTGATGGAAATAGTAATATTTTCAATTATTCTTTTTCATTTTAATCTAATCAGAGGCAAGCTACTGCGCTGTGTAGGAGCTGAGTGTTTTCTGAGGATCATTTTACCTTCTAGTTCCTGAGGTGTACATGGCCTCTAAATGGTCTAATTCATTATTTATTCTTGGGTCTAGCTTTGGGCTGCTAACCAGTTTAGAAACTGTCTCCAAACTAGATCCAAGAGAGTGTTCGCCATGCCAAACCCTCGGGACATTCCCAGTGCTGGATCAGTTCTATCTGGGATCAGGTGCATGCTGTGAATGAGACTGAATGAATGATCAATGAGTGAATCCCACTGCCAAGCCTGTGCCTGATGCAGCCTTTTAATCTCACATCTGTAAGCTGTGCTCATATGTATGTATGTTTTTGGTGGTGATAAATGTTGTGGGTTACTTTTCTGCTGATGCGAATGTTCTTTAACACAAAATGTTCACACATCACATCACACGTGCAGACATCAGATCACTAAAAGAGGATTTGGTGTCTGGTTTAAACTCTGATTAGCTGTCAATCTATACATACACATTCCAAGAGATTAAGGTGTGAGTGTGCTTAAAATATGAAAAATTAGATTTTCATAAGATAACACTATATGACTGAAGGTATTGTGACACCTGATCTCACATCAATATGCAGAAGTTGTGTAAAGCACAGAATTGTTGTCTTGCTTATAGCATCACAATTTCTTCCTTTCTGCACAGATCCTTCAACCCTTAACCCCATTGAACACCTTTGGTATGAAATAGAATGGCATGTGTGCCAAATATTCACCAGGCCTCCTCACTCAACATCACTCAACATCACTCAACATGCCTGACCTCACTAATGCTTATGTGGCTTGAAGAGCACCAATTCCATCACAAATTTAATGGAAAACTCCATATTAATGCTCCTAGTTTTACAAGCACATATAGGTGTGAATGTAGTGTAGATACAAGTGTGTTACTATGTAATGACAGTTAAAGATGTTAGTAAGAGGTGAAACTGTGTAACTGTTCAAGTCTCTAAATGAAAACACGTGGTAATAACTTTCCTTCAGCTTTGCGGACACACAGTGTCACTGTTCAGTACCATGCTCAGAACTGAAAGATATAAAAAAAAGAAAAGAAAAGAAATTGCTACTCATTTCTGATCAGATGGTTAAGTTTTCAAGCTCCAGCACAACACAGTTGCCACTGCTGGGCTCTTAAGCAACACCCTTAACTTTCTCTGGTCCAGGGAAGCTGTATCATGGCTGACCTTGAACTCTGACTTTGAAGAGCTGGGATGTGTGAGATGAAATACTACTATATATCTGACAAATAAAGTCCTTCCTTCCTTCCTTCCTTCCTCCCTCCCTCCCTCCCGTCCGTCCTACCTACCGACCTACCTACCTACCTACCTACCTACCTACCTACCTAACACAAGGAACTGGACTTACATGAAGCCCTGAAAATCTTAAAGATGACAGAACTTTTTATATACATGAACAAACAAACAAACATATCCACTAGGCTGCAGAACACTTGTTCGATTAATAGGAAGCATAGCAGCTACAACCAGGGGCTGATGAGAAAATTCAAATTAGCCAGTGTAAAACAGCACTGTGGGCTAAAGTACCTATTCCATCCCCCAACACACTGCAATACATACAGAATATATCTAATTTCTTTTTATATCAGGTTAGTTTCCCTGCATTTCTGCCTTTCTTTCCTGTCTGTGCTTGATGAAGGTCCCAAAATGCGCTTCCTTTGATCATTTGCTAAGTTAAACTGCTTGCACATGTTAAATTTGGCTAAATGGTCCAATTTATCCTGATTAGTGTGACAGATTGCAGTGCTGTTCAAATGACTCTTAAATGCAAACCATGATAGATGCAAGTTTAAGAAGACCGGCTAATGCAGAGTTTAAATTCACTAGCATAAATGCATTTCTATTTATTCATTTGGCAGCAGCAGAGCTGAACATTTGAGGGTTTGAGGATCTGTCTGGCAATCCTTGAGTTTTAAATCACGTCCTTTCAATCACATGAGCGAGGCACGACAGGCTCATGAGTCACATGCTAGCCTAGTTCATTAAGCTATCAAATTAAACAGATAATTGAGTACAGTGGAACTCATCATGATTAAATGTGTCTTCTTTTCACATATTTTCTCTATTTATCTCTTTTACCCCTTTTTCATAATCTAAACATGCAACGATGAATATTTTATGTGCCAATATGTCACTCCTTCATTCCTAAAATTTTGCTGGAGATATGTTGGGGAGAAAAAAAAAAAAATTGTGCCAGGTAAGTGGTAATCTTTATAAAATTAAAGAGCTGTACTTTTGTCTGGGGGGAAAAAAGTCTTTTTTTAATATTATGGTTCTACCTTCCATGGTGAAAATCTTAAAACTTTGCATTCTGTGTACATGTAGCCTTTCACTAACAGTTAGCATAGTGTTTGTGTATGCTACTTTT
Source organism: Hemibagrus wyckioides (assembly GCF_019097595.1). Classification (NCBI taxonomy): domain Eukaryota; kingdom Metazoa; phylum Chordata; class Actinopteri; order Siluriformes; family Bagridae; genus Hemibagrus; species Hemibagrus wyckioides. Next base: position 18,434,540 of record NC_080720.1, on the reverse strand, counting down.
GTTTTTAGAAGGTGTGAAAGCATGGGTGTGACCTGTAATACAAATCTAACACCTGTCATAATTATACAGCATCTTGCTTTACAGGTGTCTTGGACTGTTAAGAATAGCAAAAGGTGCCAGTACTGAGCTTGCTAAGACAACACCCACTAATTTCCAACGATATGGGTAAACTTACAATTGACAAAAGAAGCAAACGCATGCACAATGTGATGATGTGGAAAGAATGAAGCCTGTAATTTAAGTCGTTGTTGAATAATGTAACTCAGACTTCTACTTCCTTCTAACTACTTCTTTCACTAAGTGACTGGGTGAAGTGTACCATCCAGTGTATGTGCTATTACAGCTATGTAAGGGTTTTGGGCAGTAATATAACATTAGTGTAACTTGTTCCTGCATCTCCAGCATGCTAGCTGGATTTATCAAATCAAATATTTAAATGCATCTCACAAAATTATTACATTAAGCTGTTGCACCAGCATTAAATACTGTATGCCAAATCTCTACTCCAATGTGCTCCTAGCTCCTGTTTTCAGCAGCCACCAAAGTGAAAGTTGACAGTCTGTAAAATAAAACAGAGTCATAGCATGTATGTAATCTTATGTATGCATCGTTTAAATTAGTTAAATACTAGGCTAGATTTTTCTTTAGAACCACTCAGCTGTGTACTGCTAATCTAAACTAATACATTTCCAAAAAAAAAGGCAAAGTGTCCAAGGAAACAGAGATTTCTATGTTATACATTTCTATTCTAATATATATTGCAGAGAGAGAATGAATAAAAAGTCATATGACATTTCTACATGTAATAAAAATAGCTCCCTTTTCCAATGCCCAGCTACTTTTGGGCTAGTTTTGCATTTTGTGTGTGTGTTTTTTGAGATAGTAGTTGGGCTGGAAATGTTGCTGAAACTTGTCAACCCTAGTTAAATGACCTCGAGCACAGTTGAACAAAGGTATGTCTAAAACTTCTCAGAATGAGCTGCTAGACTGTATGCCGGAGGATGGTATGTTGTCGACTGCCTATTATGGGGTAACTACAAGTTTGCTCGATAGCAGCCTAAAGCATAAGCAAGGTGTGATAGCTTGTCAACTTAATTTAGTTAGATTATGTCATTATTAATGTCGTTCAGCCTCACCAATATCTATGGTTGTAAGTCGCTGCTGATTACTGTTCACTAGTAGTAGAAAACACACTGACTAGAAATACTGCTCCTGTAGTTATACTTCATTTGAGGAAAAGGAAAGAAATCTGCTCAAGATGTTGTTGCCCTTCAGCTGCTTCCTGTTCAGGATCATTCAATCTGCATATTTGATTTGGTACAAGTTTTATGTCAGATACCTTTCCTGATGCAGCTTTCCTATTTTATCCAGGGTTGGGACCAGCACTGTGATGTAACCTCTCAGTGGCTGGGTTGGTTCCCTGCCAGAGAATCAATCCCTGGCCACGGTGGTGAGGGAAAATACTTTACAAATAATGTTTTATGTACCTGTAATTGTCTGAGAATATTTTATATTTGAGCAATGCAATTTTTAACTATTTTTTTGAACTAAGCAAGTGAGCTATGCTGAAGTGAACACTTCACTATAAACAGTATGTAGAGAAAGATAACATTAGCTGGATAGTTAACAACCGAATGCATGCTTTGGTTTCAGTAGTTTGCTAGCTAGCACATGATAATTCATACATGTTTCTAGCTGCATAGTTCAATAGACTGTAGCAGCACATAGAGCATTATCACAGCAGGCAATCACTCCTGAACACTGAAGAGGCATCTGAAGTTACACCAATACTATAAAACACCAACAGCTCTGGCTAGCTAGTCTAGCACACTCAGCTTACCTGTCTCTACATGTCTCCTCGGCATGGTGTTGAGCTGTGAAATGTTAATATCTTCACAAGATTTGGATCACATAATTTATAGAACATTATTATTCTGTTTCATCCAAAACATTTAAAAATAAAGATACCTGATAAATTAGGCCAGGAATGCTTATCTGTCTGCACTGTCTCAGACATTGCTACACAGGAAACATTTGGCAGGAAGCTATTTTATTTTCACTGGCAATTGAATTATTTAAAATGTACCATAATTTACACATCTTTTAGTTAGCTTACAGTCTTCCTGTGTTAACCACATTATTACTATTATTATCTGTATTCCTGAACTGTGAGCAAAAATACATCGAAATGTTGAATAGTTTATTTAAAAATAAACGTATGTAAAAGTACTATGACTTAATTATACCTTTGAAGTGAACCATGGACTCAAATACTATAAAGAGAGTACATGTAGATTGTTACTTTCCTTCCCTGCTGTTTACATAACCAGAGAAAATCATTTTGCAGCAAAGCCTCAATGCCTGGACAGGAGGTTTGATTAGAATACAGAAGTTGGCATCTTAACATATACCTCTCACCTAATAGATATTCTGTCTCAATTAAGGTCTGGTATAGATGCAGTACAGCATGGCGTATCCAAGAGAAGTTCATCAATCTTAGCAACCGCCATCCAATGAAACAGAGTGAGGCAAATTTTTTGCATTTAATTAATGCAGCAGTTCTGTTACTGCTGCTCAGCATCTTTCCATTGCCAGTATGGAGAACTAATATTCATCTGTGCTGTACAACCGCAGAACAAGGAGGAGAGATTAAGTGAAGAGCAGAGGGATGAGAACAGCAGGGATCTGCAAACTTTGTGATGAATGTTTAAGTTTGGCATCTATGATGGATGAGGACCGAATGGTGTTTGTCACAGTCGCAACACTCTTTCTGGGCTTCATATCCATTCTACACTGCTAACACAGCACACTTAGACTAGCGTGTTTAACAGTTCTGTGCCATTAAAGCTGCTGTTTTCTCTCATTTGCAGTTGAGTAATGTGTAAAAGTGATACTAATGCTAATCGCCTTTTATTTTTAGTCAGCTAGACAATACGGAACGAGCTGTGCAGGTGCACTTCTTAAAGACTAAAAGAAATTAGCATAAGAGCACAATAAATTTCAATTCAATTTTATTTGTGTAGCGTTTTTTAACAATGGACATTGTCTTAAAGCAGTTTTACAGGAATATTTCAATCCAGGATGTAAATTAAAGCCAGAGACAATGGTGGCAAGGAAAAACTCCCTGAGATGATATGAGGAGGAAAGGAACCAGAATCTCTCCTCATCTGAGTTACACCAGACAGTGTGATTATAAATATTTCTCTTTTATCTTCTATAAATGTGTGCTATATCATTAAAAAGTAGTAATTGCTTGACAAGAAAATTCACTCTAGTCAACAGGAAGTCTATCTTGTTATCTTGTTAAGTTACCATCTCCATGGTTTCTTAGCATGCACATATCTCCAGGCTGTCCATATGGGGCCATCCTCAGCATCAGCAAGTGGCTTCTATGTGATGAGACTCCAACCCGAAGCAGGGCATCAGGGTGGATCAGGCAGGTCTGGAGAGCAGAAGTGGTCAGGATCACTAATATTTCACTGAAATGTTTTCAGAAAAATTGGGAAATAAAGGACTCTGTAAAAATGAGCAACTAATGCCAGTTAGCCTGGAGAAATCATGGCATTTTGTATTTCGTGATCAACATTATTCTAAGTGTTAGCATATGTTCCTAACTAACATTAATTCAATGTATAATTAAACACAGACCCAAATTCCTTCAATTTCATGTTTATTAATGCAAATTATTGAAATGTCTCTTGAGCCATCTGGTATGAAAGATAATTATTAGTTATGGGTAGGGTTAAGGGCAGGGTTAGGAGCCATATTATTTTCTTATGACTTCATAAAAGCCCAGTGAAATCGCTCTCTTTTCATTAGTATTCCTCCTCTGAGTTTTGCATAGGATCAGGTTTATTCCTTCTGAGTTTTTTGGAACCTTCTCTTCCATATACATCACATTAAGTACACTACAAATGATTTATATTCCCATCTACTTTAAATAGAGTGAAGTCGAATGATCTGATAAGATCGTTCATTCATTTAAAGACAAAGGAAGGACAGAGGAATAGTGAGCAGCTTGATAAAAAATGAGAAAGTGAAAAAGAGAGAGAGAGGGTGAGGCTGAGAGGAGTTAAAAGAACCAAATGGAGAGCAGAAATGTAAAAGTACATTCATACGATGTCTATGAGTGGAGTGTAAAAAAAAAAAAAGAAAAAAGTGCGAGGATTAGAAATAAGGAGAAAAGGATGACAGAAGGAGAGGAAAATGAGAGAGAGAGAGAGAGAGGTGTTAACCTTGAGAGAGCTCATCCATTATAGTGAGGTTGCTACTCTCTCTGTCACACTGTCAGAGATACGCCACCTCTACAGCACAGAAAAGGTCACCTACAACTCTGCTCAACTCCAGACAGCCACCACACACACAGGCTGTGCAGTCACGTCAGACATAATTACTCATTCACGTTACACAGACGCTGCACAGGACAACCTCTTGCGCGGACCAGAAACACATCCGTGTTGTGAACTCTTTGGTGAAGCAGTGAAAATGATTTGAAGGTTAGAAGTGAAATATGTAATGATGTGCTTTTTTTATTTTCTGTGTTTCTTAGGAAAAAAAAACTACCATTTTAGATCAGTCTTTTGTTAAATGTGCAGCGATTCTTTAAAAACGAATGAAGGTTTAAAACTGATTCTCCTGCTCTCTCCTGCTTGCTTTATTTTTTTTTTATTAATTCTGCATACCGAGGTGAAAACCATCTCTTTCTCTCTACAATAAAATACAGTAAATTGTGCAGCATTTTTCTCAGTAATTTTCTTTCTTTCTCTTTTTGAAAGTTTATAATGCCATGAAGTTACAGCAAGATCCTGGGAGAATTGCCAGCAAGTGACCAGAGCACATCTGACCTCCTCCTAAGCTGACTGACACTGCTGGCCTTTTCTGCAGCTCTGAGGATGAGCTACAGCCTCCCTAGGACTCACATATCCTCTGCTGTCATCCTGAACCCTTTGACTCACATAGATCTCGTTATATCACGCGTATTATTTGATGCTACAAATGAGTGTTACTCACACCAGGATGTAACTGCCCTTTTATTGACTTAGTCTGATCTAAATCCCGCAGCTTCAAACAAACTCGCCGATTTTACCATTTGAAGAGATCATTTGAAGACCGGTTCCATGATGAAGTTCTCAAGCTATATCTTGTCTGATCTTTCCCCAACAGAGGATTGTGGTCCGTGTGTTTATATTTTCAATGCCTAATTTTAAAGGTTATTGCTTACGCTCGGAGTGTACACCAAGCACATATGTTATTCTGTAAAGACAAATATTAAAGATTTTGCTTGATGATTTTTGTGCTCCTTGACTAAATACACAATTCTAATAGAAAGTAAAGGATTTATTAGACACAAAAGGTATTGTGATGTACTGTATGTTTACAATAAGACTGATTATGCTATATGGATCAATCAAATATACAAGGTAAATATAATAAAATCTTTCAGTATTTAAACTGGGATGCAAACTCCACACAGTGAATTCCACACAGTGATTACATCTGATTTCCCCAGATGCATGAAAGCGATTGATCCATGGAATTATTCAATCTTTGCTAATGTTATATCAGAGCCAAGTCTCTCTTGCTTGCTTTGTCTGTTGCACCTTTGAGAGAACACTCATGCGCTTGTTTTCTTTCTGTTATTTCTGTTACACACACACACACGCACACACAGATATAACTGGGGTTTAATAAAAGAACACACAAACACACATATGCTCTGTGACAGTGGTCCTAATGAAGTACTTCTAGTCTTCACACCCTCCCACTCACCAAGTGTACCACTGTGTGTCCTTTCATTAAACCCCTGTTATCTGTCTGATTATCCACTGCAAGTGGCTTACTGTTTTTTGGTTTGTTTTTTGTTTTTTTACTTCAACATCATTATCAGTTCCTATACCATGTGTCAGACGATATTCCTGCTGTTTTGTGTATAACCACACTTTTAATACATACACTCACTTTTGCTGTCACACTACGTTCTTTACCCCTAACTGAGCTTGATGACTAGGAACATACACCCTAAACTTCATGCCTCATGCTCTAACTCACTTACCATCAGATCTCCTCTTTTCTTCTGTAGCTGGAGGAATGGAAACTGGCCCACAAAGCCACATTATAGACCTCATCCTCCTCTTGTCCCTCCCTGTGTTATTCTCTCTCTCATTAGTCCTTCATTCTGTTCGTGGAGGAACAGGTGGCTGAAAGGCTGAGAGACGGCACCTCGGAGACAACGAGACGGCAAAAGCTCATCTACAGCCGGCACCAACATACGCACACTTATGCCTGATTCTTAGCCCGACACTCTGAGACCATAGAGGAGGTGATTCTAGACTCGAGTGCTATGGTTTGTTTTTCTGCAGGTTTAGTTTCTGAAGGTGAGGAGAATTTGTTTCCATTTTTCTCAACGTCAAGTACCTCAATATCAGTAAAAAACATATATTCTGTTGGCAATACTTTAGAATCATTTCCAAATGTGTTTACCTCGGATATAAAATTAACTCACGCTACATTCATTTGTTATATACCGCATTTAACAGCAGGGGTTTTCCAAGATACAACCAGGAACAGAAATCACGTCAAACAAAAGAGACAGTAGTGCTGTGCTGGAGTCCAGTTAATGACAAAAACATTCAAAACCCAAATATGTGAATAAACAATAAATACAAAAGTACTGTATTGTCATTGAAACAGATGTGGAAGGATTTTAAATGCTGCACTGAGGAGCTAAGGAAAAGAGATCTTATGTACATTTAAGAGAAGTACAGCGAAGGAGAGTTCTCCTCTGCCCTGTCTGTCCTTAAATTTAATATAAGGTGTGTGTGTGTGTGTGTGTGTGTGATTTACTCTGCTGGACAAATACAGTAGAGTGTTTTGTTTAGTTCTTTATTTCCAGTCCAACTCAATCATGTAAGCTCTCTCTTCCCATGTAACAGTCATAAAAGTAAACAACAAGCATTATTACCACTGTCATCTACTCTAATTATTATTAGCATAGAAATGACTTCTCATAGCAATAGTTATATGATCACAGTGAGAAGTGATAGTGAGGCTGAAATGAAATTATTCTTCAAATAAATATCCATGGCATGACTATTTTCACTTTGAAATGTCATCAAAAAAAATGAGAAATATTAGGAATTAACTAGGAATTGTTAAGAACTGTTTGTTTGTTTTTGAGAGCTTTCATGAAAACCAGGGTATCTGGTTATGACTACAGGTGTCCATTAGGACTGGGATCCCACAGACAACAGCAACAACAACAATAAACTTGTAAATATATGAGTTCCCACTTTTTTTTCAGGCAATCTGTCAGATATCATTCTTAAATAAAGCCTACTCTCATTAACACAATCGTGTAGTAATCCTTAGTAACTGCCTGGTTTGGGTCATTTGGGAAGTGAACACATCTGTTAGAAAATTTCACTAGCAGACCAATTAAGAACTGGAGTGATGAGGTGAGGAGAATTCACACTCCATGCTGACCAGTGCTGGATTTTCTTCCTTTGTTTTCCCCCAGTGTTTTCCAGGGTGTCATAGATGAATTGACTAAAAGAGACCTGGTTTTAGCCAGTGTACACGTGGTTTATAAATAAAGGCAAATACAGATATAAAGATTTGGAGCCATAAACAGATAAAGGTTTGTATTCCATCTATGTTACATGCTTATAAAAGATACCATACAAAAGTATAAGCAAAGTTGAACCAACACAAAACGTTACATAGATAGATAGATAGATAGATAGATAGATAGATAGATAGATAGATAGACAGACAGACAGACAGACAGACAGATAGATAGATAGATAGATAGATAGATAGATAGATAGATAGATAGATAGATAGATAGATAGATACATTATTATTCTTGAATGAAATTGTTAAAATGCAGCAGCACTTTGTTTAAGCTGTGTGTTCTACTACAAGCGGTAGTTAAGTCCACCAAGATTCATGACGTTTGTTTGGATCTGAGGTTGCGACGTTTTTGTTCACTTGGGGAATTCATCCTGTGTCTGTCATCTGAGTCACAATTTGAAGAAAGTCTGTTCTGTGAGAAAAGTGAGTCAGTCCCACTGGCAGGCACACATGTCCATGCATGCTTCTTCCACCCTGTTCTGATTCTGGTATAGGTTATTTTATTGTCCTTTCATTTCATTCATCTATAAACCTGTGACAGACTCTGCAGGCTTTTTCTTTTCTTTTTTTGACACTGTGACTTGGCCATTCTGTCCTTGTGGCTGTGTGGTGGTTTGCATTGTAATACTGAAGTCATGGTCTTCAAACATCTATGTCCACACTATTTTTTGCTATATGATAAAATGAACTTTTTTTTTTTTTTTTACTTTTCGTTAATCAAAATGTATGTGTCAGAATTGGAAGTGGATATTATTATTAGCAGATTAGGTCTGTAAAAGATGTAGAGTCAGTAGCCTGGTTGATGACTAATCAGGAAGTTGTTTCATTATCCGCCTCACATGCACCACAGCACTTGCGACTCTACACTAGCTTCATTAGCAACACAAAGACCAGAGGATGTAGCAACAGCCAAATCTATGTGATTATAAATAAGCATTTGTTTGTTCTTTGTGGCCATTTTGCACAGATCTCCGCTTCTTTTTAAAGGAATCTAGACAATTAGTGTCCAGAGAGAGAACAGTTCAAATATCCAACCAGCAATTAAAGGAGAGACAGTAGAAAAGGAGTGTGTGTGTGTTTTTTTTTAATTGGGTTGGCATGTCACTGCATCTCTCTCTCCGTCTGTCTCTCTAACACACACACACACACACACACACACACAGACTTCCACACTCCAGTGCTCAGTTAGTCTCGGCCAATCAGTGGCCCAATGTAGTGTCTCGATGACTGGCTAGCCCTCTTGTGTGTGTGTGATTAATCAGGAGTCATCTTCCAATTAGTGCTCCAGTAATTAGGACTGACAAACACAAGGTGATGACAGCGCTGCTATGATACAGGGCTCTTCAAAAGGAGCCGGAGAATAAAGAACGATGGATGAAGTGAGAAAGGGTGGAGTGAGGAAGAGTGCAGTGAGAATAAATATGTGTGTGTAGCAGTGTTTAGGCATGTGTGTGTGTGTAGAAGACAGTAATCCTGTAGGGACTGTAACAGCTTAAAGACCAAAAATACCTGGTCACACCATCGGGTCACCCATCTTCTATTACCCTTGTGTATCTCAGATTGCTCTGTCCAGTAAGTTAAGAAACAAACACACACACACACACTCTCTCTCTCTCTCTCTCTCACTCTTTTTTTCTGTCTCTCTCTCTCTCTTTTTCTGTCTCTCTCTCTCTCTCTCTCTCTCTCTCTCCTTCCCACATTGCTCTTCTTGCTCCCTGAATCTTGGTTAGATCTTAGATGATAACTGGTGCATCTCACAATTCTATTCTCAGTCTCTCACACACACTCTCTCTCTTTCTGTGTGTGTGTGTGTGAGTGTTGTGTGTGTGTGTTGTCTCAGGCAGCCCTGCTCAGTGACTCGAGGAGAGTGTCATTTCTCAGGTTGTTCCCGGCGGCTTGGCGTTGGGCTGTGGAGAGCAGAATGGAATGTTTGAAACAGACTGTTCAATTAGGCGCGTGCTGCTGTGAAATTGCCTCCAAACGATAAGCCTTTATTATTTCTGCTGCCATGCCCAGAGCTGTGCATCACACCCACACACACACACACTTTCTCTGTCCCTCTCTCTCTCTCTCTCTCTCTCTCACACACACACACACACTTCATACTTGGGTTCTCTCTGTGAAAATGCCATCACCAGGTTTAGAACTTCAAATCTGTGTTCATGAGTCACCTCGCTTTATGACTGATTTCTGAACACTCAACATCTGCATTACATATTATTTTTCTTTTATCAATATTAACATTATTCCCATGTCCAAATAATACCAAATATTCTGTTCATCCGTGCGACTTCCCTCCCTCTGTGTGCTGCGAGTGCCATTATAGACGGACAGCGTGGGAGTCATTTGCTTCTGCCACATATCGTTTGCTAGAGGTTAAAGGAAAGAACTAATTCCAAGCAAAAGAAAAAGAGAGCGACAATGAGAGAACGAAAGAAGTGAGATGGCTACACATGTGCAATTATCTACAGTCTATGCGTAGCTCACACAATGGAGAGGAACACTGCAATTAGTCAAGAAATGGTGCTCAGCTAAAGAGGGTGTGGGGGAGTGTCTCTCTCTCTCTCTCTCTCTCTCTCTCCCTCCCTCACGGTCTCCGTGTGAATCGGGTGCCTCCCACTCGAGTGAAGAGGGCAGAGGGAGATGGTGGGTAAGCCTTACGACACTCACTCTCTGTTAACAGTTTCCACGGTTTTCTTCCGGAAATCACATCCGTTTGTACTTCTGTTGCACATCGAGTTTTGTCAGTGGGGATTGGACAATTTCCCTTTGTTAGATTTAAAATGAAATTAAATTAAAATATATTAAATTACACACTCTAATTACATACTTAATTACCCAAATCCCCAACCAGCATCAACCGAACATTATCACATTATGAGCAAACACACCCACTGAACCTGAGCTTTATTTAGTGAAAAGAAATTGTTTCCTTATAAAGATATGGAAATAAAAAACCTATAGGTTTGATCTATTAATGCATATTAAATGGTTGTTTTTGGGCTGATTGTGATTGACCATTCACTATCCTGGCAACCCTCCACTCTGCCATTTAGGGCTTTCGTTTTTTGTTTTTTTTCTCCTTTTTATTGTTATTCTTTTGGCATTATGCTAAATGGGCTTTAAAACAAAATGGCAGGAATAAAAGAGGCAAATGTAAGCTGCTCATGTGTGTGTGTGTACATTTAATTTAGATGTGTAATGTGTGTATGAAGGGGAATTGTGGTGCTTTAATGCATGTGTGTGTGTGTGTGATCACAATCCTGATCTTGCTTATATCAGCAAAGATTGCCCTTTACTTCACTTCTGCAGTAGCATCATCTGACAGTGAAAAATTTCTTTCCTTAAGGCCCAAGCTGAGACACTGAAAATGTGAGTGTGTGTGAGAGAGAGAGAGAGAGAGAGAGAGAGAGAAAGAGAGAGAGAGAGGGAGAGAGAGAGGGAGAGTTAAAACACAATGAATATCTGGAAGAGTATCTGAATATATTTATTGATATTGAGTATTTTATCAGGATACACACATGTTCCACGTGTTTGTCACACAGGATGTGAGGTTTAGCAAAAGAATCAATAGTTAGATAGACACACCAGTTTATAATCAAATAGGAACTAGTCTACTATTGCCTGACAAACTTTGCAAGAGAGAGAGACAGAGAGACACAGACAGACAGACAGACAGAGTGACAGACAGACAAAAAGGAGGGGGGTGGGGGTAAAGAATAGTGATTGATGAATGTGCTTTGAAATTCTTGGCTCCTTGCTGTCCTTTTTAGCTGCCTGTACCTTCTCCCAGTTCTTCATTGCTTCCCTTTCCTGTTTCCTGCTGATGTAGCTGAAATTGTGTGTGTGTGTGTGTGTGTGTGTGTGTGTCTAACATTCAATATTCGTATTTAATCTCCTCTTTGAGAGGACCTATGCTGGTTAAAATCAATCAAAAGGAATCTTTGGGTTTTATTCTTCTGCAGATTTAATTACCTTTCCACTCATGACTATAAACATATTTTATACCACTAAGTGTTTACGGTGCACAGGTCAAGAATAATTCATGTAAAATTGTATTCCTTATAATAAATGATTGTATAAACTATTATTGAATTATATTATATAATAATAGGACATGCATTTATATTTATATTTTTAAAATAAGACTGTCTTTGGCTAGTTTTTATTTAAATGTCAACACTACCTCTGATTCTGGGCTGGTTTGGTCTTCAGTATCATTACTGTTGAGAAATCACTAGAGTTCTGCTCGTAATGCATTTTGCAATGCATTTTTTTCTGTATTCTGTGTTAAATTATGAGTCCACTATATGCTTTGTGAGGTGCTTGTAAAGTACCTTGTTCTTTTATACATGCGCATTTCAGCAATGGTGAGGCAATCAGTCATGTAGGGTTCAGAAGACGCCACCTCCTTATTGAAAGTCAGAGGCAACTCCTTGTGTGCTGAGAAGGTGCTGTGGCAGAAAATCTTTTTCTCTTCTACGTTTCATCACAGTTAAGCGGCACAAATCTTTGCTTCAGGGTACACTGTAAAAAAAATCCGTATATTTTACGGTAAAATACTGGCAGCTGTGGTTTCATACAAGTCATCATATGCATTTATTTTATGTCTGTTGACATGAAGTCTAAACACAGTTGCCTCCACTGAAGCAATAATCAAATTTACTACAACACTGACCAGTAACCAGTCAAATGTACAACCACTTACCAATATTTATCCTGGACAAGACCAGCATCTGATCAACTGATCAACTGAGCAACAAAGACAGTAAGAAATATATTGCCATATATTTTATATATTTATATTTTTTATTTATATTTTATATATTTTATATATGCCATATATATTATCATTGACAAGTAGAGGAAAAAAAGAGAAGAGAAGAGAAGAGAAGAGAAGAGAAGAGAAGAGAAGAGAAGAGAAGAGGAAAAAAGAGAATAGAAGAGGTAAAAAGAGAAGAGAAGAGAAGAGAAGAGAAGAGAAGAGAAGAGAAGAGAAGAGAAGAGAAGAGAAGCTGTGGTTGCCAGAATTTTACCGTAAATTGTACGGTGACACTGTTCACCACTTTACGGTATGCTTTATTAGCAACCATAAATTTCACAGTTGAGGACTGTTGTTTGTTTACAACAAATTACTGTTAAAAAAACAGACAGAATGTAAACCTGTTTACGGTAAACCTGTGTAAAATAACAAATATACTGTAAACCTAATTACAGTCTCTCAGATAAAAACCACAACACAACCGTAAATCATATTATGGTATTTTATTGTAAAGTTCAAATTTATGGTAAATTACTGGCAGCTGTGGTTGCCAGAATTTTACCGTAAAAAATACAGTACAACACATAATGCATTACAGTTGGTTTGCCTAGATTTTACTGTCAACAACTTATGATTAATTACTAAATGAATAAGGTCCATTGTAAACCAAGGCACAAAAATATCATTGTCAGACTAAAGCAAGAAAACGTACATAACATAAACGTACATATTCAGTGTTAAAAACAGTTTGAACTGATCAAATACCTTGTCCAATACTCACAAATTAGTAATGAAATCTTACATTTCAAAAACAGCACATGTCCATATGATTGGAAAATCCATGGTGAAATAAACAAACATTATGTATCAGGGCTTGCTTGCCCTGGTTGAACAAGAGGAATAAGTCACTGAGTCCAGACTTGTGTGTAGACATGGGATAGACTTGGACATGATGTTCAAGAAACTGGAAGCTACAGCATGTACTGTCACTAGTTCAGCTTGAGGACTTGCATGTTGTCCACTGTGGGCTGATCTGATCCCCTCTACAGCCAGAAAACATACACAAAGCACATGTTAGATTGATGCAGTGTTTGAGCAGCCTTCTAGTTGTTCAATAAGTGGTTCAAATATGTTCAACTTTGCTCCAATTAATTATACATTAACGAAGGCAATATTTATTAATTAATTAAATAATTAATATAGTTTTGCAGGTTATTTTTTTTTATAACTGATGGTCTCAGGGAGAAAGTTCTCATTTCAGAAACATTTCATACAAGTCATCATAAGCATTTATTTTATGTCTGTTGACATGAAGTCTAAACACAGTTGCCTCCACTGAAGCAATAATCAAATTTACTACAACACTGACCAGTAACCAGTCAAATGTACAACCACTTACCAATATTTATCCTGGACAAGACCAGCATCTGATCAACTGATCAACTGAGCAACAAAGACAGTAAGAAATATATTGCCATATATTTTATATATTTATATTTTTTATTTATATTTTATATATTTTGTATATGCCATATATATTATCATTGACAAGTAGAGGAAAAAAAGAGAAGAGAAGAGAAGAGAAGAGAAGAGAAGAGAAGAGAAGAGAAGAGAAGAGAAGAGGAAAAAAGAGAAGAGAAGAGAAGAGAAGAGAAGAGAAGAGAAGAGAAGAGAAGAGAAGAGAAGAGAAGAGAAGAGAAGAGAGTACTGTATTAATCCCTAAGAGGAAAGAGGTGTCACATCCAGCACAACACAAGAGCAACAAAAGGAAAGACTCAGACTTCACACAAGAGCCACACAATAAACTCACAAAATATCATAATTGAGTGAGAATGAATAAACATATACACATAACTCTCCATGTTATTTACAGACTGAGATTTGTGTATGGCTTAAACTGTATGAAAAATATTCTAGGTTGGCATTTTAAAACGTTATATCAGATGTGTGTGATGAGCAGTGGTAATGTGTGTATAAAGTAAATGTACAGTAGTTATAATTAAAGTAATAAATAAAGTGGCATTGTCCATGTCCATCATCTTCAACGACCACATAGTTTCCCATCATCCTTGATTACTCACTGTAGAGCTGGCCAGCAGCGGTCAAGAATGGCTTCTTGTACCTGTAGTCTGCTGGAGATACCTGCCATTGTTACTTTCTTTGGCCTTCAGCTTCACATGAATTAAAAACTTTGGCAAAATTCTATATAATTGTTCGAAAATGCTGTATAATGTGTGCATCTGTGTGCTGTATAGTTGCAGCAAATACCAGAACAATCATCCTGGGAACAGCAATTTCCATCTCTTCCTACTCCTCCTCCTCTAAAAGGAAAAAAAAAGGCTAATTAAAAAGCATTGTGATTTTCTTGACACATTAGTTATAATATGTGGTAGTTTAGTGGTTAAGGTGTTAGACCACTGATCTGAAGGTTGTGAGTTTGAATCCCAGGTCCACCAAGCTGCCACTGCTGGGCCCCTGAGCAAGGCCCTTAACCTGTAATTGCTCAGCTATATAAAATGAGATAAATTGTAAGTCGCTCTGGATAAGAGCATCTGCCAAAATTCCAGAAATGTAAATGAAATATGTGTCTTGTCACAAGGTGTATGTGTTCAGCTGAGTGTGAATGAACTGTACCCATGAAGAGATAAACTTTGTCATCAAAGATCAGGGACTAACCTCGCTGGATATTTGGGTCCCTGATATGAGCATGTCAAACACCACAATGCCTGCACCTTTAACACTAAACAGCATGGCTCTATGGACTCATGTTGCTTGCATCACATTCTGGTCCTTCCATCAGCATGATGCACAAGGAAACTGGATTTGTCCCTACCCGTGACTTATTTTTTCTACTTCTCAGTCATGCAGTGTGGATACTTCCGTGCCACTGGAGGAGTTTTCTTATTTTTCATGGACAAATATTCTATAGCTACCACTCACTGATTCCCACAGTTTCCACTCTCTGTCTTTCTCTCTCTCTCTTAATGTTCCACAAGTCGTTTTTGTGAAAGAAAAAAAGTAAAAATATAGCATTGTTTTTTCATGGTTCTGGTGAACTAGCAAAGGTGAACTTAGAGGTTATTAGCATACTGTAAAGATACATTAAGAATAAATATTTATTTACTGTAGATTTATTTGCAGTAATATGTACAAAAGGCATTTTCAGTTTATTTTAATATATGATCATGTTCATGTTGGTTCTTAATACAGACGTAAATACCTTGGAATAAAAATTTATATATTGGGCGGTTTAGATTTCTAAATAATTAATTCTTGCCCTGTTTAAAGGTGCATGTTTTTACTATTACAAATAATGGAGAAATCTGAGGAACATGATGATGCATAATTCAAATTTGATCAAAGCAGAATCCTTTATATTATTTTCAACCTTTCCTGTCAATCATGTCATAGGAAAAAAGATGAAATCTCGGAGCTGTTTTTCCAAGAGGATTAAGTAGGAAATTGAATCGGTTTCCCTGGACAGATAATGCAATAGTTAATGTTAGATACTGTTAACTGGCCAAGGACAATCTGACCAACAGTGCTTAGAAACTACTAACAAAATATGACCTGAGGGTCAAAAATAAGCTTCCGCAATCATTCTCTTTCTAAGTAATTTCGACCCGTTCTTTCTCTAAAATATCAAGAACATTTTTCATGTCTGTATTTCACGAAAATATACTACTTTATATGATACTATAAAAAGTTAGCTTGCTAGAAATCAGTCCAAGGTTGTTAAAGTTAACTGGCCTCTCTGGTCAAGGAGTAAGCAAATCATGTCAGGGTCCCCTTATGGAATAAGATATTATAAGATCTACAAAACAGTTGATTGACTCAGCTATGAACAGAACACAAGGTTTTGTAAGTCTTTTTTTGACTAACGCTAAGCATTTTCAGTTAACAGTACGAAGAATGTCCTGCTGATTTCTTTTCTAAAAACACATTTTGCCTCGTCACTGTAAAATTGGAATTTTTAACATTTATGTACGTGTGTGTGTGTGTGTGTGTGTGAGCATATGTCTGTGCCTGACCACATCTCTTTAAATGCATGAAGGAGGGTTTGTGAAGGCTCTCGCATGTGTTCCTTAGTGGGACAGCCGGACTGGAAAATGAACTCGAGTCAATTTTTTGGAGTGAGTCTGAGGGAGGTAGCGCTCGCTCATCAGAGTGTGAATTTCACTCACTGAAGTGGAACGGCTCGGACAGAGGAGTATGTTTTGTCACTCAAGACGCGCCTGCGGGGCTGAAATGAGGGAATCTGTGTTTTGTTTCATGTGAGTGCTTCAATAATACACTGCAAAATGCAATACTGGCCATCCATTCTGAAACCACATACCAAAATCTTAGCAGGGTTTTGCTGGGGGTTTTGTTCCTCACAATATTAGGTGTGGAGAAGTAAATTGTCTGTTGTCTATTATAGCAGCACAAGGATATGAATTAATAATCCAGAAACTCTGTGTGTGAGAGTAAATTTTTAGAAAGGAGGTGGGGTCTACACTCATGTGAACATACCTATAATTTGGCTGGTTCTGTAGCTCATGTTGCTTGCTCCTGAAAAGCTCACTAGTCTTTCATCATTTAAATTTCTCTCTCGTTCTTACTCTGAAAAGTCATGGGATACTTTCCCTTTCTCTGTCCCTCTTTTTATTCACATTTCTTGCTTGGTTCCTCTCTGTATTCGTTCCGTCCGTCTCTTTCTCCATCTGACACTTTATTTCTTTCTTCTTATTTCTGCCAGGAGTGAAGACTCCTCTCCAGCCCTCTCTCTCTCTCAAAAAAAAAAAAAACATCATTAAGCTCGCAAGGATATAGAGCATGTATTCAGTAGTAAAGGTGTTCCATGCATAAAATATGCTGGGTTCCCCGTCGCATTGACTGACACATGGTAGAAAATCATTGGAGCTGCATTGAAGCAGAGCACACAGCTATACCATGCATGTCCATAATACACTGTATATATACTTCAGCATGTCATTGAGACACCATAAACATACAGACGCACTCTCTCATCAAAACCCACCTTAGCTATATAAGTCTCAGGTGGCACAGACTGGAAGGCAGTAGGAACAATATGTGCAAATTGCACTGATGTCTTTAATTGCATATGCATTGCTCTTTCTGGTGGTAACTCCAGGTTGGGCCCTCAGCTGATTCTCCAATCACATTCAAATAATGATCAAATATTGTGCCCAAATAAGGAATGAATCAGCCAAATGTCCCATCTTCTGTTCCTGCTCAGCCACTGAGACCTACATAACTGCAGGCAACAGGCAAATTGATATTACATGTCTGTTTTTCAAAGTGTACCCTGCGGAGCCAAGCCAATACAAATGAAAATACAAATAGTGTGTGTGTGTGTGTGTGTGTGTGAGAGAGAGAGAGAGAGAGAGAGAGAGAGAGGAGGAGGAGGCCAAATATATCAAGTAAACTGAGGCACATGATTTTCTTATGGATTTTAAGAAAGATACATGCAACAGAGCTGCCATATGTCTACAAGCTATATGAAGCCCAAAAGGCAAATGCAGTCCCTTTTATTTGTGAAAAGTTTCTGAGCAGAGTAGCAGCTTCAAACACCTAACAAACACCTGACACACTGTGTGTACAGAAAACATGGGGGTAGCAGTGTGTTGACTCTCTTGTATTCATCAGGGATATGTTATAAATTTGTTTAAAGTGTTAAAATTACAATTTTGTACCATTATCTCTAACACATTGGAGAAATTGGAACAATTAGTGGTACCAAAACTCAACACATGCCCCTCCAAGATCCTGCATTAGCCTCCAAAATCATGGCTGCCATTGTGAAATATATTATAATATTTAACAAGCAACATTATATAATACACTCACATAGCACTTTATTAGGAACATCTGTACATCTTGCATTTATTAATTAGCCAATCATGGGCCTAAAAGCATATAGATACAGGCTTTGGGTAATGTTCATGACATTAGTATGAGGTGATGCTGAATGTGGTATGGTTGTTGGTTTGGAATATTTCTGGTTTGAATATTTCTATAACTGCAGATCTCCTGGGATTTTCATGCACAGCAGTTTTACAGTTTACTCAAAAAAAGAGAGAAAGAAATTGTAGAGTGTGTTACAGTTCTGTGATTGAAAATTCCTTCTTAATAATAGAGGTCAACAGTGAACGGCCAGACCGGTTCAAGCCGACATAAACAGTTACAAAAGCTCGGATTAGCACTCTGTACAATTGTGGTGAGCAGAAAAGCATCTGCACAGCATGACAAACCTTGAGGTGGATGAGCTACAACAGCAGATAGCCATGTCAGCTTTCACTTCTGTCATCCATGAAATGTATGTGAGGCTACCAAGGCCACAAACTGGGAAAAGACCACATGATCTTTTTCTTGATCTTCACCTGTCCAGTCTGTACCCATGATAGCCTTAGATTCTTATCATTGGCTGACAGAAGTGGAACCTGATGTGGTCTTTTGTTGTTGTATCTAATCCACCTCATGATTTGATGTTTAGTGCACGTTTAGTGTTAGGAGTGATTATTTGAGTTCTCTCTATCCTTCCTGACAGCTCGAACCAATCTAGCCATTTATGCTGTAGAACTCTAGAAACTGTTGTGTGTGAAAATTAGCTTCTGAAATACTCAAAACAGCTAATTAGGTACCAACAACCATGCTACTGAGATCACATTTTTTCCCCATTCTGAGGTTTGAGGTAACATGAATGTAATGTGTTCCTAATAAAGTGGACACTGTGTGTACATAAATACATACATGCAGAACTTTTTATTTTCATAATCTCCAGTTTATTTAGAGTCTTGGAATATTCTATAATATTACATATGAAAGATGTCCAACCCAGGGAAAAAAGTCCTTCAAAAAAGACTTCTTAATGCATCCAAACATTAGGAAACAATGAGAATTTTACTCTCCATTTTTTCAGGTTCTGAATGATAATAAAATGAAAATCACTTAATATTTAATACATGTTTATTCATCTACTGTTTGTGCTTCTCTCATGCATTAATGATGGTTTGTGGGTACATGTGGTTTCTCAAACCACAAAAAAGGAATTGCAAGTTACAGAGTAATATATTTTAATAAATGCTGTTCAACTTTGCCACTGTTTTAAAACACACAGTGCATAGGTGTTTAATATAGCAAAAATCATAGTGGTATTTTTATGCTAGACAATATGTACTTGCCAAATCTCTCTCTCTCTCTCTCTCTCTCTCTCTCTCTCTCTCTGTGTTTCTGCCCCCCTCTCTGTCTCTGTCTCTCTCTCTCTGTTTCTGACTCTCTCTCTCTCTTTCTGTCTCTCTCTCTCTGTTTCTGACTCTCTCTCTCTTTCTGTCTCTCTCTCTCTCTCTCTCTCTCTCTGTTTCTCTCTCCCTCTCTCTCTCTCTCTCTCTCTCTCTCTCACACACACACACACACACCTCAGAGGACTAAGTGCTCCAAGCATTCCTGCAACGTTTCTGTTTCAGACACAGTCAGGAGGATGGTATGGTGGATACTAGACTTGGTGATGGTGAAGATGCATTGATTGTGGTTTTGTCAATAAGTGTGAGAGGCACAGATGCTTTAAATGTGTGTTCAGAAACAATAACGTTCTTTACAACCAAGGCAATAAACTCTTATGATGTGTCAATAAGCTAAAATGTCTTCGGTGAGACATTTTGAAATATTACAGTGTATATTAGTAATATTATTACTAATATTAGTAAATATTAGTGCTTTAGAGCACAAAGTACAGCCTACTTTAAAAAGAAATCTGTCATTTCTCCACATTGAATTTTTTTCATAATAAATCTGCACAGCTTAATTTTTTTAATATGCAATCATCCTGCATTTTTACTTCTTCTTAAGGACCTGAAACTAAAAACATTCAATAATATTTAGAGATATTCCAGTGCTGAATGATCAGTTTACAGGCTTTAAGATTTTTTAATTGCTGGGGTTTAAAAAAAGCTTGATTTTGCTGCAGCCTTTTTTTGAAATATTTTTAATTTTTATTTATTTTTTTGCAGATAAATACTTCAATTGGCGAGATTGAATACATGTGATTCTTTTTCACTACTACCAATGAAAACATGTATGTAATTATTTTCTATGATAGCTGTACTCACATTCGAGGGCTTTGGCTGAATGCGTGTTTTATGTTGTGACGCAAATCTGGAAAATTAGTGGCAATTTTGAAAAATTGCAATCTCCTCTGAATATCATGGATGTGCTTGATTTTGTATAAAGTTTTGCAATTTTTGATAAGGACTTCATGAAGAACAGAATGACGAGTAGAGTCTGAATTTGTTTAAGAACTCTCACAGGTTCTGGCTAAGCACCAAACCAGTGTCCAATGTTTACATGCACTATAATCTCCTATTCTGAGCTTCATACTTCTGCACCTGCGGGAGCATTTCTCTCGCTTGTGTGACATGCCATGCAGTTTACAGTGTTCAGTGTACACAGAATGAATCATGATGAAATTCTCATCTAAATCCATACGACTGTGACACGTCATCTTTTAAAATGAGAGCTGAAGGGTGGAGCAGATTTTTTAAACAAAATGGTTCCTAACAAGCTCCCTAGCTGTTTGAATTCTGAAGCAGCCACATCACTGTGGTGCTCATTAAATGGCTTACAATTGCACTTGTTCTCCTTTTCACGTAACCATATTTACCTGACCACCACAAACACAAATATTATTCCAAGTTGTGAGCTTCTCATTTACAACCTCACGACCTAAACACCATACCACTGACATGTATAGACATACCTTTTAATCGCCCTCCATTTGTGTCTACTGATCTGTTAAACCTTTCAAGCATTAAAACACACACCTTCAGGTAGTGATCATGTGCAAATGTCTCTAAATGAATGCAGCACAACAGATATGGGAACAGTTCTTTATTTAATATTTTATTTAATTAACTAAATAAGTACCCCTGGTAAAATTTTTGTCATGTAACCAACGAAAACCATGTCCAGTTTTTATTTATCTATTGTGAAATATCAACCAACAAAAGTGAAAAACAACCTTTTTGGGGAAAAAATAGAAGAAAAAAATAACTTACAATAACTATCAGCTGTTGCTGTAGGATTTTCTTGAGTTTCTTCCGACTGCTGAAGCCTTGGAGAGCTTACAGAGTATGTACGAGATCTCATTGTTCGAAAGTATCGATCAGGAGTGGGGTCTAAAAGAATTTCCCAAACACTAGAAGCAGACCATCATCAACAAGTTTAGAAAAATGGGGCACCACAGGGACATTACCTAGAACAGGACGTCCCTCTAAAATTGACCAAAGAACAAAAACAACTTATCAGGGAGGCTGACAAGAGACCTACTGAAACATTTTAAAGTAGCTGCAGAAATATCTGGCCAGCACTAGTCAGTCCCTGCATGTGATAATAATTGATATTCTTAAATTATTAATTTATTCTATTCTTATTTAATAATCTTCCACCCAAAGAAGCACGGTGGTGGCAGCATCACACAAAGGAGCTAGTTCTCTTCAGGTGGATTTGAGAGTCTTGAGAAGAAAGAGGAACTCATGATTGCTCTGATTATTAATCTGTTCTGGCACGAATCTTTCTGTTAGACAGCTAAAGATTAAAA
Organism: Hemibagrus wyckioides; assembly: GCF_019097595.1. Classification (NCBI taxonomy): domain Eukaryota; kingdom Metazoa; phylum Chordata; class Actinopteri; order Siluriformes; family Bagridae; genus Hemibagrus; species Hemibagrus wyckioides. Next base: position 18,412,551 of record NC_080720.1, on the reverse strand, counting down.
TAAAATCACCATCTAGCATGACCACAACCCAAACCACAAATCAGAGAAATGGATTTCTGAAAAAGCAGACCAAAATCTTATCAAAAAACCTGTGAGCGACTTGAGGAGTGCTGTGCATAGGAGATTTCATTGCTAGCAAAATTGTCTCTTACCTAAAAGGACACTGTGCTATATTAAAAGCAAAAGATGTAAGTAAGTAAATAAGTCATTTATTGAATAGCAAAAATGTGTACCAGGATGTATGCAAGCAGCAACATACAAATCAACACAATATAAAACCGGGCCAGTAGCTGTGTCAGAATGGCACATGAATATTTTGAGGTGCTTATGTGGACAGCTGTTATCAAATCAATAAACTAATCCAAATGTAGGCACATATAATTACATTGAAAGACTCATGAGGGAAAGAGCTCTTGGCCATAATTTGGTTGACAACTGATGTCTGGTTGAACAGATAGCTGTTGACCTACACATGGCTCAAAAAGTAAAAACAAAGCCTTAATAAAAATGTTTGAGTTCTTTAAAACAGTACACATCAGTCTGCTGGTGGAATGAAATCAGACTTTTTCAATTAGTATAAATAAATGAATAGTTTTATCATTGTATTATAATATTAGTCAGGACACTGCTGGCTTTCACTGTTAGATGTTTTTACTTCTGTTGGGATAACCTTACATCTTCAAATTTTAGATGTTTATGACCAAGCACTTGGAGCATCTCATTCATTCATTCATTCATTCATTCATTCATTCATTCATTCATTGTCTATATCTGCTTATTCCTAGGATTCCTAGGGTCACAGGGGTCTGCTGGAGCCTATCCCAGCGCACATAGAGTGAAAGGCAGGGGTACACCCTGGACAGGTCGCTAATCCATCGCAGTGGAGCATCTCAGAGAGCAGAAATAAGTTTGATATTACCATTTACTTTGAAGATATAAATATTTGTGTGATTTTTTAAAAAATTTTCTATGAATATATTACCCCAAGTAGACTACGTAAAAATAGAAATACTGAAAAACTACACATTCTTAAAGCCCTGAGAATATACTTCTGTGAGCTTTTGACCACCACTCTGGAGTTTGATATGATAAAGAAATAAAAAAAATATATATATTTTAAAATTTGCTAGTCATGAGCACACTGGCCTTCATCCAAATATGCATCCAAAACAACACTGAAACTGCAGTAAGAAAACAAAACCAATGTTCTGCAAAGGCATGTTCTAGCTTCACTCTATTGAAGAGGGCACAAGTTCAGTATGGCGTCTTTGGTATATTGTTTAAAAAAAATGCATATGTATCTAAAACCTTGCAATACATTACAGGAACAGGCTCAGTGCTGTTATCCTCTCCAGGAAAGTCTCCATCAAATTTTTAACACTGAAAAAGAAAACTTGAAATATTAATTATGAGTTAATCATTTTATATATTAATTTGTGATCATTTTCTTGAAAGGTGCCATTAAATGAGCTGACTGTATTGCCATATATATGAAATACTTTATACAGGATTGTGGGACATCATTTATTACCACTGGTTCTATTATTACAGCTTTATTACCTCCCTGGAATTAATAACAATTTATTACATACTTAAAATTAACTAATAATTCTTTCCTTTTTGTAGACATACAACATGGCCCTGATGGAATTAAGGCTGGAATTTACAGTGCTAATTTCTAAATGTGACATATGCTGAGGGAGAAGAAGTATTTAAATCCTCAGTCAGTAAGAGCTGAACCAGCAGCATGGGCTAAAGTTTAAGTGGTTGCAGTTTTGCTTTCCTCTCTCTCGGGTAATGCTGAGAAAAGCCATGGCTGAAGGAAGGGGCCACACGGCCCTTGTGCTGTTTCTCTGTTTCGTTTTTTTTTTTTTTTTTAAAGATCTTTAGATTGTTGTTGTTGTTGTTTTTTTTTTTGGTAGACTGCTTACATTTTGACATTAGGCTCCTCATTATTTAGTGTGTCATTCTCAAATGCCTCCTCAATTTGTCTTTTTCTCATCACCCAAAAATGCAAGTTTCTAAGTGGATACGAAGACACTAGCATCTGATATAAACTCTGTATTGTAACAGGCTCTTGCTTGTCTTGATAAGGACTCCTGGTAGATGTGCAATAGGCAAGAAGGACATTTTCATTTATTACCAATTTAGATTTCATTTGAAATTCAGAGTCGGTGAAGGCTCTCTAGCGGACTTCAAAAAGTGCCGTCTGGACTCAATATTAAATAAAATGAAGAAACTGCGTGATTCAGGTCCGTGTGTGGGTGACCAAGGCGAGATGTGCAGAGAAGAAATAGACAGGACAGTAACTCACTTAAACCCCCCAGGCTGAGGGTGTTGGGAAGTTCCAACTTTAGTGTCTTTGATCGCTTCTATCTTCCTGGCAGACATTTCCTAAAAACTCCTATTATATCCACCCCTTAGTTCACTCTGGTGTTCACATCCTCCTCTCCATATTTCTCCACATTCCCCTCCTCATCAACAACTTCTTGTTGTAATTAGCAACTCTTGCAACAGTGGCTCACTTTCACATTTTAATTGCTTTTGCCAGCTGATGTCTAAGGCCCTACTTGGGGTGTGAAAAGGTTGGGGAAAATGTGCTCCATGTATTTGGATGCAGCTATTTTGGGACAGCAATATTGCCTGTATCACAGTATTAACTGTGGAGCATTTATGCTGTATATTTATGCAAATTTAGAGAAATTTAGAGCTCCAAAGTATTGGCTGTTTATTAACTAAACTGCACAGAGAAAACTTTCAAAAGTGCATATGTGTGTGAAAGTAGTGGCAGAGGGGCATGAGTAAAATGTTAATATGTTTTAGAAGAAGAATGTTGAGTTTCCAAATACAGGCATAAGGATTATCTGCTTTTTAGGGACAGATGGCTAATTGGCCATTAGAATGAATCTTCTTAGCCCACTTGGCACTGAACTGAATGAGTGATGAATGGCCAACATGATCTCACATATTACTCCTGTACATAAGGACCCAATTTTCTTATAAATTGTGACTGAAACCTGGTGACTGAATCGCCTTTGTGTCCCTGTAATGAGCAGTAGGGTAGTGGAGCTCCATGGGGTGTATCTCATTAATCATGAGAGTGTGAGCACTGTCGCTTCAACCCACATCGTTAAAGAAAAAAATCCACCCTGGACGACTTGCACAAATTCATAATGAATATGTGATATTCAATAACTTCCAGCATTTCTGAGTTGACTTTTTCTTAAAGCTCTCCTACATTACCCACAATGATGTTCGACAACCTGCTGCTGGTGGCACCAGTGGGAATTAAGCACATTTACCTGACTGTCTGAGCAGGAAAATTAACCAAGTTACCAAGTTTTAGTCAAGTTGGTCCAGCAGCTGTTTAATCATTTAGTTTATGCTGCTCTCACAGCTCTGCTCAAACAGATTAGGTTCCAAATCTTTGATAATATTTCTCATATTATCATACTGTATATCATTAAGTGCCAGGGTGTGTTGCTGACCATGATCAACACAATATGCACACAATATGCCATACTGACAAACAACCGCTAGACTCACTAGAATAACAAACATACATCACCATCCAACAAACCAGCACCAGAATCACTAAATAATATTTAAGTATGAGCATATATAATATGTTTCAGGGTAAGCTTTTATACTCATTCATTGATGAATGTTACGATCTTATGTTATGTTCATAAATACAGCATCTCTCAGCGACAGAGCAACCGGAGACCGTTCATTCAACCGGAGAGCTGGCGATATGAGCAACACTGACTGCTGGCAACAAGATGTGGATGTGTCCAGTGATTGGACAAAGATGAGAACAGTTGAACGTTATGCAAATAAGGAGAGGTGCAGTGGCTGCTAATGGGAGTGAAGACTGTAGAGTGCATGTGATCTGTCTCCTACTTTGTGGAGCCAGACAGTCCGGCACTTGGACTTTCGATGAAAGCACACACACACTGTTTTTATCTTTATCTCGTATGATGTGCTGCATATATATGCTGCTGAATTTTATATACAAACTCTCTCCCTTCAAGGTTTTACTTTAGTTGCACAAAAACTGATTTGTTGTCAAATGGAATGAAATGCTTGTTGCGGTACCCATATTACTATGGGAACCAGTATTGAAGTCACCAGTGCTGGTCACATTATAGTACAGTGACTGGCATCTTATGAGCCTGGCTTCAGTTCTTCATGTCATACATGTACACAAACACACACAAAAAAGCTACTCATGTAGCCACTATTACACCAATGTCAAAACATGAGGTAATTTTTCCCCTCTTTCCATTCCATTTTTAATATATAGTTCTTTACTAATATTTTATAATTTTTTTTTTTTTACTTGAGAGCAACTACATACATTTAAAACATTCCTGTAGCAATCTGGCAGGCAAATATGTTAAAGTTTTCCCTGTTGTGTGAACATTATGTTTTATATATTTCAACACTTCATCCCAAATTTCCTAATTTCAACCTGGTTTGTTAAAACAGCACTCAATTAATTACACACAAAGCTAAGCAAATAAGACAACAAGAAAGAAAGCAAGAGAGACAGACAGACAAAGAGAAAGAGAGAGAGTGTGTGTTATTCCTCTGAGTCGTGCCTTGCTTCTGTGCTGCTACTGTAGATTTTAAATGTGTGATTGTAAAGCAGGGTGTATGGTCATGCTCTCTGGCTCTGGTTAAGGCCCAGGGGATAAGTCAAGACTGAGGTCTAACTTTACTTAATCGCATGGTCTAAGCAAGATTTGGAAAGGTTCCGGATGATGCGAGGGAGTATGTGCACATGCCACAGGGGAAAAGCAGAGAGAGAGAGAGAGAGAGAGAGAGAGAGAGAGAAAGGGGGGGGGTGAGAGAGAGACAGAATCACACTTGGTAATCTCAGCCATCCTCCTGAGGGAGCTGGTATCTTCAGGGGGCATCTTTCACTTGATGATCCCACTCATCACCTACCTCCACACTCTCTCTCTCTTTCTGTACCTCTTTCTCCCACCGAACCTCTTGGGAGCTCGCTCCTACCTGTCAGTTTTTCTGCCTGTGGGCGGCTGTAGTGGGGATGGGAAGGGGTGCCAGGCTGTCACCGTGCCCGCTGGAGGAGTCACCTTTCTGGGATCTGAATCCTAATGAGGTAGAGAACAAGGGGGGGAGACAGATGGGGATGAGTGCAGGTCTGACAGGCCAGCATGCAGCTCTGCTGCAAGATTATTTTTGGTCATTTATTACTATAGACGCTTTAAGAGGTTGTGCCTAAGCGTTTGGTTAGGGGAAAAAAAGAGAGCAGAAGTGGTCTGCACACAGTCATAGCATGCACACAAACAACACAACCACTTAAGTATGAATAAAGAGTGGGCTGAGAGAGAAGGAGAAAGAGGAGGGAGTGTCAGTATGAGTGGACCCCATGATGATAGGAATATGTGTCAATTTCATTCTCTGGGGACATTTGAGGGCTTTAACTTTTCCCTTCTGAGGTTAAAAGGGCTAGTTTAGGTACAGAATAATTTACCTACAAACATCAACACTGGCCACACACCCTGCCAATAATTTAGGATAGCACAAAGTTTTCTAAATTTTGTTCTAAGATCATTCAATAATTATTAAATATTTATTACAATGATACTTATATAATTATTCTACTGGTAGTAATATTTATACAGAATTTTCAGTTTCAGTTTCACCTGCTTTGGTGCAAATAAAAATGACAAGAAATGCACCAGAGAGGTAACAGCAAGACAACCCCCAAAGGGTAATGATTTTACATGTGGTGGCCACAAACAATTGCTCTCCCCTTATCCTTCCTGACTGATTTGTCTTTAGTTTTGTGTTTTGTTAGGGTCCTTGTCACTACTTGTAGCAATCACTCAGGCTGCATTGGTAATCCAGCTCCACAAGGATGGCACATCCATATGTACTGCCACAAGAAGGTTTGGAGTGCCTCCTAGTATAGACTTAAGCGCATGGAGTAGATACCAGGAGACCGAGCATTACGTGAGGAGAGGTGGACATGACCATTGAAGGGCAATAACCCAGCAGCAGGTCTGTTATCTTCTTTTTGTGAGGAGGAACAGGAGGTGCACTGCCAGAGCCCTACGAAATGACCTGAAGCAGGCTACTGGTGGACATGTTCCTGACAAAACTGTCTATGTGGGTGACACAAGGGCTCAACATCTTCTAGTGAAACCTGTGCTCACAGCCCAGCACCATGCAGATTTATTGGCATTTGCCAGAGAACAGCAGAATTGGAAGGTGCACCATCAGTGCCCTGTTCTCTTCACAAATGAGAGCAGGTTCACACTGAACACATGTGAAAGATGTAAAAATAAGATACCTGCAACATCATCCAGCATGAGTGGTTTGGTAGTAGGTCAGTGATGATCTGGGAAGGAATATACATGGGGGGTTGTACAGACCTCCCCATGCTAGCCAATGGTTCCCTTAATGCTTTTGGCTACTTGGATGAAATCCTTAGAAGCATTGTCAACGCTTACATTGGTGCAGTGGGCCTTGGGTTCCTCATGGTGCAAGGCAATGCCTGGCCTCCTGTGGCCAGAGTGTGTAGGCAGTTTCTGGATGATAAAGGCATTGATGCCATTGACTAGCCCTCACATTCCCCAGACCTGAATCCAACTGAGAACCTCTGTGACATTATGTTGTAGAGCATAAGTAGCACCACATACTGTCCAGGAGCTCACTGAAGTCCTGATCCAGGTGTGGGAGGTGATCCCCCAGGACAGCAATCTCAACCTCAAATCTCATCAGGAGCATGCCCCGATGTTTCCAGGAGTGCATACATGCATGTGTGAGCCATACACACTACTAACATACATTATGAGTTGCTGTAATGATCAGTTTGCAATTTAATTTTTTTCATTTGATTTTCAGTATGATTTTGAACCCAGCTCTCAATGGCTTGTCATACTTGTACACAATATACTGTAGGGTTTCCATATATATAGGGTTTCCATACATATAGTCTTTTTCATACACCTTTCTATGTAACAGATGTATGTGCATTATTTCAAAAACTAATTTTAACCAAACATTAAAGATTAAAAGAAATATTGGGCTCTTTATTCACAGTGGAATTGCTACATGATAAATGCTGGTGGTCTTTTGGTCTTTATCATCATAAACATGAGGTCAGCAGAATAGTAATGCATATTTCCTGATTAGACTTTTCCAGTATCAACCGCTAAGGCACACTTTTCTTCTTTTGTTTTAAATGGTCATTATTCAGCCATGCAATATAGATCGGCATTGATTGTTGAAAATATGTTCAGAGGTGTGTCAAAAAAGTCAGCCAGATTTGCTTTTGTTGTTAGAATGTAACTGGTGTTAACTAAAGCAGGTCAGACAGCGCTCATTTTGTGTCATATAGAGCTGTAAGCTGCATCTCTGACACAAAGATAGCTCGAGGACAGCTCACCGGAGACGCAGACCTTCTGTTTGGACTGAAAGAACGGATTTCCACTAGATACAGCCAGATAGAACCAGTGTTAATATTTGATGTGTCCCCTGGTTTTGGCAGGACGCTCTCGGGCCTGCTTGGTGTATGCTGTACTCTTGCACTGTCCTCACATTATGTTGATGCAACTGTGGATTTAATCCTGAAATTGTACAGATGAATGAAAAAAAAAAAGAAGAAAAATACGTACCACTATTTTACTGTTTATTTGCAAAAACAGGATTTATGCCAGTTGACATTTTGCAATAATAAAGGGCAAACAACAGCAAGCAATCATTCATCATGTGCTTTATCCTGATCAGGATTACAGTTGGTACAGAGCATGAAATTTGTGCACAAGGTGGGAAAATTTACAAATGATGGAATGCCAGTCCATTTCAGGTAAACACACACACACACACACACACATAATTTAATCTTCCTAATCCACCTCACATGTTTTTGGACAATGGAAGGAAACCAGAGGAAACCTATGTGAATATGTAGAGAACACAAATTATACAGTAACCCAAACTCAGGATTGAATCAGAGACCCTGGAGCTGTGAGGCAGCAACACTTTCCCCTATACCACTAATAGACCCAGCGCTTCTGTGTAATATAGGAAATTACCATTTTATTTATTTTCCATCACAGCAGAGTTAAAATTGTTTTTTTTTTTTCTCTTTTTTGGAGTGTGACTTAGAACCTACCACAGTCCACCGTCACCACCCACAACCCAGCATGTCCCTTCACTCATTGTGTGTGAACGAGTGCCCACTGAGTCGGAAAAGGAGAAGGGAGGAGAGCGGGATTCCATCATGCGTAGATATATGTGAGAAAATTGTGCTCATTTGTTCCAGTGTTGATTCATTTGTGTGAAGGTTCCTAAGAGAGAGAGAGAGAGAGAGAGAGAGAGAGAGAGAGAGAGAAAGAGAGAGAGAGAGAGAGAGAAAGAGAGAGAGAGAAACCAGCTGTGTTCATTATGGAGACACAACTGCATACATGCAGTTTTATACATAATATGACAGAATGTTTGTCAATATAGATCTTTCCCCAAACTGTCTTAAACATGTTCCAGCATGGCAAAATGAGCTCCATGAAAACATGGTTTGTCAAGAATGAAGTGGAAGAACTCGAGTGGTCCTAACTTAGCCCTGACCTGCATCCCAAGCTTCCTCACCTGACATCCGAGCCTGACCTTTCTATTGCTCTTGTGATGGCCGTGCTGCAAAATCTAGTGAAATGCCTTCCCAGAAAATTGGGGATTATAGTAAAACAGAGGAATAAATCTTAATTGGGATGTTCAACAGCATATGGGTGTTATGATCAACATATGGGTGTTATAGCTCATATGTGTGTTATGATCAAGTATGCACAAACTTTTGGCCATGTAGTATATAATGCAATATAATTTAGAGTCAATTGCCAGTGTTTGTAATGTATAAAGCCTGTATTTAGCATATCAGAATATATAGTTGTCTCTTGAGTACCTTAGATTTGTCTCTCATGTCACTTACATTATAGTTATAACACTTGTGCTTTAAATGGCAAAAGCATAAACCCTGACGTGGTTTTGCCTGTTACTGAGCTCTCCTGATCTTGATGGGGAAAAAAATATGCCTTGTCATTCGCAAGGGGGCGATGAAGAGCTGCTGTGTTCGCCCTGTGGCAATGGAAACGCAGAAAGTTTGCGTGTGTTTTAAGAGGAATGTAATTGGGCCTTTTACTGATGAGAGCAAACTGCTCCCAGTCCATCTGTGCTAATAACAACCTGCAGCGGCCACCGGGGTGTGTGTCCCTGCCTCAGGTAGCCCTCGTTAGCGTTCCTTCTGTGTGGAAAGAAAGGTCTCTCTCTCTCTCTCTCTCTCTCTCTCTCTCTCTCTCTCTGAAAACAGTTCGAGTCAATAAGCTTTAGTTTCATGGCCGTTACAGCAGTTACAATATTGATAAAGCACTGAAATGGCATATTTTATACACAAGTAAAAAATCAAAGTATTTGTCTTTCCCTGTCTATCACTCTGTCTGTCTGTCTGTCTATCACTCTGTCTGTCTGTCTGTCAATCACTCTGTCTGTCTGTTTGTCTATCCCTCTATCTGTCTGTCTGTCTGTCTTTCCTTCTGTCTATCTGTCTCTCTGTCTATCCCTCTGTCTGTCTGTCTCTCTGTCTATCCCTCTGTCTCTCTGTGCATGTTTTATATCATGGTACAGACCGATTTGTCCAGTTCTAGCAAGGAACAACGATTAAAAACTGCAGTTTTATTAAAAACCAAAACGAAATAAAACCCGCTAAAGAATTTTCCGGTTAGACAATGAGAGTTAATGTTATGTTGTAGGTATAGCATTCACAATTATAATAATTGGGATAATAATTATAATTATGGCAAGTGGAGGTTCTTATAAGGATAGTAAAACAAATGTTGTGTGTGTGTGTGTGTTGTAGGAATAACATTCATAGTTATAATAATTGGGATAATAATAATTATACTTATGGCAACTGGACGTTCTTATAAGAATAGTAAAACAAATGTGTGTGTGTGTGTGTGTGTGGTTTCTTACTTTCACATGTGCGATGATGTCTTCACATGGGATTCACTATCACACCGGAAATGTGTGAAATTACACATGGTGGGGGGGGCATGTATTCGTAATTATTTTTTTCAAATTCGAAATAACTCGCAAAAAATGCAGAAAAGTGCGCAGTCGTTGAGCCATATTGCAAAAGGAAAAAAAATCGGAGGGGGGAATTCCGTTTTGATTAATAGGACTGTATTGTATGCAGATCATTCTTTAAAAAGCAAGCAAGCAAACAAACAAACAAACAAACAACAAATTGTGTTTAAGATTACCAGGAGAGACGGAAAAGATTAAGTTGCGTCTGCGCCAGTTTTGCGCAGGAATGGCACGCGGGTTCGGGATTCACGCTCGAGGAGAAAACCAATCACTCGACCTGTTGGTATTCACGTCCATATCAGACTGAGAGAGAGCGGAGAGAGTGGAGAAGGACAGGCAGGAGTAGTAGAGAGAGAGAGAGAGAGAGAGAGAGAGAGAGAGAGAGAGTTTCTTTTTAAACACCACTCAGTGAGAGGTGGTCATTGGTGCTTGAGGGCGAGCTGATCACCCCAGAGTTTTTTTTGTCCTCCTGTACCAGAAGTTGCCTCCGCTCACGCGCAAACTTTTCCCCTTCTCACCACAAGTATGGATGTGTTTTATCCATGTTTTCAGGACTTCAAACGCTGAACCGACCTGGTTCCTTCAGTACTCATTTCAGTCCCATATTCTGGCTCACAGTTTTCCGGGGGAAAAAAGAAATATTTGTCTCTCTTTATAGCCTTGGTGTAGCTTATTGTTTTGTTTAAGCTTGACGCGGCTGTGTGCGTGCGCTCAGTGTGTCCGGTGTATGTTCACTCCACGGGACTAAGCGCTGTCGGAAGGTGCGATGAGGCTGCTCGCTTGGAGTTTGCTAATCCTGAACCAGTGGATTCTGCGAAAGGTACGATCAAAAACACTTGCTTTGTTTCCCCTAAGCGTTATAAAATGTTATACTAACACATGAGTAACGCGATTTCAAGCTGTCGCCTGGTCAGGATGATGCTCAGAATATCGGGTTTGGGTTTGTAAAGCACGCTCCGTGTTTTCAGATCAACTTTTCACCCTCGTGGTCATCGGACACACAGGGCTCTCTTCATTTCTGCCTCATAGACCTTTTTGTTTATTCCCAAATCCCGTCTCTGTGGAGCGAGTCTTTTTAGTCATTTTAACTATGAGTATTGTAGTGTCAGCTGAGAGCATCCCACCGGGAAAAGAGCTGAATCCTGTCATTTTTTTTGTTCCTCCGTATGAACTGATCTTTTTTATTTATTTGATTTTGTAATTTGTGCGCACGTGATTTCTTTCTCCCTTTTTTTCCATTATCGTCTTATCACTCATACCCTCAGCAACTCTTTTTCATTTCCCTCTGAAGTTGAGCATGTACTTGCCCCGAGCTTGGTTTATCTCCATTATCGTCATTTACACAGAAGAGAGTTCACTCATTGAAGTGTGTGTGTGTGTGTGTGTGTGTGTGCGCGCGCGCGCCTGCCTCCCGCTACAAAGTCTCTTCTTTTACTTTTACACATTTTGTTCACCGAGTGTGATATTTTAACTCTTTAAAGCTTATTGATTTCTACTGACACTACTGAGTGTGTAATAAGCATGTAATAACAGGTTTATTTAAGAGTGTAATAACCTCTATCATTATGGAGTCCATACAATCCCTCA